>NC_060121.1:30494333-31119333 GCF_021461395.2 Schistocerca americana
TAAACCTGAAGTGAAGCATCGGAATCTATAACTAGTGTCACAGGAATGGTTCAAAACATAGACAGTAAGAAGAGTCGGTCTTCTTGTACTTATGTCGGCATATTGCCTTTTCTATTTTGTTCCGATGCAATTTCTGTGTTTCATCGTCAATAAGAATGTCCAAGGGATACAGTAAACCTGAAGTGAAGCATCGGAATCTGAAACTAATGTCACAAGGGTGGTTCAAAACATAGACAGTAAGAAGAGTAAGTCTTCTTGTACTTAAGTCGGCATTGTGCCTATTGTATTTAATTCCGATGCAATTTCTGTGTTTCATCGTCAAATAGGAGGTCAGAGGGATACAGTAAACTTGAAGTGAAGGATCGGAATCTATAACTAGTGTCACAGGAATGGTTCAAACATAGACAGTAGGAAGAGTCTGTCTTCTTGTACTTAAGTCGGTATTTTGCCTTTTCTATTTAATTCCGGTGAAATTTCTCTGTATCATCGTCAATAAGAAGGTCTGAGGGATACAGTAAACCCGAAGTGAAGCATCGGAATCTATAACTAGTGTCACAGGAATGGTTCAAATCATAGACAGTAAGATGAGTCAGTCGTCTTGTACTTAAGTCGGCATTGTGCCTTTTCTACTTAGTTCCGATGAAATTTCTGTGTTTCATCGTCCAAAAGGAGGTCAGAGGGATACAGTAAACCTGAAGTTAAGCATCGGAATCTATAACAAGTGTCATAGGAATGGTTCAAAACATAGTCAGTAAGAAGAGTCAGTCTCCTTGTACTTAAGTCGGCATTGTGCCTTTTGTAATTAATTCCGATGCAATTTCTGTGTTTCATCGTCAATAAGAAGGTCCAAGAGATACAGTAAACCCGAAGTGAAGCATCGGAATCTATAACTAGTGTCACAGGAATGGTTCAGAACATAGACAGTAAGAAGAGTCAGTCTTTTTGTACTTAAGTCGGCATTGTGCCTTTTTCAATTTAATTCCGATGCTATTAGTGTGTTACATCGTCAATTAGAAGGTCACAGGGATACTGTAAACCTGAAGTGAAGCATCGGAATCTCTAACTAGTGTCACAAGAATGGTTCAAAACATAGTCAGTAAGAAGAGTCAGTCTTCTTGTACTTAAGTCGGCATTGTGCCTTTTGTATTTAATTCCGATGCAATTTCTGTGCTTCATCGTCCGTACGAAGGTCCAAGGGATACAGTAAACCTGAAGTTAAGCATCGGAATCCGTAACTAGCGTCACAGGAGTGGTTCAAAACATACGCACTAAGAAGAGTCAGTCTGCTTGTACTTAAGACGGCATTGTGCCTTTTCTATTTAATTCCGATGCAATTTCTGTGTTTGATCTTCAATAAGTAGATCAGAGGGATACAGTGAACCTGAGGTTAAGCATCGGAATCTATAACTAGATTCACAGGAATGGTTCAAATCATAGACAGTAAGATGAGTCAGTCTTCTTGTACTTAAGTCGGTATTGTGCCATTTCTATTTAGTTCCGATGCAATTTCTGTGTTTCATCGTCCAAAAGGAGGTCAGAGGGATACAGTAAACCTGAAGTGAAGCATCAGAATCTATAACTAGTGTCACAGGAATGGTTCAAAACATAGACAGTAGGAAAAGTCAGTCTTCTTGTACTTAAGTCGGCATTGTGCCTTTTCTATTTAATTCCGATGCAATATCTGTGTTTCATCGTCAGAAAGAAGGTCAGAGGCATACAGTAAACCTTAAGTGAAGCATCGGAATCAATAACTAGTGTCACAGGAATGGTTCAAAACATAGACAGTAGGAAGAGTCAGTCTTCTTGTACTTAAGTCGGCACTGTGCCGTTTCTATTTAATTCCGATGCAATTTCTGTGTTTCATCGTCAATAAGAAGGTCAGAGGGATACAGTAAACCTGAAGTGAAGCATCGGAATCTATAACTAGTGTCACAGCAATGGTTCAAAACATAGACAGTAAGAAGAGTCGGTCTTCTTGTACTTAAGTCGGCATATTGCCTTTTCTATTTTGTTCCGATGCAATTTCTGTGTTTCATCGTCGATAAGAATGTCCAAGGGATACAGTAAACCTGAAGTGAAGCATCGGAATCTAAAACTAATGTCACAATAGTGGTTCAAAACACAGACAGTAAGGAGAGTAAGTCTTCTTGTACTTAAGTCGGCATTGTGCCTTTTGTATTTAATTCCGATGCAATTTCTGTGTTTCATCGTCAATAAGGTCACAGGGATACTGTAAATCTGAAGTGATCATCGGAATCTCTAACTAGTGTCACAAGAATGGTTCAAAACATAGTCAGTAAGAAGAGTCAGTCTTCTTGTACTTATGTCGGCATTGTGCCTTTTGTATTTAATTCCGATTCAATTCCTGTGTTTCATCGTCAATTCGAAGGTCCAAGGGATACAGTAAACCTGAAGGGAAGCATCGGAATCTGTAACTAGCGTCACAGGAATGGTTCAAATCATAGACACTAAGAAGAGTCAGTCTGCTTGTACTTAAGATGGCATTGTGCCGTTTCTATTTAATTCCGATGCAATTTCTGTGTTTCATCTTCAATAAGTAGGTCAGAGGGATACAGTGAACCTGAGGTGAGGCATCGGAATCTATAACTAGTGTCTCAGGAATGGTTCGAATCACAGTCAGTAAGAAGAGTCAGTCTTCTTGTACTTAAGTTTTCATTGTGCCTTTTGTATTTTATTCCGATGCAATTTCTGTGTTTCATCGTCAATAAGAAGGTCAGAGGGATACAGTATATCTGCAGTGAAGCATCGGAATCTATAACTGGTGTCACAGGAATGGTTCAAAACATAGACCGTAAGAAGAGTCAGTCTTCTTGTACTTAAGTCGGCATTGTGCCTTTTGTATTTAATTCCGATGCAATTTCTGTGTTTCATCGTCAAAAAGAAGGTCAGAGGGATACAGTAAACCTGAAGTGAAGCATCGGAATCTATAACTAGTGTCACAGGAATGGTTAAAACATAGACAGTAGGAAGAGTCAATCTCCTTGTACTTAAGTCGGCATTGTGCCATCTGTATTTAATTCCCATGCAATTTCTGTGTTTCATCTTCAAAAAGGAGGTCAGAGGGATACATTAAACCTGAAGTGAAGCATCGGAATCTATAACTAGTGTCACAGGAGTGGTTCAAAACATAGACAGCAGGAAGAGTCAGTCTTCTTGTACTTAAGTCGGCATTGTGACTTTTCTATTTAATTCCGATGCAATTTCTGTGTTTCATCGTCAATAAGAAGGTCCAAGGAATACAGTAAACCTGAAGTGAAGCATCGGAATGTGTAACTATCGTCACAGGAAAAGTTCAAATAATAGACACTAGGAAGAGTCAGTCTGCTTGTACTTAAGACGGCATTGTGCCTTTTTTATTTAATTCCGATGCAAATTCTGTGTTTCATCGTCAATAAGAAGGTAAGAGGTATACAGTGAACCTGAGGTGAAGCATCGGAATCTATAACTAGTGTCACAGGAATGGTTCAAAACATAGTCAGTAAGAAGAGTCAGTCTTCTTGTACTTAAGTTGGCATTGTGCCATTTGTATTTAATTCCGATGCAATTTCTGTGTTTCATCGTCAGTAAGAAGGTCAGAGGTATAGAGTAAACCTGAAGTGAAGCATCGGAATCTATAACTAGTGTCACAGGAATGGTTCAAAACATAGACAGTAGGAAGAGTCAGTCTTCTTGTACTTAAGTCGGCATTGTGCCATTTCTTTTAATTCCGATGCAATTACTGTGTTTCATCGTCAAAAAGAAGGTCAGAGGGATACAGTAAACCTGAAGTGAAGCATCGGAATCTATAACTAGTGTCACAGGAATGGTTCAAAACATAGACAGTAAAAAGAGTCAGTCTTCTCGTACTTAAGTCGGCATTGTGCTATTTCTATTTAATTCCGATAAAAATTTCTGTATTTCGTCGCCAATAAGAAGGTCAGAGGGATACAGTGAACTGGAGGTGAATCATCGGAATCTATAACTAGTGTCACAGGAATGGTTCAAAACATAGACATTAGGAAGGGTCAGTCTTCTTGCACTTAAATCGGCATTGTGAATTTTCTATTTCATTCCGATGCAGTTTCTGCGTTTCGTCGCCAATAAGGAGGTCCAAAGGATACAGTAAACCTGAAGTGAGGCATCTGAATCCATAACTAATGTCACAAGAATCGTTCAAAGCATAGACAGTAGGAAGAGTCAGCCTTCTTGTACTTAAGTCGGCATTGTGCCTTTTGTATTTAGTTCCAAAGCAATTTCTGTGTTTCATTGTCAATAAGAAGGTCCTAGGGTTAAGGTAAACCTGAAGTGAAGCATCGGAATCTATAACTAGTGTCACAGGAATGGCTCGAAACATAGTCAGTAAGAAGAGTCAGTCTTCTTGTACATAAGTTGGCATTGTGCCTTTTGTATTTAATTCCGATGCAATTTCTGTGTTTCATCGTCAATAAGAAGGTCAGAGGGATACAGTAAACCTAAAGTGATGCATCGGAATCTATAACTAGTGTCACAAGAATGGTTCAAAACAGTCAGTAAAAAGAGTCCGTCTTCTTGTACTTAAGTCGGCATTGTGCATTTTGTATTTAATTCCGATGCGACGTCTGTGTTTCATCGTCAATAAGAAGGTCCAAGGGATACAGTAAACCTGAAGTGAAGCATCGGAATCTATAACTAGTGTCACAGGAATGGTTCAAAACATAGACAGTAGGAAGAGTCAGTCTTCTTGTACTTAAGCCGGCATTGTGCCTTTTGTATTTAATTCCGATGCTATTTCTGTGTTTCATCGTCAATACGAAGGTGCAAGGGATACAGTAAACCTGAAGAGAAGCATCGGAATCTGTAACTAGCGTCACAGGAATGGTTCAAAACATAGACACTAAGAAGAGTCAGTCTGCTTGTACTTAAGACGGCATTGTGCCTTTTCTATTTAATTCCGATGCAATTTCTGTGTTTCATCTTCAATAAGTAGGTCAGAGGGATACAGTGAACCTGAGGTGAAGCATAGGAATCTATAACTAGTGTCACAGGAATGGCTCGAATCACAGTCAGTAAGAAGAGTCAGACTTCTTGTACTTAAGTTGGCATTGTGCCTTTTGTATTTTATTCCGATGTAATATCTGTGTTTCATCGTCAATAAGAAGGTCAGAGGGATACAGTAAACAAGAAGTGAAGCTTTGGAATCTATAACGAGTGTCACAGTAATGGTTCAAAACAGTCAGTAGGAAGAGTCAGTCTTCTTGTACTTAAGTCGCCATTGTGCCTTTTCGATTTAATTCCGATGCAATTTCTGTGTTTCATCGTCAATAAGAAGGTCCTAGGGTTAAGGTAAACCTGAAGTGAAGCATCGGAATCTATAACTAGTGTCACAGGAATGGTTCAAAACATAGTCAGTATGAAGGGTCAGTCTTCTTGTACTTAAGTCGGCATTGTGCCTTTTGTATATAATTCCGATGCAATTTCTGTGTTTCATCGTCAATACGAAGGTCCAAGGGATACAGTAAACCTGAAGGAAGCATCGGAGTCTGTAACTAGCGTCACAGGAATGGTTCAATGTATAGACACTAAGAAGAGTCAGTCTGCTTGTACTTAAGACTTCATTGTGCAATTCCTATTTAATTCCGATGCAATTTCTGTGTTTCATCTTCAATAAGTAGCTCAGAGGGATACAGTGAACTTGAGGTGAAGCATCGGAATCTATAACTAGTGTCACAGGAATGGTTCGAATCACAGTCAGTAAGAAGAGTCAGTCTTCTTGTACTACAGTTGGCATTGTGCCTTTTGTATTTTATTCCGATGCAATTTCTATGTTTCATCGTGAATAAGAAGGTCAGAGGGATACAGTAAACCAGAAGTGAAGCATCGGAATCTATAACTAGTGTCACAGGAATGGTTCAAAACAGTCAGTAAGAAGCGTCAGTCTTCCTGTACTTAAGTCGGCATTGTGCATTTTGTATTTAATTCCGATGCAATTTCTGTGTTTCATCGTCAATAAGAAGGTCCAAGGAATACAGTGAATCTGATGTGAAGCATCGGAATCTATAACTGGTGTCACAGGAATGGTTCAAAACATAGACAGTTAGAAGAGTCAGTCTTCTTGTACTGAAGTCGGCATTGTGCCTTTTGTATTTAAGTCCGATGCAATTTCTGTGTTTCATCGTCAAATAGAAGGTCAGAGGGATACAGTAAACCTGAAGTGATGCATCGGAACCTATAACTAGTGTCACAGGAACGGTTAAAACATAGACAGTAGGAAGAGTAAATCGCCTTGTCCTTAAGTCGCCATTGTGCCTTTTCTATTTAATTCCGATGCAATTTCTGTGTTTCATCGTCAAAAAGAAGGTCAGAGAGATACAGTAAACCTGAAGTGAAGCATCGGAATCTATAACTAGTGTCACAGGAATGGTTCAAAACATAGACAGTAAGAAGAGTCAGTCTTCTTGTACTTAAGTCAGCATTGTGCCTTTTCTATTTAATTCCGATGCAATTTCTGTATTACGTCGCCAATAGGAAGGTCAGAGGGATACAGTGAACCGGAGGTGAAGCATCGGAATCTATAACTAGTGTCACAGGAATGGTTCAAAACATAGACAGTAGGAAGTGTCAGTCTTCTTGCATTTAAATCGGCATTGTGAATTTTCTATTTGATTCCGATGCAATTTCTGCGTTTCGTCGCCAATAAGGAGGTCCAAAGGATACAGTAAACCTGAAGTGAGGCATCTGAATCCATAACTAAAGTCACAGGAAACGTTCAAAGCATAGACAGTAGGAAGAGTCTGTCTTCTTGTACTTAAGTCGGCATTGTGCCTTTTGTATTTAGTTCCGATGCAATTTCTGTGTTTCATCGTCAATAAGAAGGTCCTATTGTTAAGGTCAACCTAAAGTGAAGCATCGGAATCTATAACTAGTGTCACAGGAATGGCTCGAAACATAGTCAGTAGGAAGGGTCAGTCTTCTAGTACTGAAGTTGGCATTGTGCCTTTTGTATTTAATTCCAATTCAATTTCTGTGTTTCATCGTCAATAAGAAGGTCAGAGGGATGCAGTAAACCTAAAGTGATGCATCGGAATCTATAACTAGTGCCACAGGAATGGTTCAAAACATAGACATTAGGAAGAGTCAGTCTTCTTGTACTTAAGCCGGCATTGTGCTTTTCTATTTAATTGCGATGCAATTTCTGTGTTTCATCGTCAAAAAGGACGTCAGAGGGATACAGTAAACCTGAAGTGAAGCATCGGAATCTATAACTAGTGTCAGAGGAATGGTTAAAACATAGGAAGTAGGAACAGTCCACCTTCTTGTACTTAAGTCGGCATTGTGCCTTTTCTATTTAATTCCGATGCAATTTCTGTGTTTCATCGTCAATAAGAAGGTCCTAGGGATAGAGTAAACCTGAAGTGAATCATCAGAATCTATAACTAGTGTCACAGGAATGGTTCAAAGCATAGTCAGTAAGAAGAGTCAGTCTTCTTGTACTTAAGTCGGCATTGTGCCTATTGTATTTAACTCCTAAGCAATTTCTGTGTTTCACCGTCAATACGAAGGTCCAAGGGATACAGAAAACCTGAAGTGAAGCATCGGAATCTATAATTAGTGTCACGGGACCGGTTCAAAACACAGACAGTAGGAAGAGTCAGTCTTCTTGTACTTAAGTCGGCATTGTGCCTTTTCTATTTAGTTCCGATGCAATTTCTGTGTTCCATCGTCAAAAAGTAGGTCAGAGGGATACAGTAAACATGAAGTGAAGGTTCGGAAACTATAACTAGTGTCACAGGAATGGTTCAAATCATAGACAGTAAGAAGAGTCAGTCTTCTTGTACTTAAGTCGGCATTGTGCCTTATCTATTTAATTCCGAAACAATTTCTGTGTTTCATCGTCAATAAGAGGGTCAGAGGCATACAGTAAACCTGAAGTGAAGCATCGGATTCCATATCTAGTGTCACAGGAATGGTTCCAAACTTAGACAGTAAGAAGAGTCAGTCTTCTTGTACTTAAGTCGGCATTGTGCCTTTTGTATTTAATTCCGATGCAATTTCTGTGTTTCATCGTCAAAAAGGAGGTCAGAGGGATACAGTAAACCTGAAGTGAAGAATCGGAATCTATAACTAGTGCCACCGGAAAGGTTCAAAACATATACAGTAGGAAGAGCCAGTCTTCTTGTACTTATGTCGGCATTGTGCCTTTTGTATTTAACTCCGATGCAATATCTGTCTTTGATCGTCAAAACGATGGTCAGAGTGATACAGTAAACCTGAAGTGAAGCATCGGAATCTATAACTAGTGTCACAGGAATGGTTCAAAACATACACATTAGGAACAGTCAGTCTTCTTTTACTTAAGTCGGCATTGTGCCTTTTGAATTTAATTCCGATGCAATTTCTGTGTTTCATCGCCAATACGAAGGTCCAAGGGATACAGTAAACCTGAAGGAAGCATCGGAATCTGTAACTAGTGTCACAGGAATGGTTCGAATCACAGTCAGTAAGAAGAGTCAGTCTTCTTGTACTAAAGTTGGCATTGTGCCTTTTGTATTTTATTCCTATGCAATTTCTGTGTTTCATCGTCAATAAGAAGGTCAGAGGGATACAGTAAACCAGAAGTGAAGCATCGGAATCTATAACTAGTGTCACAGGAATGGTTCAAAACAGTCCGTAAGAAGAGTCATTCTTCTTGTACTTCAGTCGGCATTTTGCATTTTGTATTTAATTCCGATGCAATTTCTGTGTTTCAACGTCAATAAGAAGGTCCCAGGGATACAGTAAATCTGAAGTGAAGTATCGGAATCAATAACTGGTGTCACAGGAATGGTTCATAACATAGACAGTAAGAAGAGTCAGTCTTCTTGTACTGAAGTCGGCATTGTGCCTTTTGTATTTAATTCCGATGCAATTTCTGTGTTTCATCGTCAAATAGATGGTCAGAGGGATACAGTAAACCAGAAGTGAAGCATCGGAACCTATAACTAGTGTCAAAGGAACGGTTAAAACATAGACAGTAGGAAGAGTCAATCGCCTTGTACTTAAGTCGCCATTGTGCCTTTTCTATTTAATTCCGATGCAATTTCTGTGTTTCGTCACCAATAAGAAGGTCAGAGGGATACAGTGAACCGGAGGTGATGCATCGGAATCTATAACTAGTGTCACAGGAATGGTTCAAAACATAGACAGTAGGAAGTGTCAGTCTTCTTGCACTTAAATCGGCATTGTGAATTTTCTATTTAATTCCGATGCAATTTCTGCGTTTCGTCGCCAATAAGGAGGTCCAACGGATACAGTAAACCTGAAGTGAGGCATCTGAATCCATAACTAAAGTCACATTAATCGTTCAAAGCATAGACAGTAGGAAGAGTCAGTCTTCTTGTACTTAAGTCGGCATTGTGCCTTTTGTATTTAGTTCCGATGCAATTTCTGTGTTTCATCGTCAATAAGAAGGTCCTAGGGTTAAGGTCAACCTGAAGTGAAGCATCGGAATCTATAACTAGTGTCACAGGAATGGCTCGAAACATAGTCAGTAAGAAGGGTCAGTCTTCTTGTACTGAAGTTGGCATTGTGCCTTTTGTATTTAATTCCAATTCAATTTCTGTATTTCATCGTCAATAAGAAGGTCAGAGGAATGCAGTAAACCTAAAGTGATGCATCGGAATCTATAACTAGTGTCACAGGAATGGTTCAAAACAGTCAGTCTTCTTGTACTTAAGTCGGCATTGTGCATTTTGTATTTAATTCCGATGCAATGTCTGTGTTTCATCGTCAATAAGAAGGTCCAAGGGATACAGTAAACCTGAAGTGAAGCATCGGAATCTATAACTAGTGTCACAGGAATGGTTCAAAACATAGACAGTAGGAAGAGTCAGTCTCCTTGTACTTAAGCCGGCATTGTGCTTCTCTATTTAATTCCGATGCAATTTCTGTGTTTCATCGTCAAAAAGGACGTCAGAGGGATACAGTAAACCTGAAGTGAAGCATCGGAATCTATAACTAGTGTCAGAGGAATGGTTAAAACATAGAAAGTAGGAAGAGTCAATCTTCTCGTGCTTAAGTCGGCATTGTGCCTTTTCTATTTAATTCCGATGCAATTTCTGTGTTTCATCGTCAATAAGAAGGTCCTAGGGATAGAGTAAACCTGAAGTGAATCATCGGAATCTATAACTAGTGTCACAGGAATGGTTCAAAGCATAGTCAGTAAGAAGGGTCAGTCTTCTTGTACTTAAGTCGGCATTGTGCCTATTGTATTTAACTCCTAAGCAATTTCTGTGTTTCATCGTCAATACGAAGGACCAAGGGATACAGAAAACCTGAAGTGAAGCATCGGAATCTATAATTAGTGTCACAGGACCGGTTCAAAACATAGACAGTAGGAAGAGTCAGTCTTCTTGTACTTAAGTCGGCATTGTGCCTTTTCTATTTAATTCCGATGCAATTTCTGTGTTTCATCGTCAAAAAGGAGGTCAGAGGGATACAGTAAACATTAAGTGAAGGTTCGGAAACTATAACTAGTGTCACAGGAATGGTTCAAATCATAGACAGTAAGAAGAGTCAGTCTTCTTGTACTTAAGTCGGCATTGTGCCTTATCTATTTAATTCCGATACAATTTCTGTGTTTCATCGACAATAAGAAGGTCAGAGGCATACAGTAAACCTGAAGTGAAGCATCGGAATCCATAACTAGTGTCACAGGAATGGTTCCAAACTTAGACAGTAAGAAGAGTCAGTCATCTTGTACTTAAGCCGGCATTGCGCTTTTCTATTTAATTCCGATGCAATTTCTGTGTTTCATCGTCAAAAAGGACGTCAGAGGGATACAGTAAACCTGAAGTGTAGCATCGGAATCTCTAACTAGTGTCAAAGGAATGGTTAAAACATAGAAAGTAGGAAGAGTCAATCTTCTTGTACTTAAGTCGGCATTGTGCATTTTCTATTTAATTCCGATGCAATTTCTGTGTTTCATCGTCATTAAGAAGGTCCTAGGGATAGAGTAAACCTGAAGTGAATCATCGGAATCTACAGCTAGTGTCACAGGAATGGTTCAAAGCATAGTCAGTAAGAAGAGTCAGTCTTCTTGTACTTAAGTCGGCATTGTGCATATTGTATTTAACTCCTAAGCAATGTCTGTGTTTCATCGTCAATACGAAGGTCCTAGGGATACAGAAAACCTGAAGTGAAGCATCGGTATCTATAATTAGTGTCACAGGACCGGTTCAAAACATAGACAGTAGGAAGAGTCAGTCTTCTTGTACTTAAGTCGGCATTGTGCCTTTTCTATTTAATTCCGATGCAATTTCTGTGTTTCATCGTCAAAAAGGAGGTCAGAGGGATACAGTAAACATGAAGTGAAGGTTCGGAAACTATAACTAGTGTCACAGGAGTGGTTCAAATCATAGACGGTAAGAAGAGTCAGTCTTCTTGTACTTAAGTCGGCATTGTACCTTATCTATTTAATTCCGATACAATTTCTGTGTTTCATCGTCAATAAGAAGGTCAGAGGCTTACAGTAAACCTGAAGTGAAGCATCGGAATCCATAACTAGTGTCACAGGAATGGTTCCAAACTTAGACAGTAAGAAGAGTCAGTCTTCTTGTACTTAAGTCGGCAAGTGCCTTTTGTATTTAAATTCCGATGTGATTTCTGTGTTTCATCGTCAAAAAGAAAGTCAGAGGGATACAGTAAACCTGAATTGAAGCATCGGAATCTATAACTAGTGTCACAGAAATGGTTTAAAACATAGACAGTAAGAAGATTCAGTCTTCATGTACTTAAGTCGGCATTGTGCCTTTTCTATTTAATTCCGATGCAATTTCTGTGTATCATCGTCAAAAAGAAGGTCCGAGGGATAGAGTAAGCCTGAAGTGAATAATCGGAATCTATAACCAGTGTCACAGCAATTGTTGAAATCATAGACAGTAGGAAGAGTCAGTCTTCTTGTACTTAAGTCGGCATTATGCCCTTGTCAATTTAAAACCGATGCAATTACTGTGTTTCATCGTCAATAAGAAGGGCAGAGGGATACAGTAAACCTGAAGTGAAGCATCGGAATCTCTAACTAGTGTCACAGGAATGGTTCAACACATAGTCAGTAACAAGAGTCGGTCTTCTTGTACATAAGTCGGCTTTGTGCCTTTTGTATTTAATTCCGATGCAATTTTTGTGTTTCATCGTCAATAAGAAGGTCCAAGGGATACAGTAAACCTGAAGTGAAGCATCGGAATGTGTAACTAGCGTCACAGGAAAGGTTCAAAGAATAGACTCTAAGTAGAGTCAGTCTGCTTGTACTTAAGACGGCATTGTGCCTTTTCTAATTAACTCCGATGCAATATCTGTGTTTTGTCGTCAATAAGAAGGTCAGAGGTATACAGTAAACCTGAAGTAAAGCATCGGAATCTATAACTAGTGTCACAGGAATGGTTCAAAACATAGACATTAGGAACAGTCAGTCTTCTTGTACTTAAGTCGGCATTGTGCCTTTTCCATTTAATTCCGATGCAATTTCTGTAATTCATCGTCAAAATGAAGGTCAGAGGGATACAGTAAACCTGAAGTGAAGCGTCGGAATCTATAACTAGTGTCACAGGAGTGGTTCAAAACATAGACGGTAGGAAGAGTCAGTCTTCTTGTACTTAAGTCGGCATTGTGCCTTTTCTATTTAATTCCGATGCAATTTCTGTGTTTCATCGTCAATAAGAAGGTCCAAGGGATACAGTAAACCTGAAGTGAAGCATCGGAATCTATAACTAGTGTAACAGGAATGGTTCCAAATAGTCAGTAAGAAGAGTCAGTCTTCTTGTACTTAAGTCGGCATTGTGCATTTTGTATTTAATTCCGATGCAATTTCTGTGTTTCACCGTCAATAAGAAGGTCCACGGGATACAGTAAACCTGAAGTGAAGCATCGGAATCTATAACTAGTGTCACAGGAATGGTTCAAAACATAGACACTAATA
This sequence comes from Schistocerca americana, assembly GCF_021461395.2. Classification (NCBI taxonomy): domain Eukaryota; kingdom Metazoa; phylum Arthropoda; class Insecta; order Orthoptera; family Acrididae; genus Schistocerca; species Schistocerca americana. Next base: position 30,507,265 of record NC_060121.1, read on the forward strand.
AGAGTCAGTCTTCTTGTACTTATGTCGGCATTGTGCCTTTTGTATTTAATTCCGATGCAATTTCTGTGTTACATCGTCAAAAAGAAGGTCAGACTGATACGGTAAATCTGAAGTGAAGCATCGGAATATATAACTAGTGTCACAGGAATGGTTAATACATAGACAGTAGGAAGAGTCAGTCTTCTTGTACTTAAGTCGGTATTCTGCTTTTCTATTTAATTACGATGCAATTTCTGTGTTTCATCGTCAATACGAAGGTCCTAGGGATAGAGTAAACCTGAAGTGAAGCATCGGAATCTATAACTAGTGTCACAGGAATGGTTCAAAACATAGTCAGTAAGAAGAGTCAGTCTTCTTGTACGTAAGTCGGCATTGTGAATTTTCTATTTAACTCCGAAGCAATTTCTGTGATTCATCGTCAATACGAAGGTCCAAGGGATACAGTAAACCTGAAGCGAAGCATCGGAATCTATAACTAGTGTCACAGGAATGGTTCAAAACATGGTCAGTAAGAAGAGTCAGTCTTCTTGTACTTAGGTCGGCAAGTGCCTTTTGTATTTAAATTCCGATGTGATTTCAGTGTTTCATCGTCAAAAAGAAGGTCAGAGGGATACAGTAAACCTGAATTGAAGCATCGGAATCTATAACTAGTGTCACAGAAATGGGTTAAAACATAGACAGTAAGAAGAGTCAGTCTTCATGTACTTAAGTCGGCATTGTGCCTTTTCTATTTAATTCCGATGCAATTTCTGTGTATCATCGTCAAAAAGAAGGTCCGAGGGATAGAGTAAGCCTGAAGTGAATAATCGGAATCTATAACCAGTGTCACAGCAATTGCTCAAATCATAGACAGTAGGAACAGTCAGTCTTCTTGTACTTAAGTCGGCATTATGCCCTTGTCAATTTAAAACCGATGCAATTACTGTGTTTCATCGTCAATAAGAAGGGCAGAGGGATACAGTAAACCTGAAGTGAAGCATCGGAATCTCTAACTAGTGTCACAGGAATGGTTCAACACATAGTCAGTAACAAGAGTCGGTCTTCTCGTACATAAGTCGGCTTTGTGCCTTTTGTATTTAATTCCGATGCAATTTTTGTGTTTCATCGTCAATAAGAAGGTCCAAGGGATACAGTAAACCTGAAGTGAAGCATCGGAATGTGTAACTAGCGTCACAGGAAAGGTTCAAAGAATAGACTCTAAGTAGAGTCAGTCTGCTTGTACTTAAGACGGCATTGTGCCTTTTCTAATTAACTCCGATGCAATATCTGTGTTTTGTCGTCAATAAGAAGGTCAGAGGTATACAGTAAACCTGAAGTAAAGCATCGGAATCTATAACTAGTCTCACAGGAATGGTTAATACATAGACAGTAGGAAGAGTCAGTCTTCTTGTACTTAAGTCGGTATTCTGCTTTTCTATTTAATTCCGATGCAATTTCTGTGTTTCATCGTCAAAAAGAAGGTCAGAGGGATACAGTATACCTGAAGTAAAGCATCGGAATCTATAACTAGTCTCACAGGAATGGTTCAAAACATAGACCGTAAGAAGAGTCAGTCTTCTTGTACTTAAAGCGGCATTGTGCCTTTTCTATTTAATTCCGATGCAATTTCTGTGTTTCATCGTCAATACGATGGTCCTAGGGATAGAGTAAACCTGAAGTGAAGCATCGGAATCTACAATTAGTGTCACAGGAATGGTTCAAAACATAGTCAGTAAGAAGAGTCAGTCTTCTTGTACTTAAGTCGGCATTGTGCCTTTTGTATTTGACTCCGAAGCAATTTCTGTGATTCATCGTCAATACGAAGGTCCAAGGGATACAGTAAACCTGAAGCGAAGCATCGGAATCTATAACTAGTGTCACAGGAATGGTTCAAAACATAGTCAGTAAGAAGAGTCAGTCCTCTTGTACTTAAGTCGGCAATGTGCCTTTTCTATTTAATTCCGATGGGATTTCTGTGTTTCATCGTCAAAAAGAAGGTCAGGGGGATACAGTAAACCTGAAGTCAAGCATCGGAATCTATAATTAGTGTCACAGGAATGGTTCAAAACATAGTCAGTAAGAAGAGTCAGTCTTCTTGTACTTAAGTCGGCATTGTTCATTTTGTATTTATTTCGTTTCCAATTTATGTGTTTCATCGTCAATAAGAAGGTTAGAGGGATACAGTAAACCTAAAGTGAAGCATCGGAATCTGTAACTAGTGTCACTGGAATGGTTCAAAACAGTCAGTAAGAAGAGTCAGTCTTCTTGTACTTAAGGCGGCATTGTGAATTTTGTATTTAATTCCGATGCACTATCTGTGTTTCATCGTCAATAAGAAGATCCAAGGGATACAGTAAACCTGAAAAGAAGCATCGGAATCTATAACTAGTGTCACAGGAGTGTTTCACAACATAGACAGTCGGAAGATTCAGTCTACATGTACTTAAGTCGGCATTGTGCCTTTTGTATTTATTTCCGATGCAATTTCTGTGTTTCATCGTCTATAAGAAGGTCAGAGGGATACAGTGAACCTGATGTGAGGCATCGGAATCTATAACTAGTGTCACAGGAGTGGTTCAAAACATAGTCAGCAAGAAGAGTCAGTCTCCTTGTACTTAAGTCGGCATTGTGCCTTTTGTATTTAATTTCAATGCTATTTCTGTGTTTCATCGTCAATAAGAAGGTCCAAAGGATACAGTAAACCTGAAGTGAAGCATCGGAATCTATAACTAATGTCACAGGAATCGTTCAAAACACAGACAGTAGGAAGAGTCAGTCTTCTTGTACTTACCTCGGCATTGTGCTTTTTGTATTTAGTTCCGATGCAATTTCTGTGTTTCATCGTCAATATGAAGTTCCTAGGGATACAGTAAACCTGAAGTGAAGCATCGGAATCTATAACTAGTGTCACAGGAATGGTTCAAAGCATAGACAGTAAGAAGAGTCAGTCTTCTTGTATTTAAGTCGGCATTGTGCCTTTTCTATTTAATTCTGATGCAATTTCTGTATTTCGTCGCCAATAAGAAGGTCCAAAGGAAACAGTAAACCTGAAGTGAAGCATCGGAATCTATAACTAAAGTCACAGGAATCGTTCAAAACATCGACAGTAGGAAGAGTCTTCTTGTACTTAACTCGGCATTGTGCCTTTTCTATTTAATTCCGATGCAATTTCTGTGGTTCATCGTCAAAAAGAAGGTCAGAGGGATACAGTAAACATGAAGTGAAGCATCGGAAACTATAACTAGTGTCACAGGAATGGTTCAAAACACAGACAGTAGGGAGAGTCAGTTGTAAAGGATGAGCCAGACAATAAGGGATTTTACTTTATTATATGAGCCTCCAACCGGTAACTTCATTACTCCATTACGGCCAAGCCACGGCCGGCAGTGTTAGCTGCCTGTAAATTCTTTCGTCCCACGGTCTAGTAACAGGAAGTCAGCACCGAGAAAGGGCACCTTGTTCACGCGCCTCTCTCGTGTGCTGACGAGGTAACGCCGTCCCAGGCGTCGCTTAGCAGGCAACGCTCTGGAAAGTTCCATGCCGCCCGCACGGTTTGCTCGGTCCTGACCAATCAGGGTGGAGGAAGCCGCGTGGTGCGTCGAACATACCCGGCCGCCCGTCGCCGGGCCCGCTCTCTTGTATTCTTGCTCACCCGCGAGTCGGATGCGCGCCCTGTAGCACCGAACATATCCCGCTTCTCCCGGTGCTGCGGCACTGTGGACTTAGTTTTGGCAGACAACCACTTTCGGTAGCTTCGCGAACAATGTTCGCCAAATTGCAAGCTCTGGCTCACCCTCACCTCCCTAGGCCTATGTAGCCCCTTTTCATTATGCTTTAGCCAATAAATGGCCTTTCTCTAAAAATTACTCTATTATTCCATAACGCCCACCGCCTGCCCATACCCGCCATCCTGTACAATTGGTGTCAGAAGTGTGGATACCGTTCCCGTAGTGACTTTGTCGCTACACTAAATTTCTCCCGGCAAGATGCCGTACACTTCGCGCATGGAATGCGCCAACCGGCCGCCACGTTTGCTTCACGTGGGCCGTGGCTGCTCCACTAAACACGCACAGGGCGCGCGCTGCAGCGAGGCAGCCCACGCTAGTCAGCCACGTGAGCCGCACGCCGCCGCGCTGCCCGCTGCCCGAGTTCGAGGCGCCTGCGCTGCACTGCGCGACCTGCCGGGCCGCCGCCATCCGCCGCCGCCGCCCGCCGCTGTCACCGACGCGCCAGGGGCTGCCGCCATCGCCGACCGGCCGAGCCAGCGCCGTCCGCCGCCAACACATCTGCCGCCGCCCGAGGGTCCGGACGCCACCGACCACCGCCGCCGCAGTCACTGCACCGCGCCGTCGCCGCCACCAATGCGTCGCACCGCCGCCATCACCATGTAAGTCGCCGCGATGCTTACAACTATAGCTTCGACGATCTTCCGCCGCTGGATTGAGAATCTTTGTGGCCGTCCTTTTTTTGTAACAATCATTACTTTTTTCTGGTCACTAGCGTCACATAAAATTGTAAACATGCCGATGGGAACACGAGCGACGGAACGGGATACCCCCGTAGAGGCATCTGCCTCGCAAGACCCGCTCGAGGCCATACATGCACAAATGCGCCAGTTATTCGCACAAAATCAGAAGCTACTTGAGCAAAACCGCGTCTTGAAACAGACGCTAGAAGCTAGTGCGCGAACTTCCATACCTGTGGCTAGCTCCACCCCTGTAACAAATGCTCAAACAGAGGCAACTAACACTAATTCTGTCTCTAATACAAACGCCACAATTTCTGCTAACATGGCGACTGTAAGCAATTTTCCTGCGGCTGATTTCATTCCCACCTTTTCTGGGAAGTCCCACGAAAATGTAGCTATGTTCTTACAAAATATTCGTGATGTGGGTCGCACGTGTGCCTGGCCGGATGATCTATTGGTCAATGTAGCCAGACTCAAGTTGACAGGGGAAGCCCGAATGTTCATAGAAACGGTGGACGAATTGCGTGACACGCACGAATTTGAAGTATTGGCCCGCGGATTGACTACGCGTTATTCCGATACCAGAGGTACCGCATATTACAGAGATCAATTATCAACCCTTAGGCAGAAGCCTAATGAGGATTTTGATGCCTTTGCAGATCGCATACGAGCAGTGTCTTGTCGTACCTACAAGCTAGGTGGAAATGCCAGTGAAAACAGAATTTTGCGCTCAGAAGCCGAAGCGCGTGCAATTGATGCATTTGTTCGCGGTATTGACCCCCGCATCGGAGGAGAAGTCAAAGCTGCCTCCCCCACTTCTCTGTTTGAAGCTGTTCGTTTGGCAATGCTTCGCGAAGAGGTGTTGCGTTTTTGCGCTGCCGCCCCGCGCCCATCGGACCCAGTGCCGGTCCCAGCAAAAGAAGTATTTTGTCAGCGTTGTGGGAAGCCCAACCATACGGCAATGCGCTGTCGCGCGCCGTATTGCACTATTTGTCAGACAGTAGGTCATGCTAATAATGTTTGCTCCACAAAGTCACCATTTTCAAATCAGATGCGCGGCCACCGCCGCAACGCGGGGTCGAATCAGGGAAACGCTTGGGGGGCAGGTTCCGCCACCCACCCGCGCCCCCGACAAAAATAATACACCCGGTTAGGACCGAAAAATGTAAAGAGGTGGAACACGTTAGTCTATTTGGCGTACTCGGGAACAAATCAGTTAGAATTTTAGTTGATACTGGTGCTCAAGTTAGTGTATTGTTTGTGGAGAAAAATGATCGAAGGGTGTTACAGCCACCCCGGTACCATATCAGTGGCCTTGGAGAGGAAGTAATTGTCCCTGCAGGTTCGTGTGTAGTGAACCTGCAAATCGACGAGGGTAAATACAGTCAGATGATGGAGGTAGTAAGGCTAAAGAAGGGTGAATTTGACATCATACTAGGGAATGACTTCCTGCACCGTTATCAGGGGATAGTGGATTATCGAACGCGAACTGTGCAGTTCGGCGAAGCAATTCACCGATTTGGCAGTGCGCACCCCCGTCAGACGCGAGGGAGCTGCGAAAGGCGCCGTTCACAGTCTCCTATAAAACCGCAGATGTGGGCGATAAAAACCACTGACCCTGTGAGGATAAAAGGCGGAAGTGGAAAGATTCTCTGGATAGATGTCAAAAATCAAGAACAGCCTAATACAGACATTCTGGTTGACCCGCTCACCCACAATGATGTTTTAGATCGTCAGTCAGTACATATAAAGAGAAGTATCTGCCGAGCGGAGAGGAGACAGAAGGGTTTTGCGATACCAGTAAGTATAGATAATTTTGGTGTAGAAGATGTTGTGATACCGAATGGTACTATTGTTGCCAGTGGTCAGGAAATTTTTGAGGAAATAAGAGGAGCTGAGAAGCAGCGAAATAAAGATAAGAAAGGAAGGAAAGGAAAGAAATATTCAGTTAGAGAAGTGCGATATGTCGCGTCGACGATAAGGAGTCAGTTAGCAGAGAAGTTAGGTCATTTAAACAGTGAGGAGAAAAGGATGTCGCAGCCCGTATTAGAGGAATTTTCGTGGTTGTTTGAAGAGAGGCAGTTTCTACCGGCTACGGATTTGGTTCAGCACGAAATTCCGACCGGAGAAACCGGGCCTATCGCGCCATTAGTTCCACCCAAAAAAGCAAGAAAGAAGGTAATACAACCGCCTAGACAGCAACGTAGATATGCTCTAAGGTCAAACCCCCATGATTTGCGTTCCAGAGAGTAGATCTGAGATGGTATGTAAACAGTTGGCAAAGTCCTGCATGCAGCAAGAGAATTAATTGACGGAAAACACCGTAGTTACTATACATTTAATTAAATTGTGCATGTTAGTTATAAGTAGACATAAGAATTGGCAACTGTTGGTAACTGGTAATAGAATTTATGACGTCACATGTTAATGGAAGTGACTGAAGTTATGTGATCATTTTGTCTTGTCATTTAACGTCTCCAGTCATGTTACCGTAGCAGTCGAGAATTAAAACCACAAACATTCTTTAATCATGGAATTATGGGGAAAGTTGTCCTTGTCAAAAGAACACGTAGAGAAAGAATCAGTTAATCTTGTATATTTCAAAGAGATTCACATTTCACTTGTTAATTTAGTGAATAGTGCACGAACACAGGTATTAAAGCTTTACCATAAAAACATGATACTAATACGCGTTCGTAACTGCCAGTAGATCAGTGACTACATGCAGCCGTCTACCTGTACTTTGAAAGACGCCCTATTACATGTATGTTTTGCAAAATGACCACACAACGATAATAACAAGAATAAATACGTCCAAGTTAAACAACAAATAGGCTACTCTAAAGTAAAAGGAGTCTTCCTGAAGTGCTATTTTATTGTTTTCATGATGCGATGTTGAACAGACAACGAGGTAAGTTTTTTTGGTACCACGTATTTCTGTATATTAAATGCCACGGAAGGAGTGCGTAAGTACCTCCACTGTGGTCTACAGCTGTTCACATGCGCCGAGTCCCGCCCCTCCCTGACAGCTGGCGACGCGGCCCCCTCCCCTCCCAATCCTCCGGCCTGCCGAGAGAGCGGCCATTGCAGTTCCCCCTTTCCCCACCCAGCGCCTCTGTCCTTGGTGCGTGCAGCATCTGCACCTCTTCCCTCGCCCCTCCTCACCACCCAACCATCGCCCTGCAGGCCACGTGCCTCAGCCACGCTACACATTCGTATATTCGTACGTTGCAGTTTAAACAGCAAACCTAAAGGGATGGTTATAAAAATAAAATCACCAGCTTAATATTGCCCTACAGATTTTATTAGTCTTATCTAAAGACGGGAATCTATGTGTATTGTCTATTTGAATTTTCAGTATGGAACAAAAATCGTAAGAGAGAACTTTTTCCTGGTACGCATTGTGGAAACTATCAGGATTAGAAAACATTGGAATTTCAGATCGATCTCCGGCTATGTTGTATTACCACCACGGTTAATAAACGGATCTATATGGTGTCAAGGAAGCCGCCACTTGCCGCTGTATCCGTCCTGTAAACGACCGCTGTGTGGGGAACGCGTTAGCCAAGGAGTTGGGTTTGGAATGCCATTGCAAAATATAGTTTATATAGAAGTCTAACACCTGCCATTTACCTAAATTTTGAAGAACAGAGTGTTTAAGTAAAATAGTTGTAACCCGATAGTTTTGTGACCTCTAACGATTGAAGTTATTAGAGTCCCTTAGAAAAGAACATCCTCCATTCATAACTGTCGTGAACAACATAAGATAACTCTGGAAGGAAATTTTGTGACTGTACCGAGAGACAAACTCCATGCGTAGTAAGAGGACGGACCCAGCGTGAACGCCAGTTCTGCCGCCCAGCCAGTGAAACCGGACGCAGCCGTACTGTCAGCTGTGCTGTCAGCAACTTACAATCTCACGAGCGCGACGCGTGTCGCACCTTAGCACCTCAAGCTGCACTGAATCTCAACACAGAAATTCTTAACCGTGATATAACGAACCCTTTGAATAACCTTGCGCACATTTTCAATAGTAAGGAACATACTTTGCTCCCTACACACTCTTTATATGACAACTGAACTCTAATTTTATTAAAAACCAAAGCACCGACAGGTAAGTCATATCGACATCTTCGAGATGCAACCAGCTTCGTCGAGCCGCCACTATTGATTATATGGAAGCAGGTAAGTGAGGGAATTAACAAAAGGAACAACAATCATATCCCTGAACGATTGACTGAGTGACTGATAATCACAAATATTTGCAAAAACAAATCAACACAGGAAACGGTTTATCACACGTTTAATAATTATTGGTCTGTCCATTGAAGGAGACATAAAATCATTTTTCATCAGAATCTTGCTAAAGGAAGTATTAACGTGACATTACACTATTCCACAGCATTACACACAACATTGCCATTACTTAATGACAGTTTTCCTGTGGGTAGAAGTACCAAAGATCGGTTGGAATGAAAATACAAACGAGAGCTTAAAGGAATACCAGGGGATGCTTACATTCATTTTGCTACGAAATGTAACTAGAGGATAAGGAAGTTTTGTTTAAAGGAAATAATATTTTAAACTTTTGCTTTTGTTACGGTTTTGCCACCGCTTATATCACTATGACGAGTTGCCAATTACTTATGTCAAATTGCTTGTGTCTAATTGATTATGTCCAATTACTTATGTCCAATTACTTACATCCAATTAGTTATGTCTAATTACTAATTCGATGTATTATTTTTACTATTGTTCATTTTGTCCAGGTCTTATTTATGCTATTATCAAATGATTAGACAGTTTTAGCTAGAGTTTGCCAGCACCAGTAATTTAGTATTTGTATCAACCTAGTGTTTCCATGTGTCGCTGTGTTACTATACTGATGAAGATAATAATTTTGTAGGATTTCAAGCACGCTAGAGTAAGTCCCCGAGTAATGCCAATTATTTGTTTAATAATAATGATGTCTTAGGTGATAGATTGTTTTGGAAGAGTAGTTTAGGATGTAACCATGCTTTATTTTGATTTGTATTTGAATGTTTATCTGGAGGGACATACCACATGCACCACCCGCGAGGGCACGTACCTGACGTGACGCGGTTGGCTCCCGCGCGGACCCTTAGCTGTCTGTGTCGTTTCTTCACTTTTCAGTTTCGCGGCACAGTCCATCCTACCCACTTTGATCTGTCAACTTTCAACAGACACAAAACTATTCGGCCCAGACTTTGGTCTTCCATCTCGAAGAAGAGTTCACGAGAACAGTGTTCCGTGCTCTCTGACGACAGCTGATCAGGCAACATCAGACGCTAACCGCGTCTAGCCCGCAGCTAAACGCCAGTAAGCGGAAATCTCTGTTCAAAACCTTGAGCCTTCTTTGTTTCCCCATTATATTTTCCGAAGGAATACCGACTATTGAAGTAGTAGCATTTAACTGTATGACGTGTCCCAGGACACTGCGATATAACCAAGGATAGACGGAGTTTTAAGCAACCAGCTGGGCCCGAGGAGGTTACAGAGACGGCGAGTTTAGTCGCAAAATGTTGAGAGGATGAAGACGGTGAATTTGGTCGCAAAGTAAAGTTAGTCGTAAGATGTTGAGAGGATAAAGACGGTGAATTTTGTCGCACAGTAAAGTTTTGTTTTAAGTGAGAGAAGTCGAGTTTTTGGAAGAAATACGTAGGAACTATCTTGGAGTCGCAGAATTGTCATTTACACAGTTAAGTAGGCGACAACGTCGTGTCAACGATGCGCCATGCACTATACCTTCATAAAGGAAAAATCCTTCAGAAATTACGCTCAAATTATATTGTAATCCAATTTCTTACGCTTTCTGTCTCCACTATGGAAATCTCTAGATTCCCTTCGAGTTTTGTTTCTCTCCTTTCGCTAGCAACAGCGTTGACATCCTACGACACAATCTACGCCCCACCTGCACCAATCTGGTGTCACTTTTCTTCGTCACTCTCACTTAACGGCGTGCAGCAAATATATTGAGTGACGAGAAAATTCTTCTCAAAATGTGAATGTTGTTACACGTAGAGGGTCAGCCCAAAGAGGCACTTAACTTTCTTTGTTTACCGATGTGGAATATGCAGTAAATTTAATATGATATATGTGTACTTCACTTTTACATTTTCATGTTATGAACCAATTTCTGATGCATAATGTAATTTTAAACAGAACCCACTGTAACAGCTCATCTAGCTTTATGTCACGCGTAATCCCACTTCTATTTTGTTGCATTTGACAGTCGTAGACCCCTCAGCTGCCGCGTGCAGCCCCGACGCCGCGCTGGCCTTGGAAATTATCTGCAGCGCGCCTTTCTGACTTAGCGCGAGATTCGGCCTTGCAGTCAGCTGCCACTCTGACGCAGCCTCCGCGCAGATCTTTAGCAAACGGTTCCCGTTGGAACACCACTTATAACATTTCATGCCACTACGCCTTACTTAGTATTCGCGCCCCTTTAATTATGTTTTTTATACCTGAAAGCTCATTCATGATTCCCTTGTCAGCTAACGTTCAAGTTTTACCTAAAAAATCAAATAATCACATCCTAACGTCAATTGATGATTTGCTAGATCTTGAAAAAGGACAAATTTCTTACCCTCGCCTGTTGGCACACTTAAATAAATGGCAAACAGCCACAAACTAAACTAAACAAAAAACAGAAAACAAGAACCCATCAGGCATGTGCCCTCCCCTAGTTTTAAGAGTGAAACAGAGATATCAACTAATGTGGAAAAACTAGTGTAGTGTAGTGAAGTGTTTCCTTAGTGATAACTCCCTTTTCAACTGTGTTTTGAAACGTGTGAATCTCCCCTCATACTCCCCCTGCGCTGAGTTCCAGTGCACGGACCTGGCCACGGCCACGGCCACGCCCCCTTCCCTCCGACAGCCTGCGCGCTGCCCGCTGAGGACAACACACCACACCGCCTCGCGCCAGGCGCCCCCGCCGTGACTCATCAGTGGTGATGTGTTTAAATTTTCAACTTATTCTAACAAAAGCAAAAAAAAAAGACATTTTTACCTCAACTTAACAACAAGAACACTTGACATGTTTATCTAATTCACACTGCTAGGTTTTGTTCTAATTTTGTTTTGATGTTTTATGATGTTTTGATGTTTTATGATGTTTTGATGTTTTATGATGATTCTTGTATACACACAATATTGTTGACATGTGTAAGTCCCCTTGCGACCCTTAGGAGGTCTTTAGAGTCTCTACACCCTCCCATAGATTAAGACCCCTGCCGTCTTCCGTGAGGGCCATTCTTAATCAAGTAATGTTTACTTTGCTTTACAAGCTAAATTTGTTTACATTCAAATAATAATTACATTGAGCGAATTCACGTACGTTCTCCGCTCCCACGGAAGGGGGAGGAATGTAAAGGATGAGCCAGACAATAAGGGATTTTACTTTATTATATGAGCCTCCAACCGGTAACTTCATTACTCCATTACGGCCAAGCCACGGCCGGCAGTGTTAGCTGCCTGTAAATTCTTTCGTCCCACGGTCTAGTAACAGGAAGTCAGCACCGAGAAAGGGCACCTTGTTCACGCGCCTCTCTCGTGTGCTGACGAGGTAACGCCGTCCCAGGCGTCGCTTAGCAGGCAACGCTCTGGAAAGTTCCATGCCGCCCGCACGGTTTGCTCGGTCCTGACCAATCAGGGTGGAGGAAGCCGCGTGGTGCGTCGAACATACCCGGCCGCCCGTCGCCGGGCCCGCTCTCTTGTATTCTTGCTCACCCGCGAGTCGGATGCGCGCCCTGTAGCACCGAACATATCCCGCTTCTCCCGGTGCTGCGGCACTGTGGACTTAGTTTTGGCAGACAACCACTTTCGGTAGCTTCGCGAACAATGTTCGCCAAATTGCAAGCTCTGGCTCACCCTCACCTCCCTAGGCCTATGTAGCCCCTTTTCATTATGCTTTAGCCAATAAATGGCCTTTCTCTAAAAATTACTCTATTATTCCATAACGCCCACCGCCTGCCCATACCCGCCATCCTGTACACAGTCTTCTTGTACTTAAGTCGGCATTGTGCCTTTTCTATTTAATTCCGATGCAATTTCTGTGTTCCGTCGTCAATAAGAAGGTCCACATGATACAGTAAACCGGAAGTGAAGCATCTGAATCTATAACTAGCGTCACAGGAATGGTTCAAAACATAGACAGTAAGAAGAGTCAGTCTCTATGTACTTAAGTCGGCATTGTGCCGTTTTCAATTTAATTCCGATGCAATTACTGTGTTTAATCGTCAATATGAAGGTCAGAGGGATACAGTAAACCTGAAGTGAAGCATCGGAATCAGTAACTAGCGTCGCAGGAAAGGTTCAAAAAATAGACACTAAGAAGAGTCAGTCTGCTTGTACTTAAGACGGCATTGTGCCTCTTCTATTTAATTCCAATGCAATTTCTGTGTTTCATCGTCAATAAGAAGGTCGGAGGGATACAGTGAACCAGAGGTGAAGCATCGGAATCTATAACTAGTGTCACAGGAATGGTTCAAAACATAGTCAGTAAGAAGAGTCAGTCTTCTTGTACTTAAGTTGGCATTGTGCCATTTGTTTTTAATTCCGATGCAATATCTGTGTTTCATCGTCAATAAGAAGGTCAGAGGGATACAGTAAACCTGAAGTGAAGCATCGGAATCTATAACTAGAGTCACAGGAATGGTTCAAAACTTAGACAGTTATAGAGAGTCAGTCTTCTTGTACTTAAGTCGGCATTGTGCCTTTTGTATTTAGTTCCGATGCAATTTCTGTGTTTCATCGTCAATACGAAGGTCCTAGGGATAGACTAAACCTGAAGTGAAGCATCGGAATCTATAATTAGTGTCACAGGAATGGTTCAAAACATAGTCAGTAAGAAGAGTCAGTCTTCTTGTACTTAGGTCGGCAAGTGCCTTTTGTATTTAAATTCCGATGTGATTTCTGTGTTTCATCGTCAAAAAGAAGGTCAGAGGGATACAGTAAACCTGAATTGAAGCATCGGAATCTATAACTAGTGTCACAGAAATGGTTTAAAACATAGACAGTAAGAAGAGTCAGTCTTCTTGTACTTAAGTCGACATTGTGCCTTTTCTATTTAATTCCGATGCAATTTCTGTGTATCATCGTCAAAAAGAAGGTCCGAGGGATAGAGTAAACCTGAAGTGAATAATCGGAATCCATAACCAGTGTCACAGCAATTGTTCAAATCATAGACAGTAGGAAGAGTCAGTCTTCTTGTACTTAAGTCGGCATTATGCCCTTGTCAATTTAAATCCGATGCAATTACTGTGTTTCATCGTCAATAAGAAGGGCAGAGGGATACAGTAAACCTGAAGTGAAGCATCGGAATCTCTAACTAGTGTCACAGGAATGGTTCAACACATAGTCAGTAACAAGAGTCGGTCTTCTCGTACATAAGTCGGCTTTGTGCCTTTTGTATTTAATTCCGATGCAATTTTTGTGTTTCATCGTCAATAAGAAGATCCAAGGGATACAGTAAAAGTGAAGTGAAGCATCGGAATGTGTAACTAGCGTCACAGGAAAGGTTCAAAGAATAGACTCTAAGAAGAGTCAGTCTGCTTGTACTTAAGACGGCATTGTGCCTTTTCTAATTAACTCCGATGCAATATCTGTGTTTTGTCGTCAGTAAGAAGGTCAGAGGTATACAGTAAACCTGAAGTAAAGCATCGGAATCTATAACTAGTCTCACAGGAATGGTTAATACATAGAGAGTAGGAAGAGTCAGTCTTCTTGTACTTAAGTCGGTATTCTGCTTTTCTATTTAATTCCGATGCAATTTCTGTGTTTCATCGTCAAAACGAAGGTCAGAGGGATACAGTAAACCTGAAGTAAAGCATCGGAATCTATAACTAGTCTCACAGGAATGGTTCAAAACATAGACCGTAAGAAGAGTCAGTCTTCTTGTACTTAAAGCGGCATTGTGCCTTTTCTATTTAATTCCGATGCAATTTCTGTATTTCGTCGCCAATAAGAAGGTCCAAAGGATACAGTAAACCTGAAGTGAAGCATCGGAATCTATAACTAATGTCACAGGAATCGTTCAAAACTTAGACAGTTATAGAGAGTCAGTCTTCTTGTACTTAAGTCGGCATTGTGCCTTTTGTATTTAGTTCCGATGCAATTTCTGTGTTTCATCGTCAATACGAAGGTCCTAGGGATAGACTAAACCTGAAGTGAAGCATCGGAATCTATAATTAGTGTCACAGGAATGGTTCAAAACATAGTCAGTAAGAAGAGTCAGCCTTCTTGTACTTAAGTCGGCATTGTGCCTCTTGTATTTGACTCCGAAGCAATTTCTGTGATTCATCGCCAATACGAAGGTCCAAGGGATACAGTAAACCTGAAGCGAAGCATCGGAATCTATAACTAGTGTCACAGGAATGGTTCAAAACATAGTCAGTAAGAAGAGTCAGTCTTCTTGTACTTAAGTCGGCAATGTGCCTTTTCTATTTAATTCCGGTGGGATTTCTGTGTTTCATCGTCAAAAAGAAGGTCAGAGCGATACAGTAAACCTGAAGTCAAGCATCGGAATCTATAATTAGTGTCACAGGAATGGTTCAAAACATAGTCAGTAAGAAGAGTCAGTCTTCTTGTACTTAAGTCGGTATTCTGCTTTTCTATTTAATTCCGATGCAATTTCTGTGTTTCATCGTCAAAAAGAAGGTCAGAGGGATACAGTAAACCTGAAGTAAAGCATCGGAATCTATAACTAGTCTCACAGGAATGGTTCAAAACATAGACAGTAAGAAGAGTCAGTCTCTATGTACTTAAGTCGGCATTGTGCCGTTTTCAATTTAATTCCGATGCAATTACTGTGTTTAATCGTCAATATGAAGGTCAGAGGGATACAGTAAACCTGAAGTGAAGCATCGGAATGAGTAACTAGCGTCGCAGGAAAGGTTCAAAAAATAGACACTAAGAAGAGTCAGTCTGCTTGTACTTAAGACGGCATTGTGCCTCTTCTATTTAATTCCAATGCAATTTCTGTGTTTAATCGTCAATAAGAAGGTCAGAGGGATACAGTGAACCTGAGGTGAAGCATCGGGATCTATAACTAGTGTCACAGGAATGGTTCAAAACATAGTCAGTAAGAAGAGTCAGTCTTCTTGTACTTAAGTTGGCATTGTGCCATTTGTTTTTAATTCCGATGCAATATCTGTGTTTCATCGTCAATAAGAAGGTCAGAGGGATACAGTAAACCTGAAGTGAAGCATCGGAATCTATAACTAGAGTCGCAGGTATGGTTCAAAATAGTCAGTAAGAAGAGTCAGTCTTCTTGTACTTAAGTCGGCATTGTGCATTTTGTATTTAATTCCGATGCAATTTCTGTGTTTCACCGTCAATAAGAAGGTCCACGGGATACAGTAAACCTGAAGTGAAGCATTTGAATCTATAACTAGTGTCACAGGAATGGTTCAAAACATAGACACTAATAAGAGTCAGTCTTCTTGTACTGAAGACGGCATTGTGCCTTTTGTATTTAATTCCGATGCAATTTCTGTGTTACATCGTCAAAAAGAAGGTCAGACTGATACGGTAAACCTGAAGTGAAGCATCGGAATCTATAACTAGTGTCACAGGAATGGTTAATACATAGACAGTAGGAAGAGTCAGTCTTCTTGTACTTAAGTCGGCATTGTGCCTTTTGTATTTGACTCCGAAGCAATTTCTGTGATTCATCGCCAATACGAAGGTCCAAGGGATACAGTAAACCTGAAGCGAAGCATCGGAATCTATAACTAGTGTCACAGGAATGGTTCAAAACATAGTCAGTAAGAAGAGTCAGTCTTCTTGTACTTAAGTCGGCAATGTGCCTTTTCTATTTAATTCCGGTGGGATTTCTGTGTTTCATCGTCAAAAAGAAGGTCAGAGCGATACAGTAAACCTGAAGTCAAGCATCGGAATCTATAATTAGTGTCACAGGAATGGTTCAAAACATAGTCAGTAAGAAGAGTCAGTCTTCTTGTACTTAAGTCGGTATTCTGCTTTTCTATTTAATTCCGATGCAATTTCTGTGTTTCATCGTCAAAAAGAAGGTCAGAGGGATACAGTAAACCTGAAGTAAAGCATCGGAATCTATAACTAGTCTCACAGGAATGGTTCAAAACATAGGCAGTAAGAAGAGTCAGTCTCTATGTACTTAAGTCGGCATTGTGCCGTTTTCAATTTAATTCCGATGCAATTACTGTGTTTAATCGTCAATATGAAGGTCAGAGGGATACAGTAAACCTGAAGTGAAGCATCGGAATGAGTAACTAGCGTCGCAGGAAAGGTTCAAAAAATAGACACTAAGAAGAGTCAGTCTGCTTGTACTTAAGACGGCATTGTGCCTCTTCTATTTAATTCCAATGCAATTTCTGTGTTTAATCGTCAATAAGAAGGTCAGAGGGATACAGTGAACCTGAGGTGAAGCATCGGGATCTATAACTAGTGTCACAGGAATGGTTCAAAACATAGTCAGTAAGAAGAGTCAGTCTTCTTGTACTTAAGTTGGCATTGTGCCATTTGTTTTTAATTCCGATGCAATATCTGTGTTTCATCGTCAATAAGAAGGTCAGAGGGATACAGTAAACCTGAAGTGAAGCATCGGAATCTATAACTAGAGTCGCAGGAATGGTTCAAAATAGTCAGTAAGAAGAGTCAGTCTTCTTGTACTTAAGTCGGCATTGTGCATTTTGTATTTAATTCCGATGCAATTTCTGTGTTTCACCGTCAATAAGAAGGTCCACGGGATACAGTAAACCTGAAGTGAAGCATTTGAATCTATAACTAGTGTCACAGGAATGGTTCAAAACATAGACACTAATAAGAATCAGTCTTCTTGTACTGAAGACGGCATTGTGCCTTTTGTATTTAATTCCGATGCAATTTCTGTGTTACATCGTCAAAAAGAAGGTCAGACTGATACGGTAAACCTGAAGTGAAGCATCGGAATCTATAACTAGTGTCACAGGAATGGTTAATACATAGACAGTAGGAAGAGTCAGTCTTCTTGTACTTAAGTCGGTATTCTGCTTTTCTATTTAATTACGATGCAATTTCTGTGTTTCATCGTCAATACGAAGGTCCTAGGGATAGAGTAAACCTGAAGTGAAGCATCGGAATCTATAACTAGTGTCACAGGAATGGATCAAAACATAGTCAGTAAGAAGAGTCAGTCTTCTTGTACTTAGGTCGGCAAGTGCCTTTTGTATTTAAATTCCGATGTGATTTCTGTGTTTCATCGTCAAAAAGAAGGTCAGAGGGATAGAGTGAACCTGAAGTGAATAATCGGAATCTATAACCAGTGTCACAGCAATTGTTCAAATCATAGACAGTAGGAAGAGTCAGTCTTCTTGTACTTAAGTCGGCACTATGCCCTTGTCAATTTAAATCCGATGCAATTACTGTGTTTCATCGTCAATAAGAAGGTCAGAGGGATACAGTAAACCTGAAGTGAAGCATCGGAATCTCTAACTAATGTCACAGGAATGGTTCAACACATAGTCAGTAACAAGAGTCGGTCTTCTCGTACATAAGTCGGCTTTGTGCCTTTTGTATTTAATTCCGATGCAATTTCTGTGTTTCATCGTCAATAAGAAGGTCCAAGGGATACAGTAAACCTTAAGTGAAGCATCGGAATGTGTAACTAGCGTCACAGGAAAGGTTCAAAGAATAGACACTAAGAAGAGTCAGTCTGCTTGTACTTAAGACGGCATTGTGCCTTTTCTATTTAACTCCGATGCAATATCTGTGTTTCATCGTCAATAAGAAGGTCAGAGGTATACAGTAAACCTGAAGTGAAGCATCGGAATGTATAACTAGAGTCACAGGAATGGTTTAAAATAGTCAGTAAGAAGAGTCAGTCTTCTTGTACTTAAGTCGGCATTGTGCATTTTGTATTTAATTCCGATGCAATTTCTGTGTTTCACCGTCAATAAGAAGGTCCAAGGGATACAGTAAACCTGAAGTGAAGCATCGGAATCTATAACTAGTGTCACAGGAATGGTTCAAAACATAGTCAGTAATATGAGTCAGTCTTCTTGTACTTATGTCGGCATTGTGCCTTTTGTATTTAATTCCGATGCAATTTCTGTGTTACATCGTCAACAAGAAGGTCACACAGATACAGAAAACCTGAAGTGAAGCATCGGAATCTATAACTAGTATCACAGGAATGGTAAATACATAGACAGTAGGAAGAGTCAGTCTTCTTGTACTTAAGTCGGCTTTGTGCATTTTGTATTTAATTCCGATGCAATTTCTGTGTTTCACCGTCAATAAGAAGGTCCAAGGGATACAGTAAACCTGAAGTGAAGCATCGGAATCTATAACTAGTGTCACAGGAATGGTTCAAAACATAGTCAGTAATATGAGTCAGTCTTCTTGTACTTATGTCGGCATTGTGCCTTTTCTATTTAATTCTGATGCAATTTCTGTATTTCGTCGCCAATAAGAAGGTCCAAAGGATACAGTAAACCTGAAGTGAAGCATCGGAATCTATAACTAATGTCACAGGAATCGTTCAAAACTTAGACAGTTATAAAGAGTCAGTCTTCTTGTACTTAAGTCGGCATTGTGCCTTTTGTATTTAGTTCCGATGCAATTTCTGTGTGTCATCGTCAATACGAAGGTCCTAGGGATAGAGTAAACCTGAAGTGAAGCATCGGAATCTATAACTAGTGTCACAGGAATGGTTCAAAACATAGTCAGTAAGAAGAGTCAGTCTTCTTGTACTTAAGTCGGCATTGTGCCTTTTGTATTTGACCCCGAAGCAATTTCTGTGATTCATCGTCATTACGAAGGTCCAAGGGATACAGTAAACCTGAAGCGAAGCATCGGAATCTATAACTAGTGTCACAGGAATGGTTCAAAGCATAGTCAG
Organism: Schistocerca americana; assembly: GCF_021461395.2. Classification (NCBI taxonomy): domain Eukaryota; kingdom Metazoa; phylum Arthropoda; class Insecta; order Orthoptera; family Acrididae; genus Schistocerca; species Schistocerca americana. Next base: position 30,526,590 of record NC_060121.1, read on the forward strand.
TAAGAAGAGTCAGTCATCTTGTACTTAGGTCGGCAAGTGCCTTTTGTATTTAAATTCCGATGTGATTTCTGTGTTTCATCGTCAATAAGAAGGTCAGAGGGATACAGTAAACCTGAAGTGAAGCATCGGAATCTATAACTAGTGTCACAGAAATGGTTTAAAACATAGACAGTAAGAAGAGTCAGTCTTCTTGTACTTAAGTCGGCATTGTGCCTTTTCTATTTAATTCCGATGCAATTTCTGTGTATCATCGTCAAAAAGAAGGTCCGAGGGATAGAGTAAACCTGAAGTGAATAATCGGAATCTATAACCAGTGTCACAGCAATTGTTCAAATCATAGACAGTAGGAAGAGTCAGTCTTCTTGTACTTAAGTCGGCATTATGCCCTTGTCAATTTAAATCCGATGCAATTACTGTGTTTCATCGTCAATAAGAAGGTCAGAGGGATACAGTAAACCTGAAGTGAAGCATCGGAATCTCTAACTAGTGTCACAGGAATGGTTCAACACATAGTCAGTAACAAGAGTCGGTCTTCTCGTACATAAGTCGGCTTTGTGCCTTTTGTATTTAATTCCGATGCAATTTTTGTGTTTCATCGTCAATAAGAAGGTCCAAGGGATACAGTAATCCTGAAGTGAAGCATCGGAATGTGTAACTAGCGTCACAGGAAAGGTTCAAAGAATAGACTCTAAGAAGAGTCAGTCTGCTTGTACTTAAGACGGCATTGTGCCTTTTCTAATTAACTCCGATGCAATATCTGTGTTTCATCGTCAATAAGAAGGTCAGAGGTATACAGTAAACCTGAAGTAAAGCATCGGAATCTATAAGTAGTCTCACAGGAATGGTTAATACATAGATAGTAGGAAGAGTCAGTCTTCTTGTACTTAAGTCAGTATTCTGCTTTTCTATTTAATTCCGATGCAATTTCAGTGTTTCATCGTCAAAAAGAAGGTCAGAGGGATACAGTAAACCTGAAGTAAAGCATCGGAATCTATAACTAGTCTCACAGGAATGGTTCAAAACATAGACCGTAAGAAGAGTCAGTCTTCTTGTACTTAAAGCGGCATTGTGCCATTTCTATTTAATTCCGATGCAATTTCTGTATTTCGTCGCCAATAAGAAGGTCCAAAGGATACAGTAAACCTGAAGTGAAGCATCGGAATCTATAACTAATGTCACAGGAATCGTTCAAAACTTAGACAGTTATAGAGAGTCAGTCTTCTTGTACTGAAGTCGGCATTGTGCCTTTTGTATTTAGTTCCGATGCAATTACTGTGTTTCATCGTCAATACGAAGGTCCTAGGGATAGAGTGAACCTGAAGTGAAGCATCGGAATCTATAATTAGTGTCACAGGAATGGTTCAAAACATAGTCAGTAAGAAGAGTCAGTCTTCTTGTACTTAAGTCGGCATTGTGCCTTTTGTATTTGACTCCGAAGCAATTTCTGTGATTCATCGTCAATACGAAGGTCCAAGGGATACAGTAAACCTGAAGCGAAGCATCGGAATCTATAACTAGTGTCACAGGAATGGTTCAAAACATAGTCAGTAAGAAGAGTCAGTCTTCTTGTACTTAAGTCGGCATTGTTCATTTTGTATTTAATTCGTTTCCAATTTAAGTGTTTCATCGTCAATAAGAAGGTTAGAGGGATACAGTAAACCTGAAGTGAAGCATCGGAATCAGTAACTAGTGTCACTGGAATGGTTCAAAACAGTCAGTTAGAAGAGTCAGTCTTCTTGTACTTAAGTCGGCATTGTGCCTTTTGTATTTAATTCCGATGCACTATCTGTGTTTCATCGTCAATAAGAGGATCCAAGGGATACAGTAAACCTGAAAAGAAGCATCGGAATCTATAACTAGTGTCACAGGAGTGTTTCACAACATAGACAGTAGGAAGATTCAGTCTACATGTACTTAAGTCGGCATTGTGCCTTTTGTATTTAGTTCCGATGCAATTTCTGTGTTTCATCGTCAATAAGAAGTTCCTAGGGATACAGTAAACCTGAAGTGAAGCATCGGAATCTATAACTAGTGTCACAGGAATGGTTCAAAACATAGACAGTAAGAAGAGTCAGTCTTCTTGTATTTAAGTCGGCATTGTGCCTTTTCTATTTAATTCCGATGCAATTTCTGTATTTCGTCGCCAATAAGAAGGTCCAAAGGAAACAGTATACCTGAAGTGAAGCATCGGAATCTATAACTAAAGTCACAGGAATCGTTCAAAACATCGACAGTAGGAAGAGTCTTCTTGTACTTAACTCGGCATTGTGCCTTTTCTATTTAATTCCGATGCAATTTCTGTGGTTCATCGTCAAAAAGAAGGTCAGAGGGATACAGTAAACATGAAGTGAAGCATCGGAAACTGTAACTAGTGTCACAGGAATGGTTCAAAACACAGACAGTAGGGAGAGTCAGTCTTCTTGTACTTAAGTCGGCATTGTGCCTTTTCTATTTAATTCCGATGCAATTTCTGTGTTCCGTCGTCAATAAGAAGGTCCACATGATACAGTGAACCTGAAGTGAAGCATCGGAATCTATAACTAGTGTCACAGGAATGGTTCAAAACATAGACAGTAAGAAGAGTCAGTCTTTTTGTACTTAAGTCGGCATTGTGCATTTTGTATTTTAATCCGATCCAATTTATGTGTTTCATCGTCAATAAGAAGGTCAGAGGGATACTGTAAACCTGAAGTGAAGCATCGGAATCTGTAACTAGTGTCACAGGAATGTTTCAAAACTGTCAGTAAGAAGAGTCAGTCTTTTTGTATTTAAGTCGGCATTGTGCCTTTTCTATTTAATTCCGATGCGTTTTCTGTATTTCGTCGCCAATAAGAAGGTCCAAAGGATACAGTAAACCTGAAGTGAAGCATCGGAATCCATAACTAAAGTCACAATAATCGTTCAGAACATCGACAGTAGGAAGAGTCAGTCTTCTTGTACTTATGTCCGCATTGTGCCTTTTGTATTTAGTTCCGATGCAATTTCTGTGTTTCATCGTCAATAAGAAGGTCCTAGGGATAGAGTAAACCTGAAGTGAAGCATCGGAATCTATAACTAGTTCTCAGGAATAGTTCAAAACATAGTCAGTAAGAAGAGTCAGTCTTCTTGTACTTAAGTCGGCATTGTGCCTTTTGTATTTAACTCCGAAGCAATTTCTGTGTTTCATCGTCAATACGAAGGTCCAAGGGATACAGTATACCTGAAGCGAAGCATCGGAATCTATAACTAGTGTCACAGGAATGGTTCAAAAGATAGTCAGTAAGAATAGTCAGTCTTCTTGTACTTAAGTTGGCAGTGTGCCTTTTGTATTTAATTCCGATGAAATTTCTGTGTTTCATCGTCAATAAGAAGGTCAGAGGGATATAGTAAACCTGAAGTGAAGCATCGGAATCAATAACTAGTGTCACAGAAATGGTTCATATCAGTCAGTAAGAAGAGTCAGTCTTCTTGTACTTAAGTTGGCATTGTGCATTTTGTATTTAATTCCGATGCAATTTCTGTTTTTCATCGTCAATAAGAAGGTCCAAGGGATACAGTAAACCTGAGTGAAGCGTCGCAATCTATGACTAGTGTCACAGGAATGGTTCAAAACAGTCAGTAAGAAGAGTCAGTCTTCTTGTACTTAAGTGGGCATTGTGCCTTTTGTATTTATTTCCGATGCAATTTCTGTGTTTCATCGTCAATAAGAAGGTCCAAGGGAACAGTAAACGTGAGGTGAAGCATCGGAATCTATAACTAGTGTCACAATAATGGTTCAAAACATAGACAGTAAGAAGAGTCAGTCTTCTTGTACTTAAGTCGGCAGTGTGCCTTTTCTATTTAATTCCGATGCAATGTCTGTAGTTCATCGTCAAACAGAAGGTCAGAGGGATAGAGTAAACCCGAAGTGAATGATCGGAATCTATAACTAGTGTCACAGGAGTGTTTCAAAACATAGACAGTAGAAAGATTCAGTCTACATGTACTTAAGTCGGCATTGTGCCTTTTGCATTTATTTCCAATGCAATTTCTGTGTTTCATCGTCAATAAGAAGGTCAGAGGGATACAGTAAACCTGAAGTGAAGCATCGGAATCTATAACTAGTGTCACAGGAATGGTTCAAAACATAGTCAGTAAGAAGAGTCAGTCTTCCTGTACTTAAGTCGGCATTGTGCCTATTGTATTTAATTCCGATGCAACTTCTGTGTTTCATCGTCAATAAGAAGGTCAGAGGGATACAGTTAACCTGAAGAGAAGCATCTGAATCTCTAACTAGTGTCACAGGAATGGTTCAACACATAGTCAGTAAGAAGACTCAGTCTTCTTGTACTTAAGTCGGCATTGTGCCTTTTCTATTTAATTCCGACGCTATTTCTGTGTTTCATCGTCAATAAGAAGGTCCAAGGGATACAGTAAACCTGAAGTGAAGCATCGGAATGTGTAACTAGCGTCACAGGAATGTTTCAAAACATAGACACTAAGAAGAGTCAGACTGCTTGTACTTAAGACGGCATTGTGCCTTTTCTATTTAATTCCGATGCAATTTCTGTGTTTCATCGTCAATAAGAAGGTCAGAGGGATACAGTGATACTGAGGTGAAGCATCGGAATCTATAACTAGTGTTACAGGAATGGTTCAAAACATAGACAGTAGGAAGAGTCAGTCTTCTTGTACTTAGGTCGGCATTGTGCCTATTCTATTTAATTCCGATGCAATCTCTGTGTTTCGTCGCCAATAAGAAGGTCCAAAGGATACAGCATACACGAAGTGAAGCATCGGAATCCATAACTAATGTCACAGGAATGGATCATAACATAGACAGTAGGAAGAGTCAGTCTTCTTGAACTTAAGTCGGCATTGTGCCTTTTGTATTTAGTTCCGATGCAATTTCTGTGTTTCATCGTCAATAAGAAGGTGAGAGGGATACAGTAAACCTGAAGTGAAGCATCCGAATCTGTAACTAGTGTCACATCAATGGTTCAAATCAGTCTGTAAGAGGAGTCAGTCTCCTCGCACTTAAGTCGGCGTTGTGCATTTTGTTTATAATTCCGATGCACTTTCTGTGTTTCATCGTCAATAAGAAGGTCCTAGGGATACAGTAAACCTGAAGTGAAGCATCGGAAACTATAACTAGTGTCACAGCAATGATTCAAAACATAGACAGTAAGAAGAGTCAGTCTTCTTGTACTTAAGTCGGCGTTGTGCCTTTTGGATTTAATTCCGATGTAATTTCTGTGTTTCATTGTCAATAAGAAGTTCAGAGGGATACAGTAAACCTGAAGTGAAGCACCGGAATCTATAACTAGTGTCACAGGAATGGTTCAAAACATAGACATTAGGAACATTCAGTCTTCTTGTACCTAAGTCGGCATTGTGCCTTTTCTATTTAATTCCGATGCAATTTCTGCGTTTCATCGTCTATAAGAACGTCAGAGGGATACAGTAAACCTGAAGTGAAGCATCGAAATCTATAACTAGTGTCACAGGAATGGTTCAAATTAGTCAGTAAGAAGAGTCATTCTTCTTGTACTTAAGTCGTCGTTGTGCATTTTGTTTTTAATTCCGATGCAATTTCTGTGTTTCATCGTAAATAAGAAGGTATGAGGGATACAGTAAACCTGAAGTGAAGCATCGTAATCTATAACTAGTGTCACAGGAGTGGTTCAAATCAGTCAGTAAGAAGAGTCAGTCTTCCTGTACTTAAGTCGGCGTTGTGCGTTTTGTATTTAATTCCGATGCAATTTCTGTGTTTCATCGTCAATAAGAAGGTCAGAGGGATAGAGTAAACCTGAAGTGAAGCATCGGAATCTATAACTAGTGCCACAGGAATGGTTCAAAACATAGTCAGTAAGAAGAGTCAGTCTTCTTGTACTTAAGTCGGCATTGTGCCTTTGTTATTCTACTCCGTAGCAATTTCTGTGTTTCATGGTCAATACGAAGGTCCAAGGGATACAGTAAACCTGAAGCGAAGCATCGGAATCTATAACTAGTGTCACAGGAATGGTTCAAAACATAGTCAGTAAGAAGAGTCAGTCTTCTTGTACTTAAGTCGGCATTGTGCCTTTTCTATTTAATTCCGATGCAATTACTGTGTTTCACCGTCAATAAGAAGGTCAGAGGGATACAGTAAACCTGAAGTGATGCATCGGAATCTATAACTAGTGTCACAGGAATGGTTCAAAACATAGACAGTAAGGAGAGTCAGTCTTCTTGAACTTAAGTCGGCATTGTGCCTTTTGTATTTAATTCCGATTCAATTTCTGTAATTCATCGTCAACAAGAAGGTCAACGGGATACAGTAAACTTTAAGTGAAGCATCGGAATCTATAACTAGTGTCACAGGAATGGTTCAAAACATAGACAGTAAGAAGAGTCAGTCTTCTTGTACTTTAGTCGGTTTTGTGCCTTTTATATTATGTCAGATCCAACTTATGTGTTTCATCGTCAACAAGAAGGTCAGAGAGATACAGTAAACCTGAAGTGAATAATCGGAATCTATAACTAGTGTCACAGGAGTGGTTCAAAACATAGACGGTAGGATGATTCAGTCTACATGTACTTAAGTCGGCATTGTGCCTTTTGTATTTAATTCCGATGCAATTTCTGTGTTTCATCGTCCATACGAAGGTCACAGGGATACAGTATACCTGAAGTCAAGCATCGGAATCTATAACTAGTGTCACAGGAATGGATCAAGATATAGTCAGTATGAAGAGCCAGTCTTCTAGTACTGAAGTCGGCATTGTGCCTTTTATATTTAATCCCGATGTAATTTCTGTGTTTCAACGTCAATAAGAAGGTCCAAGGGATACAGTAAACCTGAAGTGAAGCATCGGAATCTATAACTAGTGTCACAGGAATGGATCAAGATATAGTCAATACGAAGAGTCAGTCTTCTTGTACTTAAGTCGGCATTGTGCATTTTGTATATATTTCCGATGCAATTTCTGTGTTTCATCGTCAATAAGACGGTAGGAGGGATACCGTAAACCTGAAGTGAAGCATCGGAATCTATAACTAGTGTCACAGGAATGGTTTAAAACATAGTCAGTAGGAAGAGTCAGTCTTCTTGAATTTAAGTCGGCATTGTGACTTTTGTATTTAATTCCGATTCAATTTCTGTGATTCATAGTCAATAAGATGGTCAGAGGGATACAGTAAACCTGAAGTAAAGCATCGGAATCTAGAACTTTTGTAACAGGAATGGTTCAAAACATAGTCAGTAAGAAGAGTCAGTCTTCTTGTGCTTAAGTCGGCATTGTGCCTTTTGTATTTAATTCCGATGCAATTTCTGTGTTTCATCGTCAATACGAAGGTCCGAGGGATACATTATACCAGAAGTGAAGCATCTGAATCTATAACTAGTGTCACTGGAATGGTTCAAAACATAGTCAGTAAGAAGTGTCAGTCTTCCTGTACTTAAGCCGGCATTGTGCCTTTTGTATTTAATTCTTATGCAATATCTGTGTTTCATCGTTAATAAGAAGGTAGAGGGATACAGTAAACCTGAAGTGAAGCATCGGAATCTACAACTAGTCACACAGGAATGGTTCAAATCATAGTCAGTAAGAAGAGTCAGCCTTCTTGTATTTAAGTCGGCATTGTGACTTTTGTATTTAATTCCGATTCAATTTCTGTGTTTCATAGTCAGTAAGATGGACAGAGGGATACAGTAAACCTGAAGTGAAGCATCGGAATCTAGAACTTTTGTCACAGGTATGGTTCAAAACATAGACAGTAAGAAGGGTCCGTCTTCGAGTACTTAAGTCTTCATTGTGCCTTTTTTATTTAATTCCGATGCAATTACTGTGTTTCATCGTCAAAAAGAAGGTCCATGGGATACAGTAACCCTGAAGTAAAGCAAAGGAATCTATAACTAGTGTCACAGGAATGGTTCAAACATAGTGAGTAAGAAGAGTCAGTCTTCTTGTACTTAAGTCGGCATTGTGCCTTTTGTATTTAATTCCGGTGCATTTTCTGTGTTTCATCGTGTATAAGAAGGTCCGAGGGATACAGTAAACCTGAAGTGATGCATCGGAATCTATAATTAGTGTCACAGGAACTTTTCAAAACATAGTCAGTAAGAAGAGTCAGTCTTCTTGTACTTATGTCGGAATTGTGCCTTTTGTATTTAATTCCGATGCAATTTCTGTGTTTCATCGTCAATATGAAAGTCCATGGGATACAGTAAACCTGAAGTGAAGCATCGGAATCTATAACTAGTGTCACAGGAATGGTTCAAAACATAGCCAGTAAGAAGGGTCAGTCTTCTTGTCCTTAAGTGCGCATTGTGCCTTTTGTATTTAATTCCGATGCAATTTCTGTTTTTCATCGTCAATAAGAAGATCCAAGGGATACAGTAAACCGGAAGTGAAGCATCGGAATCTATAACTAGTGTCACAGGAATGGTTCAAAACATAGTCAGTAAGAAGAGTCAGTCTTCATGTCCTTATGTCGGCATTGTGCCTTTTGTATTTAATTCCGATGCAATTTCTGTGTTTCATCGTCAATAAGAAGGTCCAAGGGATACAGCAAAACCTGAAGTGAAGCGACGGAATCTATAACTAGTGTCACATAGTCAGTAACAAGAGTCAGTCTTCTTGTACCTAAGTCGGCATTGTGCCTTTTCTATTTAATTCCGATGCAATTTCTGTGTTTCATCGTCAATAAGAATGTCCAAGGGATTCAGTAAACCTGAAGTGAAGCATCGGAATCTAAAACTAGTGTCACAGGAATGGTTCAAAACATAGACAGTAAGAAGTGTCCGTCTTCTTGCACTTAAGTCGGCATTGTGCCTTTTCAATTTAATTCCGATGCAATTTCTGTGTTTCATCGTCAATTAGAAGGTCCAAGGGATACAGCAAAACCTGAAGTGAAGCGACGGAATCTATAACTAGTGTCACATAGTCAGTAACAAGAGTCAGTCTTCTTGTACCTAAGTCGGCATTGTGCCTTTTCTATTTAATTCCAATACAATTTCATTGTTTCATCGTCAATAAGAAGTTCCAAGGGAAACAGTAAACCTGAAGTGAAGCATCGGAATCTATAACTAGTGTCACAGGAATGGTTCAAAACATAGACAGTAACAAGAGTCAGGCTTCTTGCACTTAAGTCGGCATTGTGCCTTTTGTTTTTAATTCCGAGGCAATATCTGTGTTTCATCGTCAATAAGATGGTCCAAGGGATACAGTAACTCTGAAGTGGAGCATCGGAAACTGTAACTAGTGTCACAGAAATGGTTCAAAGCATAGACAGTAAGAAGAGTCAGTCTTCTTGTACTTAAGTCGGCATTGTGCCTTTTCTATTTAATTCCGATGCAAATTCTGTGTTTCATCGTCAATAAGAAGGTCCAAGGGATACAGCAAAACCTGAAGTGAATCGACGGAATCTATAACTAGTGTCACATGATTGGTTCAAAGCATAGTCAGTAACAAGAGTCAGTCTTCTTGTACCTAAGTCGGCATTGTGCTTTTTCTATTTAATTCCGATGCAACTTCGGTGTTTCATCATCAATAAGAATGTCCAAGGGATACAGTAAACCTGGTGTGAAGCATCGGAATCTATAACTAGTGTCACAGGAATGGTTCACAGAATAGACAGTAAGAAGAGTCAGTCTTCTTGTACTTAAGTCGGCATTGTGCCTTTTGTATTTAATTCTAATGAAATTTCTGTGTTTCATCGACAATAAGAAGGTCCAAGGGATTCAGTAAACCTGAAGTCAAGCATCGGAATCTATAACTAGTGTCACAGGAATGGTTCAAAACATAGACAGTAAGAAGAGTCAGTCTTCTTGTACTTATGTCGGCATTGTGCCTTTTGTATGTAATTTCGAAGCAATTTCTGTGTTTCATCGTCAATAAGAAGGTCAGAGGGATACAGTAAACCTGAAGTGAAGCATCGGAATCTATAACTAGTGCCACAGGAATGGTTCAAACATAGACAGTATGAAGAGTCAGTCTTCTTGCACTTAAGTCGGCATTGTGTCTTTTGTATTTAATGCCGATGCAATTTCTGTGTTTCATCGTCAATAAGTAGGTCCAAGGGATACAGTAAACCTGAAGAGGAGCATCGGAATCTATAACTAGTGTCACAGGAATGGTTCAAAACATTGTCAGTAAGAAGAGTCAGTCTTCTTGTACTTAAGTCGGCATTGTGCCTTTTGTATTTAATTCCGATGCAATTTCTGTGTTTCATCGTCAATACGAAGATCCGAGGGATACAGTATACCAGAAGTGAAGCATCTGAATCTATAACTAGTGTCACTGGAATGGTTCCAAACATAGTCAGTAAGAAGTGTCAGTCTTCCTGTACTTAAGCCGGCATTGTGCGTTTTGTATTTAATTCTTATGCAATATCTGTGTTTCATCGTTAATAAGAAGGTAGAGGGATACAGTAAACCTGAAGTGAAGCATCGGAATCTGCAACTAGTGTCACAGCAACGGTTCAAAGCATAGTCAGTAAGAAGAGTCACTCTTCTTGTACTTAAGTCTTCATTGTGCATTTTGTATATATTTCCGATGCAATTTCTGTGTTTCATCGTCAATAAGACGGTCCAAGGGATACCGTAAACCTCAAGTGAAGCATCGAAATCTATTACTAGTGTCACAGGAATGGTTCAAAACATAGTCAGTAAGAAGAGTCAGTCTTCTTGTATTTAAGTCGGCATTGTGACTTTCGTATTTAATTCCGATTCAATTTCTGTGTTTCATAGTCAATAAGATGGACAGAGGGATACAGTAAACCTGAAGTGAAGCATCGGAATCTAGAACTTTTGTCACAGGAATGGTTCAAAACATAGACAGTAAGAAGGGTCTGTCTTCGAGTACTTAAGTCTTCATTGTGCATTTTTTATTTAATTCCGATGCAATTTCTGTGCTTCATCGTCAAAAAGAAGGTCCATGGGATACAGTAACCCTGAAGTAAAGCAAAGGAATCTATAACTAGTGTCACAGGAATGGTTCAAACATAGTGAGTAAGAAGAGTCAGTCTTCTTGTACTTAAGTCGGCACTATGCCTTTTGTATTTAATTCCGATGCAATTTCTGTGCTTCATCGTCAATAAGAAGGTCCAACGGATACAGTAAACCTGAAGTTGAGCATCAGAATCTATAATTGGTGTCACAGGAATGGTACAAACATAGACAGTAGGAAGAGGTAGTCTTCTAGTACTTAGGTCGGCATTGTGCCTTTTCTATTTAATTCCGGCGCTATTTCTGTGTTTCGTCGTCAATGAGAAGGTCCAAGTGATACAGTAAACCTGAAGTGAAGCATCGGAAACTATAACTAGCGTCACAAGAATGGTTCAAAACATAGACAGTAAGAAGAGTCAGTCTTCTTGTACTTAAGTCGGCATTGTGCCTTTTGTATTTAATTCCGATGCAATTTCAGTTTTTCATCGTCTATAAGAAGGTCCGAGGGATACAGTAAACCTGAAGTGAAGCATCGGAATCTATAATTAGTGTCACAGGAACGGTTCAAAACATAGTCAGTAAGAAGAGTCAGTCTTCTTGTACTTATGTCGGAATTGTGCCTTTTGAATTTAATTCCGATGCAATTTCTGTGTTTCATCGTCAATTAGGTAGTCCAAGGGATACAGTAACCCTGAAGTGAAGCATCGGAATCTGCAACTAGTGTCACAGGAACGGTTCAAAGCATAGTCAGTAAGAAGAGTCAGTCTTCTTGTACTTAAGTCGGCACTATGCCTTTTGTATTTAATTCCGATGCAATTTCTGTGTTTCATCGTTAATAAGAAGGTCCAACGGATACAGTAAACCTGAAGTTGAGCATCAGAATCCATAATTGGTGTCACAGGAATGGTACAAAACATAGACAGTAGGAAGAGGTAGTCTTCTTGTACTTAGGTCGGCATTGTGCCTTTTCTATTTAATTCCGACGCTATTTCTGTGTTTTGGCGTCAATGAGAAGGTACAAGTGATACAGTAAACCTGAAGTGAAGCATCGGAATCTATAACTAGCGTCACAAGAATGGTTCAAAACATAGACAGTAAGAAGAGTCAGTCTTCTTGTACTTAAGTCGGCATTGTGCCTTTTGTATTTAATTCCGATGCAATTTCAGTGTTTCATCGTAAATAAGAAGGTCCAAGGGATTCCGAAAACCTGAAGTGAAGCATCGGAATCTATAACTAGTGTCACAGGAATGGTTCAAAACATAGCCAGTAAGAAGAGTCAGTCCTCTTGTCCTTAAGTGCGCATTGTGCCTTTTGTATTTAATTCCGATGCAATTTCTTTGTTTCATCGTCAATAAGAAGGTCCAAGGGATGCAGCAAAACCTGAAGTGAAGCGATGGAATCTATAACTAGTGTCACAGGAATGGTTCAAAGCATAGTCAGTAACAAGAGTCAGTCTTCTTGTACCTAAGTCGGCATTGCGCCTTTTCAATTTAATTGCGATGCAATTTCGGTGCTTCATCGTCAATAAGAAGGTCAGAGGGATACAGTAATCCTGAAGTGAAGCATCGAAATCTATAACTAGTCTCACAGGAATGGTTCAAAGCATAGGCAGTAAGAAGAGTCAGTCTTCATGTCCTTAAGTCGGCATTGTGCCTTTTGTGTTAATTCCAATACAATTTCATTGTCTCATCGTCAATAAGAAGTTCCAAGGGAAACAGTAAACCTGAAGTGAAGCATCGGAATCTATAACTAGTGTCAATGGAATGGTTCAAACATAGACAGTAGGAAGAGTCAGTCTTCTTGTACTTAAGTCGGCATTGTGCGTTTTGTATTTAATCCCGATGCAAATTCTGTGTTTCATCGTCAATAAGTAGGTCAGAGGGACACAGTAGCTCTGAAGTGAAGCATCGGAAACTGTAACTAGTGATACAGAAATGGTTCAAAACATAGACAGTAAGCAGAGTCAGTCTCCTTGTACTTAAGTCGGCATTGTGCCTTTTCTATTTAATTCCGATGCAATTTCTCTGTTTCATCGTCAATTAGATGGTGCATAGGATTCAGAATACCTGAAGTGAAGCATCGGAATCTATATCTAGTGTCACAGGAATGATTCAAAACATAGCCAGTAAGAAGAGTCAGTCTTCTTGTCCTTAAAAGCGCATTGTGCCTTTTGTATTTAATTCCGATGCAATTTCTCTGTTTCATCGGCATAAGAAGGTCCAAGGGATACAGTAAACCTGAAGTGAAGCATCAGAATCTATAACTAGTGTCACAGGAATGGATCAAGATATAGTCAGTATGAAGAGCCAGTCTTCTTGCACTGAATTCGGCATTGTGCCTTTTGTATTTAATCCCGATGCAATTTCTGTGTTTCAACGTCAATAAGAATGTCCAAGGGATACAGTAAACCTGAAGTGAAGCATCGGAATCTATAACTAGTGTCACAGGCATGGATCAAGATATAGTCAGTAAGAAGAGTCAGTCTTCTTGTACTTAAGTCGGCATTGTGCCGTTTGTATTTAATTCCGGTGCAATTTCTGTGCTTCATCGTCAATAAGAAGGTCCAACGGATACAGTAAACCTGAAGTTGAGCATCGGAATCTATAATTGGTGTCACAGTAATGGTACAAATCATAGACAGTAGGAAGAGGCAGTCTTCTTGTTTTTAAGTCGGCATTGTGCCTTTTCTATTTAATTCCGACGCTATTTCTGTGTTTCGTCGTCAATGAGAAGGTCCAAGACATACAGTAAACCTGAAGTGAAACATCGGAATCTATAACTAGCGTCACAAGAATGGTTCAAAACATAGACAGTAGGAAGAGTCAGTGTTCCTGTTCTTAAGTCAGCATTGTGCCTTTTGTATTTAATTCCGATGCAATTTCTGTGTTTCATCGTCAATAAGAAGGTCCAAGGGATTCAGAAAACCTGAAGTGAAGCATCGGAATCTATAACTAGTTTCACAGGAATGGTTCAAAACATAGCCAGTAAGAAGAGTCAGTCTTCTTGTCCTTAAGTGCGCATTGTGCCTTTTGTATTTAATTCCGATGCAATTTCTGTTTTTCATCGTCATTAAGAAGATCCAAGGGATACAGTAAACCGGAAGTGAAGCATCGGAATCTATAACTAGTGTCACAGGAATGGTTCAAAACATAGTCAGTAAGAAGAGTCAGTCTTCATGTACTTATGTCGGCATTGTGCCTTTTGTATTTAATTCCGATGCAATTTCTGTGTTTCATCGTCAATAAGAAGGTCCAAGGGATACAGTAAACCTGAAGTGAAGCGACGGAATCTATAACTAGTGTCACAGGAATGTTTCAAAGCATAGTCAGTAACAAGAGTCAGTCTTCTTGAACCTAAGTCGGCATTGTGCCTTTTCTATTTAATTCCGATGCAATTTCGGATTTTCATCATCAATAAGAATGTCCAAGGGATACAGTAAACCTGGTGTGAAGCATCGGAATCTATAACTAGTGTCACAGGAATGGTTCAAAACATAGTCAGTAAGAAGAGTCAGTCTTCTTGTACTTAAGTCGGCATTGTGCCTTTTCTATTTAATTCCGATACAATTTCTGTGTTTTATCGTCAATAAGATGGTCCATATGATTCAGAATACCTGAAGTGAAGCATCGGAATCTATAACTAGTGTCACAGGAATGGTTCAAAACATAGCCAGTAAGAAGAGTCAGTCTTCTTGTCCTTAAAAGCGCATTGTGCCTTTTGTATTTAATTCCGATGCAATTTCTCTGTTTCATCGTCAATAAGAAGGTCCAAGGGATACATTAAACCTAGTGTGAAGCATCGGAATCTATAACTATCGTCACAGGAATGGTTCAAAACATAGTCAGTAAGAAGAGTCAGTCTTCATGTACGTATGTCGGCATTGTGCCTTTTCTATTTATTTCCGATGCAATTTCGGTGTTTCATCGTCAATAAGAATGTCCAAGGGATACATTAAACCTGGTGTGAAGCATCGGAATCTATAACTAGTGTCACAGGAATGGTTCACAGCATACACAGTAAGAAGAGTCAGTCTTCTTGTGCTGAAGTCGGCATTGTGCCTTTTGTATTTAATTCTGATGCAATTTCTGTGTCTCATCGTCAATAAGAAAGTCCAAGGGATTCAGTAAACCTGAAGTCAAGCATCGGAATCTATAACTAGTGTCACAGGAATGGGTCAAAACATAGACAGTAGGAAGAGTCAGTCTTCTTGTACTTAAGTCGGCAATGTGCCTTTTGTATTTAATTCCGATGCAATTTCTGTGTTTCATCGTCAATAAGAAGGTCAGAGGGATACAGTAAACCTGAAGTGAATCATCGGAATCTAAAACTAGTGTCACAGGAATGGTTCAAAACATAGACAGTAAGAAGAGTCAGTCTTCTTGCACTTAGTCGGCATTGTGCCTCTTCTATTTAATTCCGATGCAATTTCTGTGTTTCATCGTCAATAAGAAGGTCAGAGGGATACAGTAAACATGAAGTGAAGCATCGGAGTCTATAACTAGTGTCACAGGAATGGTTCAAAGCATAGGCAGTAAGAAGAGTCAGTCTTCTTGTCCTTAAGTCGGCATTGTGCCTTTTGTATTTAATTCCGATGCAATTTCTGTGTTTCATCGTCAATAAGAAGGTCCAAGGGATACAGTAAACCTGGAGTGAAGCATCATAATCTATAACTATTGTCAATGGAATGGTTCAAACACAGACAGTAGGAAGAGTCAGTCTTCTTGTACTTAAGTCGGCATTGTGCATTTTTTATTTAATTCCGAGGCAATTTCTGTGTTTCATCGTCAATATGAACGTCCAAGGGATACAGTAAACCGGAAGTGAAGCATCGGAATCTATAACATGTGTCACAGGAATGGTTCAAAACATAGTCAATAAGAAGAGTCAGTCTTCATGTACTTATGTCGGCATTGTGCCTTTTGTATTTAATTCCGCTGCAATATCTGTGTTTTATGGTCAATAAGAAGGTCCAAGGGATACAGAAACCTGGTGTGAAGCATCGGAATCTATAACTAGTGTCACAGGAATGGTTCACAGCATACCCAGTAAGAAGAGTCAGTCTTCATGTACTTAAGTCGACATTGTGCTTTTTTATTTAATTCCGAAACAATTTATGTGTTTCATCGTCAATAAGAAGGTCCAAGGGATGCAGTAAACAGGAAGTGAAGCATCGGAATCTATAACTAGTGTCACAGGAATGGTTCAAAACATAGTCAGTAAGAAGAGTCAGTCTTCATGTACGTATGTCGGCATTGTGCCTTTTCTATTTAATTCCGATGCAATTTCGGTGTTTCACCGTCAATAAGAATGTCCAAGGGATACAGTAAACCTGGTGTGAAGCATCGGAATGTATAACTAGTGTCACAGGAATGGTTCACAGCATACCCAGTAAGAAGAGTCAGTCTTCTTGTACTTAAGTCGGCAATGTGCCTTTTGTATTTAATTCCGATGCAATTTCTGTTATTCATCGTCAATAAGAAGGTCAGAGGGATACAGTAAACCTGAAGTGAATCATCGCAATCTAAAACTAGTGTCACAGGAATGGTTCAAAACATAGACAGTAAGAAGAGTCAGTCTTCTTGCACTTAAGTCGGCATTGTGCCTTTTCTATTTAATTCCGATGCAATTTCTGTGTTTCATCGTCAATAAGAAGGTCAGAGGGATACAGTAAACATGAAGTGAAGCATCGGAGTCTATAACTAGTGTCACAGGAATGGTTCAAAGCATAGGCAGTAAGAAGAGTCAGTCTTCTTGTCCTTAAGTCGGCATTGTGCCTTTTGTATTTAATTCCGATGCAATTTCTGTGTTTCATCGTCAATAAGAAGGTCCAAGGGATACAGTAAACCGGAAGTGAAGCATCGGAATCTATAACTTGTGTCACAGGAATGGTTCAAAACATAGTCAGTAAGAAGAGTCAGTCTTCATGTACTTATGTCGGCAGTGTGCCTTTTGTATTTAATTCCGCTGCAATTTCTGTGTTTTATGGTCAATAAGAAGGTCCAAGGGATACAGTAAACCAGAAGTGAAACATCGGAGTCTAGAACTAGTGTCACTGGAATGGTTCAAATCATAGACAGTAAGAAAAGTCAGTCTTCTTGCACTTAAGTCGGCATTGTGCCTTTTGTATTTAATTCCGATCCAATTTCTTTGTTTCATCGTCAATAAGAAGGTCAGAGGCATACAGTAACCCTTATGTGAAGCATCGGAATCTATAACTAGTGTCACAGGAATGGTTCAAAACATAGTCAGTAAGAAGAGTCAGTCTTCTTGTACTTAAGTCGGCATTGTGCCTTTTCTATTTAATTCCGATACAATTTCTGTGTTTTATCGTCAATAAGATGGTCCATATGATTCAGAATACCTGAAGTGAAGCATCGGAATCCACAACTAGTGTCACAGGAATGGTTCAAAACATACCCAGTAAGAAGAGTCAGTCTTTTTGTCCTTAAAAACGCATTGTGCCTTTTGTATTTAATTCCGATGCAATTTCTCAGTTTCATCGTCAGTAAGAAGGTCCAAGGGATACATTAAACCTGGTGTGAAGCATCGGAATCTACAACTAGTGTCACAGGAATGGTTCAAAACATAGTCAGTAAGAAGAGTCAGTCTTCATGTACGTATGTCGGCATTGTGCCTTTTCTATTTAATTCCGATGCAATTTCGGTGTTTCATCGTCAATAAGAATGTCCAAGGGATACATTAAACCTGGTGTGAAGCATCGGAATCTATAACTAGTGTCACAGGAATGGTTCACAGCATACACAGTAAGAAGAGTCAGTCTTCTTGTGCTGAAGTCGGCATTGTGCCCTTTGTATTTAATTCTGATGCAATTTCTGTGTCTCATCGTCAATAAGAAAGTCCAAGGGATTCAGTAAACCTGAAGTCAAGCATCGGAATCTATAACTAGTGTCACAGGAATGGGTCAAAACATAGACAGTAGGAAGAGTCAGTCTTCTTGTACTTAAGTCGGCAATGTGCCTTTTGTATTTAATTCCGATGCAATTTCTGTGTTTCAACGTCAATAAGAAGGTCAGAGGGATACAGTAAACCTGAAGTGAATCATCGGAATCTAAAACTAGTGTCACAGGAATGGTTCAAAACATAGACAGTAAGAAGAGTCAGTCTTCTTGCACTTAGTCGGCTTTGTGCCTTTCTATTTAATTCCGATAAAATTTCTGTGTTTCATCGTCAATAAAAAGGTCAGAGGGATACAGTAAACATGAAGTGAAGCATCGGAGTCTATAACTAGTGTCACAGGAATGGTTCAAAGCATAGGCAGTAAGAAGAGTCAGTCTTCTTGTCCTTAAGTCGGCATTGTGCCTTTTGTATTTAATTCCGATGCAATTTCTGTGTTTCATCGTCAATAAGAAGGACCAAGGGATGCAGTAAACCGGAAGTGAAGCATCGGAATCTATAACTTGTGTCACAGGAATGGTTCAAAACATAGTCAGTAAGAAGAGTCAGTCTTCATGTACTTATGTCGGCATTGTGCCTTTTGTATTTAATTCCGCTGCAATTTCTGTGTTTTATGGTCAATAAGAAGGTCCAAGGGATACAGTAAATCAGAAGTGAAGCATCGGAGTCTAGAACTAGTGTCACTGGAATGGTTCAAATCATAGAGAGTAAGAAAAGTCAGTCTACTTGCACTTAAGTCGGCATTGTGCCTTTTGTATTTAATTCCGATGCAATTTCTGTGTTTCATCGTCAATAAGAAGGTCAGAGGGATACAGTAACCCTTATGTGAAGCATCGGAATCTATAACTAGTGTCACAGGAATGGTTCAAAGCATAGTCAGTAAGAAGAGTCAGTCTTCTTGTACTTAAGTCGGCATTGTGCCTTTTCTATTTAATTCCGATGCAATTTCTGTGTTTTATCGTCAATAAGATGGTCCATATGATTCAGAATACCTGAAGTGAAGCATCGGAATCTATAACTAGTGTCACAGGAATGGTTCAAAACATAGCCAGTAAGAAGAGTCAGTCTTCATGTCCTTAAAAGCGCATTGTGTCTTTTGTATTTAATTCCGATGCAATTTCTCTGTTTCATCGTCAATAAGAAGGTCCAAGGGATACATTAAACATGGTGTGAAGCTTCGGAATCTATAACTAGTGTCACAGGAATGGTTCAAAACATAGTCAGTAAGAAGAGTCAGTCTTCATGTACGTATGTCGGCATTGTGCCTTTTCTATTTAATTCCGATGCAATTTCGGTGTTTCATCGTCAATAAAAATGTCCAAGGGATACATTAAACCTGGTGTGAAGCATCGGAATCTATAACTAGTGTCACAGGAATGGTTCACAGCATACACAGTAAGAAGAGTCAGTCTTCTTGTGCTGATGTCGGCATTGTGCCTTTTGTATTTAATTCTGATGCAATTTCTGTGTCTCATCGTCAATAAGAAAGTCCAAGTGATTCAGTAAACCTGAAGTCAAGCATCGGAATCTATAACTAGTGTCACAGGAATGGGTCAAAACATAGACAGTAGGAAGAGTCAGTCTTCTTGTACTTAAGTCGGCAATGTGCCTTTTGTATTTAATTCCGATGCAATTTCTGTGTTTCATCGTCAATAAGAAGGTCAGAGGGATACAGTAAACCTGAAGTGAATCATCGGAATCTAAAACCAGTGTCACAGGAATGGTTCAGAACATAGACAGTAAGAAGAGTCAGTCTTCTTGCACTTAAGTCGGCATTGTGCCTTTTCTATTTAATTCCGATGCAATTTCTGTGTTTCATCGTCAATAAGAAGGTCAGAGGGATACAGTAAACATGAAGTGAAGCATCGGAGTCTATAACTAATGTCACAGGAATGGTTCAAAGCATAGGCAGTAAGAAGAGTCAGTCTTCTTGTCCTTAAGTCGGCATTGTGCCTTTTGTATTTAATTCCGATGCAATTTCTGTGTTTCGTCGTCAATACGAAGGTCCAAGGGATACAGTAAACCTGGGGTGAAGCATCATAATCTATAACTAGTGTCAATGGAGTGGTTCAAACACAGACAGTAGGAAGAGTCAGTCTTCTTGTACTTAAGTCGGCATTGTGCTTTTTTTATTTAATTCCGAGGCAATTTCTGTGTTTCATCGTCAATGAGAAGGTCCAAGGGATACAGTAAACCGGAAGTGAAGCATCGGAATCTATAACTAGTGTCACAGGAATGGTTCAAAACATAGTCAGTAAGAAGAGTCAGTCTTCATGTACTTATGTCGGCATTGTGCCTTTTGTATTTAATTCCGCTGCAATTTCTGTGTTTTATGGGCAATAAGAAGGTCCAAGGGATACAGTAAACCAGAAGTGAAGCATCGGAGTCTAGAACTAGTGGCACTGGAATGGGTCAAAACATAGACAGTAAGAAAAGTCAGTCTTCTTGCACTTAAGTTGGCATTGTGCCCTTTGTATTTAACTCCGATGCAATTTCTGTGTTTCATCGTCAATAAGACGGTCGGAGGGATACAGTAACCCTTATGTGAAGCATCGGAATCTATAACTAGTGTCACAGGAATGGTTCAAAACATAGTCAGTAAGAAGAGTCAGTCTTCTTGTCCTTAAGTCGGCATTGTGCCTTTTCTATTTAATTCCGATGCAATTTCTGTGTTTCATCGTCAATAAGATGGTCCATAGGATTCAGAATACCTGAAGTGAAGCATCGGAATCTATAACTAGTGTCACAGGAATGGTTCAAAACATAGCCAGTAAGAAGAGTCAGTCTTCTTGTCCTTAAAAGCGCATTGTGCCTTTTGTATTTAATTCCGATGCAATTTCTCTGTTTCATCGTCAATAAGAAGGTCCAAGGGATACAGTAAACCTGGAGTGAAGCATCATAATCTATAACTAGTGTCACAGGAATGGTTCACAGCATACACAGTAAGAAGAGTCAGTCTTCTTGTGCTTAAGTCGGCATTGTGCCTTTTGTATTTAATTCTGATGCAATTTCTGAGTCTCATCGTCAATAAGAAAGTCCAAGGGGTTCAGTAAACCTGAAGTCAAGCATCGGAATCTGTAACTAGTGTCACAGGAATGGGTCAAAACATAGACAGTAGGAAGAGTCAGTCTTCTTGTACTTAATTCGGCAATGTACCTTTTGTATTTAATTCCGATGCAATTTCTGTGTTTCATCGTCAATAAGAAGGTCCAACTGATACAGTAAACCTGAAGTGAATCATCGGAATCTAAAACTAGTGTCACAGGAATGGTTCAAAACATAGACAGTAAGAAGAGTCAGTCTTCTTGCACTTAAGTCGGCATTGTGCCTTTTCTATTTAATTCCGATGCTATTTCTGTGTTTCATCGTCAATAAGAAGGTCGGAGGGGTACAGTAAACATGAAGTGAAGCATCGGAGTCTATAACTAGTGTCACAGGAATGGTTCAAAGCATAGGCAGTAAGAAGAGTCAGTCTTCTTGTCCTCAAGTCGGCATTGTGCCTTTTGTATTTAATTCCGATGCAATTTCTGTCTTTCATCGTCAACAAGAAGGTCCAAGGGATACAGTAAACCTGGAGTGAAGCATCATAATCTACAACTAGTGTCAATGGAATGGTTCAAACACAGACAGTAGGAAGAGTCTGTGTTCTTGTACTTAAGTCGGCATTGTGCTTTTTTTATTTAATTCCGAGGCAATTTCTGTGTTTCATCGTCAATAAGAAGGTCCAAGGGATACAGTAAACCGGAAGTGAACCATCGGAATCTATAACTTGTGTCACAGGAATGATTCAAAACATAGTCAGTAAGAAGAGTCAGTCTTCATGTACTTATGTCGGCATTGTGCCTTTTGTATTTAATTCCGCTGCAATTTCTGTGTTTTATGGTAAATAAGAAAGTCCAAGGGATACAGTAAACCAGAAGTGAAGCATCGGAGTCTAGAACTAGTGTCACTGGATTGGTTCAAAACATAGACGGTAAGAAAAGTCAGTATTCTTGCACTTAAGTCGGCATTGTGCCTTTTGTATTTAATTCCGATGCAATTTCTGTGTTTCATCGTCAATAAGAAGGTCAGAGGGATACAGTAATCCTTATATGAAGCAACGGAATCTATAACTAGTGTCACAGGAATGGTTCAAAACATAGTCAGTAAGAAGAGTCAGCCTTCATTTACTTAAGTCGGCATTGTGCCTTTTGTATTTAATTCCAATGCAATTTCATTGTTTCATCGTCAATAAGAAGTTCCAAGGGATACAGTAAACCTGAAGTGAAGCATCGGAATCTATAACTAGTGTCAATGGAATGGTTCAAAACATAGACAGTGAGAAGAGTCAGTATTCTTGCACTTATGTCGGCATTGTGCCTTTTGTATTTAATTCCGATGCAAATTCTGTGTTTCATCGTCAATAAGAAGGTCAGAGGGATACAGTAACCCTGAAGTGAAGCATCGGAATCTGTAACTAGTGTCACAGAAATGGTTCAAAACATAGACAGTAAGAAGAGTCAGTCTTCTTGTACTTAAGTCGGCATTGTGCATTTTGTATTTAATTCCGATGCAATTTCTGTGTTTCATCGTCAATAAGAAGGTCAGAGGGATACAGTAAACCTGAAGTGAAGCATCGTAATCTATAACTAGTGTCACAGGAATGGTTCTAAGCATAGACAGTAAGAAGAGTCAGTCTTCTTGTACTTGAGTCGGCATTGTGCCTTTTGTATTTAATTCCGATGCAATTTCTGTGTTTCATCGTCAATAAGAAGGTCCAAAAGATACAGTACACCGGAAGTCAAGCATCGGAATCTAGAACTAGTGTCACAGGAATGGTTCAAAACATAGTCAGTAAGAAGAGTCAGCCTTCATTTACTTAAGTCGGCATTGTGCCTTTTGTATTAAATTCCAATGCAATTTCATTGTTTCATCGTCAATAAGAGGTTCCAAGGGATACAGTAAACCTGAAGTGAAGCATCGGAATCTATAACTAGTGTCAATGGAATGGTTCAAAACATAGACAGTGAGAAGAGTCAGTCTTCTTGCACTTATGTCGGCATTGTGCCTTTTGTATTTACTTCCGCTGCAAACTCTGTGTTTCATCGTCAATAAGAAGGTCAGAGGGATACAGTAACCCTGAAGTGAAGCATCGGAATCTGTAACTAGTGTCACAGAAATGGTTCAAAACATAGACAGTAAGAAGAGTCAGTCTTCTTGTACTTAAGTCGGCATTGTGCATTTTGTATTTAATTCCGAAGCAATTTCTGTGTTACATCGTCAATAAGAAGGTCAGAGGGATACAGTAACCCTGAAGTGAAGCATCGGAATCTATAACTAGTGTCACAGGAATGGTTCAAAACATTGTCAGTAAGAAGAGTCGGTCTTCATGTACTTAAGTCGGCATTGTGCCATTTGTATATAATTCCGATGCAATTTTATTATTTTATCGTCAATAAGAAGTTCCAAGGGAAACAGTAAACCTGAAGTGAAGCATCGGAATCTATAACTAGTGTCAGTGGAATGGGTCAAACATAGACAGTAGGAGGAGTCAGTCTTCTTGTACTTAAGTCGGCATTGTGTCTTTTGTATTTAATTCCGAGGCAATTTCTGTGATTCATCGTCAATAAGAAGGTCCAAGGGATACAGTAAACCAGAAGTGATACATCGGAATCTATAACTAGTGTCACAGGAATGGTTCAAATCATTGACAGTAAGAAAAGTCAGTCTTCTTGCACTTAAGTCGTCATTGTGCCTTTTGTATTTTATTCCGATGCAAAATCTGTGTTTCATCGTCAATAAGAAGGTCAGAGGGATACAGTAACCCTGAAGTGAAGCATCGGAATCTGTAACTAGTGTCACAGAAATGGTTCAAAACATAGGCAGTAAGAAGATTCAGTCTTCTTGTACTTAAGTCGGCATTGTGCATTTTGTATGTAATTCCGATGCAATTTCTGTGTTTCATCGTCAATAAGAAGGTCAAAGTTATACAGTAAACAGGAAGTGAAGCATCGGATTCTATAACTAGTGTCACAGGAATGGTTCAAAGCATAGTCAGTAAGAAGAGTCAGTCTTCATGTACGTATGTCGGCATTGTGCCTTTTCTATTTAATTCCGATGCAATTTCGGTGTTTCATCGTCAATAAGAATGTCCAAGGGATACAGTAAACCTGGTGTGAAGCATCGGGATCTATAACTAGTGTCACAGGAATGGTTCACAGCAGACACAGTAAGAAGAGTCAGTCTTCTTGTGCTTAAGTCGGCATTGTGCCTTTTGTATTTGATTCTGATGCAATTTCAATGTCTCATCGTCAATAAGAAAGTCCAAGGGATTCTGTAAACCTGAAGTCAAGCATCGGAATCTATAACTAGTGTCACAGGAATGGGTCAAAACATAGACAGTAGGAAGAGTCAGACTTCTTGTACTTAAGTCGGCAATGTGCCTTTTGTATTTAATTCCGATGCAATTTCTGTGTTTCATCTTCAATAAGAAGGTCAGAGGGATACAGTAAACCTGAAGTGAATCATCGGAATCTAAAACTAGTGTCACAGGAATGGTTAAAAACATAGACAGTAAGAAGAGTCAGTCTTCTTGCACTTAAATCGGCATTGTGCCTTTTCTATTTAATTCCGATGCGATTTCTGTGTTTCATCGTCAATAAGAAGGTCAGAGGGATACAGTAAACATGAAGTGAAGCATCGGAGTCTATAACTAGTGTCACAGGAATGGGTCAAAGCATAGGCAGTAAGAAGAGTCGGTCTTCTTGTCCTTAAGTCGGCATTGTGCCTTTTGTATTTAATTCCGATGCAATTTCTGTGTTTCATCGTCAATAAGAAGGTCCAAGGGATACAGTAAACCTGGAGTGAAGCATCATAATCTATAACTAATGTCAATGGAATGGTTCAAACACAGACAGTAGGAAGCGTCAGTCTTCTTGTACTTAAGTCGGCATTGTGCTTTGTTTATTTAATTCCGAGGCAATTTCTGTGTTTCATCGTCAATAAGAAGGTCCAAGGGATACAGTAAACCGGAAGTGAAGCATCGGAATCTATAACTTGTGTCACAGGAATGGTTCAAAACATAGTCAGTAAGAAGAGTCAGTCTTCATGTACTTATGTCGGCATTGTGCCTTTTGTATTTAATTCCGCTGCAATTTCTGTGTTTTATGGTCAATAAGAAGGTCCAAGGGATACAGTAAACCAGAAGTGAAGCATCGGAGTCTAGAACTAGTGTCACTGGAATGGTTCAAAACATAGACAGTAAGAAAAGTCAGTCTTCTTGCACTTAAGTCGGCATTGTGCCTTTTGTATTTAATTCCGATGCAATTTCTGTGCTTCATCGTCAATAAGAAGGTCAGAGGGATACAGTAACCCTTATGTGAATCATCGGAATCTATAACTAGTGTCACAGGAATGGTTCAAAACATAGTCAGTAAGAAGAGTCAGCCTTCATTTACTTAAGTCGGCATTGTGCCTTTTGTATTAAATTCCAATGCAATTTCATTGTTTCATCGTCAATAAGAAGTTCCAAGGGATACAGTAAACCTGAAGTGAAGCATCGGAATCTATAACTAGTGTCAATGGAATGGTTCAAAACATAGACAGTGAGAAGAGTCAGTCTTCTTGCACTTAAGTCGGCATTGTGCCTTTCGTATTTAATTCCGATGCAAATTCTGTGTTTCATCGTCAATAAGAGGGTCAGAGGGATACAGTAACCCTGAAGTGAAGCATCGGAATCTGTAACTAGTGTCACAGAAATGGTTCAAAACATAGACAGTAAGAAGAGTCAGTCTTCTTGTACTTAAGTCGGCATTGTGCATTTTGTATTTAATTCCGATGCAATTTCTGTGTTTCATCGTCAATAAGAAGGTCAGAGGGATACAGTAAACCTGAAGTGAAGCATCGTATTCTATAACTAGTGTCACAGGAATGGTTCTAAGCATAGACAGTAAGAAGAGACAGTCTACTTGTACTTGAGTCGGCATTGTGCCTTTTATATTTGATTCCGATGCAATTTCTGTGTTTCATCGTCAATAAGAAGGTCCAAAAGATACAGTACACCGGAAGTCAAGCATCGGAATCTATAACTAGTGTCACAGGAATGGTTCAAAACATAGTCAGTAAGAAGAGTCAGCCTTCATTTACTTAAGTCGGCATTGTGCCTTTTGTATTAAATTCCAGTGCAATTTCATTGTTTCATCGTCAATAAGAGGTTCCAAGGGATACAGTTATCCTGAAGTGAAGCATCGGAATCTATAACTAGTGTCAATGGAATGGTTCAAAACATAGACAGTGAGAAGAGTCAGTCTTCTTGCACTTATGTCGGCATTGTGCCTTTTGTATTTAATTCCGATGCAAACTCTGTGTTTCATCGTCAATAAGAAGGTCAGAGAGATACAGTAACCCTGAAGTGAAGCATCGGAATCTATAACTAGTGTCACAGGAATGGTTCAAAACATTGTCAGTAAGAAGAGTCGGTCTTCATGTACTTAAGTCGGCATTGTGCCATTTGTATGTAATTCCGATGCAATTTCATTATTTTATCGTCAATAAGAAGTTCCAAGGGAAACAGTAAACCTGAAGTGAAGCATCGGAATCTATAACTAGTGTCAGTGGAATGGGTCAAACATAGACAGTAGGAGGAGCCAGTCTTCTTGTACTTAAGTCGGCATTGTGTCTTTTGTATTTAATTCCGAGGCAATTTCTGTGATTCATCGTCACTAAGAAGGTCCAAGGGATACAGTAAACCAGAAGTGAAGCATCGGAATCTATAACTAGTGTCACAGGAATGGTTCAAATCATTGACAGTAAGAAAAGTCAGTCTTCTTGCACTTAAGTCGTCATTGTGCCTTTTGTATTTTATTCCGATGCAAAATCTGTGTTTCATCGTCAATAAGAAGGTCAGAGGGATACAGTAAACCTGAAGTGAAGCATCGGTATCTGTAACTAGTGTCACAGAAATGGTTCAAAACATAGGCAGTAAGAAGATTCAGTCTTCTTGTACTTAAGTCGCCATTGTGCATTTTGTATGTAATTCCGATGCAATTTCTGTGTTTCATCGTCAATAAGAAGGCAGAGGGATACAGTAAACCTGAAGTGAAGCATCGGAATCTATAACTAGTGTCACAGGAATGGTTAAAAACATAGACAGTAAGAAGAGTCAGTCTTCTTGTACTTCAGTCGGCATTGTGACTTTTATATTAAATTCTGATGTAATTTCTGTGTTTCATCGTCAATAAGAAGGTCCAAGGGATACAGTAAACCTGAAGTCAAGCATCGGAATCTATAACTAGTGTCACAGGAATGGTTCAAAACATAGGCAGTAAGAAGAGTCAGTCTTCTTGTCCTTAAGTCGGCATTGTGGCTTTTGTATTAAATTCCGATGCGATTTCTGTGTTTCATCGTCAATACGAAGGTCCAAGGGATACAGTAAACCTGGAGTGAGGCAACATAATCTATAACTAGTGTCACAGGAATGGTTTAAAACATAGACAGTAAGAAGAGTCAGTCTTTCTTTACTTAAGTCTGCATTGTGCCTTTTGTATTTAAATCCGATGCAATATCTGTGTTTCATCGTCAATAAGAAGGTCCAAGGGATACAGTAAACCTGAAGTGAAGCATCGGAATCTATAACTAGTATCACATGAATGGTTCAAAACATAGTCAGTAAGAAGAGTCAGTCTTCTTGTCCTTACGTCGGCCTTGTGCCTTTTATATTTAATTCCGATGCAATTTCTGTGTTTCATCGTCAATATGAAGGTCCAAGGGAAACAGTAAACCCGGAGTGAAGCATCGGAATCTATAACTAGTGTGACAGGAATGGTTCAAAGCATAGACAGTAATTAAGTCGGCATTGTGGCTTGTGTATTTAATTCCGATGCAATTTCTGTGTTTCATCGGCAATAAGAAGGTCCAAGGGATACAGTAAACCTGGAGTGTAGCATTTTAATCTATAACTAGTGTCACAGGAATGGTTCAAAACATAGACAGTAAGAAGAGTCAGTCTTCTTGTACTTAAGTCGTCATTGTGCCGTTGGAATTTAATTCCGATGCAATTTCTGTGTTTCGTCGTCAATAAGAAGGTCAGAGGGATACAGTAAACCTGAAATGAAGCATCGGAATCCATAACTAGTGTAACAGGAATAGTTCAAAACATAGTCAGTAAGAAGAGTCTGTCTTCTTGTCCTTAAGTCGGCATTGTACCTTGTGTATTGAATTGCGATGCAATTTCTGTGATTCATCGTCAATAAGAAGGTGCAAGGGATACAGTAAACCTGGCGTGTAGCACTGGAACCTATAACTAGTGTCACAGGAATGGTTCAAAACATAGACAGTAAGACGAGTCAGTCTTTATGTACCTAAGTCGGCATTGTGCCATTTGTATTTAATTCCGATGCAATTTCTGTAATTCATCGACAATAAGATGGTCCCAGGGATACAGTAAACCTGAAGTCAAGCATCGGAATCTATAACTAGTGTCAGTGGAATCGTTCAAAACATATATAGTAAGAAGAGTCAGTCTTCTTGTACTTAAGTCGGCATTGCGCCTTTTGTATTTAATTCCGATGCAATTTCTGTGTTTCATCGTCAATAAGAAGGTCAGAGGGATACAGTAAACCTGAAGTGAAGCATCGGAATCTATAACTAGTGTCACAGGAATGGTTCAAGACGTAGTCAGTAAGAAGAGTCAGTCTTCTTGTCCTTAAGTCGGGTTTGTTCCTTTTGTGTTTAATTCCGATGTAATTTCTGTGTTTCATCGTCAGTAGGAAGGTCCAAGGGATACAGTAAACCCGGAGTGAAGCATCGGAATCTATAACTAGTGTCACAGGAATGGTTCAAAACATAGACAGTAAGAAGAGTCAGTCTTCTTGTACTTAAGTCGCCATTGTGCGCTTTGTATTTAATTCCGGTGCAATTTCTGTGTTTCATCGTCAATACGAAGGTCAGAGGGATACAGTAAACCTGAAGTGAAGCATCGGAATCAACAACTAGTGTCACAGGAATGGTTCAAAACAAAGACAGTAAGAAGAGTCAGCCTTATTGTACTTAAGTCGGCATTGCGCCTTCTGTATTTATTTCCGATGCAATTTCTGTGTTTCATCGCTAATAGGAATGTCAGAGGGATACAGTAAACCTGAAGTGAAGCATCGGAATCTATAACTAGTATCACATGAATGGTTCAAAACATAGTCAGTAAGAAGAGTCAGTCTTCTTGTCCTTACGTCGGCCTTGTGACTTTTATATTTAATTCCGATGCAATTTCTGTGTTTCATCGTCAATATGAAGGTCCAAGGGATACAGTAAACCCGGAGTGAAGCATCGGAATCTATAACTAGTGTGACAGGAATGGTTCAAAGCATAGACAGTAATTAAGTCGGCATTGTGGCTTGTGTATTTAATTCCGATGCAATTTCTGTGTTTCATCGGCAATATGAAGGTCCAAGGGATACAGTAAACCTGGAGTGTAGCATTTTAATCTATAACTAGTCTCACAGGAATGGTTCAAAACATAGACAGTAAGAAGAGTCAGTCTTCATGTACTTAAGTCGTCATTGTGCCGTTGGAATGTAATTCCGATGCAATTTCTGTGTTTCATCGTCAATAAGAAGGTCAGAGGGATACAGTAAACCTGAAGTGAAGCATCGGAATCTATAACTAGTGTCACAGGAATGGTTCAAAGCATAGACAGTAAGAAGGGTCAGTCTTCTTGTACTTAAGTCGGTATTGTGCCTTTTGTATTTAATTCCGATGCAATTTCTGTGTTTCATCGTAAATGAGAAGGTCCACGGGATACAGTAAACCTGAAGTGAAGCATCGGAATCTATAACTAGTGTCAGTGGAATGGTTCAAAACATAGATAGTAAGAAGAGTCAGTCATCTTATACTTAAGTCGGCATTTTGCCTTTTGTATTTAATTCCGATGCAATTTCTGTGTTTCATCGTCAATAAGAAGGTCCAAGGGATACAGTAAACCTGGAGTGAAGCATTGGAATCTGTAACTAGTGTCAGTGGAATGGTTCAAAACATATATAGTAAGAAGAGTCAGTCTTCTTGTACTTAAGTCGGCATTGTGCCTTTTGTATTTAATTGCGGTGCAATTTCTGTGTTTCATCGTCAATAAGAAGGTCAGAGGGATACAGTAAACCTGAAGTGAAGCATCGGAATCTATGACTAGTGTCACAGGAATGGTTCAAAGCATAGTTAGTAAGAAGAGTCAGTCATCTTGTCCTTATTTTGCATTGTGCCTTTTGTATTTAATTCCGATGCTATTTCTGTGTTTCATCGTCAATAAGAAGGTCCAAGGGATACAGTAAACCTGGAGCGAAGCATCGGAATCAATAACTAGTGTCACAGGAATGGTTTAATACATAGACAGTAAGAAGATACAGTCTTCTTGTAGTTAAGCCGGCATTGTGCCTTTTGTATTTAATTGCGATGCAATCTCTGTGTTTCGTCGTCAATACGATGGTCAGAGGGATACAGTAAACCTGAAATGAAGCTTCGGAATCTATAACTAGTGTCACAGGAATGGTTGAAACATAGTCTGTAAGAAGAGTCAGTCTTCTTGTACGTAAGTCGGCAACGTGCCTTGTGTATTTAATTCTGATGCAATTTCTGTGTTTCATCGACAATAAGATGGTCCAAGGGATACAGTAAACCTGGAGTGAAGCATCGGAATCTATAACGAATGTCACAGGAATGGTTCAAAGCACAGACAGTAAGTAAATACAGTCTTCTTGTACCTAAGTCCGCATGGTGCCTTTTGTATTTAATTCCGATGCAATTTCTGTGTTTCGTCGTCAATAAGGAGGTCAGAGGGATACAGTAAACCTAAAAAGAAGCTTTGGAATCTATAACTAGTGTCACAGGAATGGTTCAAAACATAGTCTGTTAGAAGAGTCAGTCTTCTTGTCCTTAAGTCGGCATTGTGCCTTGTGTATCTAATTGCGATGCAATTTCTGTGTTTCATTGTCAATAAGAAGGTCCAAGGGATACAGTAAACCTGGAATGTAGCATTGGAATCTATAACTAGTGTCACAGGAATGGTTCAAAACATAGATAGTTAGTAGAGTCAGTCTTCATGTACCCATATCGGCATTGTGCCTTTTGTATTAAATTCCGATGCAATTTCAGTGTTTCATCGACAATGAGATGGTCCAAGGGATACAGTAAACCTGGAGTGAAGCATCGGAATGTATAACTAGTGTCACAGGAATGGTTCAAAAATAAACAGTAAGAAGATACAGTCTTCTTGTACTTAAGTCGATATTGTGCCTTTTGTATTTAATACCGGTGCAATTTCTGTGTTTCATCGTCAATAAGAAGGTCAGAGGGATACAGTAAACCTGAAGTGAAGCATCGGAACCTATAACTAGTGTCAGAGGAATGGTTCAAAACATAGTCAATAAGAAGAGTCAGTCTTCTTGTCCTTAAGTCGGCATTGTGCCTATTGTTTTTAATTCCGATGCAATTTCTGTGTTTCATCGTCAATAAGAAGGTCCAAGGGATACAGTAAACCTGCAGCGAAGCATCGGAATCTATAACTAGTGTCACAGGAATGGTTCAAAGCAAGACAGTAAGAAGATACAGCCTTCTTGTACTTAAGTCGGCATTGTGCCTTTTGTATTTAATTCCGATGCAATTTCTGTGTTTCGTCGTCAATAAGAAGGTCAGAGGGATACAGTAAACCTGAAGTGAAGCATCGGAATCTATAACTAGTGTCACAGGAAAGGTTCAAAACATAGTCAGTAAGAAGAGTCAGTGTTCTTGTCCTTATGTCAGCATTGTGCCTTTTTTATTTAACTCCGATGCAATTTCTAAGTTTCATTGCCAATAAGAAGGTCCAAGGGATACAGTAAACCTGGAGTGTAGCATTGGATTCTATAAGCAGTGTCACAGGAATGGTTCAAGACATAGACAGTAAGAAGATACTGTCTTCTTGTACTTAAGTCGGCATTTTGCCTTTTGTTTTTAATTCCGATGCAATTTCTGTGTTTCGTCGTCAATAAGAAGGTCAGAGGGATACAGTAAACCTGAAATGAAGCTTCGGAATCTATAACTAGTGTCACAGGAATAGTTCAAAACATAGTCTCTAAGAAGAGTCAGTCTTCTTGTCCTTAAGTCGGCATTGTGCCATGTGTATTTAATTCCGATGCAATTTCTGCGTCTCATTGTCCATAAGAAGGTCCAAGGGATACAGTAAACCTGGAGTGTAGCATTAGATTCTATAACTAGTGTCACAGGAATGGTTCAAAACATAGTCAGTAAGAAGAGTCAGTTTCCATGTATCTAAGTCGGCAATGTGCCTTTTGTATTTGATTCCAATGCAATTTCTGTGTTTCATCGACAATAAGATGGTCCAAGGGACACAGTAAACCTGGAGTGAAGCATCGGAATCTATAACTAGTGTCACAGGAATAGTTCAAAACATAGACAGTAAGAAGAGTCAGCCTTATTGTACTTAAGTCGGCATTGCGCCTTTTGTATTTAATTCCGATGCAATTTCTGTGTTTCATCGCTAATAAGAAGGTCAGAGGGATACAGTAAACCTGAAGTGAAGCATCGGAATCTATAACTAGTATCACATGAATGGTTCAAAACATAGTCAGTAAGAAGAGACAGTCTTCTTGTCCTTACGTCGGCCTTGTGCCTTTTGTATTTAATTCCGATGCAATTTCTGTGTTTCATCGTCAATATGAAGGTCCAAGGGATACAGTAAACCCGGAGTGAAGCATCGGAATCTATAACTAGTGTCACAGGAATGGTTCAAAACATAGACAGTAAGAAGAGTCAGCCTTATTGTACTTAAGTCGGCATTGCGCCTTTTGTATTTAATTCTGATGCAATTTCTGTGTTCCATCGCTAATAAGAAGGTCAGAGGGACACAGTAAACCTGAAGTGAAGCATCGGAATCTATAACTAGTATCACATGAATGGTTCAAATCATAGTCAGTAAGAAGAGACAGTCTTCTTGTCCTTACGTCGGCCTTGTGCCTTTTGTATTTAATTCCGATGCAATTTCTGTGTTTCATTGTCAATAAGGAGGTCCAAGGGATACAGTAAACCTGGAGTGTAGCAATTTAATCTATAACTAGTGTCACAGGAATGGTTCAAAACATAGACAGTAAGAAGAGGCAGTCTTCTTGTACTTAAGTCGTCTTTGTGCCTTTGGAATTTGATTCCGATGCAATTTCTGTGTTTCGTCGTCAATAAGAAGGTCAGAGGGATACAGTAAACCTGAAATGAAGCTTCGGAATATATAACTAGTGTAACAGGAATAGTTCAAAACATAGTCAGTAAGAAGAGTCTGTCTTCTTGTCCTTTAGTCGGCATTGTACCTTGTGTATTGAATTGCGATGCAATTTCTGTGTTTCATTGTCAATAAGAAGGTCCAAGGGATACAGTAAACCTGGAGTGTAGCATTGGAACCTATAACTAGTGTCACAGGTATGGTTCAAAACATAGACAGTAAGACGAGTCAGTCTTCTTGTACTTGAGTCGGCATTGTGCCTTTGGTATTAAAGTCCGATGCAATTTCTGTGTTTCATCGTCAATAAGAAGGTCCCAGGGATACAGTAAACCTGAAGTCAAGCATCGGAATCTATAACTAGTGTCACAGTATTAGTTCAAAAATAGACAGTAATAAGAGTCAGTTTTCTTGTACTTATGTCGGCATTGTGCCTTTTCTATTTAATTCCGGTGCAACTTCTGTGTTTCATCGTCAATAAGAAGATCAGGGGGATACAGTAAACCTGAAGTGAAGCATCGTAATCTATAACGAATGTCACAGGAATGGTTCAAAGCACAGACAGTAAGTAAATACAGTCTTCTTGTACCTAAGTCCGCATGGTGCCTTTTGTATTTAATTCCGATGCAATTTCTGTGTTTCGTCGTCAATAAGGAGGTCAGAGGGATACAGTAAACCTAAAAAGAAGCTTTTGGAATCTATAACTAGTGTCACAGGAATGGTTGAAACATAGTCTGTAAGAAGAGTCAGTCTTCTTGTACGTAAGTCGGCAACGTGCCTTGTGTATTTAATTCTGATGCAATTTCTGTGTTTCATCGACAATAAGATGGTCCAAGGGATACAGTAAACCTGGAGTGAAGCATCGGAATCTATAACGAATGTCACACGAATGGTTCAAAGCACAGACAGTAAGTCAATACAGTCTTCTTGTACCTAAGTCCGCATGGTGCCTTTTGTATTTAATTCCGATGCAATTTCTGTGTTTCGTCGTCAATAAGGAGGTCAGAGGGATACAGTAAACCTAAAAAGAAGCTTTGGAATCTATAACTAGTGTCACAGGAATGGTTCAAAACATAGTCTGTTAGAAGAGTCAGTCTTCTTGTCCTTAAGTCGGCATTGTGCCTTGTGTATCTAATTGCGATGCAATTTCTGTGTTTCATTGTCAATAAGAAGGTCCAAGGGATACAGTAAACCTGGAATGTAGCATTGGAATCTATAACTAGTGTCACAGGAATGGTTCAAAACATAGATAGTAAGAAGAGTCAGTCTTCATGTACCCATATCGGCATTGTGCCTTTTGTATTAAATTCCGATGCAATTACAGTGTTTCATCGACAATGAGATGGTCCAAGGGATACAGTAAACCTGGAGTGAAGCATCGGAATGTATAACTAGTGTCACAGGAATGGTTCAAAAATAAACAGTAAGAAGATACAGTCTTCTTGTACTTAAGTCGATATTGTGCCTTTTGTATTTAATACCGGTGCAATTTCTGTGTTTCATCGTCAATAAGAAGTTCAGAGGGATACAGTAAACCTGAAGTGAAGCATCGGAACCTATAACTAGTGTCAGAGGAATGGTTCAAAACATAGTCAATAAGAAGAGTCAGTCTTCTTGTCCTTAAGTCGGCATTGTGCCTATTGTTTTTAATTCCGATGCAATTTCTGTGTTTCATCGTCAATAAGAAGGTCCAAGGGATACAGTAAACCTGCAGCGAAGCATCGGAATCTATAACTAGTGTCACAGGAATGGTTCAAAGCAAGACAGTAAGAAGATACAGCCTTCTTGTACTTAAGTCGGCATTGTGCCTTTTGTATTTAATTCCGATGCAATTTCTGTGTTTCGTCGTCAATAAGAAGGTCAGAGGGATACAGTAAACCTGAAGTGAAGCATCGGAATCTATAACTAGTGTCACAGGAAAGGTTCAAAACATAGTCAGTAAGAAGAGTCAGTGTTCTTGTCCTTATGTCAGCATTGTGCCTTTTTTATTTAACTCCGATGCAATTTCTAAGTTTCATTGCCAATAAGAAGGTCCAAGGGATACAGTAAACCTGGAGTGTAGCATTGGATTCTATAAGCAGTGTCACAGGAATGGTTCAAGACATAGACAGTAAGAAGATACTGTCTTCTTGTACTTAAGTCGGCATTTTGCCTTTTGTTTTTAATTCCGATGCAATTTCTGTGTTTCGTCGTCAATAAGAAGGTCAGAGGGATACAGTAAACCTGAAATGAAGCTTCGGAATCTATAACTAGTGTCACAGGAATAGTTCAAAACATAGTCTCTAAGAAGAGTCAGTCTTCTTGTCCTTAAGTCGGCATTGTGCCATGTGTATTTAATTCCGATGCAATTTCTGCGTTTCATTGTCCATAAGAAGGTCCAAGGGATACAGTAAACCTGGAGTGTAGCATTAGATTCTATAACTAGTGTCACAGGAATGGTTCAAAACATAGACAGTAAGAAGAGTCAGCCTTATTGTACTTAAGTCGGCATTGCGCCTTTTGTATTTAATTCCGATGCAATTTCTGTGTTTCATCGCTAATAAGAAGGTCAGAGGGATACAGTAAACCTGAAGTGAAGCATCGGAATCTATAACTAGTATCACATGAATGGTTCAAAACATAGTCAGTAAGAAGAGACAGTCTTCTTGTCCTTACGTCGGCCTTGTGCCTTTTGTATTTAATTCCGATGCAATTTCTGTGTTTCATCGTCAATATGAAGGTCCAAGGGATACAGTAAACCCGGAGTGAAGCATCGGAATCTATAACTAGTGTCACAGGAATGGTTCAAAACATAGACAGTAAGAAGAGTCAGCCTTATTGTACTTAAGTCGGCATTGCGCCTTTTGTATTTAATTCTGATGCAATTTCTGTGTTCCATCGCTAATAAGAAGGTCAGAGGGACACAGTAAACCTGAAGTGAAGCATCGGAATCTATAACTAGTATCACATGAATGGTTCAAAACATAGTCAGTAAGAAGAGACAGTCTTCTTGTCCTTACGTCGGCCTTGTGCCTTTTGTATTTAATTCCGATGCAATTTCTGTGTTTCATTGTCAATAAGGAGGTCCAAGGGATACAGTAAACCTGGAGTGTAGCAATTTAATCTATAACTAGTGTCACAGGACTGGTTCAAAACATAGACAGTAAGAAGAGGCAGTCTTCTTGTACTTAAGTCGTCATTGTGCCTTTGGAATTTGATTCCGATGCAATTTCTGTGTTTCGTCGTCAATAAGAAGGTCAGAGGGATACAGTAAACCTGAAATGAAGCTTCGGAATATATAACTAGTGTAACAGGAATAGTTCAAAACATAGTCAGTAAGAAGAGTCTGTCTTCTTGTCCTTTAGTCGGCATTGTACCTTGTGTATTGAATTGCGATGCAATTTCTGTGTTTCATTGTCAATAAGAAGGTCCAAGGGATACAGTAAACCTGGAGTGTAGCATTGGAACCTATAACTAGTGTCACAGGTATGGTTCAAAACATAGACAGTAAGACGAGTCAGTCTTCTTGTACTTGAGTCGGCATTGTGCCTTTGGTATTAAAGTCCGATGCAATTTCTGTGTTTCATCGTCAATAAGAAGGTCCCAGGGATACAGTAAACCTGAAGTCAAGCATCGGAATCTATAACTAGTGTCACAGTATTAGTTCAAAAATAGACAGTAATAAGAGTCAGTTTTCTTGTACTTATGTCGGCATTGTGCCTTTTCTATTTAATTCCGGTGCAACTTCTGTGTTTCATCGTCAATAAGAAGATCAGGGGGATACAGTAAACCTGAAGTGAAGCATCGTAATCTATAACGAATGTCACAGGAATGGTTCAAAGCACAGACAGTAAGTAAATACAGTCTTCTTGTACCTAAGTCCGCATGGTGCCTTTTGTATTTAATTCCGATGCAATTTCTGTGTTTCGTCGTCAATAAGGAGGTCAGAGGGATACAGTAAACCTAAAAAGAAGCTTTGGAATCTATAACTAGTGTCACAGGAATGGTTGAAACATAGTCTGTAAGAAGAGTCAGTCTTCTTGTACGTAAGTCGGCAACGTGCCTTGTGTATTTAATTCTGATGCAATTTCTGTGTTTCATCGACAATAAGATGGTCCAAGGGAT
Organism: Schistocerca americana; assembly: GCF_021461395.2. Lineage (NCBI taxonomy): Eukaryota > Metazoa > Arthropoda > Insecta > Orthoptera > Acrididae > Schistocerca > Schistocerca americana. The sequence continues at coordinate 30,563,723 of NC_060121.1, forward strand.
ACAGTAAACCTGGAGTGAAGCATCGGAATCTATAACGAATGTCACAGGAATGGTTCAAAGCACAGACAGTAACTAAATACAGTCTTCTTGTACCTAAGTCCGCATGGTGCCTTTTGTATTTAATTCCGATGCAATTTCTGTGTTTCGTCGTCAATAAGGAGGTCAGAGGGATACAGTAAACCTAAAAAGAAGCTTTGGAATCTATAACTAGTGTCACAGGAATGGTTCAAAACATAGTCTGTTAGAAGAGTCAGTCTTCTTGTCCTTAAGTCGGCATTGTGCCTTGTGTATCTAATTGCGATGCAATTTCTGTGTTTCATTGTCAATAAGAAGGTCCAAGGGATACAGTAAACCTGGAATGTAGCATTGGAATCTATAACTAGTGTCACAGGAATGGTTCAAAACATAGATAGTAAGAAGAGTCAGTCTTCATGTACCCATATCGGCATTGTGCCTTTTGTATTAAATTCCGATGCAATTTCAGTGTTTCATCGACAATGAGATGGTCCAAGGGATACAGTAAACCTGGAGTGAAGCATCGGAATGTATAACTAGTGTCACAGGAATGGTTCAAAAATAAACAGTAAGAAGATACAGTCTTCTTGTACTTAAGTCGATATTGTGCCTTTTGTATTTAATACCGGTGCAATTTCTGTGTTTCATCGTCAATAAGAAGGTCAGAGGGATACAGTAAACCTGAAGTGAAGCATCGGAACCTATAACTAGTGTCAGAGGAATGGTTCAAAACATAGTCAATAAGAAGAGTCAGTCTTCTTGTCCTTAAGTCGGCATTGTGCCTATTGTTTTTAATTCCGATGCAATTTCTGTGTTTCATCGTCAATAAGAAGGTCCAAGGGATACAGTAAACCTGCAGCGAAGCATCGGAATCTATAACTAGTGTCACAGGAATGGTTCAAAGCAAGACAGTAAGAAGATACAGCCTTCTTGTACTTAAGTCGGCATTGTGCCTTTTGTATTTAATTCCGATGCAATTTCTGTGTTTCGTCGTCAATAAGAAGGTCAGAGGGATACAGTAAACCTGAAGTGAAGCATCGGAATCTATAACTAGTGTCACAGGAAAGGTTCAAAACATAGTCAGTAAGAAGAGTCAGTGTTCTTGTCCTTATGTCAGCATTGTGCCTTTTTTATTTAACTCCGATGCAATTTCTGTGTTTCATCGTCAATATGAAGGTCCAAGGGATACAGTAAACCCGGAGTGAAGCATCGGAATCTATAACTAGTGTCACAGGAATGGTTCAAAACATAGACAGTAAGAAGAGTCAGCCTTATTGTACTTAAGTCGGCATTGCGCCTTTTGTATTTAATTCTGATGCAATTTCTGTGTTCCATCGCTATTAAGAAGGTCAGAGGGACACAGTAAACCTGAAGTGAAGCATCGGAATCTATAACTAGTATCACATGAATGGTTCAAAACATAGTCAGTAAGAAGAGACAGTCTTCTTGTCCTTACGTCGGCCTTGTGCCTTTTGTATTTAATTCCGATGCAATTTCTGTGTTTCATTGTCAATAAGAAGGTCCAAGGGATACAGTAAACCTGGAGTGTAGCAATTTAATCTATAACTAGTGTCACAGGAATGGTTCAAAACTTAGACAGTAAGAAGAGGCAGTCTTCTTGTACTTAAGTCGTCATTGTGCCTTTGGAATTTGATTCCGATGCAATTTCTGTGTTTCGTCGTCAATAAGAAGGTCAGAGGGATACAGTAAACCTGAAATGAAGCTTCGGAATATATAACTAGTGTAACTGGAATAGTTCAAAACATAGTCAGTAAGAAGAGTCAGTCTTCTTGTCGTTAAGTCGGCATTGTGCCTTTTGTATTTAATTCCGATGCAATTTCTGTGTTTCATCGTCAATAAGAAGGTCCAAGGGATACAGTAAACCTGGAGTGTGGCATCGGAATCTATAACTAGTGATAAAAAAATGGTTCAAAATATAGACAGTAAGAAGGGACAGTCTTCATGTACCTAAGTCGGAATTGTGCCTTTTGTATTTATTTCCGATGCAATTTCTGTGTTTCTTCGTCAATAAGATCGTTCAAGGGATACAGTAAACCTGAAGTGAAGCATCGGAATCTATAACTAGTGTCACAGGAATGGTTCAAAAGATAGTCAGTAAGAAGAGTCAGTCTTCATGTACTTAAGTCGACATTGTGCCTAATGTATTTAATTCCGATGCAATGTCTGTGTTTCATCGTCAATAAGAAGGTCCCATGGATACAGTAAACCTGAAGTGAAGCATCGGAATCTATAACTAGTGTCACAGGAATGGTTCAAAACATAGACAGTACTTCAGTCGGCATTGTGACTTTTGTATTTAATTCCGATGCAATTTCTGTGTTGCATCGTCAATATGAAGGTCCAAGGGATACAGTAAACTTGAAGTGAAGCATCGGAATCTATAACTAGTGTCACAGGAATGGTTCAAAACATAGTCAGTAAGAGGAGACGGTCTTCATGTACTTAAGTCGGCATTGTGCCTTTTGTATTTAATTCCGATGCAATTTCTGTGTTTCATCGTCAATACGAAGGTCCAAGGGATACATTAAAGCTGAAGTGAAGCATCGGAATCTATAACTAGCGTCACAGGAGTGGTTCAAAGCATAGGCAGTAGGAAGAGTCAGCCTTCTTGTACTTCAAACGGCATTGTGCCTTTTGAATATAATTCCGATGCAATTTCTGTGTTTCATCGTCAATAAGAAGGTCCAATGGATACAGTATACCTGAAGTTAAGCATCGGAATCTATAACTAGTGTCACAGGAATGGTTCAAAACATAGTTGGTAAGAAGAGTCAGTCTTCTTGTACTTATGTCGGCATTGTGCCATTTCTATGTAATTCCGATGCAATTTCAGTGTTTCATCGTCAATAAGAAGGGCAAGGGATACAGTAAACCTGGAGTGAAGCATCGGAATCTATAACTAGTGTCACAGTAATGGTTCAAAACGTAGACAGTAGGAAGAGGCAGTCTGCTTGTACATAAGTCGGCATTTTGCCTTTTGTATTTAATTCCGAAGCAATTTCAGTGTTTCATCGACAATAAGAAGGTCCAAGGGATACAGTAAACCTGGAGTGAAGCATCGGAATCTATAACTAGTGACAATGGAATGGTTCAAAACATAGACAGTAAGAAGAGACAGTCTTCTTGTACTTAAGTCAGCATTGTGCCTCTTGTAATTAATTCCGGTGCAATTTCTGTGTTTCATCGTCAATAAGAAGGTCAGAGTGATACAGTAAACCTGAAGTGAAGGATCGGAATCTATAACTTTTGTCACAGGAATGGTTCAAGACATAGTCAGTAAGAAGAATCAGTCTTCTTGTCCTTAAGTCGGCATTGTGCCTTTCGTATTTAATTCCGATGCAATTTCTGTGTTTCATCGTCAATAAGAAGGCCCAAGAGATACAGTAAACCTGCAGCGAAGCATCGGAATCTATAACTAGTGTCACAGGAATGCTTCAAAACATAGTCAGTAAGAAGAGTCAGTCTTCTTGTCCTTAAGTCGGCCTTGTGCCTTTTGTATTTAATTCCGATGCAATTTCTGTGTTTCATCGTCAATAAGAAGGCAAGAGGGATACAGTAAACCTGAAGTGAAGCATCGGAAACTATACCTAGTGTCACAGGAATGGTTCAAAACATAGTCAGTAAGAAGGGTCAGTTCTCTTGTACTTGAGTCGGCATTGTGAGTTTTTTATTAAATTCCGATGCATTTTCTGTGTTTCATCGTCAATAAGAAGGTCCAAGGGATACAGTAAACCTGAAGTGAAGCTTCGGAATCTATAACTAGTGTCACAGGAATGGTTCCAAACATAAACAGTAAGAAGAGTCAGTCTTCTTGTACTTATGTCGGCATTGTGCCATTTCTATTTAATTCCGATGCAATTTCGGTGTTTCATCGTCAATAAGAAGGTCAGAGGGATACAGTAAACCTGAAGTGAAGCATCGTAATCTATAACTAGTGCCACAAGAATGGTTCAAAGTATAGACAGTAAGAAGAAACAGTATTTATGTACCTAAGTCGGCATTGGGCCTTTTGTATGTAATTCCGATGCAATTTCTGTGTTTCGTCGTCAATAAGAAGGTCAGAGGGTTACAGTAAAGCTGAAATGAATCTTCGGAATCTATAACTAGTGTCACAGGAATAGTTCAAAACATAGACAGTAAGAAGAGTCAGTCTTATTGTGCTTAAGTCGGCATTGCGCATTTTGTATTTAATTCCGATGCAATTTCTGTGTTTTATCGACAATAAGATGGTCCAAGGGATGCAGTAATCCTGGAGTGAAGCATCGGAATCTATAACTAGTGTCACAGGAATGGTTCAAAACATAGACAGTAAGAAGAGTCGGTCTTATTGAGCTTAGGTCGGCATTGTGCCTTTTGTATGTAATTCCGGTGCAATTTCTGTGTTTCATCGTCAAAAAGAATGTCCGCGGGATACAGTAAACCTGGAGTGTAGCATCGGAATCTATAACCAGTCTTACAAGAATGGTTCAATATATAGACAGTAAGAAGAGACAGTCTTCATGTACCTAAGTCGGCATTGTGCCTTTTGTAATTAATTCCGATGCAATTTCTGTGTTTCATCTTCAATAAGATGGTTCAAGGGATACAGTAAACATGAAGTGAAGCATCGGAATCTATAACTAGTGTCACAGGAATGGTCAAAACATAGTCAGTAAGAAGAGTCAGTCTTCATGTACTTAAGTCGGCATTGTGCCTAATGTATATAATTCCGATGCAATTTCTGTGTTTCATCGTCAATAAGAATGTCCCATGGATACAGTAATCCTGAAGTGAAGCATCGGAATCTATAACTAGTGTCACAGGAATGGTGCAAAACATAGACAGTACTTCAGCCGGCATTGTGCCTTTTGTATTTAATTCCAATGCAATATCTGTGTTGCATCGTCAATAAGAAGGTCCAAGGGATACAGTAACCCTGAAGTGAAGCATCGGAATCTACAACTAGTGTCACAGGAATGGTTCAAAACATAGTCAGTAAGAAGAGTCGGTATTCATGTACTTAAGTCGGCATTGTGCCTTTTGTATTTAATTCCGATGCAATTTCTGTATTTCATCGTCAATACGAAGGTCCAAGGGATACATGAAGCCGGAAGTGAAGCATCGGAATCTGTAAGTAGTGTCACAGGAGTGGTTAAAAACATAGACAGTAGGAAGAGTCAGCCTTCTTGTACTTCAAACGGCATTGTGCCTTTTGAATTTAATTCCGATGCAATTTCTGTGTTTCATCGTCAATAAGAAGGTCCAATGGATACAGTAATCCTGAAGTGAAGCATCGGAATCTATTACTAGTGTCACAGGAATGGTTCAAAACATAGTCGGTAAGAAGAGTCAGTCTTCTTGTACTTATGTCGGCATTGTTCCTTTTCTATGTAATTCCGATGCAATTTCAGTGTTCCATCATCAATAAGAAGGCCAAGGGATACAGTAAACCAGGAGTGAAGAATCGGAATCTATAACTAGTGTCAATGGAATGGTTCAAAACGTAGACAGTAAGAAGAGACAGTCTTCTTGTACTTAAGTCGGCATTGTGCCTTTTGTATTTAATTCCGGTGCAATTTCTGTGTTTCATCGTCTATAAGAAGGTCAGAGGGATACAGTAAACCTGAAGTGAAGGATCGGAATCTATAACTTTTGTCACAGGAATGGTTCAAGGCATAGTCAGTAAGAAGAATCAGTCTTCTTGTCCTTAAGTCGGCATTGTGCATTTTGTATTTAATTCCGATGCAATTTCTGTGTTTCATCGTCAATAAGAAGGTCCAAGAGATACAGTAAACCTGGTGTGAAGCATCGGAATCTATAACTAGTGTCACAGGAATGGTTCACAACATAGTCAGTAAGAAGAGTCATCATTCTTGACCTTAAGTCGGCCTTGTGCCTTTTGTATTTAATTCCGATGCAATTTCTGTGTTTCATCGTCAATACGAAGGTCAGAGGGATACAGTAAACCTGAAGTGAAGCATCGGAATCTATAACTAGTGTCACAGGAATGGCTCAAAACATAGACAGTAAGAAGATACTGTCTTCTTGTACTTAAGTCGGCATTGTGCGTTTTGTATTTAATTCCGATGCAACATCTGTGTTTCATCGTCAATAAGAAGTTCAGAGGGATACAATAAACCTTAAGTGAAGCATCGGAAGCTATAACTAGTGTCACAGGAATGGTTCAAAACATAGTCAGTTAGAAGAGTCAGTCTTCTTGTTCTTATGTCGGCATTGTGCCTATTGTATTAAAATCCGATGCAATTTCTGTGTTTCATCGTCAATAAGAAGGTCAGATGGATACAGTTAACCGGAAGTTAAGCATCGGAATCTATAACTAGTGTCACAGGAATGGTTCAAAGCATAGACAGTAAGAAGGGTCAGTCTTCTTGTACTTAAGTCGGTATTGTGCCTTTTGTATTTAATTCCGGTGCAATTCCTGTGTTTCATCGTCAATAAGGTCAGAGGGATACAGTAAACCTGAAGTGAAGCATCGGAATCTATAACTAGTGTCGCAGGAATGGTTCAAAACATAGACAGTAGGAAAAGTCAGTCTGCTTGTACATAAGTCGGCATTTTGCCTTTTGTATTTAATTCCGATGCAATTTCAGTGTTTCATCGACAATAAGAAGGCCCAAGGGATACAGTAAACCTGGAGTGAAGCATCGGAATCTATAACTAGTGTCAATGGAATGGTTCAAAACATAGACAGTAAGAAGAGTCAGCCTCCTTGTACTTAAGTCGGCATTGTGCCTTTTGTATTTAATTCCGGTGCAATTTCTGTGTTTCATCGTCAATAAGAAGGTCAGAGGGATACAGTAAACCTGAAGTGTAGCATCGGAATCTATAACTTTTGTCACAGGAATGGTTCAAAACATAGTCAGTAAGAAGAGTCGGTCTTCATGTACTTAAGTCGGCATTGTGCCTTTTGTATTTAATTCCGATCCCATTTCTGTGTTTCATCGTCAATACGAAGGTCCAAGGGATACATTAAACCTGAAGTGAAGCATCGGAATCTATAACTAGTGTCACAGGAGTGGTTCAACACATAGACAGTAGGAAGAGTCAGTCTTCTTGTACTTCAAACGGCATTGTGCCTTTTGAATTTAATTCCGATGCAATTTCTGTGTTTCATCGTCAATAAGAAGGTCCAATGTATACAGTAAACCTGAAGTGAAGCATCGGAATCTATTACTAGTGTCACAGGAATGGTTCAAACATAGTCTGTAAGAAGAGTCAGTCTTCTTGTCCGTAAGTCGGCATCGTGCCTTGTGTATTTAATTCTGATGCAATTTCTGTGTTTCATTGGCAATACGAAGGTCCAAGGAATACAGTAAACCTGGAGGGTAGCATTGGAATCTGTAACTAGTGTCACAGGTATGGTTCAAAACATAGACAGTAGGAAGAGTCAGTCTTCTTGTACTTCAAACGGCATTGTGCCTTTTGAATTTAATTCCGATGCAATTTCTGTGTTTCATCGTCAATAAGAAGGTCCAATGTATACAGTAAACCTGAAGTGAAGCATCGGAATCTATTACTAGTGTCACAGGAATGGTTCAAACATAGTCGGTAAGAAGAGTCAGTCTTCTTGTACTTTTGTCGGCATTGTTCCTTTTCTATGTAATTCCGATGCAATTTCAGTGTTCCATCATCAATAAGAAGGCCAAGGGATACAGTAAACCTGGAGTGAAGATTCGGAATCTATAACTAGTGTCAATGGAATGGTTCAAAACATAGACAGTAAGAAGAGACAGTCTTCTTGTACTTAAGTCGGCATTGTGCCTTTTGTATTTAATTCCGGTGCAATTTCTGTGTTTCATCGCCTATAAGAAGGTCAGAGGGATACAGTAAACCTGAAGTGAAGGATCGGAATCTATAACTGTTGTCACAGGAATGGTTCAAGTCATAGTCAGTAAGAAGAATCAGTCTTCTTGTCCTTAAGTCGGCATTGTGCCGTTTGTATTTAATTCCGATGCTATTTCTGTGTTTCATCGTCAATAAGAAGGTCCAAGGGATACAGTAAACCTGGAGCGAAGCATCGGAATCTATAACTAGTGTCACAGGAATGGATTAATACATAGACAGTAAGAAGATACAGTCTTCTTGTAGTTAAGCCGCCATTGTGCCTTTTGTATTTAATTGCGATGCAATCTCTGTGTTTCGTCGTCAATACGATGGTCATAGGGATACAGTAAACCTGAAATGAAGCTTCGGAATCTATAACTAGTGTCACAGGAATGTTTGAAACATAGTCTGTAAGAAGAGTCAGTCTTCTTGTCCGTAAGTCGGCATCGTGCCTTGTGTATTTAATTCTGATGCAATTTCTGTGTTTCATTGGCAATACGAAGGTCCAAGGAATACAGTAAACCTGGAGGGTAGCATTGGAATCTATAACTAGTGTCACAGGTATGGTTCAAAACACAGACAGTAGGAAGAGTCAGTCTTCTTGTACTTCAAACGGCATTGTGCCTTTTGAATTTAATTCCGATGCAATTTCTGTGTTTCATCGTCAATAAGAAGGTCCAATGAATACAGTAAACCTGAAGTGAAGCATCGGAATCTATTACTAGTGTCACAGGAATGGTTCAAACATAGTCGGTAAGAAGAGTCAGTCTTCTTGTATTTTTGTCGGCATTGTTCCTTTTCTATGTAATTCCGATGCAATTTCAGTGTTCCATCATCAATAAGAAGGCCAAGGGATACAGTAAACCTGGAGTGAAGATTCGGAATCTATAACTAGTGTCAATGGAATGGTTCAAAACATAGACAGTAAGAAGAGACAGTCTTCTTGTACTTAAGTCGGCATTGTGCCTTTTGTATTTAATTCCGGTGCAATTTCTGTGTTTCATCGCCTATAAGAAGGTCAGAGGGATACAGTAAACCTGAAGTGAAGCATCGGAATCTATAACTAGTGTCACAGGAATGGCTCAAAACATAGACAGTAAGAAGATACTGTCTTCTTGTACTTAAGTCGGCATTGTGCGTTTTGTATTTAATTCCGATGCAACATCTGTGTTTCATCGTCAATAAGAAGGTCAGAGGGATACAGTAAACCTGAAGTGAAGCATCGGAATCTATAACTAGTGTCACAGGAATGGTTCAAAACATAGTCAGTTAGAAGAGTCAGTCTTCTTGTTCTTAAGTCGGCATTGTGCCTTTTGTATTAAAATCCGATGCAGTTTCTGTGTTTCATCGTCAATAAGAAGGTCAGATGGATACAGTTAACCGGAAGTTAAGCTTCGGAATCTATAACTAGTGTCACAGGAATGGTTCACAGCATAGACAATAAGAAGGGTCAGTCTTCTTGTACTTAAGTCGGTATTGTGCATTTTGTATTTAATTCCGATGCCATTTCTGTGTTTCATCGTCAATAAGGTCAGAGGGATACAGTAAACCTGAAGTGAAGCATCGGAATCTATAACTAGTGTCGCAGGAATGGTTCAAAACATAGACAGTAGGAAAAGTCAGTCTGCTTGTACATAAGTCGGCATTTTGCCTTTTGTATTTAATTCCGATGCAATTTCAGTGTCTCATCGACAATAAGAAGGCCCAAGGGATACAGTAAACCTGGAGTGAAGCATCGGAATCTATAACTAGTGTCAATGGAATGGTTCAAAACATAGACAGTAAGAAGAGTCAGCCTCCTTGTACTTAAGTCGGCATTGTTCCTTTTGTATTTAATTCCGGTGCAATTTCTGTGTTTCATCGTCAATAAGAAGGTCAGAGGGATACAGTAAACCTGAAGTGTAGCATCGGAATCTATAACTTTTGTCACAGGAATGGTTCAAAACATAGTCAGTAAGAAGAGTCGGTCTTCATGTACTTAAGTCGGCATTGTGCCTTTTGAATTTAATTCCGATGCAATATCTGTGTTTCATCGTCAATACGAAGGTCCAAGGGATACATTAAACCTGAAGTGAAGCATCGGAATCTATAACTAGTGTCACAGGAGTGGTTCAAAACATAGACAGTAGGAAGAGTCAGTCTTCTTGTACTTCAAACGGCATTGTGACTTTTGAATTTAATTCCGATGCAATTTCTGTGTTTCATCGTCAATAAGAAGGTCCAATGGATACAGTAAACCTGAAGTGAAGCATCGGAATCTATTACTAGTGTCACAGGAATGGTTCAAACATAGTCGGTAAGAAGAGTCAGTCTTCTTGTACTTTTGTCGGCATTGTTCCTTTTCTATGTAATTCCGATGCAATTTCAGTGTTCCATCATCAATAAGAAGGCCAAGCGATACAGTAAACCTGGAGTGAAGATTCGGAATCTATAACTAGTGTCAATGGAATGGTTCAAAACATAGAAAGTAAGAAGAGACAGTCTTCTTGTACTTAAGTCGGCATTGTGCCTTTTGTTTTTAATTCCGGTGCAATTTCTGTGTTTCATCGCCTATAAGAAGGTCAGAGGGATACAGTAAACCTGAAGTGAAGGATCGGAATCTATAACTTTTGTCACAGGAATGGTTCAAGGCATAGTCAGTAAGAAGAATCAGTCTTATTGTCCTTAAGTCGGCATTGTGCCTTTTGTATTTAATTCCGATGCAATTTCTGTGTTTTATCGTCAATAAGAAGGTCCAAGGGATACAGTAAACCTGGAGCGAAGCATCGGAATCTATAACTAGTGTCACAGGAATGGTTTAATACATAGACAGTAAGAAGATACAGTCTTCTTGTAGTTAAGCCGGCATTGTGCCTTTTGTATTTAATTGCGATGCAATCTCTGTGTTTCGTCGTCAATACGATGGTCATAGGGATACAGTAAACCTGAAATGAAGCTTCGGAATCTATAACTAGTGTCACAGGAATGGTTGAAACATAGTCTGTAAGAAGAGTCAGTCTTCCTGTCCGTAAGTCGGCATCGTGCCTTGTGTATTCAATTCTGATGCAATTTCTGTGTTTCATTGGCAATAAGAAGGTCCAAGGAATACACTAAACCTGGAGGGTAGCATTGGAATCAATAACTAGTGTCACAGGTATGGTTCAAAACATAGACAGTAAGAAGAGTCGGTCTTCATGTACCAAAGTCGGCGTTATGCCTTTTGTATTTAATTCCGATGCAATTTCTGTGTTTCATCGTCAATATGAAGGTTCAAGGGATACAGTAAACCTGGAGTGAAGCATCGGAATCTATATCTAGTGTCAATGGAATGGTTCAAATCATAGACAGTGAGAAGAGTCAGTGTTATTGTACTGAAGTCGGCATTGTGCCTTTTGTATTTAATTCCGGTGCAATTTCTGTGTTTCATCGCTAATAGGAAGGTCAGAGAGATACAGTAAACCTGACGTGAAGCATGGGAATCTATAACTAGTATCACAGGAATGGTTCAAAACATAGTCAGTAAGAAGAGTCAGTCTTCTTGTCCTTAAGTTGGCCTTGTGCCATTTGTATTTAATTCCTTTGCAATTTCTGTGTTTCATCGTCAATAAGAAGGTCCAAGGGATACAGTAATCCTGGAGTGAAGCATTGGAATCTATAACTAGTGTCACAGGAATGGTTCAAAACATAGACACTACTTAAGTCGGCATTGTGCGTTTTGTGTTTAATTCCGATACAATTTCTGTGTTTCATCGTCAATGAGAAGGTCCAAGGGATACAGTAAACCTGAAGCGAAGCATCGGAATCTATAACTAGTGTCACAGGAATGGTTCAAAACATAGTCAGTAAGAAGAGTCAGTCTTCTTGTACTTAAGTCGGCATTGTGCCTTTTGTATTTAATTCCGATGCAATTTCCGTGTTCCATCGTCAATAAAAAGGTCCAAGGGATACAGTAAACCTGAAGTGAAGCATCGGAATCAACAACTAGTGTCAAAGGAATAGTTCAAAACATAGTCAGTAAGAAGAGTCAGTCTTCTTGTCCTTAAGTCGGCATTGTGCCTTTGTATTTAATTCCGATGCAATTTCTGTGTTTTATCGTCAATAAGAAGGTCAGAGGGATACAGTAAACCTGAAGTGAAGCATCGGAATCTATAACTAGTGTCACAGGAATGGTTCAAAACATAGTCAGTAAGAAGAGTCAGTCTTCTTGTACTTATGTCGGCATTTTGCAATTTTGTATTTAATTCCGATGCAATTTCTGTGTTTCATCATCAATAAGAAGGTCCAAGGGATACAGTAAATATGGAGTGAAGCATCGAAATCTATAACTAGTGTCACAGGAATGGTTCAAAACATAGTCAGTAAGAAGAGTCAGTCTTCTTGTACTTAAGTCGCCATTGTGCCTTTTGTATTTAAATACGATACAATTTCTGAGTTTCATCGTCAATAAGAAGGTCAGCTGGATACAATTAACCTGAAGTGAAGTATCGGAATCAATAACTAGTGTCACAGGAATGGTTCAAAACATAGACAGTAGCAAGAGTCAGTCTGCTTGTACATTAGTCGGCATTTTGCCTTTTGTATTTAAATCCGATGCAATTTCAGTGTTTCATCGACAATAAGATGGTCCAAGGGATACAGTAAACCTGGAGTAAAGCATCGGAATCTATAACGAATGTCACAGGAATGGTTCAAAGCACAGACAGTAAGAAAATACAGTCTTCTTGTACTTAAGTCGGCATGGTGCCTTTTGTATTTAATTCCGATGCAATTTCTATGTTTCGTCGTCAATAAGAAGGGCAGAGGGATACAGTAAACCTAAAAAGAAGCTTTGGAATCTATAACTAGTGTCACAGGAATGGTTCAAAACATAGTCTGTTAGAAGAGTCAGTCTTCTTGTCCTTAAGTCGGCATTGTGCCTTGTGTATCTAGTTCCGATGCAATTTCTGTGTTTCATTGTCAATAAGAAGGTCCAAGGGATACAGTAAACCTGGAATGTGGCATTGGAATCTATAACTAGTGTCACAGGAATGGTTCAAAACATAGATAGTAAGAAGAGTCAGTCATCATGTACCTAAGTCGGCATTGTGCCTTTTGTATTAAATTCCGGTGCAATTTCAGTGTTTCATCGACAATGAGATGGTCCAAGGGATACAGTAAACCTGGAGTGAAGCATCGGAATCTATAACTAGTGTCACAGGAATGGTTCAAAAATAAACAGTAAGAAGATACAGTCTTCTTGTACTTAAGTCGATATTGTGCCTTTTGTATTTAATACCGGTGCAATTTCTGTGTTTCATCGTCAATAAGAAGGTCAGAGGGATACAGTAAACCTGAAGTGAAGCATCGGAACCTATAACCAGTGTCAGAGGAATGGTTCAAAACATAGTCAATAAGAAGAGTCAGTCTTCTTGTCCTTAAGTCGGCATTGTGCCTATTGTTTTTAATTCCGATGCAATTTCTGTGTTTCATCGTCAATAAGAAGGTCCAAGGGATACAGTAAACCTGCAGCGAAGCATCGGAATCTATAACTAGTGTCACAGGAATGGTTCAAAGCATAGACAGTAAGAAGAAACACCCTTCTTGTACTTAAGTCGGCATTGTGCCTTTTGTATTTAATTCCGATGCAATTTCTGTGTTTCGTCGTCAATAAGAAGGTCAGAGGGATACAGTAAACTTGAAGTGAAGCATCGGAATCTATAACTAGTGTCACAGGAAAGGTTCAAAACGTAGTCAGTAAGTAGAGTCAGTGTTCTTGTCCTTACGTCAGCATTGTGCCTTTTTTATTTAACTCCGATGCAATTTCTGTGTTTCATTGCCAATGAGAAGGTCCAAGGGATACAGTAAACCTGGAGTGTAGCATTGGATTCTATAAGTAGTGTCACAGGAATGGTTCAAGACATAGACAGTAAGAAGATACTGTCTTCTTGTACTTAAGTCGGCATTTTGCCATTTGTATTTAATTCCGATGCAATTTCTGTGTTTCGTCGTCAATAAGAAGGTCAGAGGGATACAGTAAACCTGAAATGATGCTTCGGAATCTATAACTAGTATCACATGAATGGTTCAAAACATAGTCAGTAAGAAGAGACAGTCTTCTTGTCCTTACGTCGGCCTTGTGCCTTTTGCATTTAATTCCGATGCAATTTCTGTGTTTCATCGTCATGATGAAGGTCCAAGGGATACAGTAAACCCGGAGTGAAGCATCGGAATCTATAACTAGTGTCACAGGAATGGTTCAAAACATAGACAGTAAGAAGAGTCAGCCTTATTGTACTTAAGTCGGCATTGCACCTTTTGTATTTAATTCCGATGCAATTTCTGTGTTCCATCGCTAATAAGAAGGTCAGAGGGATACAGTAAACCTGAAGTGAAGCATCGGAATCTACAACTAGTATCACATGAATGGTTCAAAACATAGTCAGTAAGAAGAGACAGTCTTCTTGTCCTTACGTCGGCCTTGTGCCTTTTGTATTTAATTCCGATGCAATTTCTGTGTTTCATCGGCAATAAGAAGGTCCAAGGGATACAGTAAACCTGGAGTGTAGCATTTTCATCTATAACTAGTGTCACAGGAATGGTTCAAAACATAGACAGTAAGAAGAGTCAGTCTTCTTGTACTTAAGTCGTCATTGTGCCTTTGGAATTTGATTCCGATGCAATTTCTGTGTTTCGTCGTCAACAAGAAGGTCAGAGGGATACAGTAAACCTGAAATGAAGCTTCGGAATCTATAACTAGTGTAACAGGAATAGTTCAAAACATAGTCAGTAAGAAGAGTCTGTCTTCTTGTCCTTAAGTCGGCATTGTACCTTGTGTATTGAATTGCGATGCAATTTCTGTGTTTCATTGTCAATAAGAAGGTCCAAGGGATACAGTAAACCTGGAGTGTAGCATTGGAACCTATAACTAGTGTCAGAGGAATGGTTCAAAACATAGTCAATAAGAAGAGTCAGTCTTCTTGTCCTTAAGTCGGCATTGTGCCTATTGTTTTTAATTCCGATGCAATTTCTGTGTTTCATCGTCAATAAGAAGGTCCAAGGGATACAGTAAACCTGCAGTGAAGCATCGGAATCTATAACTACTGTCACAGGAATGGTTCAAAGCATAGACAGTAAGAAGAAACAGCCTTCTTGTACTTAAGTCGGCATTGTGCCTTTTGTATTTAATTCCGATGCAATTTCTGTGTTTCGTCGTCAATAAGAAGGTCAGAGGGATACAGTAAACCTGAAGTGAAGCATCGGAATCTATAACTAGTGTCACAGGAAGGGTTCAAAACATAGTCAGTAAGAAGAGTCAGTGTTCTTGTCCTTACGTCAGCATTGTGCCTTTTTTATTTAACTCCGATGCAATTTCTGTGTTTCATTGCCAATGAGAAGGTCCAAGGGATACAGTAAACCTGGAGTGTAGCATTGGATTCTATAAGTAGTGTCACAGGAATGGTTCAAGACATAGACAGTAAGAAGATACTGTCTTCTTGTACTTAAGTCGGCATTTTGCCATTTGTATTTAATTCCGATGCAATTTCTGTGTTTCGTCGTCAATAAGAAGGTCAGAGGGATACAGTAAACCTGAAATGAAGCTTCGGAATCTATAACTAGTGTCACAGGAATAGTTCAAAACATAGTCTGTAAGAAGAGTCAGTCTTCTTGTCCTTAAGTCGGCATTGTGCCATGTGTATTTAATTCCGATGCAATTTCTGCGTTTCATTGTCCATAAGAAGGTCCAAGGGATACAGTAAACCTGGAGTGTAGCATTAGATTCTATAACTAGTGTCACAGGAATGGTTCAAATCATAGACAGTGAGAAGAGTCAGTTTCCATGTACCTAAGTCGGCATTGTGCCTTTTGTATTTAATTCCAATGCAATTTCTGCGTTTCATCGACAATAAGATAGTCCAAGGGATACAGTAAACCTGGAGTGAAGCATCGGAATCTATAACTAGTGTCACAGGAATGGTTCAAAGCATAGACAGTAAGAAGAGTCAGCCTTATTGTACTTAAGTCGGCATTGCGGCTTTTGTATTTAATTCCGATGCAATTTCTGTGTTTCATCGCTAATAAGAAGGTCAGAGGGATACAGTAAACCTGAAGTGAAGCATCGGAATCTATAACTAGTATCACATGAATGGTTCAAAACATAGTCAGTAAGAAGAGACAGTCTTCTTGTCCTTACGTCGGCCTTGTGCCTTTTGCATTTAATTCCGATGCAATTTCTGTGTTTCATCGTCAAGATGAAGGTCCAGGGGATACAGTAAACCCAGAGTGAAGCATCGGAATCTATAACTAGTGTCACAGGAATGGTTCAAAACATAGACAGTAAGAAGAGTCAGCCTTATTGTACTTAAGTCGGCATTGCGCCTTTTGTATTTAATTCCGATGCAATTTCTGTGTTCCATCGCTAATAAGAAGGTCAGAGGGATACAGTAAACCTGAAGTGAAGCATTGGAATCTATAACTAGTATGACATGAATGGTTCAAAACATAGTCAGTAAGAAGAGACAGTCTTCTTGTCCTTACGTCGGCCTTGTGCCTTTTGTATTTAATTCCGATGCAATTTCTGTGTTTCATCGGCAATAAGAAGGTCCAAGGGATACAGTAAACCTGGAGTGTAGCATTTTCATCTATAACTAGTGTCACAGGTATGGTTCGAAACATAGACAGTAAGAAGAGTCAGTCTTCTTGTACTTAAGTCGTCATTGTGCCTTTGGAATTTGATTCCGATGCAATTTCTGTGTTTCGTCGTCAACAAGAAGGTCAGAGGGATACAGTAAACCTGAAATGAAGCTTCGGAATCTATAACTAGTGTAACAGGAATAGTTCAAAACATAGTCAGTAAGAAGAGTCTGTCTTCTTGTCCTTAAGTCGGCATTGTACCTTGTGTATTGAATTGCGATGCAATTTCTGTGTTTCATTGTCAATAAGAGGGTCCAAGGGATACAGTAAACCTGGAGTGTAGCATTGGAACCTATAACTAGTGTCACAGGAATGGTTCAAAACATAGACAGTAAGACGAGTCAGTCTTCTTGTACTTGAGTCGGCATTGTGCCTTTTGTATTAAAGTCCGATGCAATTTCTGTGTTTCATCGTCAATAAGAAGGTCCCAGGGATACAGTAAACCTGAAGTCAAGCATCGAAATCTATAACTAGTGTCACAGTATTAGTTCAAAAATAGACAGTAATAAGAGTCAGTTTTCTTGTACTTATGTCGGCGTTGTGCCTTTTCTATTTAATTCCGGTGCAACTTCTGTGGTTCATCGTCAATCAGAAGGTCAGGTGGATACAGTAAACCTGAAGTGAAGCATCGGAATCTATAACTAGTGTCACAGGAATGGTTCAAAGCATAGACAGTAAGATGGGGCCGGCTTCTTGTACTTAAGTCGGTATTGTGCCTTTTGTATTTAATTCTGATGCAATTTCTGTGTTGCATCGTCCATAAGGTCAGAGGGATACAGTAAACCTGAAGTGAAGCATCGGAATCTATAACTAGTGTCACAGGAATGGTTGAAAGCATAGACAGTAGGAAGAGTCAGTCTGCTTGTACATAAGTCGGCATTTTGCCTTTTGTAATTAATTCCGATGCAATTTCAGTGTTTCGTCGACAATAAGAAGGTCCAAGGGATACAGTAAACCTGGAGTGAAGCATCGGAATCTATAACTAGTATCAATGGAATGGTTCAAAACATAGACAGTAACAAGAGTCAGTCTTCTTGTACTTAAGTCGGCTTTGTGCCATTTGTATTTAATTCCGATGCAATTTCTGTGTTTCATCGTCAATAAGAAGGTCAAAGGGATACAGTAAACCTGAAGTGAAGCATTGGAATCTATAACTAGTGTCACAGGAATGGTTCAGAACATAGTCAGTAAGAAGAGTCAGTCTTCTTGTCGTTAAGTCGGCATTGTGCCTTTTGTATTTAATTCCGATGCAATTTCTGTGTTTCATCGTCAATAAGAAGGTCCAAGGGATACAGTAAACCTGGAGTGTGGCATCGGAATCTATAACTAGTGTTAAAAAAATGGTTCAAAATATAGACAGTAAGAAGAGACAGTCTTCATGTACCTAAGTCGGCATTGTGCCTTTTGTATTTATTTCCGATGCAATTTCTGTGTTTCATCGACAATAAGATGGTTCAAGGGATACAGTAAACCTGAAGTGAAGCATCGGAATCTATAACTAGTGTCACAGGAATGGTTCAAAACATAGTCAGTAAGAAGAGTCAGTCTTCATGTACTTAAGTCGACATTGTGCCTAATGTATTTAATTCCGATGCAATGTCTGTGTTTCATCGTCAATAAGAAGGTCCCATGGATACAGTAAACCTGAAGTGAAGCATCGGAATCTATAACTAGTGTCACAGGAATGGTTCAAAACATAGACAGTAAGAAGAGACGGTCTTCATGTACTTAAGTCGGCATTGTGCCTTTTGTATTTAATTCCGATGCAATTTCTGTGTTTCATCGTCAATACGAAGGTCCAAGGTATACATTAAAGCTGAAGTGAAGCATCGAAATCAATAACTAGTGTCACAGGAGTGGTTCAAAGCATAGGCAGTAGGAAGAGTCAGTCTTCTTGTACTTCAAACGGCATTGTGCCTTTTGAATATAATTCCGATGCAATTTCTGTGTTTCATCGTCAATAAGAAGGTCCAATGGATACAGTATACCTGAAGTTAAGCATCGGAATCTATAACTAGTGTCACAGGAATGGTTCAAAACATAGTCGGTAAGAAGAGTCAGTCTTCTTGTACTTATGTCGGCATTGTGCCATTTCTATGTAATTCCGATGCAATTTCAGTGTTTCATCGTCAATAAGAAGGGCAAGGGATACAGTAAACCTGGAGTGAAGCATCGGAATCTATAACTAGTGTCACAGTAATGGTTCAAAACATAGACAGTAGGAAGAGTCAGTCTGCTTGTACATAAGCCACCATTTTGCCTTTTGTATTTAATTCCGAAGCAATTTCAGTGTTTCATCGACAATAAGAAGGTCCAAGGGATACAGTAAACCTGGAGTGAAGCATCGGAATCTATAACTAGTGCCACAAGAATGGTTCAAAATATAGACGGTAAGAGGAAACAGTATTCATGTACCTAAGTCGGCATTGTGCCTTTTGTATTTAATTCCGATGCAATTTCTGTGTTTCGTCGTCAATAAGAAGGTCAGAGGGTTACAGTAAACCTGAAATGAAGCTTCGGAATCTATAACTAGTGTCACAGGAATAGTTCAAAACATAGTCAGTAAGAAGAGTCAGTCTTCTTGTCCTTAAGTCGGCATTGTACCTTGTGTATTTAATTCCGATGCAATTTCTGTGTTTCATTGTCAATAAGAAGGTCCAAGGGATACAGTAAACCTGGAGTATAGCATTGGATCTATAACTAGTGTCACAGGAATGGTTCAAAACATAGACAAAAAGAAGAGTCAGTCTTTATGTACCTAAGTCGGCATTGTGCCTTTTGTATTTAATTCCGATGCAATTTCTGTGTTTTATCGACAATAAGATGGTCCAGGGGATGCAATAATCCTGGAGTGGAGCATCGGAATCTATAACTAGTGTCACAGGAATGGTTCAAAACATAAACAGTAAGAAGAGTCAGTCTTATTGTGCTTAAGTCGGCATTGCGCCTTTTGTATCTAATTCCGATGCAATTTCTGTGTTTCATCGACAATAAGAAGGTCCAAGGGATACAGTAAACATGAAGTGAAGCATCGGATTCTATAACTAGTGTCACAGGAATGGTTCAAAACATAGTCAGTAAGAAGAGTCGGTCTTCATGTACTTAAGTTGGCATTGTGCCTTTTGTATGTAATTCCGGTGCAATTTCTGTGTTTCATCGTCAATAAGAATGTCAGCGGGATACAGTAAACCTGGAGTGTAGCATCGGAATCTATAACTAGTCATACAAGAATGGTTCAATATATAGACAGTAAGAAGAGACAGTCTTCATGTACCTAAGTCTGCATTGTGCCTTTTGTAATTAATTCCGATGCAATTTCTGTGTTTCATCTTCAATAAGATGGTTCAAGGGAAACAGTAAACATGAAGTGAAGCATCGGAATCTATAACTAGTGTCACAGGAATGGTCAAAACATAGACAGTAAGAAGAGTCAGTCTTCTTGTACTTATGTCTTCATTGTTCCATTTCTATGTAATTCCGATGCAATTTCAGTGTTCCATCATCAATAAGAAGGCCAAGGGATACAGTAAACCTGGAGTGAAGAATCGGAATCTATAACTAGTGTCAATGGAATGGTTCAAAACATAGACAGTAAGAAGAGACACTCTTCTTGTACTTAAGTCGGCATTGTGCCTTTTGTATTTAATTCCGGTGCAATTTCTGTGTTTCATCGTCTATAAGAAGGTCAGAGGGATACAGTAAACCTGAAGTGAAGGATCGGAATCTATAACTTTTGTCACAGGAATGGTTCAAGGCATAGTCAGTAAGAAGAATCAGTCTTCTTGTCCTTAAGTCGGCATTGTGCATTTTGTATTTAATTCCGATGCAATTTCTGTGTTTCATCGTCAATACGAAGGTCAGAGGGATACAGTAAACCTGAAGTGAAGCATCGGAATCTATAACTAGTGTCACAGGAATGGCTCAAAACATAGACAGTAAGAAGATACTGTCTTCTTGTACTTAAGTCGGCATTGTGCGTATTGTATTTAATTCCGATGCAACATCTGTGTTTCATCGTCAATAAGAAGGTCAGAGGGATACAGTAAACCTGAAGTGAAGCATCGAAATCTATAACTAGTGTCACAGGAATAGTTCAAAACATAGTCAGTTAGAAGAGTCAGTCTTCTTGTTCTTAAGTCGGCATTGTGCCTTTTGTATTAAAATCCGATGCAATTTCTGTGTTTCATCGTCAATAAGAAGGTCAGATGGATACAGTTAACCGTAAGTTAAGCATCGGAATCTATAACTAGTGTCACAGGAATGGTTCAAAGCATAGACAGTAAGAAGGGTCAGTCTTCTTGTACTTAAGTCGGTATTGTGCATTTTGTATTTAATTCCGATGCCATTTCTGTGTTTCATCGTCAATAAGGTCAGAGGGATACAGTAAACCTGAAGTGAAGCATCGGAATCTATAACTAGTGTCGCAGGAATGGTTCAAAACATAGACAGTAGGAAAAGTCAGTCTGCTTGTACATAAGTCGGCATTTTGCCTTTTGTATTTAATTCCGATGCAATTTCAGTGTTTCATCGTCAATAAGATGGTTAAAGGGATACAGTAATCCTGAAGCGAAGCATCGGAATCTATAACTAGTGTCACAGGAATGGTTCAAAACATAGATAGTAAGAAAAGTCAGTCTTCATGTACTTAAGTCGGCATTTTGCCTAATGTATTTAATTCCGATGCAATTTCTGTGTTTCATCGTCAATAAGAAGGTCCCATGGATACAGTAAACCTGAAGTGAAGCATCGGAATCTATAACTAGTGTCACAGGAATGGTTTAAAACATAGCCAGTACTTCAGTCGGCATTGTGCCTTTTGTATTTAATTCCGATGCAATTTCTGTGTTGCATCGTCAATAAGAAGGTCCAAGGGATACAGTAAACCTGAAGTGAAGCATCGGAATCTATAACTAGTGTCACTGGAATGGTTCAAAACATAGTCAGTAAGCAGAGTCAGTCTTCATGTACTTAAGTCGGCATTGTGCCTTTTGTATTTAATTCCGATGCAATTTCTGTGTTTCATCGTCATTACGGAGGTCCAAGGGATACATTAAACCTGAAGTGAAGCATCGGAATCTATAACTAGTGTCACAGGAGTGGTTCAAAACATAGACAGTAGGGAGAGTCAGTCTTCTTGTACTTCAAACGGCATTGTGCCTTTTGAATTTAATTCCGATGCAATTTCTGTGTTTCATCGTCAATAAGAAGGTCCAATGGATACAGTAAACCTGGAGTGAAGCATCGGATTCTATAACTAGTGTCACAGGAATGGTTCAAAACATAGTCAGTAAGGAGAGTCGGTCTTCATGTACTTAAGTCGGCATTGTGCCTTTTGTATTTAATTCCGGTGCAATTTCTGTGTTTCATCGTCAATACTAAGGTCAGGGGGATACAGTAAACCTGAAGTGAAGCATCGGAATCTATAACTAGTGTCACAGAAATGGCTCAAAACATAGTCAGTAAGAAGAGTCACTTTTCTAGTACTTGAGTCGGCATTGTGACTTTTGTATTAAATTCCGATGCATTTTCTGTGTTTCATCGTCAATAAGAAGGTCCAAGGGATACAGTAAACCTGAAGTGAAGCATCGGAATCTATAACTAGTGTCACAGGAATGGTTCAAAACATAGACAGTAAGAAGAGTCAGTCTCTTGTACTTAACTCAGCATTGTGCCTATTGTATTTAATTCCGATGCAATTTCTGTGTTTCATCGTCAATAAGAAGGTCCAAGGGATACAGTAAAACTGAAGTCAGGCATCGGAATCTATAACTAGTGTCACAGGAATGGTTCAAAACATAGACAGTGAGAAGTGTCAGTCTTCTTGTACTTAAGTCGGCATTGTGCCTTTTCTATTTAATTCCGATGCAATTTCTGTGTTTCATCGTCAATAAGAAGGTCACAGGGATACAGCAAACCTGAAGTGAAGCATCGGAATCTATAACTAGTGTCACAGGAATGGTTCAAAACATAGTCAGTAAGAAGAGTCAGTCTTCTTGTACTTAAGTCGGCATTGTGCCTTTTGTATTAAAAACCGATGCAATTTCTGTGTTTCATCGTCAATAAGAAGGGCAGATGGATACAGTGAACCTGAAGTGAAGCATCGGAATCTATAACTAGTGTAACAGGAATGGTTCAAAACATAGACAGTAAGGAGAGTCAGTCTCTTGTACTTAAGTCAGCATTGTGCTTTTTGTATTTAATTCCGATGCAATTTCTGTGTTTCATCGTCAATAAGAAGGTCCAAGGGATACAGTAAAACTGAAGTTAAGCATCGGAATCTATAATTAGTGTCACAGGAATGGTTCAAAACATAGTTAGTAAGAAGAGTCAGTCTTCATGTACTTAAGTCGGCATTGTGCCTAATGTATTTAATTCCGATGCAATTTCTGTGTTTCATCGTCAATAAGAAGGTCCCATGGATACACTAAACCTGAAGTGAAGCATCGGAATCTATAACTAGTGTCACAGGAATGGATCAAAACATAGACAGTACTTCAGTCGGCATTGTGCCTTTTGTATTTAATTCCGATGCAATTTCTGTGTTGCATCGTCAATAAGAAGGTCCAAGGGATACACTAAACCTGAAGTGAAGCGTCGGAATCTATAACTAGTGTCACAGGAATGGTTCAAAACATAGTCAGTAAGAAGAGTCGATCTTCATGTACTTAAGTCGGCATTGTGCCTTTTGTATTTAATTCCGATGCAATTTCTGTGTTTCATCGTCAATACGAAGGTCCAAGGGATACATTAAACCTGAAGTGAAGCATCGGAATCTATAACTAGTGTCACAGGAGTGGTTCAAAACATAGACAGTAGGAAGAGTCAGTCTTCTTGTACTTAAAACGGCATTGTGCCTGTTGAATTTAATTCCGATGCAATTACTGTGTTTCATCGTCAATAAGAAGGACCAATGGATACAGTAAACCTGAAGTGAAGCTTTGGAATCTATAACTAGTGTCACAGGAATGGTTCAAAACATAGTCGGTAAGAAGAGTCAGTCTTCTTGTACTAATGTCGGCATTGTGCCTTTTCTATGTAATTCCGATGCAAGTTCAGTGTTCCATCATCAATAAGAAGGCCATGGGATACAGTAAACCTGGAGTGAAGCATCGGAATCTATAACTAGTGTCAATGGAATGGTTCAAAGCATAGACAGTAAGAAGAGACAGTCTTCTTGTACTTAAGTCGGCATTGTGCCTGTTGCATTTAATTCCGGTGCAATTTCTGTGTTTCATCGTCAATAAGAAGGTCAGAGGGGTACAGTAAACCTGAAGTGAACGATCGGAATCTATAACGTTTGTCACAGGAATGGTTCAAGGCATAGTCAGTAAGAAGAATCAGTCTTCTTGTCCTTAAGTCGGCATTGTGCCTTTTGTATTTAAATCCGATGCAATTTCTGTGTCTCATCGTCAATAAGAAGGTCCAAGAGATACAGTAAACCTGGTGTGAAGCATCGGAATCTATAACTAGTGTCACAGGAATGGTTCAAAACATAGTCAGTAAGAAGAGTCGGTCTTCACGTACTTAAGTCGGCATTGTGCCTTTTTATTTAATTCCGATGCAATTTCTGTGTTTCATCGTCACTACGAAGATCCAAGGGATACATTAAACCTGAAGTGAAGCATCGGAATCTATAACTAGTGTCACAGGAGTGGTTCAAAACATAGACAGTAGGAAGAGTCAGTCTTCTTGTACTTCAAACGGCATTGTGCCTTTTGAATTTAATTCCGATGCAATTTCTGTGTTTCATCGTCAATAAGATGGTCCAATGGATACAGTAAACCTGAAGAGAAGCATCGGAATCTATAACTAGTGTCACAGGAATGGTTCAAAACATAGTCAGTAAGAAGAGTCAGTCTTCTTGTACTAATGTCGGCATTGTGCCTTTTCTATGTAATTCCGATGCAATTTCAGTGTTCCATCATCAATAGGAAGGCCATGGGATACAGTAAACCTGGAGTGAAGTATCGGAATCTATAACTAGTGTCACAGGAATGGTTGAAAACATAGACAGTAGGAAGAGTCAGTCTGCTTGTACAACAGTCGGCATTTTGGCTTTTGTATTTAATTCCGATGCAATTTCAGTGTTTCATCGACAATAAGAAGGTCCAAGGGATACAGTAAACCTGGAGTGAAGCATCGGAATCTATAACTAATGTCAATGGAATAGTTCAATGCATAGACAGTAAGAAGAGACAGTCTTCTTGTACTTAAGTCGGCATTGTGCCTTTTGTATTTAATTCCGGTCCAATTTCTGTGTTTCATCGTCAATAAGAAGGTCAGAGGGATACAGTAAACCTGAAGTGAAGCATCGGAATCTATAACTAGTGTCACAGGAATGGTTCAAAACATAGTCAGTAAGAAGAGTCAGTTTTTTGTACTTGAGTAGGCATTGTGACTTTTGTATTTAATTCCGATGCATTTTCTGTGTTTCATCGTCAATAAGAAGGTCCAAGGGATACAGTAAACCTGAAGTGAAGCATCGGAATCTATAACTAGTGTCACAGGAATGGTTCAAAACATAAACAGTAAGAAGAGTCAGTCTTCTTGTACTTATGTCGGCATTGTGCCTTTTCTATTTAATTCCGATGCAATTTCTGTGTTTCATCGTCAATAGGAAGGTCAGAGGGATGCAGTAACCCTGAAGTGAAGCATCGGAATCTATAACTAGTGTCACAGGAATGGTTCAAAACATAGTCAGTAAGAAGAGTCAGTCTTCTTGTACTTAAGTCGGCATTGTGCCTGTTGTATTAAAATCCGATGCAATTTCTGTGTTTCATCGTCAATAAGAAAGTCAGATGGATACAGTAAACCGGAAGTTAAGCATCGGAATCTATAACTAGTGTCACAGGAATTGTTCAAATCATAGTCAGTAAGAAGAGTCAGTCTTTTTGTACTTAAGTCGGCATTGAGCCTTTTGTATTTAATTCCGATGCAATTTCTGTGTTTCATCGTCTATAAGAAGGTCCAAGGGATTCAGTAAACCTGAAGTGAAGCATCGGAATCTATAACTAGTGTCACAGGATTGGTTCAAAACATAGACAGTAAGAAGAGTCAATCTTCTTGTACTTAAGTCGGCATTGTGCATTTTGTATTTATTTCCGATGCAATTTCTGTGTTTCATCGTCAATAAGAAGGTCCAAGGGATACTGTTACACTGAAGGTAAGCATCGGAATCTATAACTAGTGTTGCAGGAATGGTTCAATGCTTACACAGTTGGAAAAGGCAGTCTTCTTGTACTTCAGTCGGCATTGTGCCTGTTGTATTAAAATCCGATGCAATTTCTGTGTTTCATCGTCAATAAGAAAGTCAGATGGATACAGTAAACCGGAAGTTAAGCATCGGAATCTATAACTAGTGTCACAGGAATGGTTCAAAACATAGACAGTAAGAAGAGTCAGTCTCTTGTACTTACATCAGCATTGTGCCTTTTGTATTTAATTCCGATGCAACTTCCGTGTTTCATCGTCAATAAGAAGGTCCAAGGGATACAGTTACACTGAAGGTAAGCATCGGAATCTATAACTAGTGTTGCAGGAATGGTTCAATGCTTAGACAGTTGGAAAAGGCAGTCTTCTTGTACTTCAGTCGGCATTGTGCCTTTTCTATTTAATTCCGATGCAATTTCTGTGTTTCATCGTCAATAAGAAGGTCAGAGGGATACAGTAAACCTGAAGTAAAGCATCGGAATCTATAACTAGTGTCACAGGAATGGTTCAGAACATAGTCAGTAAGAAGAGTCAGTCTTCTTGTACTTAAGTCGGGATTGTGCCTTTTGTATTTAATTCCGATGCAATTTCTGTGTTTCATCGTCAATAAGAAGGCAGAGGGATACAGTAAAGCTTAAGTGAAGCACCGGAATCTATAACTAGTGTCACAGGAATGGATCAAAACATAGTCAGTAAGAAGAGTCGGTCTTCATGTACTTAAGTCTGCATTGTGCCTTTTGTATTTAATTCCGATGCAATTTCTGCCTTTCATCGTCAATACGAAGGTCCAAGGGATACATTAAACCTGAAGTGAAGCATCGGAGTCTATAACTAGTATCACAGGAATGGTTCAAAACATAGACAGTAGGAAGAGTCAGTCTTATTGTACTTAAGTCGGCATTGTGCATTTTGTATTTAATTCCGATGCAACTTCTGTGTTTCATCGTCAGTAAGAGGCTCCAAGGGATACAGTAAACCTGAAGTGAAGCATCGGAATCTATAACTAGTGTCACAGGAATGGTTCAAAACATAGACAGTACTTCAGTCGGCATTGTGCCTTTTGTATTTCATTCCGATGCAATTTCTGTGTTGCATCGTCAATAAGAAGGTCCAAGGGATACAGTAAACCTGAAGTGAAGCATCGGAATCTATAACTAGTGTCACAGGAATGGTTCAAAACATAGTCAGTAAGAAGAGTCGGTCTTCATGTACTTAAGTCGGCATTGTGCCTTTTGTATTTAATTCCAATGCAATATCTGTGTTTCATCGTCAATACGATGGTCCATGGCATACAGTAAACCTGAAGTGAAGCATCGGAATCTATAACTAGTGTCATAGGATTGGTTCAAAACATAGACAGTAAGAAGAGTCAATCTACTTGTACTAAAGTCGGCATTGTGCATTTTGTATTTATTTCCGATGCAATTTCTGTCTTTCATCGTCAATACGAAGGTCCAAGGGATACATTAAACCTGAAGTGAAGCATCGGAGTCTATAACTAGTATCACAGGAATGGTTCAAAACATAGACAGTAGGAAGAGTCAGTCTTATTGTACTTAAGGCTGCATTGTGCCTTTTGTATTTAATTCCGATGCAATTTCTGTCTTTCATCGTCAATACGAAGGTCCAAGGGATACATTAAACCTGAAGTGAAGCATCGGAGTCTATAACTAGTATCACAGGAATGGTTCAAAACATAGACAGTACGAAGAGTCAGTCTTATTGTACTTAAGTCGGCATTGTGCATTTTGTATTTAATTCCGATGCAACTTCTGTGTTTCATCGTCAGTAAGAGGCTCCAAGGGATACAGTAAACCTGAAGTGAAGCATCGGAATCTATAAATAGTGTCACAGGAATGGTTCAAAACATAGTCAGTAAGAAGAGTCAGTCTTCTTGTCCTCAAGTCGGCCTTGTGCCTTTTGTATTAAATTCCGATGCAATTTCTGTGTTTCATCGTCAATAAGAAGGTCACAGGGATACAGTAAACCTGAAGTGAAGCATCGGAATCTATAACTAGTGTTACAGTAATGGTTCAAACATAGTCAGTAAGAAGAGTCAGTCTTTTTGCACTTAAGTCGGCATTGTACCTTTTGTATTTAATTCCGATGCAATCTCTGTGTTTCATAGTCAATAAGAGGGACCGAAGGGATACAGTAAACCTAAAGTGAAGCATAGGAATCTATAACTAGTGTCACAGGATTGGTTCAAAATATAGACAGTAAGAAGAGTCAGTATTCTTGTATTTAAGTCGGCATTGTGCCGTTTGTATTTAATTCCGATGCAATTTCTGTGTTTCATCTTCAAATAAGAAGGACCAAGGGATTCGGTAAACCTGGAGTGAAACATCGGAATCTATAACTAGTGCCAAAGGGACGGTTCAAAACATAAACAGTAAGATGAGTCAGTATTCTTGTACTTAAGTCGGCGTTGTGCTTTTTGTATTTAATGACGATGCAATTTCTGTGTTTCATCGTCACTAGGAAGGTCAGAGGGATACAGTATTCCTTAAGTTAAGCATCGGAATCTATAATTAGTGTCACAGGAATGGTTCAAGGCATAGTCAGTAAGAAGAGTCAGTCTTCTTGTAGTTAAGTCGGCATAGTGCCTTTTGTATTGAATTCCAATACTATTTCTGTGTTTCATCGTCAATATGAAGGTCCAAAGGATACAGTAAACCTAAAGTGAAGCATCGGAATCTATATCAAATGTCTTAGGAATGGTTCAAAACATAGAGAGTAGGAAGAGTCAGTCTTCTAGTACTTAAGTCGGCATTGTGCCTTTTCTATTTAATTCCGATGCAATTTCTGTGTTTCATCGTCAATAAGAAGGTCCAAGGGATACTGTAAACCTGAAGTGAAGCATCGGAATCTATAACTAGTGTTACAGGAATGGTTCAAACATAGTCAGTAAGAAGAGTCAGTCTTTTTGTACTTAAGTCGGCATTGTACCTTTTGTATTTAATTCCGATGCAATTTCTGTGTTACATAGTCAATAAGAGGGACCGAAGGGATAGAGTAAACCTGAAGTGAAGAATCGGAATCTATAACTAGTGTCACAGGAATGGTTCAAAACATAGACAGTACTTCAGTCGGCATTGTGCCTTTTGTATTTCATTCCGATGCAATTTCTGTGTTGCATCGTCAATAAGAAGGTCCAAGGGATACAGTAAACCTGAAGTGAAGCATCGGAATCTATAACTAGTGTCATAGGATTCGTTCAAAACATAGACAGTAAGAAGAGTCAATCTTCTTGTACTAAAGTCGGCATTGTGCATTTTGTATTTATTTCCGATGCAATTTCTGTGTTTCATCGTCAATAAGAAGGTCAGAGGGATACAGTAACCCTGAAGTGAAGCATCGGAATCTATAACTAGTGTCACAATAATGGTTCAAAACATAGTCAGTAAGAAGAGTCAGTCTTCTTGTACTTAAGTCGGCATTGTGCCTTTTGTATTAAAATCCGATGCAATTTCTGTGTTTCATCGTCAATAAGAAGGTCAGATGGATACAGTAAACCGGAAGTTAAGCATCGGAATCTATAACTAGTGTCACAGGAATTGTTCAAATCATAGTCAGTAAGAAGAGTCAGTCTTTTTGTACTTAAGTCGGCATTATGCCTTTTGTATTTAATTCCGATGCAATTTCTGTGTTTCATCGCCTATAAGAAGGTCCAAGGGATTCAGGAAACCTGAAGTGAAGCATCGGAATCTATAACTAGTGTCATAGGATTGGTTCAAAACATAGACAGTAAGAAGAGTCAATCTTCTTGTACTAAAGTCGGCATTGTGCATTTTGTATTTATTTCCGATGCAATTTCTGTGTTTCATCGTCAATAAGAAGGTCCAAGGGATACAGTAAACCTGAAGTGAAGCATCGGAATCTATAACTAGTGTCACAGGAATGGTTCAAAACATAGACAGTAAGAAGAGTCAGTCTCTTGTACTTAAGTCAGCATTGTGCCTTTTGTATTTAATTCCGATGCAACTTCCGTGTTTCATCGTCAATAAGAAGGTCCAAGGGATACAGTAAAACTGAAGTTAACATCGGAATCTATAACTAGTGTCGCAGGAATGGTTCAATGCATAGACAGTTGGAAAAGGCAGTCTTCTTGTACTTAAGTCGGCATTGTGCCTTTTCTATTTAATTCCGATGCAATTTCTGTGTTTGATCGTCAATAAGAAGGTCAGTGGGATACAGTAAATTTAAAGTGAAGCATCGGAATCTATAACTAGTGTCACAGGAATGCTTCAGAACATAGTCAGTAAGAAGAGTCAGTCTTCTTGTACTTAAGTCGGGATTGTGCCTTTTGTATTTAATTCCGATGCAATTTCTGTGTCTCATCGTCAATAAGAAGGCAGAGGGATACAGTAAACCTTAAGTGAAGCATCGGAATCTATAACTAGTGTCACAGGAATGGTTAAAACATAGTCAGTAAGAAGAGTCGGTCTTCATGTACTTAAGTCGGCATTGTGCCTTTTGTATTTAATTCCGATGCAATTTCTGTCTTTCATCGTCAATACGTAGGTCCAAAGGATACATTAAACCTGAAGTGAAGCATCGGAGTCTATAACTAGTATCACAGGAATGGTTCAAAACATAGACAGTAGGAAGAGTCAGTCTTCATGTACTTAAGTCGGCGTTGTGCATTTTGTATTTAATTCCGATGCAATTTCTGTGTTTCATCGTCAATAAGAGGGTCCAAGGGATACAGTAAACCTGAAGTGAAGCATCGGAATCTATAAATAGTGTCACAGGAATGGTTCAAAACATAGTCAGTAAGAAGAGTCAGTCTTCTTGTCCTTAAGTCAGCCTTGTGCCTTTTGTATTAATTTCCGATGCAATTTCTGTGTTTCATCGTCAATAAGAAGGTCAGAGGGATACAGTAAACCTGAAGTGAAGCATCGGAATCTATAACCAGTGTTACAGGAATGGTTCAAACATAGTCAGTAAGAAGAGTCAGTCGTTTTGTACTTAAGTCGGCATTGTGCCTTTTGGATTTAATTCCGATGCAACGTCTGTGTTTCATCGTCAATAAGAAGGTCAGAGGGATACAGTAAACCTGAAGTGAAGCCTCGGATTTTATAACTAGTGTCACAGGAATGGTTCAAAGCATAGACAGTAGGAAGTTTCAGTCTTCTTATACTTAATTCGGCATTGTGCCTTTTGTATTTAATTCCGATGTAATTTCTGTGTTTCATCGTCAATAAGAAGGTCAGAGGGATACAAGAAAATTTAAAGTGAAGCATCGGAATCTATAACTAGTGTCACAGGAATGGTTCAAGGCATAGTCAGTAAGAAGAGTCAGTCTTCTTGTACTTAAGTCGGCATTGTGCCTTATGGATTTAATTCCGATGCAATTTCTGTGTTTCATCGTCAAATAAGAAGGACCAAGGGATACGGTAAAACTGAAGGTAACATCGGAATCTATAACTAGTGTCGCAGGAATGGTTCAATGCATAGACAGTTGGAAAAGGCAGTCTTCTTGTACTTAAGTCGGCATTCTGCCTTTTCTATTTAATTCCGATGCAATTTCTGTGTTTGATCGTCAATAAGAAGGTCAGAGGGATACAGTAAATTTAAAGTGAAGCATTGGAATCTATAACTAGTGTCACAGGAATGCTTCAGAACATAGTCAGTAAGAAGAGTCAGTCTTCTTGTACTTAAGTCGGCATTGTGCCTTATGGATTTAATTCCGATGCAATTTCTGTGTTTCATCGTCAAATAAGAAGGACCAAGGGATACGGTAAACCTGGAGTGAAACATCGGAATCTATAACTAGTGCCACAGGGACGGTTCAAAACATAAACAGTAAAATGAGTCAGTATTCTTGTACTTAAGTCGGCGTTGTGCTTTTTGTATTTAATGACCATGCAATTTCTGTGTTTCATCGTCACTAGTAAGGTCAGAGGGATACAGTATTCCTTAAGTTAAGCATTGGAATCTATAATTAGTGTCACAGGAATAGTTCAAGGCATAGTCAGTAAGAAGAGTCAGTCTTCTTGTTGTTAAGACGGCATAGTGCCTTTTGTATTGAATTCCAATATAATTTCTGTGTTTTATCGTCAATAAAAAGGTCCAAAGGATACAGTAAAACTAAAGTGAAGCATCGGAATCTATATCAAGTGTCTTAGGAATGGTTCAAAACATAGAGAGTAGGAAGAGTCAGTCTTCTAGTACTTAAGTCGGCATTGTGCCTTTTCTATTTAATTCCGATGCAATTTCTGTGTTTCATCGTCAATAAGAAGGTCCAAGGGATACTGTAAACCTGAAGTGAAGCATCGGAATCTATAACTAGTGTCACAGAAATGGTTCAAAACATAGTCAGTTAGAAGAGTCAGTCTTTTTGTACATATGTTGGCATTGTGCCTTTCGTATTTAATTCCGATGCTATTTCTGTGTTTCACAGTCAATAAGAAAGACAGAGGGATACAGTAAACCTGAAGTGAAGCATTGGAATCTATAACTAGTGTCACAGGAATGGTTTAAACATAGTCAGTAAGAAGAGTCAGTCTTCTTGTACTTAAGTCAGCATTGTGCATTTTCTATTTAATTTTGATGCAATTTCTGTGTTTCATCGTCAATAAGAAGGTCTAAGGGATACAGTAAACCTGGTGTGAAGCATCGGAATCTATAACTAGTGTCACAGGAATGGTTCAAATCATAGGCAGTAAGAAGAGTCAGACTTCTTTTACTTAAGTCGGCATTGTGCCTTTTGTATTTAATTCCGATGCAATTTTTGTGTTTCATTGTCAATAAGAAGGTCCAAGGGATACAGTAAACCTGGAGTGAAGCATCGGAGTCTATAACTAGTGTCACAGGAATGGTTCCAAAATAGACAGTAAGAAGAGTCAGTCTTCTTGTACTTAATACGGCATTGTGCCTTTTGTATTTAATTTCGATGCAATTTCTGTGTTTCATCGTCAATAAGAAGGTCAGAGGGATACAGTAAACCGGAAGTGAAGCATCGGAATCTATAACTAATGTCACAGGAATAATTCAAAGCATAGTCAGTAAGAAGAGTCAGTCTTCTTGTACTTAAGTCGGCATTGTGCCTTTTGTATTTAATTCCGATGCAATTTCTGTGTTTCATCGTCAAATAAGAAAGTCCAAGGGATACAGTAAACCTGAAGTGAAGCATCGGAATCTATAACTAGTGTCACAGGAATATTTTAAACATAGACAGTAAGAAGAGTCTGTCTTCTTGTACTTAAGTCGGCATTGCGCCTTTTGTATTTAATTCCGATGCAATTTCTGTGATTCATCGTCAATAAGAAGGTCAGAGGGATACAGTAAACCTGGAGTGAAGCATCGGAATCTATAACTAGTGTCGCAGGAATGATTCAAAACATAGTCAGTAAGAAGAGTCAGTCTTCCTGTCCTTAAGTCGGCATTGTGCCTAATGTATTTAATTTAAATGCAATTTCTGTGTTTCATCGTCAATAAGAAGATCCAAGGGATACAGTAAACCTGGAGTGAAGCATCGGAATCTATAACTAGTGTCACAGTAAAGGTTCAAAGCATAGACAGTAAGAAGAGTTAGTCTTCTTGTACTTAAGTCGGCATTGTGCCTTTTGTATTTAATTCCGATGCAATTTCTGTGTTACATCGTCAGTAAGAAGGTCCAAGGGATACAGTAAACCTGAAGTGAAGCATCGGAATCTATAACTAGTGTCACTGGAATGGGTCAAATATAGACAGTAAGAGTCAGTCTTCTTGACCTTAAGTCGGCATTGTGCCTTTTGTAATTAATTCCGATGCAATTTCTGTGTTTCATCGTCACCAAGAAGGTCCAAGGGATATAGTAAACCTGGAGTGTAGCATTGGAATGTATAACTAGTGTCACAGGATTGTTTCATAACGTAGACAGTAAGAAGAGTCAGTCTTCTTGTACTTTAGTCGGCATTGTGCCTTTTCTATTTAATTCCGATGCCATTTCTGTGTTTCATCGTCATAAGTAGGTCTGAGGGATACAGTAAACCTGAAGTGAAGCATCGGAATCAATAACAAGTGTCACAGGAATGGTTCAAAACATAGTTAGTAATAAGAGTCAGTCTTCTTGTACTTAAGTTGGCATTGTGCCTTTCGTATTTAATTCCGATGGTATTTCTGTGTTTCACAGTCAATAAGAAAGACAGAGGGATACAGTAAACCTGAAGCGAAGCATTGGAATCTATAACTAGTGTCACAGGAATGGTTTAAACATAGTCAGTAAGAAGAGTCAGTCTTCTTGTACTTAAGTCAGCATTGTGCATTTTCTACTTAATATTGATGCAATTTCTGTGTTTCATCGTCAATAAGAAGGTCTAAGGGATACAGTAAACCTGGTGTGAAGCATCGGAGTCTATAACTAGTGTCACAGGAATGGTTCAAAAATAGACAGTAAGAAGAGTCAGTCTTCTTGTACTTAATACGGCATTGTGCCTTTTGTATTTAATTTCGATGCAATTTCTGTGTTTCATCGTCAATAAGAAGGTCAGAAGGATACAGTAAACCGGAAGTGAAGCATCGGAATCTATAACTAATGACACAGGAATAATTCAAAGCATAGTCAGTAAGAAGAGTCAGTCTTCTTGTACTTAAGTCGGCATTGTGCCTTTTGTATTTGATTCCGATGCAATTTCTGTGTTTCATCGTCAAATAAGTAAGTCCAAGGGATACAGTAAACCTGAAGTGAAGCATCGGAATCTATAACTAGTGTCACAGGAATATTTTAAACATAGACAGTATGAAGAGTCAGTCTTCTTGTACTTAAGTCGGCATTGCGCCTTTTGTATTTAATTCCGATGTAATTTCTGTGATTCATCGTCAATAAGAAGGTCAGAGGGATACAGTAAACCTGGAGTGAAGCATCGGAATCTATAACTAGTGTCACAGGAATGGTTCAAAACATAGTCAGTAAGAAGAGTCAGTCTTCCTGTCTTTAAGTCGGCATTGTGCCTAATGTATTTAATTTAAATGCAATTTCTGTGTTTCATCGTCAATAAGAAGCTCCAAGGGATACAGTAAACCTGGAGTGAAGCATCGGAGTCTATAACTAGTGTCACAGGAATGGTTCAAAACATAGACAGTAAGAAGAGTCAGTCTTCTTGTACTTAATGCGACATTCTGCCCTTAGTATTTAGTTCCGATGCAATTTCTGTGTTTCATCGTCAATAAGAAGGTCAGAGGGATACAGTAAACCCGAAGTGAAGCATCGGAATCTATAACTAGTGTCACAGGAATGGTTCAAAACATAGTCAGTAAGAAGAGTCAGTCTTCTTAAACTTAAGTCGGCATTGTGCCTTTTGTATTTAATTCCGATGCAATCTCTGTGTTTCATCGTCAATAAGAACGTCCAAGGGATACAGTAAACCTGGAGTGTAGCATTGGAATGTATAACTAGTGTCACAGGAATGGTTCAAAACATAGACAGTAAGAAGAGTCAGTCTTCTTGTACTTTAGTCGGCATTGTGCCTTTTCTATTTAATTCCGATGCCATTTCTGTGTTTCATCGTCAATAAGTAGGTCTGAGGGATACAGTAAACCTGAAGTGAAGCATCGGAATCTATAACAAGTGTCACAGGAATGGGTCCAAACATAGTTTGTAATAAGAGTCAGTCTTCTTGTACTTAAGTTGGCATTGTGCCTTTCGTATTTATTTCCGATGCAATTTCTGTGTTTCACCGTCAATAAGAAGGTCAGAGGGATACAGTAAACCTGAAGTGAAGCATCGGAATCTATAACTAGTGTCACAGTAATGGTTCAAAACATAGTCAGTAAGAAAAGTCAGTCTTCATGTACTTAAGTCAGCATTGTGCATTTTCTATTTAATTCTGATGCAATTTCTGTGTTTCATCGTCAATAAGAAGGTCCAAGGGATACAGTAAACCTGGAGTGAAGCATCGGAAACTATAACTAGTGTCACAGGAATGGTTCAAATCATAGACAGTAAGAAGAGTCAGACTTCTTTTACTTAAGTCGGCATTGTGCTTTTTGTATTTAATTCCGATGCAATTTCTGTGTTTCATCGTCAATAAGAAGGTCCAAGGGACACAGTAAACCTGGAGTGAAGCATCAGAGTCTATAACTAGTGTCACAGGAATGGTTCAAATATAGACAGTAAGAAGAGTCAGTCTTCTTTTACTTAAGTCGGCATTTTGCTTTTTGTTTTTAATTCCGATGTAATTTCTGTGCTTCATCGTCAAATAAGAAGGTCAGAAGGATACAGTAAACCTGAAGTGACGCATCGGAGTCTATAACTAGTGTCACAGCAATGGTTCAAAACATAGTCGGTAAGAAGACTCAGTCTTCTTGTACTTATATTGGCATTGTGCATTTCGTATTTAATTCCGATGCAATTTCTGTGTTTCACCGTCAATAAGAAGGTCAGAGGGATACAGTAAACCAGAAGTGAAGGATCGGAATCTATAACTAGTGTCACAGGAATGGTTCAAACATAGGCAGTAAGAAGAGTCAGTCTTCTTGTACTTAAGTCGGCATTGTGCCTTTTTATTTAATTCCGATGCCATTTCTGTGTTTCATCGTCAATAAGAACGTCTGTGGGATACAGTAAACCTGAAGTGAAGCATCGGAATCTATAACAAGTGTCACAGGAATGGTTCAAAACATAGTTGGTAATAAGAGTCAGTCTTCTTGTACTTAAGATGGCATTGTGCCTTTCGTATTTAATTCCGATGCAATTTCTGTGTTTCACCGTTAATAAGAAGGTCAGAGGGATACAGTAAACCTGAAGTGAAGCATCGGAATCTATAACTAGTGTCACAGTAATGGTTCAAAACATAGTCCGTAAGAAGAGTCAGACTTCTTTTACTTAAGTCGGCATTGTGCCTTTTGTATTTAATTCCGATGCAATTTCTGTGTTTCATCGTGAATAAGAAGGTCCAAGGGATACAGTAAACCTGGAGTGAAGGATCAGAGTCTATAACTAGTGTCACAGGAATGGTTCAAATATAGACAGTAAGAAGAGTCAGTCTTCTTGTACTTAAGTCGGCATTGTGCTTTTTGTATTTTATTCCGATGCAATTTCTGTGTTTCTTCTTCAATGAGACGGTCAGAGGGATATAGTAAGCCTGAAGTGAAGCATCGGAATCTATAACTAGTGTTACAGGAATGGTTCAAGGCATAGACAGTTGGAAGGGTAAGTCTTCTTGTACTTAAGTCGGCATTGTGTCTTTTGTATTTAATTCCGATGGAATTTCTGTGTTTCATTGTCAATATGAAGGTCCAAGGGATACAGTAAACCTGAAGTGAAGCATCGGAATCTACAACTAGTGTCACAGGAATGGTTCAAAACATAGACAGTAAGAAGAGTCAGTCTTCTTGTACTTAAGTGGGCATTGTGCCTTTTCTATTTAATTCCGATGCAATTTCTGTGTTTCATCGTCAAATAAGAAGGTCAGAGTAATACAGTAAACCTGAGGTGACGCATCGGAGTCTATAACTAGTGTCACAGGAATGGTTCAAAACATAGTCGGTAAGAAGACTCAGTCTTCTTGTACTTATGTTGGCATTGTTAATTTCGTATTTAATTCCGATGCAATTTCTGTGTTTCACCGTCAATAAGAAGGTCAGAGGGAGTCAGTAAACCTGAAGTGAAGGATCGGAATCTATAACTAGTGTCACAGGAATGGTTCAAACATAGACAGTAAGAAGAGTCAGTCTTCTTGTACTTAAGTCGGCATTGTGCCTTTTCTATTTAATTCCGATGCCATTTCTGTGTTTCATCGTCAATAAGAAGGTCTGAGGGATACAGTAAACCTGAAGTGAAGCATCGGAATCTATAACAAGTGTCACAGAAATGGTTCAAATCATAGTTAGTAATAAGAGTCAGTCTTCTTGTACTTAAGTTGGCATTGTGCCTTTCGTATTTAATTCCGATGCAATTTCTGTGTTTCACCGTCAATAAGAAGGTCAGAGGGATACAGTAAACCTGAAGTGAAGCATCGGAATCTATAACTAGTGTCACAGTAATGGTTCAAAACATAGTCAGTAAGAAAAGTCAGTCTTCATGTACTTAAGTCAGCATTGTGCATTTTCTATTTAATTCTGATGCAATTTCTGTGTTTCATCGTCACTAAGAAGGTCCAAGGGATACAGTAAACCTGGAGTGAAGCATCGGAATCTATAACTAGGGTCACAGGAATGGTTCAAATCATAGACAGTAAGAAGAGTCTCACTTCTTTTACTTAAGTCGGCATTGTGCTTTTTGTATTTAATTCGGATGCAATTTCTGTGTTTCATCGTCAATAAGAAGGACCAAGGGACACAGTAAACCTGGAGTGAAGCATCAGAGTCTATAACTAGTGTCACAGGAATGGTTCAAATATAGACAGTAAGAAGAGTCAGTCACCTTGTACTTAAGTCGGCATTGTGCTTTTTGTTTTTAATTCCGATGTAATTTCTGTGCTTCATCGTCAAATAAGAAGGTCAGAGGGATACAGTAAACCTGTAGTGACGCATCGGAGTCTATAACTAGTGTCACAGCAATGGTTCAAAACATAGTCGGTAAGAAGACTCAGTCTTCTTGTACTTATGTTGGCATTGTGCATTTCGTATTTAATTCCGATGCAATTTCTGTGTTTCACCGTCAATAAGAAGGTCAGAGGGATACAGTAAACCAGAAGTGAACAATCGGAATCTATAACTAGTGTCACAGGAATGGTTCAAACATAGACAGTAAGAAGAGTCAGTCTTCTTGTACTTAAGTCGGCATTGTGCCTTTTCTATTTAATTCCGATGCCATTTCTGTGTTTCATCGTCAATAAGAACGTCTGTGGGATACAGTAAACCTGAAGTGAAGCATCGGAATCTATAACAAGTGTCACAGGAATGGTTCAAAACATAGTTGGTAATAAGAGTCAGTCTTCTTGTACATAAGTTGGCATTGTGCCTTTCGTATTTAATTCCGATGCAATTTCTGTGTTTCATCGTGAATAAGAAGGTCCAAGGGATACAGTAAACCTGGAGTGAAGCATCGGAGTCTATAACTAGTGTCACAGGAATGGTTCAAATATAGACAGTAAGAAGAGTCAGTCTCCTTGTACTTAAGTCGGCATTGTGCTTTTTGTATTTTATTCCGATGCAATTTCTGTGTTTCTTCGTCAATGAGACGGTCAGAGGGATATAGTAAGCCTGAAGTGAAGCATCGGAATCTATAACTATTGTTACAGGAATGGTTCAAGGCATAGACAGTTGGAAGGGTATGTCTTCTTGTACTTAAGTCGGCATTGTGTCTTTTGTATTTAATTCCGATGCAATTTCTGTGTTTCATTGTCAATATGAAGGTCCAAGGGATACAGTAAACCTGAAGTGAAGCATCGGAATCTACAACTAGTGTCACAGGAATGGTTCAAAACATAGACAGTAAGAAGAGTCAGTCTTCTTGTACTTAAGTGGGCATTGTGCCTTTTCTATTTAATTCCGATGCAATTTCTGTGTTTCATCGTCAAATAAGAAGGTCAGAGGGATACAGTAAACCTGAGGTGACGCATCGGAGTCTATAACTAGTGTCACAGGAATGGTTCAAAACATAGTCGGTAAGAAGACTCAGTCTTCTTGTACTTATGTTGGCATTGTTCATTTCGTATTTAATTCCGATGCAATTTCTGTGTTTCACCGTCAATAAGAAGGTCAGAGGGATTCAGTAAACCTGAAGTGAAGGATCGGAATCTATAACTAGTGTCACAGGAATGGTTCAAACATAGACAGTAAGAAGAGTCAGTCTTCTTGTACTTAAGTCGGCATTGTGCCTTTTCTATTTAATTCCGATGCCATTTCTGTGTTTCATCGTCAATAAGAAGGT
This sequence comes from Schistocerca americana, assembly GCF_021461395.2. Lineage (NCBI taxonomy): Eukaryota > Metazoa > Arthropoda > Insecta > Orthoptera > Acrididae > Schistocerca > Schistocerca americana. The sequence continues at coordinate 30,603,243 of NC_060121.1, forward strand.
CTGAGGGATACAGTAAACCTGAAGTGAAGCATCGGAATCTATAACAAGTGTCACAGAAATGGTTCAAAACATAGTTAGTAATAAGAGTCAGTCTTCTTGTACTTAAGTTGGCATTGTGCCTTTCGTATTTAATTCCGATGCAATTTCTGTGTTTCACCGTCAATAAGAAGGTCAGAGGGATACAGTAAACCTGAAGTGAAGCATCGGAATCTATAACTCGTGTCACAGTAATGGTTCAAAACATAGTCAGTAAGAAGAGTCAGACTTCTTTTACTTAATTCGGCATTGTGCCTTTTGTATTTAATTCCGATGCAATTTCTGTTTTTCATCGTGAATAAGAAGGTCCAAGGGATACAGTAAAACTGGAGTGATGCATCGGAGTCTATAACTAGTGTCACAGGAATGGTTCAAATATAGACAGTAAGAAGAGTCAGTCTTCTTGTACTTAAGTGGGCATTGTGCCTTTTCTATTTAATTCCGATGCAATTTCTGTGTTTCATCGTCAAATAAGAAGGTCAGAGGGATACAGCAAACCTGAGGTGACGCATCGGAGTCTATAACTAGTGTCACAGGAATGGTTCAAAACATAGTCGGTAAGAAGACTCAGTCTTCTTGTACTTATGTTGGCATTGTGCCTTTCGTATTTAATTCCGATGCAATTTCTGTGTTTCACCGTCATTAAGAAGGTCAGAGGGATACAGTAAACCTGAAGTGAAGCATGGGAATCTATAACTAGTGTCACAGGAATGGTTCAGACATAGACAGTAAGAAGAGTCAGTCTTCTTGTACTTAAGTCGGCATTGTGATTTTTCTATTTAATTCCGATGCCATTTCTGTGTTTCATCGTCAATAAGAAGGTCTGAGGGATACAGTAAACCTGGAGTGAAGCATCGGTATCTATAACTAGTGTCACAGGAATGGTTCAAATCATAGACAGTAAGAAGAATCAGACTTCTTTTACTTAAGTCAGCATTGTGCTTTTGGAATTTAATTCCGGTGCAATTTCTGTGTTTCATCGTCAATAAGAAGGTCCAAGGGATACAGTAAACCTGGAGTGAAGCATCGGAATCTATAACTAGTGTCACAGGAATGGTTCAAATCATAGACAGTAAGAAGAGTCAGACTTCTTTTACTTAAGTCGGCATTGTGCTTTTTGTATTTAATTCCGATGCAATTTCTGTGTTTCATCGTCAATAAGAATGTCCAAGGGACACACTAAACCTGGAGTGAAGCATCGGAGTCTATAACTAGTGTCACAGGAATGGTTCAAATATAGACAGTAAGAAGAGTCAGTCTTCTTGTACTTAAGTCGGCATTGTGCTTTTTGTTTTTAATTCCGATGTAATTTCTGTGCTTCATCGTCAAATAAGAAGGTCAGAGGGATACAGTAAACCTGAAGTGACGCATCGGAGTCTATAACTAGTGTCACAGCAATGGTTCAAAACATATCCGGTAAGAAGACTCAGTCTTCTAGTACTTATGTTGGCATTGTGCATTTCGTATTTAATTCCGATGCAATTTCTGTGTTTCACCGTCAATAAGAAGGTCAGAGGGATACAGTAAACCAGAAGTGAAGGATCGGAATCTATAACTAGTGTCACAGGAATGGTTCAAACATAGACAGTAAGAAGAGTCAGTCTTCTTGTACTTAAGTCGGCATTTTGCCTTTTCTATTTAATTCCGATGCCATTTCTGTGTTTCATCGTCAATAAGAACGTCTGTGGGATACAGTAAACCTGAAGTGAAGCATCGGAATCTATAACAAGTGTCACAGGAATGATTCAAAACATAGTTGGTAATAAGAGTCAGTCTTCTTGTACTTAAGTTGGCATTGTGCCTTTCGTATTTAATTCCGATGCAATTTCTGTGTTTCACCGTTAATAAGAAGGTCAGAGGGATACAGTAAACCTGAAGTGAAGCATCGGAATCTATAACTAGTGTCACAGTAATGGTTCAAAACATAGTCCGTAAGAAGAGTCAGACTTCTTTTACTTAAGTCGGCATTGTGCCTTTTGTATTTAATTCCGATGCAATTTCTGTGTTTCATCGTGAATAAGAAGGTCCAAGGGATACAGTAAACCTGGAGTGAAGCATCGGAGTCTATAACTAGTGTCACAGGAATGGTTCAAATATAGACAGTAAGAAGAGTCAGTCTTCTTGTACTTAAGTCGGCATTTTGCTTTTTGTATTTTATTCCGATGCAATTTCTGTGTTTCTTCGTCAATGAGACGGTCAGAGGGATATAGTAAGCCTGAAGTGAAGCATCGGAATCTATAACTAGTGTTACAGGAATGCTTCAAGGCATAGACAGTTGGAAGGGTAAGTCTTCTTGTACTTAAGTCGGCATTGTGTCTTTTGTATTTAATTCCGATGCAATTTCTGTGTTTAATTGTCAATATGAAGGTCCAAGGGATACAGTAAACCTGAAGTGAAGCATCGGAATCTACAACTAGTGTCACAGGAATGGTTCAAAACATAGACAGTAAGAAGAGTCAGTCTTCTTGTACTTAAGTGGGCATTGTGCCTTTTCTATTTAATTCCGATGCAATTTCTGTGTTTCATCGTCAAATAAGAAGGTCAGAATGATACAGTAAACCTGAGGTGACGCATCGGAGTCTATAACTAGTGTCACAGGAATGGTTCAAAACATAGTCGGTAAGAAGACTCAGTCTTCTTGTACTTATGTTGGCATTGTTCATTTCGTATTTAATTCCGATGCAATTTCTGTGTTTCACCGTCAATAAGAAGGTCAGAGGGATACAGTAAACCTGAAGTGAAGGATCGGAATCTATAACTAGTGTCACAGGAATGGTTCAAACATAGACAGTAAGAAGAGTCAGTCTTCTTGTACTTAAGTCGGCATTGTGCCTTTTCTATTTAATTCCGATGCCATTTCTGTGTTTCATCGTCAATAAGAAGGTCTGAGGGATACAGTAAACCTGAAGTGAAGCATCGGAATCTATAACAAGTGTCACAGAAATGGTTCAAAACATAGTTAGTAATAAGAGTCAGTCTTCTTGTACTTAAGTTGGCATTGTGCCTTTCGTATTTAATTCCGATGCAATTTCTGTGTTTCACCGTCAATAAGAAGGTCAGAGGGATACAGTAAACCTGAAGAGAAGCATCGGAATCTATAACTCGTGTCACAGTAATGGTTCAAAACATAGTCCGTAAGAAGAGTCAGACTTCTTTTACTTAAGTCGGCATTGTGCCTTTTGTATTTAATTCCGATGCAATTTCTGTGTTTCATCGTGAATAAGAAGGTCCAAGGGATACAGTAAACCTGGAGTGAAGCATCGGAGTCTATAACTAGTGTCACAGGAATGGTTCAAATATAGACAGTAAGAAGAGTCAGTCTTCTTGTACTTAAGTCGGCATTGTGCTTTTTGTATTATATTCCGATGCAATTTCTGTGTTTCTTCGTCAATGAGACGGTCAGAGGGATATAGTAAGTCTGAAGTGAAGCATCGGAATCTATAACTAGTGTTACAGGAATGCTTCAAGGCATAGACAGTTGGAGGGGTAAGTCTTCTTGTACTTAAGTCGGCATTGTGTCTTTTGTATTTAATTCCGATGCAATTTCTGTGTTTCATTGTCAATATGAAGGTTCAAGGGATACAGTAAACCTGAAGTGAAGCATCGGAATCTACAACTAGTGTCACAGGAATGGTTCAAAACATAGACAGTAAGAAGAGTCAGTCTTCTTGTACTTAAGTGGGCATTGTGCCTTTTCTATTTAATTCCGATGCAATTTCTGTGTTTCATCGTCAAATAAGAAGGTCAGAGGGATACAGTAAACCTGAGGTGACGCATCGGAGTCTATAACTAGTGTCACAGGAATGGTTCAAAACATAGTCGGTAAGAAGACTCAGTCTTCTTGTACTTATGTTGGCATTGTTCATTTCGTATTTAATTCCGATGCAATTTCTGTGTTTCACCGTCAATAAGAAGGTCAGAGGGATACAGTAAACCTGAAGTGAAGGATCGGAATCTATAACTAGTGTCACAGGAATGGTTCAAACATAGACAGTAAGAAGAGTCAGTCTTCTTGTACTTAAGTCGGCATTGTGCCTTTTCTATTTAATTCCGATGCCATTTCTGTGTTTCATCGTCAATACGAAGGTCTGAGGGATACAGTAAACCTGAAGTGAAGCATCGGAATCTATAACAAGTGTCACAGAAATGGTTCAAAACATAGTTAGTAATAAGAGTCAGTCTTCTTGTACTTAAGTTGGCATTGTGACTTTCGTAATTAATTCCGATGCAATTTCTGTGTTTCACCGTCAATAAGAAGGTCAGAGGGATACAGTAAACCTGAAGTGAAGCATCGGATTCTATAACTCGTGTCACAGTAATGGTTCAAAACATAGTCAGTAAGAAGAGTCAGACTTCTTTTACTTAATTCGGCATTGTGCCTTTTGTATTTAATTCCGATGCAATTTCTGTGTTTCTTCGCGAATAAGAAGGTCCAAGGGATACAGTAAAACTGGAGTGATGCATCGGAGTCTATAACTAGTGTCACAGGAATGGTTCAAATATAGACAGTAAGAAGAGTCAGTCTTCTTGTACTTAAGTCGGCATTGTGATTTTTCTATTTAATTCCAATGCCATTTCTGTGTTTCATCGTCAATAAGAAGGTCAGAGGGATACAGCAAACCTGAGGTGACGCATCGGAGTCTACAACTAGTGTCACAGGAATGGTTCAAAACATAGTCGGTAAGAAGACTCAGTCTTCTTGTACTTATGTTGGCATTGTGCCTTTCGTATTTAATTCCGATGCAATTTCTGTGTTTCACCGTCATTAAGAAGGTCAGAGGGATACAGTAAACCTGAAGTGAAGCATCGGAATCTATAACTAGTGTCACAGGAATGGTTCAGACATAGACAGTAAGAAGAGTCAGTCTTCTTGTACTTAAGTCGGCATTGTGATTTTTCTATTTAATTCCAATGCCATTTCTGTGTTTCATCGTCAATAAGAAGGTCTGAGGGATACAGTAAACCTGGAGTGAAGCATCGGAATCTATAACTAGTGTCACAGGAATGGTTCAAATCACAGACAGTAAGAAGAGTCAGACTTCTTTTACTTAAATCAGCATTGTGCTTTTTGTATTTAAATCCGATGCAATTTCTGTGTTTCATCGTCAATAAGAAGGTCCAAGGGATACAGTAAACGTGGAGTGAAGCATCGGAATCTATAACTAGTGTCACAGGAATGGTTCAAATCACAGACAGTAAGAAGAGTCAGACTTCTTTTACTTAAGTCGGCATTGTGCTTTTTGTATTTAATTCCGATGCAATTTCTGTGTTTCATCGTCAATAAGAAGGTCCAAGGGACACAGTAAACCTGGAGTGAAGCATCGGAGTCTATAACTAGTGTCACAGGAATGGTTCAAATATAGACAGTAAGATGAGTCAGTCTTCTTGTACTTAAGTCGGCATTGTGCTTTTTGTTTTTAATTCCGATGTAATTTCTGTGCTTGATCGTCAAATAAGAAGGTCAGAGGGATACTGTAAACCTGAAGTGACGCATCGGAGTCTATACCTAGTGGCACAGCAATGGTTCAAAACATAGTCGGTAAGAAGACTCAGTCTTCTTGTACTTATGTTGGCATTGTGCATTTCGTATTTAATTCCGATGCAATTTCTGTGTTTCACCGTCAATAAGAAGGTCAGAGGGATACAGTAAACCTGAAGTGAAGGATCGGAATCTATAACTAGTGTCACAGGAATGGTTCAAACATAGACAGTAAGAAGAGTCAGTCTTCTTGTACTTAAGTCGGCATTGTGCCTTTTCTATTTAATTCCGATGCCATTTCTGTGTTTCATCGTCAATACGAATGTCTGTGGGATACAGTAAACCTGAAGTGAAGCATCGGAATCTATAACAAGTGTCACAGGAATGGTTCAAAACATAGTTGGTAATAAGAGTCAGTCTTCTTGTACTTAAGTTGGCATTGTGCCTTTCGTATTTAATTCCGATGCAATTTCTGTGTTTCACCGTTAATAAGAAGGTCAGAGGGATACAGTAAACCTGAAGTGAAGCATCGGAATCTATAAGTAGTGTCACAGTAATGGTTCAAAACATAGTCCATAAGAAGAGTCAGACTTCTTTTACTTAAGTCGGCATTGTGCCTTTTGTATTTAATTCCGATGCAATTTCTGTGTTTCATCGTGAATAAGAAGGTCCAAGGGATACAGTAAACCTGGAGTGAAGCATCGGAGTCTATAACTAGTGTCACAGGAATGGTTCAAATATAGACAGTAAGAAGAGTCAGTCTTCTTGTACTTAAGTCGGCATTGTGCTTTTTGTATTTTATTCCGATGCAATTTCTGTGTTTCATCGTCAATAAGACGGTCAGAAGGATACAGTAAGCCTGAAGTGAAGCATCGGAATCTATAACTAGTGTTACAGGAATGGTTCAAGGCATAGACAGTTGGAAGGGTAAGTCTTCTTGTACTTAAGTCGGCATTGTGTCTTTTGTATTTAATTCCGATGCAATTTCTGTGTTTCATTGTCAATATGAAGGTCCAAGGGATACAGTAAACCTGAAGTGAAGCATCGGAATCTACAACTAGTGTCACAGGAATGGTTCAAAACATAGACAGTAAGAAGAGTCGGTCTTCTTGTACTTAAGTGGGCATTGTGCCTTTTCTATTTAATTCCGATGCAATTTCTGTGTTTCATCGACTAATAAGAAGGTCAGAGGGATACAGTAAACCTGAGGTGACGCATCGGAGTCTATAACTAGTGTCACAGGAATGGTTCAAAACATAGTCGGTAAGAAGACTCAGTCTTCTTGTACTTATGTTGGCATTGTTCATTTCGTATTTAATTCCGATGCAATTTCTGTGTTTCACCGTCAATAAGAAGGTCAGAGGGATACAGTAAACCTGAAGTGAAGGATCGGAATCTATAACTAGTGTCACAGGAATGGTTCAAACATAGACAGTAAGAAGAGTCAGTCTACTTGTACTTAAGTCGGCATTGTGCCTTTTCTATTTAATTCCGATGCCACTTCTGTGTTTCATCGTCAATAAGAAGGTCTGAGGGATACAGTAAACCTGAAGTGAAGCATCGGAGTCTATAACTAGTGTCACAGGAATGGTTCAAATATAGACAGTAAGAAGAGTCAGTCTTCTTGTACTTAAGTCGGCATTGTGCTTTTTGTATTTAATTCCGATGCAATTTCTGTGTTTCACCGTCAATAAGAAGGTCAGAGGGATACAGTAAACCTGAAGTGAAGCATCGGAATCTATAACTCGTGTAACAGTAATGGTTCAAAACATAGTCAGTAAGAAGAGTCAGACTTCTTTTACTTAAGTCGGCATTGTGCCTTTTGTATTTAATTCCGATGCAATTTCTGTGTTTCATCGTGAATAAGAAGGTCCAAGGCATACAGTAAAACTGGAGTGATGCATCGGAGTCTATAACTAGTGTCACAGGAATGGTTCAAATATAGACAGTAAGAAGAGTCAGTCTTCTTGTACTTAAGTCGGCATTGTGCTTTTTGTATTTAATTCCGATGCAATTTCTGTGTTTCATCGTCAATAAGACGGTCAGAGGGATACAGTAAGCCTGGAGTGAAGCATCGGAATCTATAACTAGTGTTACAGGAATGATTCAAAACATAGTCAGTAAGAAGAGTCAGTCTTCTTTTACTTAAGTCGGCATTGTGCCTTTTCTGATTAATTTCGATGACATTTCTGTGTTTCATCGTCAATAAGAAGGTCTGAGGGATACAGTAAACCTGAAGTGTAGCATTGGAATCTATAACTAGTGTCACAGTAATGGTTCAAAACATAGTCAGTAAGAAGAGTCAGTCTTCTTGTACTTAAGTCAGCATTGTGCATTTTCTATTTAATTCTGATGCAATTTCTCTGTTTCATCGTCAATAAGAATGTCCAAGGGATACAGTAAACGTGGAGTGAAGCATCGGAGTCTATAACTAGTGTCACAGGAATGGTTCAAATATAGACAGTAAGAAGAGTCAGTCCTCTTGTGCTTAAGTTGGCATTGTGCTTTTTGTATTTAATTCCGATGCAATTTCTGTGTCTCATCGTCAATAAGACGGTCAGAGGGATACAGTAAACCTGAAGTGAAGCATCGGAATGTATAACTAGTGTCACAGGAATGGATCATAACATAGACAGTTGGAAGGGTAAGTCTTCTTGTACTTAAGTCGGCATTGTGCCTTTTGTATTTAATTCCGATGCAATTTCTGTGTTTAGTTTTCAATATGAAGGTCCAAGGGATACAGTAAACCTGAAGTGAAGCATCGGAATCTACAACTAGTGTCACAGGAATGGTTCCAAGCATAGACAGTAAGAAGAGTCAGTCTTCTTGTACTTAAGTCGGCATTGTGCCTTTTCTATTTACTTCCGATGCAATTTCTGTGTTTCATCGTCAATAAGAAGGTCCAAGGGATACAGTAAACCTGAGGAGAAGCATCGGAATCTATAACTAGTGTCACAGGAATGGTTCAAAACAAAGTCAGTAAGAAGAGTCAGTCTTCTTGTACGTAAGTCATCATTGTGAATTTTCTATTTATTTCTGATGCAATTTCTGTGCTTCATCGTCAAGAAGAAGGTCCAATTGATACAGTAAACCTGGAGTGAAACATCGGAATCTATAACTAGTGTCACAGGAATGGTTCAAATGATAGACAGTAAGAAGAGTCAGTCTTCTTTTACTTAAGTCGGCATTGTGCCTTTTGTATTTAATTCCGATGCAATTTCTGTGCTTCATCGTCAATAAGAAGGTCCAAGGCATACAGTAAACCTGGTGTGAAGCATCGGAGTCTATAGCTAGTGTCAAAGGAATGGTTCAAAAATAGACAGTAAGTAGAGTCAGTCTTCTTGTACTTAATTCGGCATTGTGCTTTTTTGTATTTAATTCCGATGTAATTTCTGTGTTTCATCGTCAATAAGAAGGTCAGAGGGATACAGTAAACCTAATGTGAAGCATCGGAATCTATAACTAGTGTCAAAGGAATGGTTCAAAACATAGTCAGTAAGAAGAGTCAGTCTTCTTGTACTTAAGTCGGCATTGGACCTTTTGGATTTAATCCGATGCAATTTCTGGGTTTCATCGTCAAATAAGAAGGTCCAAGGGATACGGTAAACCTGGAGTGAAACAAAGGAATCTATAACTAGTGTCACTGGGACGGTTCAAAACATAAACAGTAAGATGAGTCAGTATTCTTGTACTTAATTCGGCGATGTGCTTTTTGTATTTAATTCCGATGCCATTTTTTGTGTTTCATCGTCACTAAGAAGGTCAGAGGGATACAGTAATCCTGAAGGTAAGCATCGGAATCTATAACTAGTGTCACAGGAACGGATCAAAGCATAGTCAGTAGGAAGAGTCAGTCTTCTTGTAGATAAGTCGGCATTGTGCCTTTTGTATTGAATTCCAATGCAATTTCTGTGTTTCATCGTCAATGAGAAGGTCCAAGGGATACAGTAATCCTGACGTGAAGCATCGGAATCTATAACAAGTGTCTTAGGAATGGTTCAAAGGATAGACAGTAGGAAGAGTCAGTCTTCTAGTACTTAAGTCGGCATTGTCTCTTTTCTATTCAATTCCGATGCAATTTCTGTGTTTCATCGTCAATAAGACGGTCAGAGGGATGGAGTAAACCTGAAGTGAAGCATCGGAATCTATAACTAGTGTCACATGAATGGTTCAAAACATAGACAGTTGGAAGGGTCAGTCTTATTGTACTTAAGTCGGCATTGTGTCTTTTGTATTTAATTCCGATGCAATTTCTGTGTTTCATCGTCAATAAGAAGGTCCAAGGAATACAGTAAACCTGAAGTGAAGCATCGGAATTTATAACTAGTGTCACAGGAATGGTTCAAAACATAGTCAGTAGGAAGAGTCAGTCTTCTTGTACTTAAGTCAGCATTGTGCATTTTCTATTTAATTCTGATGCAATTTCTGTGTTTCATCGTCAATGAGAAGGTCCTAGGGATACAGTAAACCTGGAGTGAAGCATCGGAATCTAGAACTAGTGTCACAGGAATGGTTCAAATCATAGACAGTAAGAAGAGTCAGACTTCTTTTACTTAAGTCGGCATTGTTCCTTTTGTATTTAATTCCGATGCAATTTCTGTGTTTCATCGTCAATGAGAAGGTCCAAAGGATACAGTAAACCTGGAGTGAAGCATCGGAGTCCATAACTAGTGTCACAGGAATGGTTCAAATATAGACAGTAAGAAGAGTCAGTCTTCTTGTACTTAATTCGGCATTGTGCCTTTTGTATTTAATTCCGATGCAATTTCTGTGTTTCATCGTCAATAAGGAGGTCAGAGGGATACAGTGAACCGGAAGTGAAGCATCGAAATCTATAACTAGTGTCACAGTAATGGTTCAAAACATAGTCAGTAAGAAGAGTCAGTCTTCTTGTACTTAAGTCAGCATTGTGCATTTTCTGTTTAATTCTGATGCAATTTCTGTGTTTCATCGTCAATATGAAGGTCCAAGGGATACAGTAAACCTGGAGTGAAGCATCGGAGTCTATAACTAGTGTCACAGGAATGGTTCAAATATAGACAGTAAGAAGAGTGAGTCTTCTTGTACTTAAGTCGGCATTGTGCTTTTTGCATTTAATTCAGATGCAATTTCTGTGTTTCATCGTCAATAAGACGTTCAGAGGGATACAGTAAACCTGAAGTGAAGCATCGGAATGTATAACTAGTATCACAGGAATGGTTCAAAACATAGACAGTTGGAAGGGTAAGTCTTCTTGTACTTAAGTCGGCATTGTGTATTTTGTATTTAATTCCGATGCAATTTCTGTGTTTAATTGTCAATATGAAGGTCCAAGGGATACAGTAAACCTGAAGTGAAGCATCGGAATCTGCAACTAGTGTCACAGGAATGGTTCAAAGCATAGACAGTAAGAAGAGTCAGTCTTCTTGTACTTAAGTCGGCGTTGTGCCTTTTCTATTTAATTCCGATGCAATTTCTGTGTTTCATCGTCAATAAGAAGGTCCAAGGGATACAGTAAACCTGAATTGAAGCATCGGAATCTATAACTAGTGCCACAGGAATGGTTCAAAACATAGACTGTAAGAAGCGTCAGTGTTCTTGTACTTAATTCGACATTCTGCCTTTTGTATTTAATTCCGATGCAATTTCTGTGTTTCATCGTCAATAAGGAGGTCAGAGGGATACGGTAAACCTTAAGTGTAGCATCGGAATCTATAACTAGTGTCACAGGAATGGTTCAAATATAGACAGTAAGAAGAGTCAGTCTTCTTGTACTTAATTAGGCATTGTGCCTTTTGTATTTAATTCCGATGCAATTTCTGTGTTTTTTCGTCAATCAGACGGTTAGAGGGATACAGTAAACCTGAAGTGAAGCATCGGAATCTATAACTAGTGTCACAGGAATGGTTCAAAACATAGACAGTTGGAAGGGTCAGTCTTCTTGTACTTAAGTGGGCATTGTGTCTTTTGTATTAATTCCGATGCAATTTCTGTGTTTCATTGTCAATATGAAGGTCCAAGGGATACAGTAAACCTGAAGTGAAGCATGGGAATCTACAACTAGCGTCACAGGAGTGGTTCAAAACATAGACAGTAAGAAGAGTCAGTCTTCTTGTACTTAAGTAGCATTGTGCCATTTCTATTTAATTCCGAAGTAATTTGTGTGTTTCATCGTCAAATAAGAAGGTCAGAGGGATACAGTAAACCTGAAGTGAAGCATCGGAATCTATAACTGGTGTCACAGGAATGGTTCAAAACATAGTCAGTAAGAAGACTCAGTTTTCTTGTAGTTTTGTTGGCATTGTGCCTTTCGTATTTAATTCCGATGCAATTTCTGTGTTTCACCGTCAATAAGAAGGTCAGAGGGATACAGTAAACCTGAAGTGAAGCATCGGAAACTATAACTAGTGGCACAGGAATGGTTCAAACATAGACAGTAAGAAGAGTCAGTCTTCTTGTACTTAAGTCGGCATTGTGCCTTTTGTATTTAATTCCGATGCTATTTCTGTGATTCATCGTCAATAAGAAGGTCAGAGGGATACAGTAAACCTGAAGTGAAGCATCGGAATCTATAACTAGTGTCACAGGAATGGTTCAAATCATAGTCAGTAAGAAGAGTCAGTCTTCTTGTCCTTAAGTCGGCATTGTGCCTTTTGTATTTAATTCCGATGAAATTTGTATGTTTCATCGTTAATAAGAAGGTCCGAGGGATACAGTAAACATGAAGTGAAGCATCGGACTCTATAACTAGTGTCACAGAAATGGATCAAAACATATACAGTAGGAGGAGTCAGACTTCTTGTACATAAGTCGGCATTGTGCCTTTTGTATTTAATTCCGATGCAATTTCTGTGATTCATCGTCAATAAGAAGGTCAGAGGGATACAGTAAACCTGAAGTGAAGCATCGGAATCTATAACTAGTGTCACAGGAATGGTTCAAAGCATAGTCAGGAAGAAGAGTCAGTCTTCTTGTAGTTAAGTCGGCATTGTGCTTTTTGTATTTAATTCCGATGCAATTTCTGTGTTTCATCGTCACTAAGAAGGTCAGAGGGATACAGTAATCATGAAGTTAAGCATCGGAATCTATAACTAGTGTCACAGGAATGGTTCAAAGCATAGTCAGTAAGAAGAGTCAGTCTTCTTGTAGTTAAGTCGGCATTGTGCATTTTGTATCGATTTCCGAAGCAACTTCTGTGTTTCATCGTCAATAAGAAGGTTCAAGGGATACAGTAAACCTGAAGTGAGGCATCGGAATCTATAACTAGTGTCACAGGAATGGTTCAAAACATAGACAGTAGGAGGAGTCAGTCTTCTTGTACTTAAGTCGGCATTGTGCCATTTCTATTTAATTCCGATGCAATTTCTGTGTTTCATCGTCAATAATACGGTCAGAGGAATACAGTAAACCTAAAGTGAAGCATCGGAATCTATAACTAGTGTCACAGGAATGGGTCAAACATAGACATTAAGAAGAGTCAGTCTTCTTGTACTTAAGTGGGCATTGTGTCTTTTGTATTTAATTCCGATGCAATTTCTGTGTTTCATCGTCAATAAGAAGGTCCAAGGGATACAGTAAACTTGAAGTGAAGCATCGGAATCTACAACTAGTGTCACAGGAATGCTTCAAAACATAGTCAGTAAGAAGAGTCAGTCTTCTTGTACTTAAGTTGGCATTGTGCCTTTCGTATTTAATTCCGATGCAATTTCTGTGTTTCACCGTCAATAGGAAGGTCAGAGGGATACAGTAAACCTGAAGTGAAGCATCGGAATCTATAACTAGTGTCACAGGAATGGTACCTAACATAGACAGTGAGAAGAGTCAGTCTTTTTGTATTTAAGTCGGCATTGTGCCTTTTGTATTTAATTCCGATGCAATTTCTGTGTTTCATCGTCAATAAGAAGGTCAGAGAGATACAGCAAACCTGGAGTGAAGCATCGGAATCTATAATTAGTGTCACACGAATGGTTCAAAACATAGTCAGTAAGAAGAGTCAGTCTTCTTGTCCTTAAGTCGTCATTGTGTTTTTGTATTTAATTCCGATGCAATTTCTGTGTTTCATAGTCAACAAGAAGGTCCAAGGGATACAGTAAACCTGGAGTGAAGCATCGGAATCTTTAACTAGTGTCACAGTAATGGTTCAAAACATAGACAGTAAGAAGAGTCAGTCTTCGTGTACTTAAGTTGGCATTGTGCCTTTTGTATTTAATTCCGATGCAATCTCTGTGTTTCATCGTCAATAACAAGGTCCAAGAGATATAGTAAACCTGAAGTGAAACATCGGAAGCTATAACTAGTGTCACAGGAATGGTTCAAACCATAGACAGTAAGAATAGTCAGTCTTCTTGTACTTAAGTCGGCATTGTGGCTTTTGTATTTAATTCCGATGCAATTTCTGTGTTACATCGTCAATAAGAAGGTCAGAGGGATACAGTAAACCTGAAGTGAAGCATCGGAATCTATAACTAGTGTCACAGGAATGGTTCATGACGTAGTCAGTAAGAAGAGTCAGTCTTCTTGTCCTTAAGTCGGGTTTGTTCCTTTAGTGTTTAATTCCGATGTAATTTCTGTGTTTCATCGTCAGTAAGAAGGTCCAAGGGATACAGTAAACCTGGGGTGAAGCATCGGAGTCTATATCTAGTGTCACAGGAATGGTTCAAATATAGACAGTAAGAAGAGTCAGTCCTCTTGTACTTAAGTCGGCATTGTGCTTTTTGTATTTAATTCCGATGCAATTTCTGTGTTTCATCGTCAATAAGACGGTCAGAGGGATACAGTAAGCCTGGAGTGAAGCATCGGAATGTATAACTAGTGTCACAGGAATGGATCAAAACATAGACAGTTGGAAGGGTATGTCTTCTTGTACTTAAGTCGGCATTGTGCCTTTTGTATTTAATTCCGATGCAATTTCTGTGTTTAGTTTTCAATATGAAGGTCCAAGGGATACAGTAAACCTGAAGTGAAGCATCGGAATCTACAACTAGTGTCACAGGAATGGTTCCAAGCATAGACAGTAAGAAGAGTCAGTCTTCTTGTACTTAAGTCGGCATTGTGCCTTTTCTATTTAATTCCGATGCAATTTCTGTGTTTCATCGTCAATAAGAAGGTCCAAGGGATACAGTAAACCTGAGGAGAAGCATCGGAATCTATAACTAGTGTCACAGGAATGGTTCAAAACAAAGTCAGTAAGAAGAGTCAGTCTTCTTGTACGTAAGTCATCATTGTGAATTTTCTATTTAATTCTGATGCAATTTCTGTGTTTCATCGTCAAGAAGAAGGTCCAATTGATACAGTAAACCTGGAGTGAAACATCGGAATCTATAACTAGTGTCACAGGAATGGTTCAAATGATAGACAGTAAGAAGTGTCAGTCTTCTTTTACTTAAGTCGGCATTGTGCCTTTTGTATTTAATTCCGATGCAATTTCTGTGCTTCATCGTCAATAAGAAGGTCCAAGGGACACAGTAAACCTGGTGTGAAGCATCGGAGTCTATAGCTAGTGTCAAAGGAATGGTTCAAAAATAGACAGTAAGTAGAGTCAGTCTTCTTGTACTTAATTCGGCATTGTGCTTTTTTGTATTTAATTCCGATGTAATTTCTATGTTTCATCGTCAATAAGAAGGTCAGAGGGATACAGTAAACCTAAAGTGAAGCATCGGAATCTATAACTAGTGTCAAAGGAATGGTTCAAAACATAGTCAGTAAGATGAGTCAGTCTTCTTGTACTTAAGTCGGCATTGGACCTTTTGGATTTAATCCGATGCAATTTCGGGGTTTCATCGTCAAATAAGAAGGTCCAAGGGATACGGTAAACCTGGAGTGAAACAAAGGAATCTATAACTAGTGTCACTGGGACGGTTCAAAACATAAACAGTAAGATGAGTCAGTCTTCTTGTAGTTAAGTCGGCATTGTGCCTTTTGTATTGAATTCCAATGCAATTTCTGTGTTTCATCGTCAATGAGAAGGTCCAAGGGATACAGTAATCCTGACGTGAAGCATCGGAATCTATAACAAGTGTATTAGGAATGGTTCAAAGGATAGACAGTAGGAAGAGTCAGTCTTCTAGTACTTAAGTCGGCATTGTGTCTTTTCTATTCAATTCCGATGCAATTTCTGTGTTTCATCGTCAATAAGACGGTCAGAGGGATGGAGTAAACCTGAAGTGAAGCATCGGAATCTATAACTAGTGTCACATGAATGGTTTAAAACATAGTCAGTAGGAAGAGTCAGTCTTCTTGTACTTAAGTCAGCATTGTGCATTTTCTATTTAATTCTGATGCAATTTCTGTGTTTCATCGTCAATGAGAAGGTCCTAGGGATACTGTAAACCTGGAGTGAAGCATCGGAATCTAGAACTAGTGTCACAGGAATGGTTCAAATCATAGACAGTAAGAAGAGTCAGACTTCTTTTACTTAAGTCGGCATTGTTCCTTTTGTATTTAATTCCGATGCAATTTCTGTGTTTCATCGTCAATGAGAAGGTCCAAAGGATACAGTAAACCTGGAGTGAAGCATCGGAGTCCATAACTAGTCTCACAGGAATGGTTCAAATATAGACAGTAAGAAGAGTCAGTCTTCTTGTACTTAATTCGGCATTGTGCCTTTTGTATTTAATTCCGATGCAATTTCTGTGTTTCATCGTCAATAAGGAGGTCAGAGGGATACAGTGAACCGGAAGTGAAGCATCGAAATCTATAACTAGTGTCACAGTAATGGTTCAAAACATAGTCAGTAAGAAGAGTCAGTCTTCTTGTACTTAAGTCAGCATTGTGCATTTTCTGTTTAATTCTGATGCAATTTCTGTGTTTCATCGTCAATAAGAAGGTCCAAGGGATACAGTAAACCTGGAGTGAAGCATCGGAGTCTATAACTAGTGTCACAGGAATGGTTCAAATGTAGACAGTAAGAAGAGTGAGTCTTCTTGTACTTAAGTCGGCATTGTGCTTTTTGTATTTAATTCCGATGCAATTTCTGTGTTTCATCGTCAATAAGACGTTCAGAGGGATACAGTAAACCTGAAGTGAAGCATCGGAATGTATAACTAGTATCACAGGAATGGTTCAAAACATAGACAGTTGGAAGGGTAAGTCTTCTTGTACTTAAGTCGGCATTGTGTATTTTGTATTTAATTCCGATGCAATTTCTGTGTTTAATTGTCAATATGAAGGTCCAAGGGATACAGTAAACCTGAAGTGAAGCATCGGAATCTGCAACTAGTGTCACAGGAATGGTTCAAAGCATAGACAGTAAGAAGAGTCAGTCTTCTTGTACTTAAGTCGGCGTTGTGCACTTTCTATTTAATTCCGATGCAATTTCTGTGTTTCATCGTCAATAAGAAGGTCCAAGGGATACAGTAAACCTGAATTGAAGCATCGGAATCTATAACTAGTGCCACAGGAATGGTTCAAAACATAGACTGTAAGAAGCGTCAGTGTTCTTGTACTTAATTCGACATTCTGCCTTTTGTATTTAATTCCGATGCAATTTCTGTGTTTCATCGTCAATAAGGAGGTCAGAGGGATACGGTAAACCTTAATAGTAGCATCGGAATCTATAACTAGTGTCACAGGAATGGTTCAAATATAGACAGTAAGAAGAGTCAGTCTTCTTGTACTTAATTAGGC
The DNA here is from genome assembly GCF_021461395.2 of Schistocerca americana. Taxonomy (NCBI): domain Eukaryota; kingdom Metazoa; phylum Arthropoda; class Insecta; order Orthoptera; family Acrididae; genus Schistocerca; species Schistocerca americana. The sequence goes on from NC_060121.1 coordinate 30,620,362, forward strand.
ATTGTGCCTTTTGTATTTAATTCCGATGCAATTTCTGTGTTTTTTCGTCAATCAGACGGTTAGAGGGATACAGTAAACCTGAAGTGAAGCATCGGAATCTATAACTAGTGTCACAGGAATGGTTCAAAACATAGACAGTTGGAAGGGTCAGTCTTCTTGTACTTAAGTGGGCATTGTGTCTTTTGTATTAATTCCGATGCAATTTCTGTGTTTCATTGTCAATATGAAGGTCCAAGGGATACAGTAAACCTGAAGTGAAGCATGGGAATCTACAACTAGTGTCACAGGAGTGGTTCAAAACATAGACAGTAAGAAGAGTCAGTCTTCTTGTACTTAAGTCGGCATTGTGCCATTTCTATTTAATTCCGAAGTAATTTCTGTGTTTCATCGTCAAATAAGAAGGTCAGAGGGATACAGTAAACCTGAAGTGAAGCATCGGAATCTATAACTGGTGTCACAGGAATGGTTCAAAACATAGTCAGTAAGAAGACTCAGCTTTCTTGTTGTTTTGTTGGCATTGTGCCTTTCCTATTTAATTCCGATGCAATTTCTGTGTTTCACCGTCAATAAGAAGGTCAGAGGGATACAGTAAACTTGAAGTGAAGCATCGGAAACTATAACTAGTGGCACAGGAATGGTTGAAACATATACAGTAAGAAGAGTCAGTCTTCTTGTACTTAAGTCGGCGTTGTGCCTTTTGTATTTAATTCCGATGCTATTTCTGTGATTCATCGACAATAAGAAGGTCAGAGGGATACAGTAAACCTGAAGTGAAGCATCGGAATCTATAACTAGTGTCACAGGAATGGTTCAAATCATAGTCAGTAAGAAGAGTCAGTCTTCTTGTCCTTAAGTCGGCATTGTGCCTTTTGTATTTAATTCCGATGAAATTTGTATGTTTCATCGTTAATAAGAAGGTCCGAGGGATACAGTAAACATGAAGTGAAGCATCGGACTCTATAACTAGTGTCACAGAAATGGATCAAAACATATACAGTAGGAGGAGTCAGACTTCTTGTACATAAGTCGGCATTGTGCCTTTTGTATTTAATTCCGATGCAATTTCTGTGATTCATCGTCAATAAGAAGGTCAGAGGGATACAGTAAACCTGAAGTGAAGCATCGGAATCTATAACTAGTGTCACAGGAATGGTTCAAAGCATAGTCAGTAAGAAGAGTCAGTCTTCTTGTAGTTAAGTCGGCATTGTGCCTTTTGTATTTAATTCCGATGCAATTTCTGTGTTTCATCGTCACTAAGAAGGTCAGAGGGATACAGTAATCCTGAAGTTAAGCATCGGAATCTATAACTAGTGTAACAGGAATGGTTCAAAGCATAGTCAGTAAGAAGAGTCAGTCTTCTTGTAGTTAAGTCGGCATTGTGCATTTTGTATCGATTTCCGAAGCAACTTCTGTGTTTCATCGTCAATAAGAAGGTCCAAGGGATACAGTAAACCTGAAGTGAGGCATCGGAATCTATAACTAGTGTCACAGGAATGGTTCAAAACATAGACAGTAGGAGGAGTCAGTCTTCTTGTACTTAAGTCGGCATTGTGACATTTCTATATAATTCCGATGCAATTTCTGTGTTTCATCGTCAATAATACGGTCAGAGGGATACAGTAAACCTGAAGTGAAGCATCGGAATCTATAACTAGTGTCGCAGGAATGGGTCAAACATAGACATTAAGAAGAGTCAGTCTTCTTGTACTTAAGTCGGCATTGTGTCTTTTGTATTTAATTCCGATGCAATTTCTGTGTTTCATCGTCAATAAGAACGTCCAAGGGATACAGTAAACTTGAAGTGAAGCATCGGAATCTACAACTAGTGTCACAGGAATGCTTCAAAACATAGACAGTGAGAAGAGTCAGTCTTCTTGTACTTAAGTCCGCATTGTGCCTTTTCTATTTAATTCCGATGCAATTTCTGTGTTGCATCGTCAATAAGAAGGTCAGAGGGATACAGTAAACCTGAAGTGAAGCATAGGAATCTATAACTAGTGTCACAGGAATGGTTCAAAACATAGTCAGTAAAAAGAGTCAGTCTTCTTGTACTTAAGTTGGCAATGTGCTTTTCGTATTTAATTCCGATGCAATTTCTGTGTTTCACCGTCAATAGGAAGGTCAGAGGGATACAGTAAACCTGAAGTGAAGCATCGGAATCTATAACTAGTGTCACAGGAATGGTACCAACATAGACAGTGAGAAGAGTCAGTCTTCTTGTACTTAAGTCCGCATTGTGCCTTTTCTATTTAATTCCGATGCAATTTCTGTGTTGCATCGTCAATAAGAAGGTCAGAGGGATACAGTAAACCTGAAGTGAAGCATAGGAATCTATAATTAGTGTCACACGAATGGTTCAAAGCATAGTCAGTAAGAAGAGTCAGTCTTCTTGTCCTTAAGTCGTCATTGTGTTTTTGTATTTAATTCCGATGCAATTTCTGTGTTTCATAGTCAACAAGAAGGTCCAAGGGATACAGTAAACCTGGAGTGAAGCATCGGAATCTTTAACTAGTGTCACAGTAATGGTTCAAAACATAGACAGTAAGAAGAGTCAGTCTTCGTGTACTTAAGTTGGCATTGTGCCTTTTGTATTTAATTCCGATGCAATCTCTGTGTTTCATCGTCAATAAGAAGGTCCAAGAGATATAGTAAACCTGAAGTGAAGCATCGGAATCTATAACTAGTGTCACAGGAATGGTTCAAACCATAGACAGTAAGAATAGTCAGTCTTCTTGTACTTAAGTCGGCATTGTGGCTTTTGTATTTAATTCCGATGCAATTTCTGTGTTTCATCGTCAATAAGAAGGTCAGAGGGATACAGTAAACCTGAAGTGAAGCATCGGAATCTTTAACTAGTGTCACAGGAATGGTTCAAGACGTAGTCAGTAAGAAGAGTCAGTCTTCTTGTCCTTAAGTCGGGTTTGTTCCTTTTGTGTTTAATTCCGATGCAATTTCTGTGTTTCATCGTCAGTAAGAAGGTCCAAGGGATACAGTAAACCTGGGGTGAAGCATCGGAGTCTATATCTAGTGTCACAGGAATGGTTCAAATATAGACGGTAAGAAGAGTCAGTCTTCTTGTACTTAAGTCGGCATTGTGCTTTTTGTATTTAATTCCGATGCAATTTCTGTGTTTCATCGTCAATAAGACGGTCAGAGGGATACAGTAAGCCTGGAGTGAAGCATCGGAATCTATAACTAGTGTTACAGGAATGATTCAAGGCATAGACAGTTGGAAGGGTAAATCTTCTTGTACTTAAGTCGGCATTGTGTCTTTTGTATTTAATTCCGATGCAATTTCTGTGTTTCATTGTCAATATGAAGGTCCAAGGGATACAGTAAACCTGAAGTGAAGCATCGGAATCTACAACTAGTGTCACAGGAATGGTTCAAAACATAGACAGTAAGAAGAGTCAGTCTTCTTGTACTTAAGTGGGCATTGTGCCTTTTCTATTTAATTCCGATGCAATTTCTGTGTTTCACCGTCAAATAAGAAGGTCAGAGGGATACAGCAAACCTGAGGTGACGCATCGGAGTCTATAACTAGTGTCACAGGAATGGTTCAAAACATAGTCGGTAAGAAGACTCAGTCTTCTTGTACTTATGTTGGCATTGTGCCTTTCGTATTTAATTTCGATGCAATTTCTGTGTTTCACCGTCAATAAGAAGGTCAGTGGGATACAGTAAACCTGAAGTGAAGCATCGGAATCTATAACTAGTGTCACAGGAATGGTTCAGACATAGACAGTAAGAAGAGTCAGTCTTCTTGTACTTAAGTCGGCATTGTGATTTTTCTATTTAATTCCGATGCCATTTCTGTGTTTCATCGTCAATAGGAAGGTCTAAAGGATACAGTAAACCTGAAGTGAAGCATCGGAATCTATAACAAGTGTCACAGGAATGGTTCAAAACATAGTTAGTAATAAGAGTCAGTCTTCCTGTACTTAAGTTGGCATTGTGCCTTTCGTATTTAATTCCGATGCAATTTCTGTGTTTCACCGTCAATAAGAAGGACAGAGGGATACAGTACACCTAAAGTGAAGCATCGGAATCTATAACTAGTGTCACAGTAATGGTTCAAAACATAGTCAGTAAGAAGAGTCAGTCTTCTTTTACTTAAGTCGGCATTGTGCCTTTTCTATTTAATTTCGATGCCATTTCTGTGTTTCATCGTCAATAAGAAGGTCTGAGGGATACAGTAAACCTGAAGTGTAGCATGGGAATCTATAACTAGTGTCACAGTAATAGTTCAAAACATAGTCAGTAAGAAGAGTCAGTCTTCTTGTACTTAAGTCAGCATTGTGCATTTTCTATTTAATTCTGATGCAATTTCTCTGTTTCATCGTCAATAAGAATGTCCAAGGGATACAGTAAACCTGGAGTGAAGCATCGGAGTCTATAACTAGTGTCACAGGAATGGTTCAAATATAGACAGTAAGAAGAGTCAGTCCTCTTGTGCTTAAGTCGGCATTGTGCTTTTTGTATTTAATTCCGATGCAATTTCTGTGTTTCATCGTCAATAAGACGGTCAGAGGGATACAGTAAACCTGAAGTGAAGCATCGGAATTTATAACTAGTGTCACAGGAATGGATCAAAACATAGACAGTTGGAAGGGTAAGTCTTCTTGTACTTAAGTCGGCATTGTGCCTTTTGTATTTAATTCCGATGCAATTTCTGTGTTTAGTTGTCAATATGAAGGTCCAAGGGATACAGTAAACCTGAAGTGAAGCATCGGAATCTACAACTAGTGTCACAGGAATGGTTCCAAGCATAGACAGTAAGAAGAGTCAGTCTCCTTGTACTTAAGTCGGCATTGTGCCTTTTCTATTTAATTCCGATGCAATTTCTGTGTTTCATCGTCAATAAGAAGGTCCAAGGGATACAGTAAACCTGTAGAGAAGCATCGGAATCTATAACTAGTGTCACAGGAATGGTTCAAAACAAAGTCAGTAAGAAGAGTCAGTCTTCTTGTACGTAAGTCATCATTGTGAATTTTCTATTTAATTCTGATGCAATTTCTGTGTTTCATCGTCAAGAAGAAGGTCCAATTGATACAGTAAACCTGGAGTGAAGCATCGGAATCTATAACTAGTGTCACAGGAATGGTTCAAATCATAGACAGTAAGAAGAGTCAGACTTCTTTTACTTAAGTCGGCATTGTGCCTTTTGTATTTAATTCCGATGCAATTTCTTTGTTTCATCGTCAATAAGAAGGTCCAATGATACAGTAAACCTGGTGTGAAGCATCGGAGTCTATAGCTAGTGTCAAAGGAATGGTTCAAAAATAGACAGTAAGTAGAGTCAGTCTTCTTGTACTTAATTCGGCATTGTGCTTTTTTGTATTTAATTCCGATGTAATTTCTGTGTTTCATCGTCACTAAGAAGGTCAGAGGGATACAGTAAACCTAAAGTGAAGCATCGGAATCTATAACTAGTGTCAAAGGAATGGTTCAAAACATAGTCAGTAAGAAGAGTCAGTCTTCTTGTACTTAAGTCGGCATTGGGCCTTTCGGATTTAATCCGATGCAATTTCTGGGTTTCATCGTCAAATAAGAAGGTCCAAGGGATACGGTAAACCTGGAGTGAAACATCGGAATCTATAACTAGTGTCACTGGGACGGTTCAAAACATAAACAGTAAGATGAGTCAGTATTCTTGTACTTAATTCGGCGATGTGCTTTTTGTATTTATTTCCGATGCAATTTCTGTGTTTCATCGTCCCTAAGAAGGTCAGAGGGATACAGTAATCCTGAAGTTAAGCATCGGAATCTATAACTAGTGTCACAGGAACGGATTAAAGCATAGTCAGTAGGAAGAGTCAGTCTTCTTGTAGTTAAGTCGGCATTGTGCCTTTTGTATTGAATTCCAATGCAATTTCTGTGTTTCATCGTCAATGAGAAGGTCCAAGGGATACAGTAATCCTGACGTGAAGCATCGGAATCTATAACAAGTGTCTTAGGAGTGGTTCAAAGATAGACAGTAGGAAGAGTCAGTCTTCTAGTACTTAAGTCGGCATTGTGTGTTTTCTATTCAATTCCGATGCAATTTCTGTGTTTCATCGTCAATAAGACGGTCAGAGGTATGGAGTAAACCTGAAGTGAAGCATCGGAATCTATAACTAATGTCACATGAATGGTTCAAAACATAGACAGTTGGAAGGGTCAGTCTTCTTGTACTTAAGTCGGCATTGTGTCTTTTGTTTTTAATTCCGATGCAATTTCTGTGTTTCATCGTCAATAAGAAGGTCCAAGGGATACAGTAAACCTGAAGTGAAGCATCGGAATTTATAACTAGTGTCACAGCAATGGTTCAAAACATAGTCAGTAGGAAGAGTCAGTCTTCTTGTACTTAAGTCAGCATTGTGCATTTTCTATTTAATTCTGATGCAATTTCTGTGTTTCATCGTCAATGAGAAGGTCCTAGGGATACAGTAAACCTGGAGTGAAGCATCGGAATTTAGAACTAGTGTCACAGGAATGGTTCAAATCATAGACAGTAAGAAGAGTCAGACTTCTTTTACTTAAGTCGGCATTGTTCCTTTTGTATGTAATACCGATGCAATTTCTGTGTTTCATCGTCAATGAGAAGGTCCAAAGGATACAGTAAACCTGGAGTGAAGCATCGGAGTCCATAACTAGTGTCACAGGAATGGTTCAAATATAGACAGTAAGAAGAGTCAGTCTTCTTGTACTTAATTCGGCATTGTGCCTTTTGTATTTAATTCCGATGCAATTTCTGTGTTTCATCTTCAATAAGGAGGTCAGAGGGATACAGTGAACCGGAACTGAAGCATCGAAATCTATAACTAGTGTCACAGTAATGGTTCAAAACATAGTCAGTAAGAAGAGTCAGTCTTCTTGTACTTAAGTCAGCATTGTGCATTTTCTATTTAATTCTGATGCAATTTCTGTGTTTCATCGTCAATAAGAAGGTCCAAGGGATACAGTAAACCTGGAGTGAAGCATCGGAGTCTATAACTAGTGTCACAGGAATGGTTCAAAGCATAGTCAGTAAGAAGAGTCAGTCTTCTTGTAGTTAAGTCGGCATTGTGCCTTTTGTATTTAATTCCGATGCAATTTCTGTGTTTCATCGTCACTAAGAAGGTCAGAGGGATACAGTAATCCTGAAGTTAAGCATCGGAATCTATAACTAGTGTCACAGGAATGGTTCAAAGCATAGTCAGTAAGAAGAGTCAGTCTTCTTGTAGTTAAGTCGGCATTGTGCATTTTGTATCGATTTCCGAAGCAACTTCTGTGTTTCATCGTCAATAAGAAGGTCCAAGGGATACAGTAAACCTTAAGTGAGGCATCGGAATCTATAACTAGTGTCACAGGAATGGTTCAAAACATAGACAGTAGGAGGAGTCAGTCTTCTTGTACTTAAGTCGGCATTGTGCCATTTCTATTTAATTCCGATGCAATTTCTGTGTTTCATCGTCAATAATACGGTCAGAGGGATACAGTAAACCTGAAGTGAAGCATCGGAATCTATAACTAGTGTCACAGGAATGGGTCAAATATAGACATTAAGAAGTGTCAGTCTTCTTGTACTTAAGTCGGCATTGTGTCTTTTGTATTTAATTCCGATGCAATTTCTGTGTTTCATCGTCAATAAGAAGGTCCAAGGGATACAGTAAACTTGAAGTGAAGCATCGGAATCTACAACTAGTGTCACAGGAATGCTTCAAAACATAGACAGTGAGAAGAGTCAGTCTTCTTGTACTTAAGTCCGCATTGTGCCTTTTCTATTTAATTCCGATGCAATTTCTGTGTTGCATCGTCAATAAGATGGTCAGAGGGATACAGTAAACCTGAAGTGAAGCATAGGAATCTATAACTAGTGTCACAGGAATGGTTCATAACATAGTCAGTAAGAAGAGTCAGTCTTCTTGTACTTAAGTTGGCATTGTGCTTTTCGTATTTAATTCCGATGCAATTTCTGTGTTTCACCGTCAATAGGAAGGTCAGAGGGATACAGTAAACCTGAAGTGAAGCATCGGAATCTATAACTAGTGTCACAGGAATGGTACTAAACATAGACAGTAAGAAGAGTCAGTCTTTTTGTTTTTAAGTCGGCATTGTGCCTTTTGTATTTAATTCCGATGCAATTTCTGTGTTTCATCGTCAATAAGAAGGTCAGAGAGATACAGTAAACCTGGAGTGAAGCATCGGAATCTATAATTAGTGTCACACGAATGGTTCAAAACATAGTCAGTAAGAAGAGTCAGTCTTCTTGTCCTTAAGCCGTCATTGTGTTTTTGTATTTAATTCCGATGCAATTTCTGTGTTTCATAGTCAACAAGAAGGTCCAAGGGATACAGTAAACCTGAAGTGAAGCATCGGAATCTATAACTAGTGTCACAGGAATGGTTCAAACCATAGACAGTAAGAATAGTCAGTCTTCTTGTACTTAAGTCGGCATTGTAGCTTTTGTATTTAATTCCGATGCAATTTCTGTGTTTCATCGTCAATAAGAAGGTCAGAGGGATACAGTAAACCTGAAGTGAAGCATCGGAATCTATAACTAGTGTCACAGGAATGGTTCAAGACGTAGTCAGTAAGAAGAGTCAGTCTTCTTGTCCTTAAGTCAGCATTGTGCATTTTCTATTTAATTCTGATGCAATTTCTCTGTTTCATCGTCAATAAGAATGTCCAAGGGATACAGTAAACCTGGAGTGAAGCATCGGAGTCTATAACTAGTGTCACAGGAATGGTTCAAATATAGACAGTAAGAAGAGTCAGTCCTCTTGTGCTTAAGTCGGCATTGTGCTTTTTGTATTTAATTCCAATGCAATTTCTGTGTTTCATCGTCAATAAGACGGTCAGAGGGATACAGTAAACCCGAAGTGAAGCATCGGAATGTATAACTAGCGTCACAGGAATGGATCAAAACATAGACAGTTGGAAGGGTAAGTCTTCTTGTACTTAAGTCGGCATTGTGCCTTTTGTATTTAATTCCGATGCAATTTCTGTGTTTAGTTGTCAATATGAAGGTCCAAGGGATACAGTAAACCTGAAGTGAAGCATCGGAATCTACAACTAGTGTCACAGGAATGGTTCCAAGCATAGACAGTAAGAAGAGTCAGTCTCCTTGTACTTAAGTCGGCATTGTGCCTTTTCTATTTAATTCCGATGCAATTTCTGTGTTTCATCGTCAATAAGAAGGTCCAAGGGATACAGTAAACCTGAGAAGAAGCATCGGAATCTATAACTAGTGTCACAGGAATGGTTCAAAACAAAGTCAGTAAGAAGAGTCAGTCTTCTAGTACGTTAGTCATCATTGTGAATTTTCTATTTAATTCTGATGCAAATTCTGTGTTTCATCGTCAAGAAGAAGGTCCAATTGATACAGTAAACCTGGAGTGAAACATCGGAATCTATAACTAGTGTCACCGGAATGGTTCAAATCATAGACAGTAAGAAGAGTCAGACTTCTTTTACTTCAGTCGGCATTGTGCCTTTTGTATTTAATTCCGATGCAATTTCTGTGTTTCATCGTCAATAAGAAGGTCCAAGGGATACAGTAAACCTGGTGTGAAGCATCGGATTCTATAGCTAGTGTCAAAGGAATGGTTCAAAAATAGACAGTAAGTAGAGTCAGTCTTCTTGTACTTAATTCGGCATTGTGCTTTTTTGTATTTAATTCCGATGTAATTTCTGTGTTTCATCGTCAATAAGAAGGTCAGAGGGATACAGTAAACCTAAAGTGAAGCATCGGAATCTATAACTAGTGTCAAAGGAATGGTTCAAAACATAGTCAGTAAGAAGAGTCAGTCTTCTTGTACTTAAGTCGGCATTGGGCCTTTTGGATTCAATCCGATGCAGTTTCTGGGTTTCATCGTCAAATAAGAAGGTCCAAGGGATACGGTAAACCTGGAGTGAAACATCGGAATCTATAACTAGTGTCACTGGGACGGTTCAAAACATAAACAGTAAGATGAGTCAGTATCCTTGTACTTAATTCGGCGATGTGCTCTTTGTATTTAATTCCGATGCAATTTATGTGCTTCATCGTCACTAAGAAGGTCAAAGGGATACAGTAATCCTGAAGTTAAACATCGGAATCTATAACTAGTGTCACAGGAACGGATCAAATCATAGTCAGTAGGAAGAGTCAGTCTTCTTGTAGTTAAGTCGACATTGTGCCTTTTGTATTGAATTCCAATGCAATTTCTGTGTTTCATCGTCAATGAGAAGGTCCAAGGGATACAGTAATCCTGACGTGAAGCATCGGAATCTATAACAAGTGTCTTAGGAATGGTTCAAAGGATAGACAGTAGGAAGAGTCAGTCTTCTAGTACTTAAGTCGGCATTGTGTCTTTTCTATTCAATTCCGATGCAATTTCTGTGTTTCATCGTCAATAAGACGGTCAGAGGGATGGAGTAAACCTGAAGTGAAGCATCGGAATCTATAACTAGTGTCACATGAATGGTTCAAAACATAGACAGTTGGAAGGGTCGGTCTTCTTGTACTTAAGTCGGCATTGTGTCTTTTGTATTTAATTCCGATGCAATTTCTGTGTTTCATCGTCAATAAGAAGGTTCAAGGGATACAGTAAACCTGAAGTGATGCATCGGAATTTATAACTAGTGTCACAGGAATGGTTCAAAACATAGTCAGTAGGAAGAGTCAGTCTTCTTGTACTTAAGTCAGCATTGTGCATTTTCTATTTAATTCTGATGCAATTTCTGTGTTTCATCGTCAATGAGATGGTCCTAGGGATACAGTAAACCTGGAGTGAAGCATCGGAATCTTGAACTAGTGTCACAGGAATGGTTCAAATCATAGACAGTAAGAAGAGTCAGACTTCTTTTACTTAAGTCGGCATTGTTCCTTTTGTATTTAATTCCGATGCAATTTCTGTGTTTCATCGTCAATGAGAAGGTCCAAAGGATACAGTAAACCTGGAGTGAAGCATCGGAGTCCATAACTAGTGTCACAGGAATGGTTCAAATATAGACAGTAAGAAGAGTCAGTCTTCTTGTACTTAATTCGGCATTGTGCCTTTTGTATTTAATTCCGATGCAATTTCTGTGTTTCATCGTCAATAAGGAGGTCAGAGGGATACAGTGAACCGGAAGTGAAGCATCGAAATCTATAACTAGTGTCACAGGAACGGATCAAAGCATAGTCAGCAGGAAGAGTCAGTCTTCTTGTACTTAAGTCAGAATTGTGCATTTTCTATTTAATTCTGATGCAATTTCTGTGTTTCATCGTCAATAAGAAGGTCCAAGGGATACAGTAAACCTGGAGTGAAGCATCGGAGTCTATAACTAGTGTCACAGAAATGGTTCAAATATAGACAGTAAGAAGAGTGAGTCTTCTTGTACTTAAGTCGGCATTGTGCTTTTTGTAATTAATTCCGATGCAATTTCTGTGTTTCATCGTCAATAAGACGTTCAGAGGGATACAGTAAACCTGAAGTGAAGCATCTGAATGTATAACTAGTGTCACAGGAATGGTTCAAATCATAGACAGTTGGAAGAGTAAGTCTTCTTGTACTTAAGTCGGCATTGTGTATTTTGTATTTAATTCCGATGCAATTTTGTGTTTAATTTTTTTTAATATGAAGGTCCAAGGGATACAGTAAACCTGAAGTGAAGCATCGGAATCTGCAACTAGTGTCACAGGAATGGTTCAAAGCATAGACAGTAAGAAGAGTCAGTCTTCTTGTACTTAAGTCGGCATTGTGTCTTTTGTATTTAATTCCGATGCAATTTCTGTGTTTCATCGTCAATAAGAAGGTCCAAGGGATACAGTAAACCTGAAGTGAAGCATCGGAATTTATAACTAGTGTCACAGGAATGGTTCAAAACATTGTCAGTAAGAAGAGTCAGTCTTCATGTACTTAAGTCAGCATTGTGCATTTTCTATTTAATTCTGATGCAATTTCTGCGTTTCATCGTCAATAAGAAGGTCCAAGGGATACAGTAAACCTGGAGTGAAGCAACGGAGTCTATAACTAGTGTCACAGGAATGGTTCAAATATAGACAGTAAGAAGAGTGAGTCTTCTTGTACTTAAGTCGGCATTGTGCTTTTTGTATTTAATTCCGATGCAATTTCTGTGTTTCATCGTAAATAAGACGTTCAGAGGGATACAGTAAACCTGAAGTGAAGCATCGGAATCTATAACTAGTGTCACAGGAATGGTTCAAGACGTAGTCAGTAAGAAGAGTCAGTCTTCTTGTCCTTAAGTCGGGATTGTTCCTTTTGTGTTTAATTCCGATGCAATTTCTGTGTTTCATCGTCAGTAAGAAGGTCCAAGGGATACAGTAAACCTGGGGTGAAGCATCGGAGTCTATATCTAGTGTCACAGGAATGGTTCAAATATAGACTGTAAGAAGAGTCAGTCTTCTTGTACTTAAGTCGGCATTGTGCTTTTTGTATTTAATTCCGATGCAATTTCTGTGTTTCATCGTCAATAAGACGGTCAGAGGGATACAGTAAGCCTGGAGTGAAGCATCGGAATCTATAACTAGTGTTACAGGAATGGTTCAAAACATAGTCGGTAAGAAGACTCAGTCTTCTTGTACTTAAGTCGGCATTGTGTCTTTTGTATTTAATTCCGATGCAATTTCTGTGTTTCATTGTCAATATGAATGTCCAAGGGATACAGTAAACCTGAAGTGAAGCATCGGAATCTACAACTAGTGTCACAGGAATGGTTCAAAACATAGACAGTAAGAAGAGTCAGTCTTCTTGTACTTAAGTGGGCATTGTGCCTTTTCTATTTAATTCCGATGCCATTTCTGTGTTTCATCGTCAATAAGAAGGTCTAAAGGATACAGTAAACCTGAAGTGAAGCATCGGAATCTATAACAAGTGTCACAGGAATGGTTCAAAACATAGTTAGTAATAAGAGTCAGTCTTCCTGTACTTAAGTTGGCATTGTGCCTTTCGTATTTAATTCCGATGCAATTTCTGTGTTTCACCGTCAATAAGAAGGTCAGAGGGATACAGTACACCTAAAGTGAAGCATCGGAATCTATAACTAGTGTCACAGTAATGGTTCAAAACATAGTCAGTAAGAAGAGTCAGTCTTCTTTTACTTAAGTCGGCATTGTGCCTTTTCTATTTAATTTCGATGCCATTTCTGTGTTTCATCGTCAATAAGAAGGTCTGAGGGATACAGTAAACCTGAAGTATAGCATCGGAATCTATAACTAGTGTCACAGTAATGGTTCAAAACATAGTCAGTAAGAAGAGTCAGTCTTCTTGTACTTAAGTCAGCATTGTGCATTTTCTATTTAATTCTGATGCAATTTCTCTGTTTCATCGTCAATAAGAATGTCCAAGGGATACAGTAAACCTGGAGTGAAGCATCAGAGTCTATAACTAGTGTCACAGGAATGGTTCAAATATAGACAGTAAGAAGAGTCAGTCCTCTTGTGCTTAAGTCGGCATTGTGCTTTTTGTATTTAATTCCAATGCAATTTCTGTGTTTCATCGTCAATAAGAAGGTCCAAGGGATACAGTAAACCTGAAGTGAAGCATCGGAATTTATAACTAGTGTCACAGGAATGGTTCAAAACATAGTCAGTAGGAAGAGTCAGTCTTCTTGTACTTAAGTCAGCATTGTGCATTTTCTATTTAATTCTGATGCAATTTCTGTGTTTCATCGTCAATGAGAAGGTCCTAGGGATACAGTAAACCTGGAGTGAAGCATCGGAATCTAGAACTAGTGTCACAGGAATGGTTCAAATCATAGACAGTAAGAAGAGTCAGACTTCTTTTACTTAAGTCGGCATTGTTCCTTTTGTATTTAATTCCGATGCAATTTCTGTGTTTCATCGTCAATGAGAAGGTCCAAAGGATACAGTAAACCTGGAGTGAAGCATCGGAGTCCATAACTAGTGTCACAGGAGTGGTTCAAATATAGACAGTAAGAAGAGTCAGTCTTCTTGTACTTAATTCGGCATTGTGCCTTTTGTATTTAATTCCGATGCAATTTCTGTGTTTCATCGTCAATAAGGAGGTCAGAGGGATACAGTGAACCGGAAGTGAAGCATCGAAATCTATAACTAGTGTCACAGGAACGGATCAAAGCATAGTCAGTAGGAAGAGTCAGTCTCCTTGTACTTAAGTCAGAATTGTGCATTTTCTATTTAATTCTGATGCAATTTCTGTGTTTCATCGTCATTAAGAAGGTCCAAGGGATACAGTAAACCTGGAGTGAAGCATCGGAGTCTATAACTAGTGTCACAGGAATGGTTCAAATATAGACAGTAAGAAGAGTGAGTCTTCTTGTACTTAAGTCGGCATTGTGCTTTTTGTATTTAATTCCGATGCAATTTCTGTGTTTCATCGTCAATAAGACGTTCAGAGGGATACAGTAAACCTGAAGTGAAGCATCGGAATGTATAACTAGTGTCACAGGAATGGTTCAAATCATAGACAGTTGGAAGGGTAAGTCTTCTTGTACTTAAGTCGGCATTGTGTATTTTGTATTTAATTCCGATGCAATTTTGTGTTTAATTGTCAATATGAAGGTCCAAGGGATACAGTAAACCTGAAGTGAAGCATCGGAATCTGCAACTAGTGTCACAGGAATGGTTCAAAGCACAGACAGTAAGAAGAGTCAGTCTTCTTGTACTTAAGTCGGCATTGTGTCTTTTGTATTTAAATCCGATGCAATTTCTGTGTTTCATCGTCAATAAGAAGGTCCAAGGGATACAGTAAACCTGAAGTGAAGCATCGGAATTTATAACTAGTGTCACAGGAATGGTTCAAAACATAGTCAGTAAGAAGAGTCAGTCTTCTTGTACTTAAGTCAGCATTGTGCATTTTCTATTTAATTCTGATGCAATTTCTGTGTTTCATCGTCAATAAGAAGGTCCAAGGGATACAGTAATCCTGGAGTGAAGCAACGGAGTCTATAACTAGTGTCACAGGAATGGTTCAAATATAGACAGTAAGAAGAGTGAGTCTTCTTGTACTTAAGTCGGCATTGTGCTTTTTGTATTTAATTCCGATGCAATTTCTGTGTTTCATCGTCAATAAGACGTTCAGAGGGATACAGTAAACCTGAAGTGAAGCATCGGAATCTATAACTAGTGTCACAGGAATGGTTCAAGACGTAGTCAGTAAGAAGAGTCAGTCTTCTTGTCCTTAAGTCGGGATTGTTCCTTTTGTGTTTAATTCCGATGCAATTTCTGTGTTTCATCGTCAGTAAGAAGGTCCAAGGGATACAGTAAACCTGGGGTGAAGCATCGGAGTCTATATCTAGTGTCACAGGAATGGTTCAAATATAGACTGTAAGAAGAGTCAGTCTTCTTGTACTTAAGTCGGCATTGTGCTTTTTGTATTTAATTCCGATGCAATTTCTGTGTTTCATCGTCAATAAGACGGTCAGAGGGATACAGTAAGCCTGGAGTGAAGCATCGGAATCTATAACTAGTGTTACAGGAATGGTTCAAAACATAGTCGGTAAGAAGACTCAGTCTTCTTGTACTTAAGTCGGCATTGTCTCTTTTGTATTTCATTCCGATGCAATTTCTGTGTTTCATTGTCAATATGAAGGTCCAAGGGATACAGTAAACCTGAAGTGAAGCATCGGAATCTACAACTAGTGTCACAGGAATGGTTCAAAACATAGACAGTAAGAAGAGTCAGTCTTCTTGTACTTAAGTGGGCATTGTGCCTTTTCTATTTAATTCCGATGCCATTTCTGTGTTTCATCGTCAATAAGAAGGTCTAAAGGATACAGTAATAATGAAGTGAAGCATCGGAATCTATAACAAGTGTCACAGGAATGGTTCAAAACATAGTTAGTAATAAGAGTCAGTCTTCCTGTACTTAAGTTGGCATTGTGCCTTTCGTATTTAATTCCGATGCAATTTCTGTGTTTCACCGTCAATAAGAAGGTCAGAGGGATACAGTACACCTAAAGTGAAGCATCGGAATCTATAACTAGTGTCACAGTAATGGTTCAAAACATAGTCAGTAAGAAGAGTCAGTCTTCTTTTACTTAAGTCGGCATTGTGCCTTTTCTATTTAATTTCGATGCCATTTCTGTGTTTCATCGTCAATAAGAAGGTCTGAGGGATACAGTAAACCTGAAGTATAGCATCGGAATCTATAACTAGTGTCACAGTAATGGTTCAAAACATAGTCAGTAAGAAGAGTCAGTCTTCTTGTACTTAAGTCAGCATTGTGCATTTTCTATTTAATTCTGATGCAATTTCTCTGTTTCATCGTCAATAAGAATGTCCAAGGGATACAGTAAACCTGGAGTGAAGCATCGGAGTCTATAACAAGTGTCACAGGAATGGTTCAAATATAGACAGTAAGAAGAGTCAGTCCTCTTGTGCTTAAGTCGGCATTGTGCTTTTTGTATTTAATTCCAATGCAATTTCTGTGTTTCATCGTCAATAAGACGGTCAGAGGGATACAGTAAACCTGAAGTGAAGCATCGGAATGTATAACTAGCGTCACAGGAATGGATCAAAACATAGACAGTTGGAAGGGTAAGTCTTCTTGTACTTAAGTCGGCATTGTGCCTTTTGTATTTAATTGCGATGCAATTTCTGTGTTTAGATGTCAATATGAAGGTCCAAGGGATACAGTAAACCTGAAGTGAAGCATCGGAATCTACAACTAGTGTCACAGGAATGGTTCCAAGCATAGACAGTAAGAAGAGTCAGTCTCCTTGTACTTAAGTCGGCATTGTGCCTTTTCTATTTAATTCCGATGCAATTTCTGTGTTTCATCGTCAAGAAGAAGGTCCAATTGATACAGTAAACCTGGAGTGAAACATCGGAATCTATAACTAGTGTCACCGGAATGGTTCAAATCATAGACAGTAAGAAGAGTCAGACTTCTTTTACTTCAGTCGGCATTGTGCCTTTTGTATTTAATTCCGATGCAATTTCTGTGTTTCATCGTCAATAAGAAGGTCCAAGGGATACAGTAAACCTGGTGTGAAGCATCGGAGTCTATAGCTAGTGTCAAAGGAATGGTTCAAAAATAGACAGTAAGTAGAGTCAGTCTTCTTGTACTTAATTCGGCATTGTGCTTTTTTGTATTTAATTCCGATGTAATTTCTGTGTTTCATCGTCAATAAGAAGGTCAGTGGGATACAGTAAACCTAAAGTGAAGCATCGGAATCTATAACTAGTGTCAAAGGAATGGTTCAAAACATAGTCAGTAAGAAGAGTCAGTCTTCTTGTACTTAAGTCGGCATTGGGCCTTTTGGATTTAATCCGATGCAATTTCTGGGTTTCATCGTCAAATAAGAAGGTCCAAGGGATACGGTAAACCTGGAGTGAAACATCGGAATCTATAACTAGTGTCACTGGGACGGTTCAAAACATAAACAGTAAGATGAGTCAGTATTCTTGTACTTAATTCGGCGATGTGCTCTTTGTATTTAATTCCGATGCAATTTATGTGCTTCATCGTCACTAAGAAGGTCAGAGGGATACAGTAATCCTGAAGTTAAGCATCGGAATCTATAACTAGTGTCACAGGAACGGATCAAAGCATAGTCAGTAGGGAGAGTCAGTCTTCTTGTAGTTAAGTCGACATTGTGCCTTTTGTATTGAATTCCAATGCAATTTCTGTGTTTCATCGTCAATGAGAAGGTCCAAGGGATACAGTAATCCTGACGTGAAGCATCGGAATCTATAACAAGTGTCTTAGGAATGGTTCAAAGGATAGACAGTAGGAAGAGTCAGTCTTCTAGTACTTAAGTCGGCATTGTGTCTTTTCTATTCAATTCCGATGCAATTTCTGTGTTTCATCGTCAATAAGACGGTCAGAGGGATGGAGTAAACCTGAAGTGAAGCATCGGAATCTATAACTAGTGTCACATGAATGGTTCAAAACATAGACAGTTGGAAGGGTCAGTCTTCTTGTACTTAAGTCGGCATTGTGTCTTTTGTATTTAATTCCGATGCAATATCTGTGTTTCATCGTCAATAAGAAGGTCCAAGAGGAACAGTAAACCTGAAGTGAAGCATCGGAATTTATAACTAGTGTCACAGGAAAGGTTCAAAACATAGTCAGTAGGAAGAGTCAGTCTTCTTGTACTTAAGTCAGCATTGTGCATTTTCTATTTAATTCTGATGCAATTTCTGTGTTTCATCGTCAATGAGAAGGTCCTAGGGATACAGTAAACCTGGAGTGAAGCATCGGAATCTAGAACTAGTGTCACAGGAATGGTTCAAATCATAGACAGTAAGAAGAGTCAGTCTCCTTGTACTTAAGTCGGCATTGTGCCTTTTCTATTTAATTCCGATGCAATTTCTGTGTTTCATCGTCAATAAGAAGGTCCAAGGGATACAGTAAACCTGAGAAGAAGCATCGGAATCTATAACTAGTGTCACAGGAATGGTTCAAAACAAAGTCAGTAAGAAGAGTCAGTCTTCTTGTACGTTAGTCATCATTGTGAATTTTCTATTTAATTCTGATGCAATTTCTGTGTTTCATCGTCAAGAAGAAGGTCCAATTGATACAGTAAACCTGGAGTGAAACATCGGAATCTATAACTAGTGTCACCGGAATGGTTCAAATCATAGACAGTAAGAAGAGTCAGACTTCTTTTACTTCAGTCGGCATTGTGCCTTTTGTATTTAATTCCGATGCAATTTCTGTGTTTCATCGTCAATAAGAAGGTCCAAGGGATACAGTAAACCGGGTGTGAAGCATCGGAGTCTATAGCTAGTGTCAAAGGAATGGTTCAAAAATAGACAGTAAGTAGAGTCAGTCTTCTTGTACTTAATTCGGCATTGTGCTTTTTTGTATTTAATTCCGATGTAATTTCTGTGTTTCATCGTCAATAAGAAGGTCAGAGGGATACAGTAAACCTAAAGTGAAGCATCGGAATCTATAACTAGTGTCAAAGGAATGGTTCAAAACATAGTCAGTAAGAAGAGTCAGTCTTCTTGTACTTAAGTCGGCATTGGGCCTTTTGGATTTAATCCGATGCAATTTCTGGGTTTCATCGTCAAATAAGAAGGTCCAAGGGATACGGTAAACCTGGAGTGAAACATCGGAATCTATAACTAGTGTCACTGGGACGGTTCAAAACATAAACAGTAAGATGAGTCAGTATTCTTGTACTTAATTCGGCGATGTGCTCTTTGTATTTAATTCCGATGCAATTTATGTGCTTCATCGTCACTAAGAAGGTCAGAGGGATACAGTAATCCTGAAGTTAAGCATCGGAATCTATAACTAGTGTCACAGGAACGGATCAAAGCATAGTCAGTAGGAAGAGTCAGTCTTCTTGTAGTTAAGTCGACATTGTGCCTTTTGTATTGAATTCCAATGCAATTTCTGTGTTTCATCGTCAATGAGAAGGTCCAAGGGATACAGTAATCCTGACGTGAAGCATCGGAATCTATAACAAGTGTCTTAGGAATGGTTCAAAAGATAGACAGTAGGAAGAGTCAGTCTTCTAGTACTTAAGTCGGCATTGTGTCTTTTCTATTCAATTCCGATGCAATTTCTGTGTTTCATCGTCAATAAGACGGTCAGAGGGATGGAGTAAACCTGAAGTGAAGCATCGGAATCTATAACTAGTGTCACATGAATGGTTCAAAACATAGACAGTTGGAAGGGTCAGTCTTCTTGTACTTAAGTCGGCATTGTGTCTTTTGTTTTTAATTCCGATGCAATATCTGTGTTTCATCGTCAATAAGAAGGTCCAAGGGGAACAGTAAACCTGAAGTGAAGCATCGGAATTTATAACTAGTGTCACAGGAAAGGTTCAAAACATAGTCAGTAGGAAGAGTCAGTCTTCTTGTACTTAAGTCAGCATTGTGCATTTTCTATTTAATTCTGATGCAATTTCTGTGTTTCATCGTCAATGAGAAGGCCCTAGGGATACAGTAAACCTGGAGTGAAGCATCGGAATCTAGAACTAGTGTCACAGGAATGGTTCAAATCATAGACAGTAAGAAGAGTCAGACTTCTTTTACTTAAGTCGGCATTGTTCCTTTTGTATTTAATTCCGATGCAATTTCTGTGTTTCATCGTCAATGAGAAGGTCCAAAGGATACAGTAAACCTGGAGTGAAGCATCGGAGTCCATAACTAGTGTCACAGGAATGGTTCAAATATAGACAGTAAGAAGAGTCAGTCTTCTTGTACTTAATTCGGCATTGTGCCTTTTGTATTTAATTCCGATGCAATTTCTGTGTTTCATCGTCAATAAGGAGGTCAGAGGGATACAGTGAACCGCAAGTGAAGCATCGAAATCTATAACTAGTGTCACAGGAACGGATCAAAGCATAGTCAGTAGGAAGAGTCAGTCTTCTTGTACTTAAGTCAGCATTGTGCATTTTCTATTTAATTCTGATGCAATTCCTGTGTTTCATCGTCAATAAGAAGGTCCAAGGGATACAGTAAACCTGGAGTGAAGCATCGGAGTCTATAACTAGTGTCACAGGAATGGTTCAAATATAGACAGTAAGAAGAGTGAGTCTTCTTGTACTTAAGTCGGCATTGTGCTTTTTGTATTTAATTCCGATGCAATTTCTGTGTTTCATCGTCAATAAGGCGTTCAGAGGGATACAGTAAACCTGAAGTGAAGCATCGGAATGTATAACTAGTGTCAGAGGAATGGTTCAAAACATAGACAGTTGGAAGGGTAAGTCTTCTTGTACTTAAGTCGAAATTGTGTATTTTGTATTTAATTCCGATGCAATTTTGTGTTTAATTGTCAATATGAAGGTCCAAGGGATACAGTAAACCTGAAGTGAAGCATCGGAATCTGCAACTAGTGTCACAGGAATGGTTCAAAGCATAGACAGTAAGAAGAGTCAGTCTTCTTGTACTTAAGTCGGCATTGTGTCTTTTGTATTTAATTCCGATGCAATTTCTGTGTTTCATCGTCAATAAGAAGGTCCAAGGGATACAGTAAACCTGAAGTGAAGCATCGGAATTTATAACTAGTGTCACAGGAATGGTTGAAAACATAGTCAGTAAGAAGAGTCAGTCTTCTTGTACTTAAGTCAGCATTGTGCATTTTCTATTTAATTCTGATGCAATTTCTGTGTTTCATCGTCAATAAGAAGGTCCAAGGGATACAGTAAACCTGGAGTGAAGCATCGGAGTCTATAACTAGTGTCACAGGAATGGTTCAAATATAGACAGTAAGAAGAGTGAGTCTTCTTGTACTTAAGTCGGCATTGTGCTTTTTGTATTTAATTCCGATGCAATTTCTGTGTTTCATCGTCAATACGACGTTCAGAGGGATACAGTAAACCTGAAGTGAAGCATCGGAATGTATAACTAGTGTAACAGGAATGGTTCAAAACATAGACAGTTGGAAGGGTAAGTCTTCTTGTACTTAAGTCGGCATTGTGTATTTTGTATTTAATTCCGATGCAATTTTGTGTTTAATTGTCAATATGAAGGTCCAAGGGATACAGTAAACCTGAAGTGAAGCATCGGAATCTGCAACTAGTGTCACAGGAATGGTTCAAAGCATAGACAGTAAGAAGAGTCAGTCTTCTTGTACTTAAGTCGGCATTGTGCCTTTTCTATTTAATTCCGATGCAATTTCTGTGTTTCATCGTCAATAAGAAGGTCCAAGGGATACAGTAAACCTGAATTGAAGCATCGGAATCTATAACTAGTGCCACAGGAATGGTTCAAAACATAGACTGTAAGAAGCGTCAGTGTTCTTGTACTTAATTCGACATTCTGCCTTTTGTATTTAATTCCGATGCAATTTCTGTGTTTCATCGTCAATAAGGAGGTCAGAGGGATACAGTAAACCTTAAGTGTAGCATCGGAATCTATAACTAGTGTCACAGGAATGGTTCAAATATAGACAGTAAGAAGAGTCAGTCTTCTTGTACTTAATTAGGCATTGTGCCTTTTGTATTTAATTCCGATGCAATTTCTGTGTTTCATCGTCAATAAGGAGGTCAGAGGGATACAGTGAACCGGAAGTGAAGCATCGGAATCTATAACTAGTGTCACAGGAATGGTTCAAAACATAGTCTGTAAGAAGAGTCAGTCTTCTTGTACTTAAGTCGGCATTGTGCCTTTTGTATTTAATTCCGATGCAATTTCTGTGTTTTATCGTCAAATAAGAAGGTCCAAGGGATACAGTAAACCTGGAGTGAAACATCGGAATCTATAACTAGTGTCACAGGGACGGTTCAAAACGTAGACGGTAGGATGAGTCAGTATTCTTGTACTTAAGTCGGCATTGTGCTTTTTGTATTTAATTCCGATGCAATTTCTGTGTTTTTTCGTCAATAAGACGGTTAGAGGGATACCGTAAACCTGAAGTGAAGAATCGGAATCTATAACTAGTGTCACAGGAATGGTTCAAAACATAGACAGTTGGAAGGGTCAGTCTTCTTGTACTTAAGTGGGCATTGTGTCTTTTGTATTTACTTCCGATGCAATTTCTGTGTTTCATCGTCAATAAGAAGGTCTGAGGGATACAGTAAACCTGGTGTGAAGCATCGGAATCTATAACTAGTGTCACAGGAATGGTTCACAACATAGTCAGTAAGAAGAGTCATCATTCTTGACCTTAAGTCGGCCTTGTGCCTTTTGTATTTAATTCCGATGCAATTTCTGTGTTTCATCGTCAATACGAAGGTCAGAGGGATACAGTAAACCTGAAGTGAAGCATCGGAATCCATAACTGGTGTCACAGGAATGGTTCAAAACATAGTCAGTAAGAAGACTCAGTCTTCTTGTTGTTTTGTTGGCATTGTGCCTTTCGTATTTAATTCCGATGCAATTTCTGTGTTTCACCGTCAATAAGAAGGTCAGAGGGATACAGTAAACCTGAAGTGAAGCATCGGAATCTATAACTAGTGGCACAGGAATGGTTCAAACATAGACAGTAAGAAGAGTCGGTCTTCTTGTACTTAAGTCGACATTGTGCCTTTTGTATTTAATTCCGATGCAATTTCTGTGATTCATCGTAAATAAGAAGGTCAGAGGGATACAGTAAACATGAAGTGAAGCATCGGAATCTATAACTAGTGTCACAGGAATGGTTCAAATGATAGTCAGTAAGAAGAGTCAGTCTTCTTGTCCTTAAGTCGGCATTGTGCCTTTTGTATTTAATTCCGATGAAATTTGTATGTTTCATCGTTAATCAGAAGGTCCAAGGGATACAGTAAACATGAAGTGAAGCATGGAACTCTATAACTAGTGTCACAGAAATGGTTCAAAACATATACAGTAGGAGGAATCAGACTTCTTGTACATAAGTCGGCATTGTGCCTTTTGTATTTAATTCCGATGCAATTTCTGTGATTCATCGTCAATAAGAAGGTCAGAGGGATACAGTAAACCTGAAGTGAAGCATCGGAATCTATAACTAGTGTCACAGGAATGGTTCAAAGCATAGTCAGTAAGAAGAGTCAGTCTTCTAGTAGTCAAGTCAGCATTGTGCCTTTTGTATTTAATTCCGATGCAATTTCTGTGTTTCATCGTCACTAAGAAGGTCAGAGGGATACAGTAATCCTGAAGTTAAGCATCGGAATCTATAACTAGTGTCACAGGAATGGTTCAAAGCATAGTCAGTAAGAAGAGTCAGTCTTCTTGTAGTTAAGTCGGCATTGTGCATTTTGTATCGATTTCCGAAGCAACGTCTGTGTTTCATCGTCAATAAGAAGGTCCAAGGGATACAGTAAACCTGAAGTGAGGCATCGGAATCTATAACTAGTGTCACAGGAATGGTTCAAAACATAGACAGTAGGAAGAGTCAGTCTTCTTGTACTTAAGTCGGCATTGTGCCATTTCTATTTAATTCCGATGCAATTTCTTTGTTTCATCGTCAATAATACGGTCAGAGGGATGCAGTAAACCTGAAGTGAAGCATCGGAATCTATAACTAGTGTCACAGGAATGGGTCAAACATAGACATTAAGAAGAGTCAGTCTTCTTGTACTTACGTCGGCATTGTGTCTTTTGTATTTAATTCCGATGCAATTTCTGTGTTTCATCGTCAATAAGAAGGTCCAAGGGATACAGTAAACTTGAAGTGAAGCATCGGAATCTACAACTAGTGTCACAGGAATGCTTCAAAACATAGACAGTGAGAAGAGTCGGTCTTCTTGTACTTAAGTCCGCATTGTGCCTTTTCTATCTAATTCCGATGCAATTTCTGTGTTGCATCGTCAATAAGAATGTCAGAGGGATACAGTAAACCTGAAGTGAAGCATAGGAATCTATAACTAGTGTCACAGGAATGGTTCAAAACATAGTCAGTAAGAAGAGTCAGTCTTCTTGTACTTAAGTTGGCATTGTGCTTTTCGTATTTAATTCCGATGCAATTTCTGTGTTTCACCGTCAATAGGAAGGTCAGAGGGATACAGTAAACCTGAAGTGAAGCATCGGAATCTATAACTAGTGTCACAGGAATGGTACCAAACATAGACAGTAAGAAGAGTCAGTCTTTTTGTATTTAAGTCGGCATTGTGCCTTTTGTATTTAATTCCGGTGCAATTTCTGTGTTTCATCGTCAATAAGAAGGTCAGAGAGATACAGTAAACCTGGAGTGAAGCATCGGAATCTATAACTAGTGTCACACGAATGGTTCAAAACATAGTCAGTAAGAAGAGTCAGTCTTCTTGTCCTTAAGTCGGCATTGTGTTTTTGTATTTAATTCCGATGCAATTTCTGTGTTTCATAGTCAACAAGAAGGTCCAAGGGATACAGTAAACCTGGAGTGAAGCATCGGAATCTTTAACTAGTGTCACAGTAATGGTTCAAAACATAGACAGTAAGAAGAGTCAGTCTTCGTGTACTTAAGTTGGCATTGTGCCTTTTGTATTTAATTCCGATGCAATCTCTGTGTTTCATCGTCAATAAGAAAGTCCAAGAGATATAGTAAACCTGAAGTGAAGCATCGCAATCTATAACTAGTGTCACAGGAATGGTTCAAACCATAGACAGTAAGAATAGTCAGTCTTCTTGTACTTAAGTCGGGATTGTTCCTTTTGTGTTTAATTCCGATGCAATTTCTGTGTTTCATCGTCAGTAAGAAGGTCCAAGGGATACAGTAAACCTGGGGTGAAGCATCGGAGTCTATATCTAGTGTCACAGGAATGGTTCAAATATAGACAGTAAGAAGAGTCAGTCTTCTTGTACTTAAGTCGGCATTGTGCTTTTTGTATTTAATTCCGATGCAATTTCTGTGTTTCATCGTCAATAAGACGGTCAGAGGGATACAGTAAACCTGAAGTGAAGCATCGGAATCTACAACTAGTGTCACAGGAATGGTTCAAAACATAGACAGTAAGAAGAGTCAGTCTTCTTGTACTTAAGTGGGCATTGTGCCTTTTCTATTTAATTCCGATGCAATTTCTGTGTTTCATCGTCAAATAAGAAGGTCAGAGGGATACCGTAAACCTGAAGTGACGCATCGCAGTCTATAACTAGTGTCACAGGAATGGTTCAAAACATAGTCGGTGAATGGACTCAGTCTTCTTGTACTTATGTTGGCATTGTGCCTTTCGTATTTAATTCCGATGCAATTTCTGTGTTTTACCGTCAATAAGAAGGTCAGAGGGATACAGTAAACCTGAAGTGAAGCATCGGAATCTATAACTAGTGTCACAGGAATGGTTCAAACATAGTCAGTAAGAAGAGTCAGTCTTCTTGTACTTATGTTGGCATTGTGCCTTTCGTATTTAATTCCGATGCAATTTCTGTGTTTCACCGTCAATAAGAACGTCAGAGGGATACAGTAAACCTGAAGTGAAGCATCGGAATGTATAACTAGTGGCACAGGAATGGATCAAAACATAGACAGTTGGAAGGGTAAGTCCTCTTGTACTTAAGTCGGCATCGTGCCATTTTGTATTTAATTCCGATGCAATTTCTGTGTTTAGTTGTCCATATGAAGGTTTAAGGGATACAGTAAACCTGAAGTGAAGCATCGGAATCTACAACTAGTGTCACAGGAATGGTTCAAAGATAGACAGTAAGAAGAGTCAGTCTTCTTGTACTTAAGTCGGCATTGTGCCTTTTCTATTTAATTCCGATGCAATTTCTGTGTTTCATCGTCAATAAGAAGGTCAGAGGGATACAGTAAACCTGGAGTGAAGCATCGGAATCTATAACTAGTGTCACACGAATGGTTCAAAACATAGTCCGTAAGAGGAGTCAGTCTTCTTGTCCTTAAGTCGGCATTGTGTTTTTGTATTTAATTCCGATGCAATATCTGTGTTTCATCGTCAAGAAGAAGGTCCAATTGATACAGTAAACCTGGAGTGAAGCATCGGAGTCTATAGCTAGTGTCAAAGGAATGGTACAAAAATAGACAGTAAGTAGAGTCAGTCTACTTATACTTAATTCGGCATTGTGCTTTTTTGTATTTAATTCCGATGTAATTTCTGTGTTTCATCGTCAATAAGAAAGTCAGAGGGATACAGTAAACCTAAAGTGAAGCATCGGAATCTATAAATAGTGTCACAGGAATGGTTCAAAACATAGTCAGTAAGAAGAGTCAGTCTTCTTGTACATAAGTCGGCATTGTGCCTTTTGGATATAATCCGATGCAATTTCTGTGTTTCATCGTCAAATAAGAAGGTCCAAGGGATGCGGTAAACCTGGAGTGAAACATCGGAATCAATAACTAGTGTCACTGGGACGGTTCAAAACATAAACAGTAAGATGAGTCAGTATGCTTGTACTTAATTCGGCGATGTGAATTTTGTATTTAATTCCGATGCAATTTCTGTGTTTCATCGTCACTAAGAAGGTCAGAGGGATACAGTAATCCTGAAGTTAAGCATCGGAATCTATAACTAGTGTCACAGGAATGGATCAAAGCATAGTCAGTAAGAAGAGTCAGACTACTTGTAGTTAAGTCGGCATTGTGCCTTTTGTATTGAATTCCAATGCAATTTCTGTGTTTCATCGTCAATAAGAAGGCCCAAGGGATACAGTAATCCTGACGTGAAGCATCGGAATCTATAACAAGTGTCTTAGGAATGGTTCAAAACATAGACATTATGAAGGGTCAGTCTTCTTGTACTTAAGTCGGCATTGTGTCTTTTGTATTTAATTCCGATGCAATTTCTGTGTTTCATCGTCAATACGAAAGTCCAAGGGATACAGTAAACCTGAAGTGAAGCATCGGAATCTATAACTAGTGTCACAGGAATGGTTCAAAACATAGTCAGTAATAAGAGTCAGTCTTCTTGTACTTAAGTCAGCATTGTGCATTATCTATTTAAATCTGACGCAATTTCTGTGTTTCATCGTCAATAAGAAGGTCCTAGGGATACAGTAAACCTGGAGTGAAGCATCGGAATCTATAACTAGTGTCACAGGAATGGTTCAAATCATAGACAGTAAGAAGTGTCAGACTTCTTTTACTTAAGTCGGCATTGTTCCTTTTGTATTTAATTCCGATGCAATTTCTGTGTTTCATCGTCAATGAGAAGGTCCAAGGGATACAGTAAACCTGGAGTGAAGCAACGGAGTCTATAACTAGCGTCACAGGAATGGTTCAAATATAGACAGTAAGAAGGGTCAGTCTTCTTGTACTTAATTCGGCATTGTGCCTTTTGTATTTAATTCCGATTCAATTTCTGTGTTTCATCGTCTATAAGGAGGTCAGAGGGATACAGTGAACCGTAAGTGAAGCATCGGAATCTATACCTAGTGTCACAGTAATGGTTCAAAACATAGTCAGTAAGAAGAGTCAGTCTTCTTGTACATAAGTCAGCATTGTGCATTTTCTATTTAATTCCTATGCAATTTCTGTGTTTCATCGTCAATAAGAAGGTCCAAGGGATACAGTAAACCTAGAGTGAAGCATCGGAGTCTATAACTAGTGTCACAGGAATGGTTCAAATATAGACAGTAAGAAGAGTGAGTCTTCTTGTACTTAAGTCGGCATTGTGCTTTTTGTATTTAATTCCGATGCAATTTCTGTGTTTCATCGTCAATAAGACGTTCAGAGGGATACAGTAAACCTGAAGCTAAGCTTCGGAATGATTAACTAGTGTCACAGGAATGGTTCAAAACATAGACATTTGGAAGGGTAAGTCTTCTTGTACTTAAGTCGGCATTGTGTATTTTGTATTTAATTCCGATGCAATTTCTGTGTTTAATTGTCAATATGAAGGTCCAAGGGATACAGTAAACCTGAAGTGAAGCATCGGAATCTACAACTAGTGTCACAGAAATGGTTCAAAGCATAGACAGTAAGAAGAGTCAGTCTTCTTGTACTTAAGTCGGTATTGTGCTTTTCTATTTAATTCCGATGCAATTTCTGTGTTTCATCGTCAATAAGAAGGTCCAAGGGATACAGTAAACCTGAAGTGAAGCATCGGAATCTATAACTAGTGCCACAGGAATGGTACAAAACATAGTCAGTAAGAAGAGACAGTCTTCTTGTACTTAAGTCGGCATTGTGCCTTTTGTATTTAATTCCGATGCAATCTCTATGTTTCATCGTCAATAAGAAGGTCCATGGGATACTGTAAAACTGGAGTGAAGAATCGGAAACTATAAATAGAGTCACAGGGACGGTTTAAAGCATAGACAGTAAGATGAGTCAATATTGTTGTACTTAAGTCGGCATTGTGCCTTTTCTATTAATACCGATGTAATTTCTGTGTTTCATCGTCAATAAGAATGTCCAAGGGATACAGTAAACCTGAAGAGAAGCATCGCAGTCTCTAACTAGTGTTACAGGAATGGTTTAAAACAAAGTCAGTAAGAAGAGTCAGTCCTCTTGTACGTAAGTCATCATTGTGCATTTTCTATTTATTTCTGATGCAATTTCTGTGTTTCATCGTCAATATGAAGGTCCAAGGGATACAGTAAACCTGGAGTGAAGCATCGGAATCTATAACTAGTGTCACAGGAATGGTTCAAATCATAGACTGTAAGAAGAGTCAGACTTCTTTTACTTAAGTCGGCATTGTGCCTTTTGTATTTAATTCCGATGCAATTTCTGTGTTTCATCGTCAGTAAGAAGGTCCAAGGGATACAGTAAACCTGGAGTGAAGCATCGGAGTCTATAGCTAGTGTCACAGGAATGGTTTAAAGATAGACAGTAAGAAGAGTCAGTCTTCTTGTACTTAATTCGGCATTGTGCCTTTTCTATTTAATTCCGATGTAATTTCTGTTATTCATCGTCAAATAGAAGGTCAGAGGGATACAGTAAACCTAAAGTGAAGCATCGGAATCTATAACTAGTGTCACAGGAATGGTGCAGAACATAGTCCGTAAGAAGAGTCAGTCTTCTTGTACTTAAGTCAGCATTGTGCATTATCTATTTAAATCTGACGCAATTTCTGTGTTTCATCGTCAATAAGAAGGTCCAAGGGATACAGTAAACCTAGAGTG
Organism: Schistocerca americana; assembly: GCF_021461395.2. Lineage (NCBI taxonomy): Eukaryota > Metazoa > Arthropoda > Insecta > Orthoptera > Acrididae > Schistocerca > Schistocerca americana. The sequence goes on from NC_060121.1 coordinate 30,649,652, forward strand.
AAGCATCGGAGTCTATAACTAGTGTCACAGGAATGGTTCAAATATAGACAGTAAGAAGAGTGAGTCTTCTTGTACTTAAGTCGGCATTGTGCTTTTTGTATTTAATTCCGATGCAATTTCTGTGTTTCATCGTCAATAAGACGTTCAGAGGGATACAGTAAACCTGAAGCTAAGCTTCGGAATGTATAACTAGTGTCACAGGAATGGTTCAAAACATAGACATTTGGAAGGGTAAGTCTTCTTGTACTTAAGTCGGCATTGTGTATTTTGTATTTAATTCCGATGCAATTTCTGTGTTTAATTGTCAATATGAAGGTCCAAGGGATACAGTAAACCTGAAGTGAAGCATCGGAATCTACAACTAGTGTCACAGAAATGGTTCAAAGCATAGACAGTAAGAAGAGTCAGTCTTCTTGTACTTAAGTCGGTATTGTGCTTTTCTATTTAATTCCGATGCAATTTCTGTCTTTCATCGTCAATAAGAAGGTCCAAGGGATACAGTAAACCTGAAGTGAAGCATCGGAATCTATAACTAGTGCCACAGGAATGGTACAAAACATAGTCAGTAAGAAGAGACAGTCTTCTTGTACTTAAGTCGGCATTGTGCCTTTTGTATTTAATTCCGATGCAATCTCTATGTTTCATCGTCAATAAGAAGGTCCATGGGATACTGTAAAACTGGAGTGAAGAATCGGAAACTATAAATAGAGTCACAGGGACGGTTTAAAGCATAGACAGTAAGATGAGTCAATATTGTTGTACTTAAGTCGGCATTGTGCCTTTTCTATTATTACCGATGTAATTTCTGTGTTTCATCGTCAATAAGAATGTCCAAGGGATACAGTAAACCTGAAGAGAAGCATCGCAGTCTCTAACTAGTGTTACAGGAATGGTTTAAAACAAAGTCAGTAAGAAGAGTCAGTCCTCTTGTACGTAAGTCATCATTGTGCATTTTCTATTTATTTCTGATGCAATTTCTGTGTTTCATCGTCAATATGAAGGTCCAAGGGATACAGTAAACCTGGAGTGAAGCATCGGAATCTATAACTAGTGTCACAGGAATGGTTCAAATCATAGACTGTAAGAAGAGTCAGACTTCTTTTACTTAAGTCGGCATTGTGCCTTTTGTATTTAATTCCGATGCAATTTCTGTGTTTCATCGTCAGTAAGAAGGTCCAAGGGATACAGTAAACCTGGAGTGAAGCATCGGAGTCTATAGCTAGTGTCACAGGAATGGTTCAAAGATAGACAGAAAGAAGAGTCAGTCTTCTTGTACTTAATTCGGCATTGTGCCTTTTCTATTTAATTCCGATGTAATTTCTGTTATTCATCGTCAATAAGAAGGTCAGAGGGATACAGTAAACCTAAAGTAAAGCATCGGAATCTATAACTAGTGTCACAGGAATGGTGCAGAACATAGTCAGTAAGAAGAGTCAGTCTTCTTGTACTTAAGTCGGCATTGTGCCTTTTGGAGTTAATCCGATGCAATTTCTGTGTTTCATCGTCAAATAAGAAGGTCCAAGGGATACGGTAAACCTGGAGTGAAACATCGGAATCTATAACTACTGTCACAGGAATGGTTCAAATCATAGACAGTAAGAAGAGTCAGACTCCTTTTACTTAAGTCGGCATTGTGCCTTTTGTATTTAATTCCGATGCTAGTTCTGTGTTTCATCGTCAATAAGAAAGTCCAAGGGATACAGTAAACCTGGTGTGAAGCATCGGAGTCTATAGCTAGTGTCAAAGGAATGGTTCAAAAATAGACAGTAAGTAGAGTCAGTCTTCTTATACTTAATTCGGCATTGTGCTTTTTGTATTTCATTCCGATGTAATTTCTGTGTTTCATTGCCAATAAGAAGGTCAGAGGGATACAGTAAACCTAAAGTGAAGCATCGGAATCTATAAATAGTGTCACAGGAATGGTTCAAATCATTGTCAGTAAGAAGAGTCAGTCTTCTTGTACTTAAGTCGGCATTGTGCCTTTTGGATATAATCCGATGCAATTTCTGTGTTTCATCGTCAAATAAGAAGGTCCAAGGGATACGGTAAACCTGGAGTGAAACATCGGAATCTATAACTAGTGTCACTGGGACGGTTTAAAACATAAACAGTAAGATGAGTCAGTGTTCTTGTACTTAATTCGGCGATGTGCTTTTTGTATTTAATTCCGATGCAATTTCTGTGTTTCATCGTCACTAAGAAGGTCAGAGGGATACAGTAATCCTGAAGTTAAGCATCGGAATCTATAACTAGTGTCACAGGAATGGATCAAAGCATAGTCAGAAAGAAGAGTCAGTCTACTTGTAGTTAAGTCATCATTGTGCCTTTTGTATTGAATTCCAATGCAATTTCTGTGTTTCATCGTCAATAAGAAGGTCCAAGGGATACAGTAATCCTGACGTGAAGCATCGGAATCTATAACAAGTGTCTTAGGAATGGTTCAAAACATAGACAGTGGGAAAAGTCAGTCATCTAGTACTTAAGTCGGCATTGTGCCTTTTCTATTTAATTGCGATGCAGTTTCTGTGTTTCATCGTCAATATGACGGTCAGAGGGATGGAGTAAACCTGAAGTGAAGCATCGGAATCTATAACTAGTGTCACATGAATGGTTTAAAACAAAGACAGTATGAAGGGTCAGTCTTCTTGTACTTAAGTCGGCATTGTGTCTTTATATTTAATTCCGATGCAATTTCTGTGTTTCATCGTCAATAAGAAGGTCAGAGCGATACAGTAATCCTGAAGTTAAGCATCGGAATCTATAACTAGTGTCACAGGAATGGATCAAAGCATAGTCAGTAAGAAGAGTCAGTCTTCATGTAGTTAAGTCGGCATTGTGCCTTTTGTATTGAATTCCAATGCAACTTCTGTGTTTCGTCGTCAATAAGAAGGTCCAAGGGATACAGTAATCCTGACGTGAAGCATCGGAATCTATAACAAGTGTCTTAGGAATGGTTCAAGACATAGACAGTAGGAAGAGTCAGTCTTCTAGTACTGAAGCCGGCATTGTGTCTTTTGTATTAAATTCCGATACAATTTCTGTGTTTCATCGTCAATAAGAAGATCCAAGGGATACAGTAAACCTGAAGGGAAGCAACGGAATCTACAACTAGTGTCACAGGAATGGTTCATAACATAGTCTGTAAGAAAAGTCAGTCTCCTTGTACTTAAGTCGGCATTGTGCCTTTTCTATTTAATTCCGATGCCATTTCTGTGTTTCATCGTCAATAAGAAGGTCTGAGGGATACAGTAAACTTGAAGTGAAGCATCGGAATCTATAACTAGTGTCACAGGAATGCTTCATAACATAGTCAGAAAGAAAAGACAGTCTTCTTGTACTTCAGTAGGCATTGTGCCTTTCGTATTTAATTCCGATGCAATTTCTGTGTTTCACCGTCAATAAGAAGGTCAAAGGGATACAGTAAACCTGGAGTGAAGCATCGGAATCTATAACTAGTGTCACAGGAATGGTTCAAAACATAGTCAGTAAGAAGAGTCAGTCTTCTTGTACTTAAGTCAGCATTGTGCATTTTCTATTTAATTCTGATGCAATTTCTGTGTTTCATCGTCAATAAGAAGGTCAAAGGGATACAGTAAACCTGGAGTGAAGCATCGGAATCTATAACTAGTGTCACAGGAATGGTTCAAATCATAGACAGTAAGAAGAGTCAGACTTCTTTTACTTAAGTCTGCATTGTACCTTTCGTATTCAATTCCGATGCAATTTCTGTGTTTCATCGTCAATAAGAAGGACCAAGGGATACAGTAAACCTGGAGTGAAGCATCGGAGTCTATAACTAGTGTCACAGGAATGGTTCAAATATAGACAGTAAGAAGAGTCAGTCTTCTTGAACTTAATTCGGCATTGTGCCTTTTGTATTTAATTCCGATGCAATTTCTGTGTTTCATCGTCAATAAGGAGGTCAGAGGGATACAGTAAACCTGAAGTGAAGCACCGGAATCTATAACTAGTGTCACAGGAATGGTTCAAAACATAGACAGTTGGAAGGGTCAGTCTTCTTGTACTTAAGTCGGCATTGTGTCTTTTGTATTTAATTCCGATGCAATTTCTGTGTTTCATTGTCAATATAAAGGTCCAAGGGATACAGTAAACCTGAAGTGAAGCATGGGAATTTACAACTAGTGTCACAGGAATGGTTCAAAACATAGACAGTAAGAAGAGTCAGTCTTCTTGTACGTAAGTCGGCATTGTGCCATTTCTATTTAATTCCGAAGTAATTTCTGTGTTTCATCGTCAAATAAGAAGGTCAGAGGGATACAGTAAACCCAAAGTGAAGCATCGGAATCTATAACTGGTGTCAGTGGAATGGTTCAAAGCATAGTTAGTAAGAAGACTCAGTCTTCTTGTTGTTATGTTGGCATTGTGCCTTTCGTATTTAATTCCGATGCAATTTCTGTGTTTCACCGTCAATGAGAAGGTCACAGGGATACAGTAAACCTGAAGTGAAGCATCGGAATCTATAACTAGTGGCACAGGAATGGTTCAAACATAGACAGTAAGAAGAGTCAGTCTTCTTGTACTTAAGTCGGCATTGTGCCTTTTGTATTTAATTCCGATGCAATTTCTGTGATTCATCGTCAATGAGAAGGTCAGAGGGATACAGTAAACCTGAAGTGAAGCGTCGGAATCTATAACTAGGGTCACAGGAATGGTTCAAATCATAGTCAGTAAGAAGAGTCAGTCTTCTTGTCCTTCAGTCGGCATTGTGCCTTTTGTATTTAATTCCGATGAAATTTGTATGTTTCATCCTTAATAAGAAGGTCCAAGGGATACAGTAAACATGAAGTGAAGCATCGGACTCTATAACTAGTGTCACAGAAATGGTTCAAAACATATACAGTAGGAGGAGTCAGTCTTATTGTACATAAGTCGGCATTGTGCCTTTTGTATTTAATTCCGATGAAATTTCTGTGATTCATCGTCAATAAGAAGGTCAGAGGGATACAGTAAACCTGAAGTGAAGCACAGGAATCTAAACTAGTGTCACAGGAATGGTACAAAGCTTACTCAGTAAGAAGAGTCAGTCTTCTTGTACTTAAGTCGGCATTGTGTCTTTTGTATTTAATTCCGATGTAACTTCTGTGTTTCATCGCCAAATAAGAAGGTCAGAGGGATACAGTAAACCTGAAGTGAAGCATCGGAATCTATAACTGGTGGCACAGGAATGGTTCAAAACATAGTCAGTAAGAAGACTCAGTCTTCTTGCTGTTATGTTGGCATTGTGCCTTTCGTATTTAATTCCGATGCAATTTCTGTGATTCATCGTCAATAAGAAGGTCAGAGGGATACAGTAAACCTGAAGAGAAGCATCGGAATCTATAACTAGTGTCACAGGAATGGTTCAAATCATAGTCAGTAAGAAGAGTCAGCCTTCTTGTCCTTAAGTCGGCATTGTGCCTTTTGTATTTAATTCCGATGAAATTTGTATGTTTCATCGTCAATAAGAAGGACCAAGGGATACAGTAAACCTGAAGTGAGGCATCGGAACCTATAACTAGTGTCACAGGAATGGTTCAAAACATAGACAGTAGGAAGAGTCAGTCTTCTAGTACTTATGCCGGCATTGTGCCTTTTGTATTTAGTTCCGATGCAATTTCTGTGTTTCATCGTCAATAAGACGGTCAGAGGGATACAGTAAACCTGAAGTGAAGCATCGGAATCTATAACTAGTGTCACAGGAATGGGTGAAAACATAGATATTAAGAAGAGTCAGTCTGCTTGTACTTAAGTCGGCATTGTGTCTTTTGTATTTAATTCCGATGCAATTTCTGTGTTTCATCGTCAATAAGAAGGTCCAAGGGATACAGTAAACTTGAAGTGAAGCATCGGAATCTACAACTAGTGTCACAGGAATGGTTCAAAACGTAGACAGTGAGAAGAGTCAGTCTTCTTGTACTTAAGTCGGCATTGTGCCTTTTCTTTTTAATTCCGATGCAATTTCTGTGTTTCATCGTCAATAAGAAGGTCAGAGGGATACAGTAAACCTGACGTGAAGCATAGGAATCTATAACTAGTGTCACAGGAATGGTTCAAAACATAGTCAGTAAGAAGAATCAGTCTTCTTGTACTTAAGTTGGCATTGTGTTTTTCGTATTTAATTCCGATGCAATTTCTGTGTTTCACCGTCAATAAGAAGGTCAGAGGGATACAGTAAACCTGAAGTGAAGCATCGGAATCTATAACTAGTGTCACAGGAATGGTACCAAACATAGACAGTAAGAGGAGTCAGTCTTTTTGTATTTAAGTCAGCATTGTGCCTTTTGTATTTAATTCCGATGCAATTTCTGTGTTTCATCGTCAATAAGAAGGTCAGAGGGATACAGTAAACCTGGAGTGAAGCATCGGAATCTATAACTAGTGTCACACGAATGGTTCAAGACATAGTCAGTAAGAAGAGTCAGTCTTCTTGTCCTTAAGTCGGCATTGTGTTTTTGTATTTAATTCCGATGCAATTTCTGTGTTTCATCGTCAACAAGAAGGTCCAAGGGATACAGTAAACATGGATTGAAGCATCGGAATCTTTAACTAGTGTCACAGTAATGGTTCAAAACATAGACAGTAAGAAGAGTCAGTCTTCGTGTACTTAAGTTGGCATTGTGCCTTTTGTATTTAATTCCGATGCAATCTCTGTGTTTCATTGTCAATAAGAAGGTCCAAGAGATATAGTAAACCTGAAGTGAAGCATCGGAAACTATAACTAGTGTCACAGGAATGGTTCAAGCCATAGACAGTAAGAATAGTCGGTCTTCTTGTACTTAAGTCGGCATTGTGGCTTTTGTATTTAATTCGGATGCAATTTCTGTGTTTCATCGTCAATAAGAAGGTCAGAGGGATACAGTAAACCTGAAGTGAAGCATCGGAATCTATAACTAGTGTCACAGGAATGGTTCAAGACGTAGTCAGTAAGAAGTGTCAGTCTTCTTTTCCTTAAGTCGGGATTGTTCCTTTTGTGTTCAATTCCGATGCAATTTCTGTGTTTCATCGGCAATAAGGTCAGAGGGATACAGTAAACCTGAAGTGACGCATCGGAATCTATAACTAGTGTCACAGGAATGTTTCAAAATATAGACAGTAGGAAGAGTGAGTCGTCTTGTACTTAAGGCGGCATTGTGCCTTTTAAATTTAAATCCGATGCAATTTCTGTGTTTCATCGTCAATAAGAAGATCAGATGGATACAGTAAACCTGAAGTGAAGCATCGGAATCCAAAACTAGGGTCACAGGAATGGTTCAAAACATAGACAGCAGGAAGAGTCAGTCTTCTTGTACTTAAGTCGGCATTGTGCCTTTTGTATTTAATTCCAATACAATTTCTGTGTTTCATCGTCAATAAGAAGGTCAGAGGGATACATAAAACCTGAATTGAAGCATCGGAATCTATAACTAGTGTCACAGGAATGGTTCAAAACATAGTCAGTAAGAAAAGTCAGTCTTCTTGTCCTTAAGTCGGCATTGTGCCTTTTGTATTTATTTCCGATGCAATTTCTGTGTTTCATCGTCAATAAGAAGGTCCAAGGGATACAGTAAACTTGAAGTGAAGCATCGGAATCTACAACTAGTGTCACAGGAATGGTTCAAAACGTAGACAGTGAGAAGAGTCAGTCTTCTTGTACTTAAGTCGGCATTGTGCCTTTTCTTTTTAATTCCGATGCAATTTCTGTGTTTCATCGTCAATAAGAAGGTCAGAGGGATACAGTAAACCTGACGTGAAGCATAGGAATCTATAACTAGTGTCACAGGAATGGTTCAAAACATAGTCAGTAAGAAGAATCAGTCTTCTTGTACTTAAGTTGGCATTGTGTTTTTCGTATTTAATTCCGATGCAATTTCTGTGTTTCACCGTCAATAAGAAGGTCAGAGGGATACAGTAAACCTGAAGTGAAGCATCGGAATCTATAACTAGTGTCACAGGAATGGTACCAAACATAGACAGTAAGAGGAGTCAGTCTTTTTGTATTTAAGTCAGCATTGTGCCTTTTGTATTTAATTCCGATGCAATTTCTGTGTTTCATCGTCAATAAGAAGGTCAGAGGGATACAGTAAACCTGGAGTGAAGCATCGGAATCTATAACTAGTGTCACACGAATGGTTCAAGACATAGTCAGTAAGAAGAGTCAGTCTTCTTGTCCTTAAGTCGGCATTGTGTTTTTGTATTTAATTCCGATGCAATTTCTGTGTTTCATCGTCAACAAGAAGGTCCAAGGGATACAGTAAACATGGATTGAAGCATCGGAATCTTTAACTAGTGTCACAGTAATGGTTCAAAACATAGACAGTAAGAAGAGTCAGTCTTCGTGTACTTAAGTTGGCATTGTGCCTTTTGTATTTAATTCCGATGCAATCTCTGTGTTTCATTGTCAATAAGAAGGTCCAAGAGATATAGTAAACCTGAAGTGAAGCATCGGAAACTATAACTAGTGTCACAGGAATGGTTCAAGCCATAGACAGTAAGAATAGTCGGTCTTCTTGTACTTAAGTCGGCATTGTGGCTTTTGTATTTAATTCGGATGCAATTTCTGTGTTTCATCGTCAATAAGAAGGTCAGAGGGATACAGTAAACCTGAAGTGAAGCATCGGAATCTATAACTAGTGTCACAGGAATGGTACCAAACATAGACAGTAAGAGGAGTCAGTCTTTTTGTATTTAAGCCGGCATTGTGCCTTTTGTATTTAGTTCCGATGCAATTTCTGTGTTTCATCGTCAATAAGACGGTCAGAGGGATACAGTAAACCTGAAGTGAAGCATCGGAATCTATAACTAGTGTCACAGGAATGGGTGAAAACATAGATATTAAGAAGAGTCAGTCTGCTTGTACTTAAGTCGGCATTGTGTCTTTTGTATTTAATTCCGATGCAATTTCTGTGTTTCATCGTCAATAAGAAGGTCCAAGGGATACAGTAAACTTGAAGTGAAGCATCGGAATCTACAACTAGTGTCACAGGAATGGTTCAAAACGTAGACAGTGAGAAGAGTCAGTCTTCTTGTACTTAAGTCGGCATTGTGCCTTTTCTTTTTAATTCCGATGCAATTTCTGTGTTTCATCGTCAATAAGAAGGTCAGAGGGATACAGTAAACCTGACGTGAAGCATAGGAATCTATAACTAGTGTCACAGGAATGGTTCAAAACATAGTCAGTAAGAAGAATCAGTCTTCTTGTACTTAAGTTGGCATTGTGTTTTTCGTATTTAATTCCGATGCAATTTCTGTGTTTCACCGTCAATAAGAAGGTCAGAGGGATACAGTAAACCTGAAGTGAAGCATCGGAATCTATAACTAGTGTCACAGGAATGGTACCAAACATAGACAGTAAGAGGAGTCAGTCTTTTTGTATTTAAGTCAGCATTGTGCCTTTTGTATTTAATTCCGATGCAATTTCTGTGTTTCATCGTCAATAAGAAGGTCAGAGGGATACAGTAAACCTGGAGTGAAGCATCGGAATCTATAACTAGTGTCACACGAATGGTTCAAGACATAGTCAGTAAGAAGAGTCAGTCTTCTTGTCCTTAAGTCGGCATTGTGTTTTTGTATTTAATTCCGATGCAATTTCTGTGTTTCATCGTCAACAAGAAGGTCCAAGGGATACAGTAAACATGGATTGAAGCATCGGAATCTTTAACTAGTGTCACAGTAATGGTTCAAAACATAGACAGTAAGAAGAGTCAGTCTTCGTGTACTTAAGTTGGCATTGTGCCTTTTGAATTTAATTCCGATGCAATCTCTGTGTTTCATTGTCAATAAGAAGGTCCAAGAGATATAGTAAACCTGAAGTGAAGCATCGGAAACTATAACTAGTGTCACAGGAATGGTTCAAGCCATAGACAGTAAGAATAGTCGGTCTTCTTGTACTTAAGTCGGCATTGTGGCTTTTGTATTTAATTCGGATGCAATTTCTGTGTTTCATCGTCAATAAGAAGGTCAGAGGGATACAGTAAACCTGAAGTGAAGCATCGGAATCTATAACTAGTGTCACAGGAATGGTTCAAGACGTAGTCAGTAAGAAGTGTCAGTCTTCTTTTCCTTAAGTCGGGATTGTTCCTTTTGTGTTCAATTCCGATGCAATTTCTGTGTTTCATCGGCAATAAGGTCAGAGGGATACAGTAAACCTGAAGTGACGCATCGGAATCTATAACTAGTGTCACAGGAATGTTTCAAAATATAGACAGTAGGAAGAGTAAGTCGTCTTGTACTTAAGGCGGCATTGTGCCTTTTAAATTTAAATCCGATGCAATTTCTGTGTTTCATCGTCAATAAGAAGATCAGATGGATACAGTAAACCTGAAGTGAAGCATCGGAATCCAAAACTAGGGTCACAGGAATGGTTCAAAACATAGACAGCAGGAAGAGTCAGTCTTCTTGTACTTAAGTCGGCATTGTGCCTTTTGTATTTAATTCCAATACAATTTCTGTGTTTCATCGTCAATAAGAAGGTCAGAGGGATACATAAAACCTGAATTGAAGCATCGGAATCTATAACTAGTGTCACAGGAATGGTTCAAAACATAGTCAGTAAGAAAAGTCAGTCTTCTTGTCCTTAAGTCGGCATTGTGCCTTTTGTATTTATTTCCGATGCAATTTCTGTGTTTCATCGTCAATAAGAAGGTCAAAGGGATACAGTAAACCAGGAGTGTAGCATCGGAATCTATAACTAGTGTCACAGGAATGGTTCAAAACATAGACAGTAAGAAGAGTCACTCTTCGTGTACTTAAGTCGGCATTTTGCCTTTTGTACTTAATTCCGATGCAATTTCTGTGTTTCATCGTGAATAAGAAAGTCCAAGGGATACAGTAAACCTGAAGTGAAGCTTCGGAATCTATAACTAGTGTCACAGGAATGGTTCAAAACATAGACAGTAAGAAGAGTCAGTCTTCTTGTACGTAAGTCGGCATTGTGCCATTTCTATTTAATTCCGAAGTAATTTCTGTGTTTCATCGTCAAATAAGAAGGTCAGAGGGATACAGTAAACCCGAAGAGAAGCATCGGAATCTATAACTGGTGTCACAGGAATGGTTCAAAGCATAGTCAGTAAGAAGACTCAGTCTTCTTGTTGTTATGTTGGCATTGTGCCTTTCGTATTTAATTCCGATGCAATTTCTGTGTTTCACCGTCAATAAGAAGGTCACAGGGATACAGTAAACCTGAAGTGAAGCATCGGAATCTATAACTAGTGGCACAGGAATGGTTCAAACATAGACAGTAAGAAGAGTCAGTCTTCTTGTACTTAAGTCGGCATTGTGCCTTTTGTATTTAATTCCGATGCAATTTCTGTGATTCATCGTCAATAAGAAGGTCAGAGGGATACAGTAAACCTGAAGTGAAGCATCGGAATCTATAACTAGTGTCACAGGAATGGTTCAAATCATAGTCAGTAAGAAGAGTCAGTCTTCTTGTCCTTAAGTCGGCATTGTGCCTTTTGTATTTAATTCCGATGAAATTTGTATGTTTCATCGTTAATAAGAAGGTCCAAGGGATACAGTAAACATGAAGTGAAGCATCGGACTCTATAACTAGTGTCACAGAAATGGTTCAAAACATATACAGTAGGAGGAGTCAGTCTTCTTGTACATAAGTCGGCATTGTGCCTTTTGTATTTAATTCCGATGAAATTTCTGTGATTCATCGTCAATAAGAAGGTCAGAGGGATACAGTAAAAATGAAGTGAAGCATCGGAATCTATAACTAGTGTCAAAGGAATGGTTCAAATCATAGTCAGTAAGAAGAGTCAGTATTCTTGTACTTAAGTCGGCATTGTGCTTTTTGTATTTAATTCCGATGCAATTTCTGTGTTTCATCGTCACTAAGAAGGTCAGAGGGATACAGTAATCCTGAAGTTAAGCATCGGAATCTATAACTAGTGTCACAGGAATGGTTCAAAGCATAGTCAGTAAGAAGAGTCAGTCTTCTTGTAGTTAAGTCGGCATTGTGCATTTGGTATCGATTTCCGAAGCAACTTCTGTGTTTCATCGTCAATAAGAAGGTCCAAGGGATACAGTAAATTTGAAGTGAGGCATCGGAATCTATAACTAGTGTCACAGGAATGGTTCAAAACATAGACAGTAGGAAGAGTCAGCCTTCAAGTACTTAAGTCGGCATTGTGCCTTTTGTATTCAATTCCGATGCAATTTCTGTGTTTCATCGTCAATAAGACGGTCAGAGGGATACAGTAAACCTGAAGTGAAGCATCGGAATCTATAACTAGTGTCACAGGAATGGGTCAAAACATAGACATTAAGAAGAGTCAGTCTTCTTGTACTTATGTCGGCATTGTATCATTTGTATTTAATTCCGATGCAATTTCTGTGTGTCATCGTCAATAAGAAGGTCCAAGGCATACAGTAAACATGAAGTGAAGCATCGGAATCTACAACTAGTGTCACAGGAATGCTTCAAAACATAGACAGTGAGAAGAGTGAGTCTTCTTGTACTTAAGTCGGCATTGTGCCTTTTCTATTTAATTCCGATGCAATTTCTGTGTTTCATCGTCAATAAGAAGGTCAGAGGGATACAGTAAACCTCAAGTGAAGCACAGGAATCTGTAACTAGTGTCACAGGAATGGTTCAAAACATAGTCAGTAAGAAGAGTCAGTCTTCATGTACTTAAGTTGGCATTGTGCTTTTCGTATTTAATTCCGATGCAATTTCTGTGTTTCATCGTCTATAAGAAGGTCTGAGGGATACAGTAAACCTGAAATGAAGCATCGGAATCTATAACTAGTGTCACAGGAATGCTTCATAACATAGTCAGAAAGAAAAGACAGTCTTCTTGTACTTCAGTAGGCATTGTGCCTTTCGTATTTAATTCCGATGCAATTTCTGTGTTTCACCGTCAATAAGAAGGTCAAAGGGATACAGTAAACCTGGAGTGAAGCATCGGAATCTATAACTAGTGTCACAGGAATGGTTCAAATCATAGACAGTAAGAAGAGTCAGACTTCTTTTACTCAAGTCTGCATTGTGCCTTTCGTATTCAATTCCGATGCAATTTCTGTGTTTCATCGTCAATAAGAAGGACCAAGGGATACAGTAAACCTGGAGTGAAGCATCGGAGTCTATAACTAGTGTCACAGGAATGGTTCAAATATGGACAGTAAGAAGAGTCAGTCTTCATGTACTTAAGTTGGCATTGTGCTTTTCGTATTTAATTCCGATGCAATTTCTGTGTTTCATCGTCAATAAGGAGGTCAGAGGGATACAGTAAACCTGAAGTGAAGCATCGGAATCTATAACTAGTGTCACAGGAATGGTTCAAAACATAGACAGTTGGAAGGGTCAGTCTTCTTGTACTTAAGTCGGCATTGTGTCTTTTGTATTTAATTCCGATGCAATTTCTGTGTTTCATTGTCAATATAAAGGTCCAAGGGATACAGTAAACCTGAAGTGAAGCATGGGAATCTACAACTAGTGTCACAGGAATGGTTCAAAACATAGACAGTAAGAAGAGTCAGTCTTCTTGTACTTAAGTCGGCATTGTGCCTTTTGTATTTAATTCCGATGCAATTTCTGTGATTCATCGTCAATGAGAAGGTCAGAGGGATACAGTAAACCTGAAGTGAAGCGTCGGAATCTATAACTAGGGTCACAGGAATGGTTCAAATCATAGTCAGTAAGAAGAGTCAGTCTTCTTGTCCTTCAGTCGGCATTGTGCCTTTTGTATTTAATTCCGATGAAATTTGTATGTTTCATCGTCAATAAGAAGGGCCAAGGGATACAGTAAACCTGAAGTGAAGCATCGGACTCTATAACTAGTGTCACAGAAATGGTTCAAAACATATACAGTAGGAGGAGTCAGTCTTATTGTACATAAGTCGGCATTGTGCCTTTTGTATTTAATTCCGATGAAATTTCTGTGATTCATCGTCAATAAGAAGGTCAGAGGGATACAGTAAACCTGAAGTGAAGCACAGGAATCTAAACTAGTGTCACAGGAATGGTTCAAAGCTTACTCAGTAAGAAGAGTCAGTCTTCTTGTACTTAAGTCGGCATTGTGTCTTTTGTATTTAATTCCGATGTAACTTCTGTGTTTCATCGCCAAATAAGAAGGTCAGAGGGATACAGTAAACCTGAAGTGAAGCATCGGAATCTATAACTGGTGGCACAGGAATGGTTCAAAACATAGTCAGTAAGAAGACTCAGTCTTCTTGCTGTTATGTTGGCATTGTGCCTTTCGTATTTAATTCCGATGCAATTTCTGTGATTCATCGTCAATAAGAAGGTCAGAGGGATACAGTAAACCTGAAGAGAAGCATCGGAATCTATAACTAGTGTCACAGGAATGGTTCAAATCATAGTCAGTAAGAAGAGTCAGGCTTCTTGTCCTTAAGTCGGCATTGTGCCTTTTGTATTTAATTCCGATGAAATTTGTATGTTTCATCGTCAATAAGAAGGGCCAAGGGATACAGTAAACCTGAAGTGAGGCATCGGAATCTATAACTAGTGTCACAGGAATGGTTCAAAACATAGACAGTAGGAAGAGTCAGTCTTCTAGTACTTCAGCCGGCATTGTGCCTTTTGTATTTAGTTCCGATGCAATTTCTGTGTTTCATCGTCAATAAGACGGTCAGAGGGATACAGTAAACCTGAAGTGAAGCATCGGAATCTATAACTAGTGTCACAGGAATGGGTGAAAACATAGATATTAAGAAGAGTCAGTCTGCTTGTACTTTAGTCGGCATTGTGTCTTTTGTATTTAATTCCGATGCAATTTCTATGTTTCATCGTCAATAAGAAGGTCCAAGGGATACAGTAAACTTGAAGTGAAGCATCGGAATCTACAACTAGTGTCACAGGAATGGTTCAAAACGTAGACAGTGAGAAGAGTCAGTCTTCTTGTACTTAAGTCGGCATTGTGCCTTTTCTTTTTAATTCCGATGCAATTTCTGTGTTTCATCGTCAATAAGAAGGTCAGAGGGATACAGTAAACCTGACGTGAAGCATAGGAATCTATAACTAGTGTCACAGGAATGGTTCAAAACATAGTCAGTAAGAAGAATCAGTCTTCTTGTACTTAAGTTGGCATTGTGCATTTCGTATTTAATTCCGATGCAATTTCTGTGTTTCACCGTCAATAAGAAGGTCAGAGGGATACAGTAAACCTGAAGTGAAGCATCGGAATCTATAACTAGTGTCACAGGAATGGTACCAAACATAGACAGTAAGAGGAGTCAGTCTTTTTGTATTTAAGTCAGCATTGTGCCTTTTGTATTATATTCCGATGCAATTTCTGTGTTTCATCGTCAATAAGAAGGTCAGAGGGATACAGTAAACCTGGAGTGAAGCATCGGAATCTATAACTAGTGTCACACGAATGGTTCAAGACATAGTCAGTAAGAAGAGTCAGTCTTCTTGTCCTTAAGTCGGCATTGTGTTTTTGTATTTAATTCCGATGCAATTTCTGTGTTTCATCGTCAACAAGAAGGTCCAAGGGATACAGTAAACATGGATTGAAGCATCGGAATCTTTAACTAGTGTCACAGTAATGGTTCAAAACTTAGACAGTAAGAAGAGTCAGTCTTCGTGTACTTAAGTTGGCATTGTGCCTTTTGTATTTAATTCCGATGCAATCTCTGTGTTTCATCGTCAATAAGAAGGTCCAAGAGATATAGTAAACCTGAAGTGAAGCATCGGAAACTATAACTAGTGTCACAGGAATGGTTCAAGCCATAGACAGTAAGAATAGTCGGTCTTCTTGTACTTAAGTCGGCATTGTGGCTTTTGTATTTAATTCGGATGCAATTTCTGTGTTTCATCGTCAATAAGAAGGTCAGAGGGATACAGTAAACCTGAAGTGAAGCATCGGAATCTATAACTAGTGTCACAGGAATGGTTCAAGACGTAGTCAGTAAGAAGTGTCAGTCTTCTTTTCCTTAAGTCGGGATTGTTCCTTTTGTGTTCAATTCCGATGCAATTTCTGTGTTTCATCGGCAATAAGGTCAGAGGGATACAGTAAACCTGAAGTGACGCATCGGAATCTATAACTAGTGTCACAGGAATGTTTCAAAATATAGACAGTAGAAAGAGTGAGTCGTCTTGTACTTAAGGCGGCATTGTGCCTTTTAAATTTAAATCCGATGCAATTTCTGTGTTTCATCGTCAATAAGAAGATCAGATGGATACAGTAAACCTGAAGTGAAGCATCGGAATCCAAAACTAGGGTCACAGGAATGGTTCAAAACATAGACAGCAGGAAGAGTCAGTCTTCTTGTACTTAAGTCGGCATTGTGCCTTTTGTATTTAATTCCAATACAATTTCTGTGTTTCATCGTCAATAAGAAGGTCAGAGGGATACATAAAACCTGAATTGAAGCATCGGAATCTATAACTAGTGTCACAGGAATGGTTCAAAACATAGTCAGTAAGAAAAGTCAGTCTTCTTGTCCTTAAGTCGGCTTTGTGCCTTTTGTATTTATTTCCGATGCAATTTCTGTGTTTCATCGTCAATAAGAAGGTCAAAGGGATACAGTAAACCAGGAGTGTAGCATCGGAATCTATAACTAGTGTCACAGGAATGGTTCAAAACATAGACAGTAAGAAGAGTCACTCTTCGTGTACTTAAGTCGGCATTTTGCCTTTTGTACTTAATTCCGATGCAATTTCTGTGTTTCATCGTGAATAAGAAGGTCCAAGGGATACAGTCAACCTGAAGTGAAGCTTCGGAATCTATAACTAGTGTCACAGCAATGGTTCAAAACATAGACAGTAAGAAGAGTCAGTCTTCTTGTACGTAAGTCGGCATTGTGCCATTTCTATTTAATTCCGAAGTAATTTCTGTGTTTCATCGTCAAATAAGAAGGTCAGAGGGATACAGTAAACCCGAAGAGAAGCATCGGAATCTATAACTGGTGTCACAGGAATGGTTCAAAGCATAGTCAGTAAGAAGACTCAGTCTTCTTGTTGTTATGTTGGCATTGTGCCTTTCGTATTTAATTCCGATGCAATTTCTGTGTTTCACCGTCAATAAGAAGGTCACAGGGATACAGTAAACCTGAAGTGAAGCATCGGAATCTATAACTAGTGGCACAGGAATGGTTCAAACATAGACAGTAAGAAGAGTGAGTCTTCTTGTACTTAAGTCGGCATTGTGCCTTTTGTATTTAATTCCGATGAAATTTGTATGTTTCATCGTCAATAAGAAGGTCCAAGGGATACAGTAAACCTGAAGTGAGGCATCGGAATCTATAACTAGTGTCACAGGAATGGTTCAAAACATAGACAGTAGGAAGAGTCAGCCTTCAAGTACTTAAGTCGGCATTGTGCCTTTTGTATTCAATTCCGATGCAATTTCTGTGTTTCATCGTCAATAAGACGGTCAGAGGGATACAGTAAACCTGAAGTGAAGCATCGGAATCTATAACTAGTGTCACAGGAATGGGTCAAAACATAGACATTAAGAAGAGTCAGTCTTCTTGTACTTATGTCGGCATTGTATCATTTGTATTTAATTCCGATGCAATTTCTGTGTGTCATCGTCAATAAGAAGGTCCAAGGGATACAGTAAACTTGAAGTGAAGCATCGGAATCTACAACTAGTGTCACAGGAATGCTTCAAAACATAGACAGTGAGAAGAGTGAGTCTTCTTGTACTTAAGTCGGCATTGTGCCTTTTCTATTTCATTCCGATGCAATTTCTGTGTTTCATCGTCAATAAGAAGGTCAGAGGGATACAGTAAACCTGAAGTGAAGCACAGGAATCTGTAACTAGTGTCACAGGAATGGTGCAAAACATAGTCAGTAAGAAGAGTCAGTCTTCATGTACTTAAGTTGGCATTGTGCTTTTCGTATTTAATTCCGATGCAATTTCTGTGTTTCACCGTCAATAGGAAGGTCAGAGGGATACAGTAAACCTGAAGTGAACCATCGGAATCTATAACTAGTGTCACAGGAATGGTACCAAACATAGACAGTAGGAAGAGTCAGCCTTCTAGTACTTAAGTCGGCATTGTGCCTTTTGTATTCAATTCCGATGCAATTTCTGTGTTTCATCGTCAATAAGACGGTCAGAGGGATACAGTAAACCTGAAGTGAAGCATCGGAATCTATAACTAGTGTCACAGGAATGGGTCAAAACATAGACATTAAGAAGAGTCAGTCTTCTTGTACTTATGTCGGCATTGTATCATTTGTATTTAATTCCGATGCAATTTCTGTGTGTCATCGTCAATAAGAAGGTCCAAGGGATACAGTAAACTTTAAGTGAAGCACCGGAATCTACAACTAGTGTCACAGGAATGCTTCAAAACATAGACAGTGAGAAGAGTGAGTCTTCTTGTACTTAAGTCGGCATTGTGCCTTTTCTATCTAATTCCGATGCAATTTCTGTGTTTCATCGTCAATAAGAAGGTCAGAGGGATACAGTAAACCTGAAGTGAAGCACAGGAATCTGTAACTAGTGTCACAGGAATGGTTCAAAACATAGTCAGTAAGAAGAGTCAGCCTTCTTGTCCTTAAGTCGGCATTGTACCTTTTGTATTTAATTCCGATGAAATTTGTATGTTTCATCGTCAATAAGAAGGTCCAAGGGATACAGTAAACCTGAAGTGAGGCATCGGAATCTATAACTAGTGTCACATAAATGGTTCAAAACATAGACAGTAGGAAGAGTCAGTCTTCTAGTAGTTAAGTCGGCATTGTGCCTTTTGTATTTAGTTCCGATGCAATTTCTGTGTTTCATCGTCAATAAGACGGTCAGAGGGATACAGTAAACCTGAAGTGAAGCATCGGAATCTATAACTAGTGTCACAGGAATGGGTCAAAACATAGATATTAAGAAGAGTCAGTCTTCTCGTACTTAAGTCGGCATTGTGTCTTTTGTATTTAATTCCGATGCAATTTCTGTGTTTCATCGTCAATAAGAAGGTCCAAGGGATACAGTAAACTTGAAGTGAAGCATCGGAATCTACAACTAGTGTCACAGGAATGGTTCAAAACGTAGACAGTGAGAAGAGTCAGTCTTCTTGTACTTAAGTCGGCATTGTGCCTTTTGTATTTAATTCCGATGCAATCTCTGTGTTTCATCGTCAATAAGAAGGTCCAAGAGATATAGTAAACCTGAAGTGAAGCATCTGAATCTATAACTAGTGTCACAGGAATGGTTCAAACCATAGACAGTAAGAATAGTCAGTCTTCTTGTACTTAAGTCGGCATTGTGGCTTTTGTATTTAATTCGGATGCAATTCCTGTGTTTCATCGTCAATAAGAAGGTCAGAGGGATACAGTAAACCTGAAGTGAAGCATCGGAATCTATAACTAGTGCCACATTAATGGTTCAAGACGTAGTCAGTAAGAAGTGTCAGTCTTCTTTTCCTTAAGTCGGGATTGTTCCTTTTGTGTTTAATTCCGATGCAATTTCTGTGTTTCATCGGCAATAAGGTCAGAGGGATACAGAAAACCTGAAGTGACGCATCGGAATCTATAACTAGTGTCACAGGAATGTTTCAAAATATAGACAGTTGGAAGAGTGAGTCGTCTTGTACTTAAGGCGGCATTGTGCCTTTTAAATTTAAATCCGATGCAATTTCTGTGTTTCATCGTCAATAAGAAGATCAGATGGATACAGTGAACCTGGAGTGTAGCATCGGAATCTATAACTAGTGTCACAGGAATGGTTCAAAACATAGACAGTAAGAAGAGTCAGTCTTCGTGTACTTAAGTCGGCATTTTGCCTTTTCTACTTAATTCCGATGCAATTTCTGTGTTTCATCGTGAATAAGAAGGTCCAAGGGATACAGTAAACCTGAAGTGAAGCATCGGAATCTATAACTAGTGTCACAGGAATGGTTCAAAACATAGACAGTAAGAAGAGTCAGTTTTCTTGTACGTAAGTCGGCATTGTGCCATTTCTATTTAATTCCGAAGTAATTTCTGTGTTTCATCGTCAAATAAGAAGGTCAGAGGGATACAGTAAACCCGAAGTGAAGCATCGGAATCTATAACTGGTGTCACAGGAATGGTTCAAAGCATAGTCAGTAAGAAGACTCAGTCTTCTTGTTGTTATGTTGGCATTGTGCCTTTCGTATTTAATTCCGATGCAATTTATGTGTTTCACCGTCAATAAGAGGGTCACAGGGATACAGTAAACCTGAAGTGAAGCATCGGAATCTATAACTAGTGTCATACGAATGGTTCAAAACATAGTCAGTAAGAGGAGTCAGTCTTCTTGTCCTTAAGTCGGCATTGTGCTTTTGTATTTAATTCCGATGCAATTTCTGTGTTTCATCGTCAACAAGAAGGTCCAAGGGATACAGTAAACATGAAGTGAAGCATCGGACTCTATAACTAGTGTCACAGAAATGGTTCAAAACATATACAGTAGGAGGAGTCAGTCTTCTGGTACATAAGTCGGCATTGTGCCTTTTGTATTTAATTCCGATGAAATTTCTGTGATTCATCGTCAATAAGAAGGTCAGAGGGCTACAGTAAACCTGAAGTGAAGCATCGGAATCTTTAACTAGTGTCACAGGAATGGTTCAAATCACAGTAAGTAAGAAGAGTCAGTATTCTTGTACTTAAGTCGGCATTGTGCTTTTTGTATTTAATTCCGATGCAATTTCTGTGGTTCATCGTCACTAAGAAGGTCAGAGGGATACAGTAATCCTGGAGTTAAACATCGGAATCTATAACTAGTGTCACAGGAATGGTTCAAAGCATAGTCAGTAAGAAGAGTCAGTCTTCTCGTAGTTAAGTCGGCATTGTGCATTTGGTATCGATTTCCGAAGCAACTTCTGTGTTTCATCGTCAATAAGAAGGTCAGAGGGATACAGTAAACCTGGAGTGAAGCATCGGAATCTATAACTAGTGTCATACGAATGGTTCAAAACATAGTCAGTAAGAGGAGTCAGTCTTCTTGTCCTTAAGTCGGCATTGTGCTTTTGTATTTAATTCCGATGCAATTTCTGTGTTTCATCGTCAACAAGAAGGTCCAAGGGATACAGTAAACCTGGAGTGAAGCATCGGAATCTTTAACTAGTGTCACAGTAATGGTTCAAAACATAGACAGTAAGAAGAGTCAGTCTTCTAGTACTTAAGTCGGCATTTTGCCTTTTGTACTTAATTCCGATGCAATTTCTGTGTTTCATCGTCAATAAGAAGATCAGATGGATACAGTAAACCTGAAGTGAAGCATCGGAATCCAAAACTAGTGTCACAGGAATGGTACGAAACATAGACAGCAGGAAGAGTCAGTCTCTTTGTACTTATGTCGGCATTGTGCCTTTTGTATTTAATTTCAATACAATTTCTGTGTTTCATCGTCAATAAGAAGGTCAGAGGGATACAATAAACCTGAATTGAAGCATCGGAATCTATAACTAGGATCACAGGAATGGTTCAAGACATAGACAGTAAGAAGAGTCAGTCTTCGTGTACTTAAGTCGGCATTTTGCCTTTTGTACTTAATTCCGATGCAATTTCTGTGTTTCATCGTGAATAAGAAGGTCCAAGGGATACAGTAAACCAGAAGTGAAGCATCGGAATCTAAACTAGTGTCACAGGAATGGTTTAAAGCTTACTCAGTAAGAAGAGTCAGTCTTCTTGTACTTAAGTCGTCATTGTGCCATTTCTATTTAATTCCGATGTAACTTCTGTGTTTCATCGCCAAATAAGAAGGTCAGAGGGATACAGTAAACCTGAAGTGAAGCATCGGAATCTATAACTGGTGTCACAGGAATGTTTCAAAACATAGTCAGTAAGATGACTCAGTCTACTTGCTGTTATGTTGGCATTGTGCCTTTTGTATTTAATTCCGATGAAATTTCTGTGATTCATCGTCAATAAGAAGGTCAGAGGGATACAGTAAACCTGGAGTGAAGCATCGGAATCTATAACTAGTGTCACACGAATGGTTCAAAACATAGTCAGTAAGAGGAATCAGTCTTCTTGCCCTTAAGTCGGCATTGTGTTTTTGTATTTAATTCCGATGCAATTTCTGTGTTTCATCGTCAACAAGAAGGTCCAAGGGATACAGTAAACCTGGAGTGAAGCATCGGAATCTTTAACTAGTGCCACAGTAATGGTTCAAAACATAGACAGTAAGAAGAGTCAGTCTTCGTGTACTTAAGTTGGCATTGTGCCTTTTGTATTTAATTCCGATGCAATCTCTGTGTTTCATCGTCAATAAGAAGGTCCAAGAGATATAGTAAACCTGAAGTGAAGCATCGGAATCTATAACTAGTGTCACAGGAATGGTTCAAACCATAGACAGTAAGAATAGTCAGTCTTCTTGTACTTAAGTCGGCATTTTGCCTTTTGTACTTAATTCCGATGCAATTTCTGTGTTTCATCGTCAATAAGAAGATCAGATGGATACAGTAAACCTGAAGTGAAGCATCGGAATCCAAAACTAGTGTCACAGGAATGGTACGAAACATAGACAGCAGGAAGAGTCAGTCTCTTTGTACTTATGTCGGCATTGTGCCTTTTGTATTTAATTTCAATACAATTTCTGTGTTTCATCGTCAATAAGAAGGTCCAAGGGATACAGTAAACCTGAAATGAGGCATCGGAATCTATAACTAGTGTCACAGGAATGGTTCAAAACATAGACAGTAGGAAGTCAGTCTTCTAGTACTTAAGTCGGCATTGTGCCTTTTGTATTTAATTCCGATGCAATTTCTGTGTTTCATCGTCAATAAGACGGTCAGAGGGATACAGTAAACCTGAAGTGAAGCATCGGAATCTATAACTAGTGTCACAGGAATGGGTCAAAACATAGATATTAAGAAGAGTCAGTCTTCTTGTACTTAAGTCGGCATTGTGTATTTTGTATTTAATTCCGATGCAATTTCTGTGTTTCATCGTCAATAAGAAGGTCCAAGGGATACAGTAAACTTGAAGTGAAGCATCGGAATCTACAACTAGTGTCACAGGAATGGTTCAAAACGTAGACAGTGAGAAGAGTCAGTCTTCTTGTACTTAAGTCGGCATTGTGCCTTTTCTATTTAATTCCGATGCAATTTCTGTGTTTCATCGTCAATAAAAAGGTCAGAGGGAAACAGTAAACCTGACGTGAAGCATAGGAATCTATAACTAGTGTTACAGGAATGGTTCAAAACATAGTCAATAAGAAGAGTCAGTCTTCTTGTACTTAAGTTGGCATTGTGTTTTTCGTATTTAATTCCGATGCAATTTCTGTGTTTCACCGTCAATAAGAAGGTCAGAGGGATACAGTAAACCTGAAGTGAAGCATCGGAATCTATAACTAGTGTCACAGGAATGGTAGCAAACATAGACAGTAAGAAGAGTCAGTCTTTTTGTATTTAAGTCAGCATTGTGCCTTTTGTATTTAATTCCGATGCAATTTCTGTGTTTCATCGTCAACAAGAAGGTCAGAGGGATACAGTAAACCTGGAGTGAAGCATCGGAATCTATAACTAGTGTCACACGAATGGTTCAAAACATAGTCAGTAAGAAGAGTCAGTCTTCTTGTCCTTAAGTCGGCATTGTGTTTTTGTATTTAATTCCGATGCAATTTTTGTGTTTCATCGTCAACAAGAAGGTCCAAGGGATACAGTAAACTTGGATTGAAGCATCGGAATCTTTAACTAGTGTCACAGTAATGGTTCAAAACATAGACAGTAAGAAGAGTCAGTCTTCGTGTACTTAAGTTGGCATTGTGCCTTTTGTATTTAATTCCGATGCAATCTCTGTGTTTCATCGTCAATAAGAAGGTCCAAGAGATATAGTAAACCTGAAGTGAAGCATCGAAATCTATAACTAGTGTCACAGGAATGTTTCAAACCATGAACAGTAAGAATAGTCAGTCTTCTTGTACTTAAGTCGGCATTGTGGCTTTTGTATTTAATTCGGATGCAATTTCTGTGTTTCATCGTCAATAAGAAGGTCAGAGGGATACAGTAAACCTGAAGTGAAGCATCGGAATCTATAACTAGTGTCACAGGAATGGTTCAAGACGTAGTCAGTAAGAAGTGTCAGTCTTCTTTTCCTTAAGTCGGGATTGTTCCTTTTGTGTTTAATTCCGATGCAATTTCTGTGTTTCATCGGCAATAAGGTCAGAGGGATACAGTAAACCTGAAGTGACGCATCGGAATCTATAACTAGTGTCACAGGAATGTTTCAAAATATAGACAGTAGGAAGGGTGAGTCGTCTTGTACTTAAGGCGGCATTGTGCTTTTTTAAATTTAAATCCGATGCAATTTCAGTGTTTCATCGTCAATAAGAAGATCAGATGGATACAGCAAACCTGAAGTGAAGCATCGGAATCCAAAACTAGTGTCACAGGAATGGTTCAAAACATAGACAGCAGGAAGAGTCAGTCTTCTTGTACTTAAGTCGGCATTGTGCCTTTTGTATTTATTTCCAATACAATTTCTGTGTTTCATCGTCAATAAGAAGGTCAGAGGGATACAATAAACCTGAATTGAAGCATCGGAATCTATAACTAGTGTCACAGGAAAGGTTCAAAACATAGTCAGTAAGAAAACTCAGTCTTCTTGTCCTTAAGTCGGCATTGTGCCTTTTGTATTTCATTCCGATGCAATTTCTGTGTTTCATCGTCAATAAGAAGGTCAAAGGGATACAGTAAACCTGAAATGTAGCATCGGAATCTATAACTAGTGTCACAGGAATGGTTCAAAACATAGACAGTAAGAAGAGTCAGTCTTCGTGTACTTAAGTTGGCATTGTGCCTTTTGTATTTAATTCCGATGCAATCTCTGTGTTTCATCGTCAATAAGAAGGTCCAAGAGATATAGTAAACCTGAAGTGAAGCATCGAAATCTATAACTAGTGTCACAGGAATGTTTCAAACCATGAACAGTAAGAATAGTCAGTCTTCTTGTACTTAAGTCGGCATTGTGGCTTTTGTATTTAATTCGGATGCAATTTCTGTGTTTCATCGTCAATAAGAAGGTCAGAGGGATACAGTAAAACTGAAGTGAAGCATCGGAATCTATAACTAGTGTCACAGGAATGGTTCAAGACGTAGTCAGTAAGAAGTGTCAGTCTTCTTTTCCTTAAGTCGGGATTGTTCCTTTTGTGTTTAATTCCGATGCAATTTCTGTGTTTCATCGGCAATAAGGTCAGAGGGATACAGTAAACCTGAAGTGGCGCATCGGAATCTATAACTAGTGTCACAGGAATGTTTCAAAATATAGACAGTAGGAAGAGTGAGTCGTCTTGTACTTAAGGCGGCATTGTGCCTTTTAAATTTAAATCCGATGCAATTTCAGTGTTTCATCGTCAATAAGAAGATCAGATGGATACAGCAAACCTGAAGAGAAGCTTCGGAATCCAAAACTAGTGTCACAGGAATGGTTCAAAACATAGACAGCAGGAAGAGTCAGTCTTCTTGTACATCAGTCGGCATTGTGCCTTTTGTATTTATTTCCAATACAATTTCTGTGTTTCATCGTCAATAAGAAGGTCAGAGGGATACAATAAACCTGAATTGAAGCATCGGAATCTATAACTAGTGTCACAGGAATGGTTCAAAACATAGTCAGTAAGAAAAGTCAGTCTTCTTGTCCTTAAGTCAGCATTTTGCCTTTTGTACTTAATTCCGATGCAATTTCTGTGTTTCATCGTGAATAAGAAGGTCCAAGGTATACAGTAAACCTGAAGTGAAGCATCGGAATCTATAACTAGTGTCACAGGAATGGTTCAAAACATAGACAGTAAGAAGAGTCAGTCTTCTTGTACGTAAGTCGGCATTGTGCCATTTCTATTTAATTCCGAAGTAATTTCTGTGTTTCATCGTCAAATAAGAAGGTCAGAGGGATACAGTAAATCCGAAGTGAAGCATCGGAATCTATAACTGGTGTCACAGGAATGGTTCAAAGCATAGTCAGTAAGAAGACTCAGTCTTCTTGTTGTTATGTTAGCTTTGTGCCATTCGTATTTAATTCCGATGCAATTTCTGTGTTTCACCGTCAATAAGAAGGTCACAGGGATACAGTAAACCTGAAGTGAAGCATCGGAATCTATAACTAGTGGCACAGGATTGGTTCAAATCATAGTCAGTAAGAAGAGTCAGTCTTCTTGTCCTTAAGTCGGCATTGTGGCTTTTGTATTTAATTCCGATGAAATTTGTATGTTTCATCGTTAATAAGAAGGTCCAAGGGATACAGTAAACATGAAGTGAAGCATCGGACTCTATAACTAGTGTCACAGAAATGGTTTAAAACATATACAGTAGGAGGAGTCAGTCTTCTTGTACATAATTCGGCATTGTGCCTTTTGTATTTAATTCCGATGAAATTTCTGTGATTCATCGTCAATAAGAAGGTTAGAGGGATACAGTAAACCTGAAGTGAATCATCGGAATCTATAACTAGTGTCACAGGAATGGTTCAAATCATAGTCAGTAAGAAGAGTCAGTCTTCGTGTACTTAAGTTGGCATTGTGCCTTTTGTATTTAATTCCGATGCAATCTCTGTGTTTCATCGTCAATAAGAAGGTCCAAGAGATATAGTAAACCTGAAGTGAAGCATCGGAATCTATAACTAGTGTCACAGGAATGGTTCAAACCATAGGCAGTAAGAATAGTCTGTCTTCTTGTACTTAAGTCGGCATTTTGCCTTTTGTACTTAATTCCGATGCAATTTCTGTGATTCACCGTCAATAAGAAGGTCAGAGGGATGCAGTAAACCTGAAGTGAAGCATCGGAATCTATAACTAGTGTCACAGGAATGGTTCAACTCATAGTCAGTAAGAAGAGTCAGCCTTCTTGTCCTTAAGTCGGCATTGTGCCTTTTGTATTTAATTCCGATGAATTTTGTATGTGTCATCGTCAATAAGAAGGTCCAAGGGATACAGTAAACCTGAAGTGAGGCATCGGAATCTATAACTAGTGTCACAGGAATGGTTCAAAACATAGACAGTAGGAAGAGTCAGTCTTCTAGTACTTAAGTCGGCATTGTGCCTTTTGTATTTAGTTCCGATGCAATTTCTGTGTTTCATCGTCAATAAGACGGTCAGAGGGATACAGTAAACCTGAAGTGAAGCATCGGAATCTATAACTAGTGTCACAGGAATGGGTCAAAACATAGATATTAAGAACAGTCAGTCTTCTTGTACTTAAGTCGGCATTGTGTCTTTTGTATTTAATTCCGATGCAATTTCTGTGTTTCATCGTCAATAAGAAGGTCCAAGGGATACAGTAAACTTGAAGTGAAGCATCGGAATCTACAACTAGTGTCACAGGAATGGTTCAAAACGTAGACAGTGAGAAGAGTCAGTCTTCTTGTACTTAAGTCGGCATTGTGCCTTTTCTATTTAATTCCGATGCAATTTCTGTGTTTCATCGTCAATAAGAAGGTCAGAGGGAAACAGTAAACCAGACGTGAAGCATAGGAATCTATAACTAGTGTCACAGGAATGGTTCAAAACATAGTCAGTAAGAAGAGTCAGTCTTCTTGTACTTAAGTTGGCATTGTGTTTTTCGTATTTAATTCCGATGCAATTTCTGTGTTTCACCGTCAATAAGAAGGTCAGAGGGATACAGTAAACCGGAAGTGAAGCATCGGAATCTATAACTAGTGTCACAGGAATGGTAGCAAACATAGACAGTAAGAAGAGTCAGTCTTTTTGTATTTAAGTCAGCATTGTGCCTTTTGTATTTAATTCCGATGCAATTTCTGTGTTTCATCGTCAATAAGAAGGTCAGAGGGATACAGTAAACCTGGAGTGAAGCATCGGAATCTATAACTAGTGTCACACGAATGGTTCAAAACATAGTCAGTAAGAAGTGTCAGTCTTCTTGTTTTTAAGTCGGCATTGTGTTTTTGTATTTAATTCCGATGCAATTTTTGTGTTTCATCGTCAACAAGAAGGTCCAAGGGATACAGTAAACCTGGATTGAAGCATCGGAATCTTTAACTAGTGTCACAGTAATGGTTCAAAACATAGACAGTAAGAAGAGTCAGTCTTCGTGTACTTAAGTTGGCATTGTGCCTTTTGTATTTAATTCCGATGCAATCTCTGTGTTTCATCGTCAATAAGAAGGTCCAAGAGATATAGTAAACCTGAAGTGAAGCATCGAAATCTATAACTAGTGTCACAGGAATGGTTCAAGACGTAGTCAGTAAGAAGTGTCAGTCTTCTTTTCCTTAAGTCGGGATTGTTCCTTTTGTGTTTAATTCCGATGAAATTTCTGTGTTTCATCGGCAATAAGGTCAGAGGGATACAGTAAACCTGAAGTGACGCATCGGAATCTATAACTAGTGTCACAGGAATGTTTCAAAATATAGACAGTAGGAAGAGTGAGTCGTCTTGTACTTAAGGCGGCATTGTGCCTTTTAAATTTAAATCCGATGCAATTTCAGTGTTTCATCGTCAATAAGAAGATCAGATGGATACAGCAAACCTGAAGTGAAGCATCGGAATCCAAAACTAGTGTCACAGGAATGGTTCAAAGCATAGACAGCAGGAAGAGTCAGTCTTCTTGTACTTAAGTCGGCATTGTGCCTTTTGTATTTATTTCCAATACAATTTCTGTGTTTCATCGTCAATAAGAAGGTCAGAGGGATACAATAAACCTGAATTGAAGCATCGGAATCTATAACTAGTGTCACAGGAATGGTTCAAAACATAGTCAGTAAGAAAACTCAGTCTTCTTGTCCTTAAGTCGGCATTGTGCCTTTTGTATTTCATTCCGATGCAATTTCTGTGTTTCATCGTCAATAAGAAGGTCAAAGGGATATAGTAAACCTGAAGTGTAGCATCGGAATCTATAACTAGTGTCACAGGAATGGTTCAAAACATAGACAGTAAGAAGAGTCAGGCTTCGTGTACTTAAGTTGGCATTGTGCCTTTTGTATTTAATTCCGATGAAATCTCTGTGTTTCATCGTCAATAAGAAGGTCCAAGAGATATAGTAAACCTGAAGTGAAGCATCGAAATCTATAACTAGTGTCACAGGAATGTTTCAAACCATGAACAGTAAGAATAGTCAGTCTTCTTGTACTTAAGTCGGCATTGTGGCTTTTGTATTTAATTCGGATGCAATTTCTGTGTTTCATCGTCAATAAGAAGGTCAGAGGGATACAGTAAACCTGAAGTGAAGCATCGGAATCTATAACTAGTGTCACAGGAATGGTTCAAGACGTAGTCAGTAAGAAGTGTCATTCTTCTTTTCCTTAAGTCGGGATTGTCCCTTTTGTGTTTAATTCCGATGCAATATCTGTGTTTCATCGGCAATAAGGTCAGAGGGATACAGTAAACCTGAAGTGACGCATCGGAATCTATAACTAGTGTCACAGGAATGTTTCAAAATATAGATAGTAGGAAGAGTGAATCGTCCAGTACTTAAGGCGGCATTGTGCCTTTTAAATTTAAATCCGATGCAATTTCAGTGTTTCATCGTCAATAAGAAGATCAGATGGATACAGCAAACCTGATGTGAAGTTTCGGAATCCAAAACTAGTGTCACAGGAATGGTTCAAAACGTAGACAGCAGGAAGGGTCAGTCTTCTTGTACTTAAGTCGGCATTGTGGCTTTTGTATTTAATTCCGATGAAATTTGTATGTTTCATCGTTAATAAGAAGGTCCAAGGGATACAGTAAACATGAAGTGAAGCATCGGACTCTATAACTAGTGTCACAGAAATGGTTCAAAACATATACAGTAGGAGGAGTCAGTCTTCTTGTACATAATTCGGCATTGTGCCTTTTGTATTTAATTCCGATGAAATTTCTGTGATTCATCGTCAATAAGAAGGTTAGAGGGATACATTAAACCTGAAGTGAATCATCGGAATCTATAACTAGTGTCACAGGAATGGTTCAAATCATAGTCAGTAAGAAGAGTCAGTCTTCGTGTACTTAAGTTGGCATTGTGCCTTTTGTATTTAATTCCGATGCAATCTCTGTGTTTCATCGTCAATAAGAAGGTCCAAGAGATATAGTAAACCTGAAGTGAAGCATCGGAATCTATAACTAGTGTCACAGGAATGGTTCAAACCATAGACAGTAAGAATAGTCAGTCTTCTTGTACTTACGTCGGCATTTTGCCTTTTGTACTTAATTCCGATGCAATTTCTGTGTTTCATCGTCAATAAGAAGATCAGATGGATACAGTAAACCTGAAGTGAATCATCGGAATCCAAAACTAGTGTCACAGGAATGGTACGAAGCATAGACAGCAGGAAGAGTCAGTCTCCTTGTACCTATGTCGGCATTGTGCCTTTTGTATTTAATTCCAATACAATTTCTGTGTTTCACCGTCAATAAGAAGGTCAGAGGGATACATAAAACCTGAATTGCAGCATCGGAATCTATAACTAGTGTCACAGGTATGGTTCAAAACATAGTCAGTAAGAAAAGTCAGTCTTCTTGTCCTTAAGTCGGCATTGTGCATTTGTATTTAATTCCGTGCAATTTCTGTGTTTCATCGTCAATAGGAAGGTCCAAAAGATACAGTAAACCTGAAGTGAGGCATCGGAATCTATAACTAGTGTCACAGGAATGGTTCAAAACATAGACAGTAGGAAGAGTCAGCCTTCTATTACTTAAGTCGGCATTGTGCCTTTTGTATTCAATTCCGATGCAATTTCTGTGTTTCATCGTCAATAAGACGGTCAGAGGGATACAGTAAACCTGAAGTGACGCATCGGAATCTATAACTAGTGTCACAGGAATGGGTCAAAACATAGACATTAAGAAGAGTTAGTCTTCTTGTACTTAAGTTGGCATTGTGCTTTTCGTATTTAATTCCGATGCAATTTCTGTGTTTCACCGTCAATAGGAAGGTCAGAGGGATACAGTAAACCTGAAGTGAAGCATCGGAATCTATAACTAGTGTCACAGGAATGGTACCAAACATAGACAGTAAGAAGAGTCAGTCTTCTTGTCCTTAAGACGGCATTGTGTTTTTGTATTTAATTCCGATGCAATTTCTGTGTTTCATCGTCAACAAGAAGGTCCAAGGGATACAGTAAACCTGGAGTGAAGCATCGGAATCTTTAACTAGTGTCACAGTAATGGTTCAAAACATAGACAGTTAGAAGAGTCAGTCTTCGTGTACTTAAGTTGGCATTGCGCCTTTTGTATTTAATTCCGATGCAATCTCTGTGTTTCATCGTCAATAAGAAGGTCCAAGAGATATAGTAAACCTGAAGAGAAGCATCGGAATCTATAACTAGTGTCACAGGAATGGTTCAAACCATAGACAGTAAGAATAGTAAGTCTTCTTGTACTTAAGTCGGCATTTTGCCTTTTGTACTTAATTCCGATGCAATTTCTGTGTTTCATCGTGAATAAGAAGATCAGATGGATACAGTAAACCTGAAGTGAAGCATCGGAATCCAAAACTAGTGTCACAGGAATGGTACGAAACATAGACAGCAGGAAGAGTCAGTCTCTTTGTACTTATGTCGGCATTGTGCCTTTTGTATTTAATTTCAATACAATTTCTGTGTTACATCGTCAATAAGAAGGTCAGAGGGATACAATAAACCTGAATTGAAGCATCGGAATCTATAACTAGTGTCACAGGAATGGTTCATAACATAGACAGTAAGAAGAGTCAGTCTTCGTGTACTTAAGTCGGCATTTTGCCTTTTGTACTTAATTCCGATGCAATTTCTGTGTTTCATCGTGAATAAGAAGGTCCAAGGGATACAGTAAACCTGAAGTGAAGCATCGGAATCTAAACTAGTGTCACAGGAATGGTTTAAAGCTTACTCAGTAAGAAGAGTCAGTCTTCTTGTACTTAAGTCGGCATTGTGCCATTTCTACTTAATTCCGATGTAACTTCTGTGTTTCATCGCCAAATAAGAAGGTCAGAGGGATACAGTAAACCTGAAGTGAAGCATCGGAATCTATAACTGGTGTCACAGGAATGGTTCAAAACATAGTCAGTAAGAAGACTCAGTCTTCTTGCTGTTATGTTGGCATTGTGCCTTTCGTATTTAATTCCGATGCAATGTCTGTGATTCACCGTCAATAAGAAGGTCAGAGGGATACAGTAAACCTGAAGTGAAGCATCGGAATCTATAACTAGTGTCACAGGAATGGTTCAACTCATAGTCAGTAAGAAGAGTCAGCCTTCTTGTCCTTAAGTCGGCATTGTGCCTTTTGTATTTAATTCCGATGAAATTTGTATGTTTCATCGTCAATAAGAAGGTCCAAGGGATACAGTAAACCTGAAGTGAGGCATCGGAATCTATAAGTAGTGTCACAGGAATGGTTCAAACCATAGACAGTAGGAAGAGTCAGTCCTCTAGTACTTAAGTCGGCATTGTGACTTTTGTATTAAGTTCCGATGCAATTTCTGTGTTTCATCGTCAATAAGACAATCAGAGGGATACAGTAAACCTGAAGTGAAGCATCGGAATCTATAACTAGTGTCACAGGAATGGGTCAAAACATAGATATTAAGAAGAGTCAGTCTTCTTGTACTTAAGTCGGCATTGTGTCTTTTGTATTTAATTCCGATGCAATTTCTGTGTTTCATCGTCAATAAGAAGGTCCAAGGGATACAGTAAACTTGAAGTGAAGCATCGGAATCTAGAACTAGTGTCACAGGAATGGTTCAAAACGTAGACAGTGAGAAGAGTCAGTCTTCTTGTACTTAAGTCGGCATTGTGAATTTTCTATTTAATTCCGATGCAATTACTGTGTTTAATCGTCAATAAGAAGGTCAGAGGGATACAGTAAACCTGACGTGAAGCATAGGAATCTATAACTAGTGTCACAGGAATGGTTCAAAACATAGTCAGTAAGAAGAGTCAGTCTTCTTGTACTTATGTTGGCATTGTGCTTTTCGTATTTAATTCCGATGCAATTTCTGTGTTTCACCGTCAATAAGAAGGTCAGAGGGATACAGTAAACCTGAAGTGAAGCATCGGAATCTATAACTAGTGTCACAGGAATGGTACCAAACATAGACAGTAAGAAGAGTCAGTCTTTTTGTATTTAAGTCAGCATTGTGCCTTTTGTATTTAATTCCGATGCAATTTCTGTGTTTCATCGTCAATAAGAAGGTCAGAGGGATACAGTAAACCTGGAGTGAAGCATCGGAATCTATAACTAGTGTCACACGAATGGTTAAAAACATAGTCAGTAAGAAGAGTCAGTCTTCTTGTCCTGAAGTCGGCATTGTGTTTTTGTATTTAATTCCGATGCAATTTCTGTGTTTCATCGTCAACAAGAAGGTCCAAGGGATACAGTAAACCTGGATAGAAGCATCGGAATCTTTAACTAGTGTCACAGTAATGGTTCAAAACATAGACAGTAAGAAGAGTCAGTCTTCGTGTACTTAAGTTGGCATTGTGCCTTTTGTATTTAATTCCGATGCAATCTCTGTGTTTCATCGTCAATAAGAAGGTCCAAGAGATATAGTAAACCTGAAGTGATGCATCGAAATCTATAACTAGTGTCACAGGAATGTTTCAAACCATAGACAGTAAGAATAGTCAGTCTTCTTGTACTTAAGTCGGCATTGTGGCTTTAGTATTTAATTCGGATGCAATTTCTGTGTTTCATCGTCAATAAGAAGGTCAGAGGGATACAGTAAACCTGAAGTGAAGCATCGGAATCTATAACTAGTGTCACAGGAATGGTTCAAGACGTAGTCAGTAAGAAGTGACAGTCTACTTTTCCTTAAGTCGGGATTGTTCCTTTTGTGTTTAATTCCGATGCAATTTCTGTGTTTCATCGGCAATAAGGTCAGAGGGATACAGTAAACCTGAAGTGACGCATCGGAATCTATAACTAGTGTCACAGGAATGTTTCAAAATAGAGACAGTAGGAAGAGTGAGTCGTCTTGTACTTAAGGCGGCATTGTGCCTTTTAAATTTATATCCGATGCAATTTCAGTGTTTCATCGTCAATAAGAAGATCAGATGGATACAGCAAACCTGAAGTGAAGCATCGGAATCCAAAACTAGTGTCACAGGAATGGTTCAAAACATAGACAGCATGAAGAGTCAGTCTTCTTGTACTTAAGTCGGCATTGTGCCTTTTGTATTTATTTCCAATACAATTTCTGTGTTTCATCGTCAATAAGAAGGTCAGAGGGATACAATAAACCTGAATTGAAGCATCGGAATATATAACTAGTGTCACAGGAATGGTTCAAAACATAGTCAGTAAGAAAAGTCAGTCTTCTTGTCCTTAAGTCGGCATTGTGCCTTTTGTATTTAATTCCGATGCAATTTCTGTGTTTCATCGTCAATAAGGACGTCGAAGGTATACAGTAAACCTGAAGTGTAGCATCGGAATCTATAACTAGTGTCACAGGAATGGTTCAAAACGTAGACAGTAAGAAGAGTCAGTCTTCGTGCACTTAAGTCGGCATTTTGCCTTTTGTACTTAATTCCGATGCAATTTCTGTGTTTCATCGTGAATAAGAAGGTCCAAGGGATACAGTAAACCTGAAGTGAAGCATCGGAATCTATAACTAGTGTCACAGGAATGGTTCAAAACATAGACAGTAAGAAGAGTCAGTCTTCTTGTACGTAAGTCGGCATTGTGCCATTTCTATTTAATTCCGAAGTAATTTCTGTGTTTCATCGTCAAATAAGAAGGTCAGAGGGATACAGTAAACCCGAAGTGAAGCATCGGAATCTATAACTGGTGTCACAGGAATGGTTCAAAGCATAGTCAGTAAAAAGACTCAGTCTTCTTGTTGTTATGTTAGCTTTGTGCCTTTCGTATTTAATTCCGATGCAATTTCTGTGTTTCACCGTCAATAAGAAGGTCACAGGGATACAGTAAACCTGAAGTGAAGCATCGGAATCTATAACTAGTGGCACAGGAATGGTTCAAATCATAGTCAGTAAGAAGAGTCAGTCTTCTTGTCCTTAAGTCGGCATTGTGCCTTTTGTATTTAATTCCGATGAAATTTGTATGTTTCATCGTTAATAAGAAGGTCCAAGGGATACAGTAAACATGAAGTGAAGCATCGGACTCTATAACTAGTGTCACAGAAATGGTTCAAAACATATACAGTAGGAGGAGTCAGTCTTCTTGTACATAAGTCGGCATTGTGCCTTTTGTATTTAATTCCGATGAAATTTCTGTGATTCATTGTCAATAAGAAGGTTAGAGGGATACAGTAAACCTGAAGTGAAGCATCGGAATCTATAACTAGTGTCACAGGAATGGTTCAAATCATAGTCAGTAAGAAGAGTCAGTCTTCGTGTACTTAAGTTGGCATTGTGCCTTTTGTATTTAATTCCGATGCAATCTCTGTGTTTCATCGTCAATAAGAAGGTCAGAGGGATACAGTAAACCTGAAGTGAAGCATCGGAATCTATAACTAGTGTCACAGGAATGGTTCAAACCATAGACAGTAAGAATAGTCAGTCTTCTTGTACTTAAGTCGGCACTTTGCCTATTGTACTTAATTCCGATGCAATTTCTGTGTTTCATCGTCAATAAGAAGATCAGATGGATACAGTAAACCTGAAGTGAAGCATCGGAATCCAAAACTAGTGTCACAGGAATGGTACGAAACATAGACAGCAGGAAGAGTCAGTCTCCTTGTACTTATGTCGGCATTGTGCCTTTTGTATTTAATTCCAATACAATTTCTGTGTTTCGTCGTCAATAAGAAGGTCAGAGGGATACATAAAACCTGAATTGAAGCATCGGAATCTATAACTAGTGTCACAGGAATGGTTCAAAACATAGACAGTAAGAAAAGTCAGTCTTCTTGTCCTTAAGTCGGCATTGTGCATTTGTATTTAATTCCGATGCAATTTCTGTGTTTCATCGTCAATAAGAAGGTCCAAGGGATACAGTAAACCTGGAGTGTAGCATCGGAATCTATAACTAGTGTCACAGGAAAGGTTCAAAACATAGACAGTAAGAAGAGTCAGTCTTCGTGTACTTAAGTCGGCATTTTGCCTTTTGTACTTAATTCCGATGCAATTTCTGTGTTTCATCGTGAATAAGAAGGTCCAAGGGATACAGTAAACCTGAAGTGAAGCATCGGAATCTAAACCAGTGTCTCAGGAATGGTTCAAAGCTTACTCAGTAAGAAGAGTCAGTCTTCTTGTACTTAAGTCGGCATTGTGCCATTTCTATTTAATTCCGATGTAACTTCTGTGTTTCATCGCCAAATAAGAAGGTCAGAGGGATACAGTAAACCTGAAGTGAAGCATCGGAATCTATAACTGGTGTCACAGGAATGGTTCAAAACATAGTCAGTAAGAAGACTCAGTCTTCTTGCTGTTATGTTGGCATTGTGCCTTTCGTATTTAATTTCGATGCAATTTCTGTGATTCATCGTCAATAAGAAGGTCAGAGGGATACAGTAAACCTGAAGTGAAGCATCGGAATCTATAACTAGTGTCACAAGAATGGGTCAAAACATAGATATTAAGAAGAGTCAGTCTTCTTGTACTTAAGTCGGCATTGTGTCTTTTGTATTTAATTCCGATGCAATTTCTGTGTTTCATCGTCAATAAGAAGGTCCAAGGGATACAGTAAACTTGAAGTGAAGCATCGGAATCTACAACTAGTGTCACAGGAATGGTTCAAAACGTAGACAGTGAGAAGAGTCAGTCTTCTTGTACTTAAGTCGGCATTGTGCCTTTTCTATTTATTTCCGATGCAATTTCTGTGTTTCATCGTCAATAAGATGGTCAGATGGATACATTAAACCTGACGTGAAGCATAGGAATCTATAACTAGTGTCACAGGAGTGGTTCAAAACATAGTCAGTAAGAAGAGTCAGTCTTCTTGTACTTAAGTTGGCATTGTGCTTTTCGTATTTAATTCCGATGCATTTCTGTGTTTCACCGTCAATAAGAAGGTCAGAGGGATACAGTAAACCTGAAGTGAAGCATCGGAATCTATAACTAGTGTCACAGGAATGGTACCAAACATAGACAGTAAGAAGAGTCAGTCTTTTTGTATTTAAGTCAGCATTGTGCCTTTTGTATTTAATTCCGTTGCAATTTCTGTGTTTCATCGTCAATAAGAAGGTCAGAGGGATACAGTAAACCTGGAGTGAAGCATCGGAATCTATAACTAGTGTCACACGAATGGTACAAAACATAGTCAGTAAGAAGAGTCAGTCTTCTTGTCCTTAAGTCGGCATTGTGTTTTTGTATTTAATTCCGATGCAATTTCTGTGTTTCATCGTCAACAAGAAGGTCCAAGGGATACAGTAAACCTGGATTGAAGCATCGGAATCTTTAACTAGTGTCACAGTAATGGTTCAAAACATAGACAGTAAGAAGAGTTAGTCTTCGTGTACTTAAGTTGGCATTGTGCCTTTTGTATGTAATTCCGATGCAATCTCTGTGTTTCATCGTCAATAAGAAGGTCCAAGAGATATAGTAAACCTGAAGTGAAGCATCGGAATCTATAACTAGTGTCACAGGAATGGTTCAAACCATAGACAGTAAGAATAGTCAGTCTTCTTGTACTGAAGTCGGCATTGTGGCTTTTGTATTTAATTCGGATGCAATTTCTGTGTTTCATCGTCAATAAGAAGGTCAGAGGGATACAGTAAACCTGAAGTGAAGCATCGGAATCTGTAACTAGTGTCACAGGAATGGTTCAAGACGTAGTCAGTAAGAAGTGTCAGTCTTCTTTTCCTTAAGTCGGGATTGTTCCTTTTGTGTTTAATTCCGATGCAATTTCTGTGTTTCATCGGCAATAAGGTCAGAGGGATACAGTAAACCTGAAGTGACGCATCGGAATCTATAACTAGTGTCACAGGAATGTTTCAAAATATAGACAGTAGGAACAGTGAGTCGTCTTATACTTAAGGCGGCATTGTGCCTTTTAAATTTAAATCCGATGCAATTTCTGTGTTTCATCGTCAATAAGAAGATCAGATGGATACAGTAAACCTGAAGTGAAGCATCGGAATCCAAAACTAGTGTCACAGGAATGGTTCAAAACATAGACAACAGGAAGAGTCAGTATTCTTGTACTTAAGTCGGCATTGTGCCTTTTGTATTTAATTCCAATACAATTTCTGTGTTTCATCGTAAATAAGAAGGTCAGAGGGATACAATAAACCTCAAATGAAGCATCGGAATCTATAACTAGTGTCACAGGAATGTTTCAAAACATAGTCAGTAAGAAAAGTCAGTCTTCTTGTCCTTAAGTCGGCATTGTGCCTTTTGTATTTAATTCCGATGCAATTTCTGTGTTTCATCGTGAATAAGAAGGTCCAAGGGATACAGTAAACCTGAAGTGAAGCATCGGAATCAATAACTAGTGTCACAGGAATGGTTCAAAGCATAGTCAGTAAGAAGAGTAAGTCTTCTTGTAGTTAAGTCGGCATTGTGCATTTGGTATCGATTTCCGAAGCAACTTCTGTGTTTCATCGTCAATAAGAAGGTCCAAGGGATACAGTAAACCTGACGTGAGGCATCGGAATCTATAACTAGTGTCACAGGAATGGTTCAAAACATAGACAGTAGGAAGAGTCAGCCTTCTAGTACTTAAGTCGGCATTGTGCCTTTTGTATTCAATTCCGATGCAATTTCTGTGTTTCATCGTCAATAAGAAGGTCAGGGGGATACAGTAAACCTGAAGTGAAGCATCGGTATCTGTAACTAGTGTCACAGGAATGGGTCAAAACATAGACATTAAGAAGAGTCAGTTTTCTTGTACTTAAGTCGGCATTGTATCTTTTGTATTTAATTCCGATGCAATTTCTGTGTGTCATCGTCAATAAGAAGGTCCAAGGGATCTAGTAAACTTGAAGTGAAGCGTCAGAATCTACAACTAGGGTCACCGGAATGCTTCAAAACATAGACAGTGAGAAGAGTCAGTCTTCTTGTACTTAAGTCGGCATTGTGCCTTTTCTATTTGATTCCGATGCAATTTCTGTGTTTCATCGTGAATAAGAAGGTCAGAGGGATACAGTAAACCTGAAGTGAAGCACAGGAATCTATAACTAGTGTCACAGGAATGGTTCAAAACATAGTCAGTAAGAAGTGTCAGTCTTCTTGTACTTAAGTTGGCATTGTGCTTTTCGTATTTAATTCCGATGCAATTTCTGTGTTTCACCGTCAATAGGAAGGTCAGAGGGATACAGTAAACCTGAAGTGAAGCATCGGAATCTATAACTAGTGTCACAGGAATGGTACCAAACATAGACAGTAAGAAGAGTCAGTCTTTTTGTATTTAAGTCGGCATTGTGCCTTTTGTATTTAATTCCGATGCAATTTCTGTGTTTCATCGTCAATAAGAAGGTCAGAGGGATACAGTAAACCTGGAGTGAAGCATCGGAATCTATAACTAGTGTCACACGAATGGTTCAAAACATAGTCAGTAAGAGGAGTCAGTCTTCTTGTCCTTAAGTCGGCATTGTGTTTTTGTATTTAATTCCGATGCAATTTCTGTGTTTCATCGTCAACAAGAAGGTCCAAGGGATACAGTAAACCTGGAGTGAAGCATCGGAATCTTTAACTAGTGTCACAGTAATGGTTCAAAGCATAGACAGTAAGAAGAGTCAGTCTCCGTGTACTTAAGTTGGCATTGTGCCTTTTGTATTTAATTCCGATGCAATCTCTGTGTTTCATCGTCAATAAGAAGGTCCAAGAGATATAGTAAACCCGAAGTGAAGCATCGGAATCTATAACTAGTGTCACAGGAATGGTTCAAACCATAGACAGTAAGAATAGTCAATCTTCTTATACTTAAGTCGGCATTTTGACTTTTGTACTTAATTCCGATGCAATTTCTGTGTTTCATCGTCAATAAGAAGATCAGATGGATACAGTAAACCTGAAGTGAAGCATCGGAATCCAAAACTAGTGTCACAGGAATGGTACGAAACATAGACAGCAGGAAGAGTCAGTCTCCTTGTACTTATGTCGGCATTGTGCCTTTTGTATTTAATTCCAATACAATTTCTGTGTTTCATCGTCAATAAGAAGGTCAGAGGGATACAATAAACCTGAATTGAAGCATCGGAATCTATAACTAGTGTCACAGGAATGGTTCAAAACATAGTCAGTAAGAAAAGTCAGTCTTCTTGTCCTTAAGTCGGCATTGTGCATTTGTATTTAATTCCGATGCAATTTCTGTGTATCATCGTCAATAAGAAGGTCCAAGGGATACAGTAAACCTGGAGTGTAGCATCGGAATCTATAACTAGTGTCACAGGAATGGTTCAAAACATAGAAAGTAAGAAGAGTCAGTCTTCGTGTACTTAAGTCGGCATTTTGCCTTTTGTACTTAATTCCGATGCAATTTCTGTGTTTTATCGTGAATAAGAAGGTCCAAGGGATACAGTAAACCTGAAGTGAAGCATCGGAATCTAAACTAGTGTCACAGGAATTGTTCAAAGCTTACTCAGTAAGAAGAGTCAGTCTTCTTGTACTGAAGTCGGCATTGTGCCATTTCTATTTAATTCCGATGTAACTTCTGTGTTTCATCGCCAAATAAGAAGTTCAGAGGGATACAGTAAACCTAAAGTGAAGCATCGGAATCTATAACTGGTGTCACAGGAATGGTTCAAAACATAGTCAGTAAGAAGACTCTGTCTTCTTGCTGTTATGTTGGCATTGTGCCTTTCGTATTTAATTCCGGTGCAACTTCTGTGATTCATCGTCAATAAGAAGGTCAGAGGGATACAGTAAACTTGAAGTGAAGCATCGGAATCTATAACTAGTGTCACAGGAACGGTTCAAATCATGGTCAGTAAGAAGAGTCAGCCTTCTTGTCCTTAAGTCGGCATTGTGCCTTTTGTATTTAATTCCGATGAAATTTGTATGTTTCATCGTTAATAAGAAGGTCCAAGGGATACAGTAAACCTGAAGTGAGGCATCGGAATCTATAACTAGTGTCACAGGAATGGTTCAAAACATAGACAGTAGGAAGAGTCAGTCTTCTAGTACTTAAGTCGGCATTGTGCCTTTTGTATTTAGTTCCGATGCAATTTCTGTGTTTCATCGTCAATAAGACGGTCAGAGGGATACAGTAAACCTGAAGTGAAGCATCGGAATCTATAACTAGTGTCACAGTAATGGTTCAAAACATAGACAGTAAGAAGAGTCAGTCTTCGTGTACTTAAGTTGGCATTGTGCCTTTTGTATTTAATTCCGATGCAATCTCTGTGTTTCATCGTCAATAAGAAGGTCCAAGAGATATAGTAAACCTGAAGTGAAGCATCGGAATCTATAACTAGTGTCACAGGAATGGTTCAAACCATAGACAGTAAGAATAGTCTGTCTTCTTGTACTTAAGTCGGCATTGTGGCTTTTGTATTTAATTCGGATGCAATTTCTGTGTTTCATCGTCAATAAGAAGGTCAGAGGGATACAGTAAACCTGAAGTGAAGCATCGGAATCTATAACTAGTGTCACAGGAATGGTTCAAGACGTAGTCAGTAAGAAGTGTCAGTCTTCTTTTCCTTAAGTCGGGATTGTTCCTTTTGTGTTTAATTCCGATGCAATTTCTGTGTTTCATCGGCAATAAGGTCAGAGGGATACAGTAAACCTGAAGTGACGCATCAGAATCTATAACTAGTGTCACAGGAATGTTTCAAAATATAGACAGTAGGAAGAGTGAGTCGTCTTGTACTTAAGGCGGCATTGTGCCTTTTAAATTTAAATCCGATGCAATTTCTGTGTTTCATCGTCAATAAGAAGATCAGATGGATACAGTAAACCTGAAGTGAAGCATCGGAATCCAAAACTAGTGTCACAGGAATGGTTCAAAACAGAGACAGCAGGAAGAGTCAGTCTTCTTGTACTTTAGTCGGCATTGTGCCTTTTGTATTTAATTCCAATACAATTTCTGTGTTTCATCGTCAATAAGAAGGTCAGAGGGATACAATAAACCTGAATTGAAGCATCGGAATCTATAACTAGTGTCACATCAACGGTTCAAAACATAGTCAGTAAGAAAAGTCAGTCTTCTTGTCCTTAAGTCGCCATTGTGCCTTTTGTATTTAATTCCGATGCAATTTCTGTGTTTCATCGTCAATAAGAAGATCAAAGGGATACAGTAAACCTAGAGTGTAGCATCGGAATCTATAACTAGTGTCACAGGAATGGTTCAAAACATAGACAGTAAGAAGAGTCAGTCGTCGTGTACTTAAGTCGGCATTTTGCCTTTTGTACTTAATTCCGATGCAATTTCTGTGTTTCATCGTGAATAAGAAGGTCCAAGGGATACAGTAAACCTGAAGTGAAGCATCGGAATCTATAACTAGTGTCACAGGAATGGTTCAAAACATAGACAGTAAGAAGAGTCAGTCTTCTTGTACGTAAGTCGGCATTAAGCCATTTCTATTTAATTCCGAAATAATTTCTGTGTTTCATCGTCAAATAAGAAGGTCAGAGGGATACAGTAAACCCGAAGTGAAGCATCGGAATCTATAACTGGTGTCACAGGAATGGTTCAAAGCATAGTCAGTAAGAAGACTCAGTCTTCTTGTTGTTATGTTAGCATTGTGCCTTTCGTATTAAATTCCGATGCAATTTCTGTGTTTCACCGTCAATAACAAGGTCACAGGGATACAGTAAACCTGAAGTGAAGCATCGGAATCTATAACTAGTGGCACAGGAATGGTTCAAACATAGACAGTAAGAAGAGTCAGTCTTCTTGTACTTAAGTCGGCATTGTGCCTTTTGTATTTAATTCCGATGCAATTTCCGTGATTCATCGTCAATAAGAAGGTCAGAGGCATACAGTAATCCTGAAGTTAAGCATCGGAATCTATAACTAATGTCACAGGAATGGTTCAAAGCATAGTCAGTAAGAAGAGCCAGTCTTCTTGTAGTTAAGTCGCCATTGCGCATTTGGTATCGATTTCCGAAGCAACTTCTGTGTTTCATCGTCAATAAGAAGGTCCAAGGGATACAGTAAACCTGAAGTGAGGCATCGGAATCTATAACTAGTGTCACAGGAATGGTTCAAAACATAGACAGTAGGAAGAGTCAGCCTTCTAGTACTTAAGTCGGCATTGTGCCTTTTGTATTCAATTCCGATGCAATTTCTGTGTTTCATCGTCAATACGACGGTCAGAGGGAACAGTAAGCCTGAAGTGAAGCATCGGAATCTATAACTAGTGTCACAGGAATGGGTCAAAACATAGGCATTAAGAAGAGACAGTCTTCTTGTACGTAAGTCGGCATTGTGCCTTTTCTATTTAATTCCGATGCAATTTCTGTGTTTCATCGTCAATAAGAAGGTCAGAGGGATACAGTAAACCTGAAGTGAAGCACAGGTATCGATAACTAGTGTCACAGGAATGGTTCAAAACATAGTCAGTAAGAAGAGTCAGTCTTCTTGTACTTAAGTTGGCATTGTGCTTTTCGTATTTAATTCCGATGCAATTTCTGTGTTTCACCGTCAATAGGAAGGTCAGAGGGATACAGTAAACCTGAAGTGAAGCATCGGAATCTACAACTAGTGTCACAGTAATGGTACCAAACATAGACTGTAAGAAGAGTCAGTCTTTTTGTATTTAAGTCGGCATTGTGCCTTTTGTATTTAATTCCGATGCAATTTCTGTGTTTCATCGTCAATAAGAAGGTCAGAGGGATACAATAAACCTGAATTGAAGCATCGGAATCTATAACTAGTGTCACAGGAATGGTTCAAAACATAGTCAGTAAGAAAGGTCAGTCTTCTTGTCCTTAAGTCGGCATTGTGCATTTGCATTTAATTCCGATGCAATTTCTGTGTTTCATCGCCAATAAGAAGGTCCAAGGGATACAGTAAACCTGGAGTGTAGCATCGGAATCTATAACTAGTGTCACAGGAATGGTTCAAAACATAGACAGTAAGAAGAGTCAGTCTTCGTGTACTTAAGTCGGCATTTTGCCTTTTGTACTTAATTCCGATGCAATTTCTGTGTTTCATCGTGAATAAGAAGGTCCAAGGGATACAGTAAACCTGAAGTGAAGCATCGGAATCTAAACTAGTGTCACAGGAATGGTTCAAAGCTTACTCAGTAAGAACAGTCAGTCCTCTTGTACTTAAGTCGGCATTGTGCCATTTCTATTTAATTCCGATGTAACTTCTGTGTTTCATCGCCAAATAAGAAGGTCAGAGGGATACAGTAAACCTGAAGTGAAGCATCGGAATCTATAACTGGTGTCACAGGAATGGTTCAAAGCATAGTCAGTAAGAAGACTCAGTCTTCTTGCTGTTATGTTGGCATTGTGCCTTTCGTATTTAATTCCGATGCAATTTCTGTGATTCATCGTCAACAAGAAGGTCAGAGGGATACAGTAAACCTGAAGTGAAGCATCGGAATCTATAACTAGTGTCACAGGAATGTTTCAAAATATAGACAGTAGGAAGAGTGAGTCGTCTTGTACTTAAGGCGGCATTGTGCCTTTTAAATTTAAATCCGATGCAATTTCTGTGTTTCATCGTGAATAAGAAGGTCCAAGGGATACAGTAAACCTGAAGTGAAGCATCGGAATCTATAACTAGTGTCACAGGAATGGTTCAAAGCATAGTCAGTAAGAAGAGTCGGTCTTCTTGTCCTTAAGCCGGAATTGTGCCTTTTCTATTTAATTCCGATGCAATTTCTGTGTTTCATCGTCAATAAGAAGGTCAGAGGGATACAGTAAACCTGAAGTAAAGCATCGGAATCTATAACTAGTGTCACAGGAATGGTTCAAAACATAGTCAGTAAGAAGAGTCGGTCTTCTTGTCCTTAAGCCGGAATTGTGCCTTTTGTATTTAATTCCGATGCAATTTCTGTGTTTCATCGTCTATAAGTAGGTCCAA
The DNA here is from genome assembly GCF_021461395.2 of Schistocerca americana. Taxonomy (NCBI): domain Eukaryota; kingdom Metazoa; phylum Arthropoda; class Insecta; order Orthoptera; family Acrididae; genus Schistocerca; species Schistocerca americana. The sequence continues at coordinate 30,694,291 of NC_060121.1, forward strand.
TGGATACAGTAAACCTGGAGTGAAGCATCGGAATCTATAACTAGTGCCACAGGAATTATTCAAAACATAGACAGTAAGAAGAGTCAGTCTTCTTGTACTTAAGTCGGCATTGTGCCTTTTGTATTTAATTCCTATGCAATTTCTGTGTTTCATCGTCAATAAGAAGGTCCAAGGGATACAGTAAACCTGCAGTGAAGCATCGGAATCTTTAACTAGTGTCACAGTAATGGTTCAAAACATAGACAGTAAGAAGAGTCAGTCTTTGTGTACTTAAGTCGGCATTGTGCGTTTTGTATTTAATTCCGATGCAATGTCTGTGTTTCATCGTCAATAAGAAGGTCAGAGGGATGCAGTGAACCTGAAGTGAAGCATCGGAATCTATAACTAGTGTCACTGGAATGGTTCAAAATATAGACAGTAAGAAGAGTCAGCCTACTTGTACTTAAGTCGGCATTGTGCCTTTTGTATTTAATTCCGATGCAATTTCTGTGATTCATCGTCGATAAGAAGGTCCAAGGTAAACAGTAAACCTGAAGTGAAGCATCGGAATCTATAACTAGTGGCATAGGAATGGTTCTAAACATAGACAGTAAGAAGAGTCAGTCCTCTTGTACTTAAGTCGGCATTGTGGCTTTTGTATTTAATATCGATGCAATTTCTGTGTTTCATCGTCAATAAAAAGGTCAGACGGATACAGTAAATCAGTAGTGGAGCATCGGAATCTGTAACTAGTGTCACAGGAATGTTTCAAAATATAGTCAGTAAGAAGAGTCAGTCTATTTGTCCTTAAGTCGGCATTGTGCCTTTTGTATTTAATTCCGATGCAATTTCTGTGTTTCATCGTCTATAAGAAGGTCAGAGGGATACAGCAAACCTGAAGTGAAGCATCGGAATCTATAACTAGTGGCACAGGAATGGTTCAAAACATAGACAGTAAGAAGAGTCAGTCTTCGTGTACTTAAGTCGGCATTTTGCCTTTTGTACTTAATTCCGATGCAATTTCTGTGTTTCATCGTGAATAAGAAGGTCCAAGGGATACCGTAAACCTGAAGTGAAGCATCGGAATCTATAACTAGTGTCACAGGAATGGTTTAAAGCGTAGTCAGTAAGAAGAGTCAGTCTTCTTGTAGTTAAGTCGGCATTGTGCCATTTCTATTTAATTCCGATGTAATTTCTGTGTTTCATCGTCAAATAAGAAGGTCAGAGGGATACAGTAAACCTGAAGTGAAGCATCGGAATCTATAACTGGTCTCACAGGAATGGTTCAAAAGATAGTCAGTAAGAAGACTCAGTCTTCTTGTGGTTATGTTGGCATTGTGCCTTTCGTATTTAATTCCGATGCAATATCTGTGTTTCACCGTCAATAAGAAGGTCAGAGGTATACAGTAAACCTGAAGTGAAGCATCGGAATCTATAACTAGTGGCACAGGAATGGTTCAAACATAGACTGTAAGAAGAGTCAGTCTTCTTGTACTTAAGTCGGCATTGTGCCTTTTGTATTTAATTCTGATGCAATTTCTGTGATTCATCGTCAATAAGAAGGTCAGAGGGATACATTAAACCTGAAGTGAAGCATGGGAATCTATAACTAGTGTCACAGGAATGGTTCAAATGATAGTCAGTAAGAAGAGTCAGTCTTCTTGTCCTTAAGTCGGCATTGTGCCTTTTGTATTTAATTCCGATGAAATTTGTATGTTTCATCGTCAATAAGAAGGTCCAAGGGATACAGTAAACATGAAGTGAAGCATCGGACTCTATAACTAGTGTCACAGAAATGGTTCAAAACATATACAGTAGGAGTAGTCAGTCTACTTGTACATAAGAGGGCATTGTGCCTTTTGTATTTAATTCCGATGCAATTTCTGTGAATCATCGTCAATAAGAAGGTCAGAGGGATACAGTAAACCTGAAGTGAAGCATCGGTAACTATAACTAGTGTCACAGGAATGGTTCAAATCATAGTCAGTAAGAAGAGTCAGTATTCTTGTACTTAAGTCGGCAATGTGCTTTTTGCATTTAATTCCGATGCAATTTCTGTGTTTTATCGTCACTAAGAAGGTCAGAGGGATACAGTAATCCTGAAGTTAAGCATCGGAATCTATAACTAGTGTTACAGGAATGGTTCAAAGCATAGTCAGTAAGAAGAGTCAGTCTTCTTGTAGTTAAGTCGGCATTGCGCATTTTGTATCGATTTCCGAAGCAACTTCTGTGTTTCATCGTCAGTAAGAAGGTCCAAGGGATACAGTTAACCTGAAGTGAGGCATCGGAATCTATAACTAGTGTCACAGGAATGGTTCAAAACATAGACAGTAGGAAGAGTCAGTCTTCTTGTACTTAAGTCGGCATTGTTCCTTTTGTATTTAATTCCGATGCAATTTCTGTGTTTCATCGTCAATAAGACGGTCAGAGGGATACAGTAAACCTGAAGTGAAGCATCGGAATCTATAACTAGTGTCACAGGAATGGGTCAAAGCATAGACATCAAGAATAGTCAGTCTTCTTGTACTTAAGTCGGCATTGTGTCTTTTGTATTTAATTCCAATGCAATTTCTGTGTTTCATCGTCAATAAGAAGGTCCAAGGGATACAGTAAACTTGAAGTGAAGCATCGGAATCTACAACTAGTGTCACAGGAATGCTTCAAAACATAGACAGTGAGAAAAGTCTGTCTTCATGTACTTAAGTCGGCATTGTGCCTTTTCTATTTAATTCCGATGCAATTTCTGTGTTTCATCGTCAATAAGAAGGTCAGAGGGATACAGTAAACCTGAAGTAAAGCATCGGAATCTATAACTAGTGTCACAGGAATGGTTCAAAACATAGTCAGTAAGAAGAGTCGGTCTTCTTGTCCTTAAGTGGGAATTGTGCCTTTTGTATTTAATTCCGATGCAATTTCTGTGTTTCATCGTCTATAAGTAGGTCCAATGGATACAGTAAACCTGGAGTGAAGCATCGGAATCTATAACTAGTGCCACAGGAATTGTTCAAAACATAGACAGTAAGAAGAGTCAGTCTTCTTGTACATAATTCGGCATTGTGCCTTTTGTATTTAATTCCGATGCAATTTCTGTGTTTCATCGTCAATAAGAAGGTCCAAGGGATACAGTAAACCTGCAGTGAAGCATCGGAATCTTTAACTAGTGTCACAGTAATGGTTCAAAACATAGACAGTAAGAAGAGTCAGTCTTTGTGTACTTAAGTCGGCATTGTGCGTTTTGTATTTAATTCCGATGCAATCTCTGTGTTTCATCGTCAATAAGAAGGTCAGAGGGATGCAGTGAACCTGAAATGAAGCATCGGAATCTATAACTAGTGTCACTGGAATGGTTCAAAATATAGACAGTAAGAAGAGTCAGCCTACTTGTACTTAAGTCGGCATTGTGCCTTTTGTATTTAATTCCGATGCAATTTCTGTGATTCATCGTCGATAAGAAGGTCCAAGGTAAACAGTAAACCTGAAGTGAAGCATCGGAATCTATAACTAGTGGCATAGGAATGGTTCTAAACATAGACAGTAAGAAGAGTCAGTCCTCTTGTACTTAAGTCGGCATTGTGGCTTTTGTATTTAATATCGATGCAATTTCTGTGTTTCATCGTCAATAAGAAGGTCAGACGGATACAGTAAATCAGTAGTGGAGCATCGGAATCTGTAACTAGTGTCACAGGAATGTTTCAAAACATAGTCAGTAAGAAGAGTCAGTCTATTTGTCCTTAAGTCGGCATTGTGCCTTTTGTATTTAATTCCAATGCAATTTCTGTGTTTCATCGGCAATAAGGTCAGAGGGATATAGTAAACCTGAAGTGAAGCATCGGAATCTATAACTGGTGTCACAGGAATGGTTCAAATTATAGACAGTAGGAAGAGTCAGTCTTCTTGTACTTAAGTCGGCATTGTGCCTTTTATATTTAATTCCGATGCAATTTCTGTGTTTCATAGTCAATAAGAAGGTCCAAGGTATACAGTAAACCTGAAGTGAAGCATCGGAATCCATAACTAGTGTCACAGGTATGGTTCAAAACATAGTCAGTAGGAAGAGTCAGTCTTCTTGTACTTAAGTCTTCATTGTGCCTCTTGTATTTAATTCCGATGCAATTTCCGTGTTTCATCGTCAATAAGGAGGTCCAAGGGATACATAAAAAATGGAGTGAAGCATCGGAATCTATAACTAGTGTCACAGGAATGGTTCAAAACATAGACAGTAAGAAGAGTCAGTCTTTTTGTACTTAATTCGACATTGTGCTTTTTCTATTTAATTCCGATGCAATTTCTGTGTTTCATCGTCAATAAGAAGGTCAGAGGGATACAATAAACCTGAAGTGAAGCATCGGAATCTATAACAAGTGTCACAGGAATGGTTCAAAACATAGTCAGTAAGAAAAGTCAGTCTTCTTTTCCTTATGTCGGCATTGTGACTTTTGTATTTAATTTCGATGCAATTTCTTGGTTTCATCGTCAATAAGAAGGTCCAAGGGACACAGTAAACCTGTAGTGTAGCATCGGAATCTATTACTGGTGTCACAGGAATGGTTCAAAGCATAGACAGTAAGAAGAGTCAGTCTTTGTGTACTTAAGTCGGCATTTTGCCTTTTGTATTTAATGCCGATGCAATTTCAATGGTTCATCGTCAATAAAAAGGTCCAAGGGATACAGTAAACCTGAAGCGAAGCATCGGAATCTATAACTAGTGTCACAGGAATTGTTCAAAACATAGTCAGTAAGAAGAGTCAGTCCTATAGTACTTAAGTCGGCATTGTGCCTTATCTATTTAATTCCGATGATATTTCTGTGTTTCATCGACAATAACAAGGTCCAAGGGATACAGTAAAATTGGAGTGAAGCATCGGAATCTATAACTAGTGTCAATGGAATGGTTCAAAACATAGACAGTAAGAAGAGTCAGTCTTCTGTACGAAAGACGGCATTGTGCATTTTGTATTTAATTCCGATGCAATTTCTGTGTTTCATCGTCAATAAGAAGGTCAGAGCGATACAGTAAACCTGAGGTGAAGGATCGGAATCTATAACTAGTGTTACAGGAATGGTTCAAAGCATAGTCAGAAAGAAGAGTCAGTCTTCTTGTCCTTAAGTCGGCATTGTGCCTTTTGTATTTAATTCCGATGCAATTTCTGTGTTTCATCGTCTATAAGAAGGTCCAAGGGATACAGCTAATCTGGAGTGAAGCCTTGGAATCTATAACTAGTGTCACAGGAATGGTTCAAAACATAGACTGTAAAAAGAGTCAGTCTTCTTGTACTTAAGTCGGCATTGTGCCTTTTCTATTTAATTCCGATGCAATTTCTGTGTTTCATTGTCAATAAGTAGGTCAGAGGGATACAGTAAACCTGAAGTGAAGCGTCGCAATCTATAACTAGTGTCACAGGAATGGTTCAAAACATAGTCAGTAAGAAGAGTCAGTCTTCTTGTACTTAAGTCGGCATTGTGCCTTTTGTATTTAATTCCGATGCAATTTCTGTGTTTCATCGTCATTAAGAAGGTCAGAGGGATACAGCAAACCTGAAGTGAAGCATCGGAATCTATAAGTAGTGTCACAGGAATGGTTCAAAACGTAGACAGTAAGAAGGGGTAGTCCTCTTGTACTTAAGTCGGCTTTGTGCCTTTTGTATTTAATTCCGATGCAATTTCTGTGTTTCAGCGTCAATAAGAAGGTCCAAGGGATACAGTAAAACGGAAGTCAACCATCGGAATCTATAACTAGTGTCACAGGAATGGTTCAAGACATAGCCAGTAAGTACAGTCAGTCTTCTTGTAGTTAAGTAGGCATTGTGGCGTTTCTATTTAATTCCGATGCAATTTCTGTGTTTCCTCGTCAATAAAAAGGTCAGAGGGATACAGTAAACCTGGAGTGTAGCATCGGAATCTATAACTAGTGACACAGGAATGGTTCAAAACATAGACAGTAAGAAGAGTCAGTCTTCGTGTACTTAAGTCGGCATTTTGCCTTTTGTACTTAATTCCGATGCAATTTCTGTGTTTCATCGTGAATAAGAAGGTCAAAGGGATACCGTAAACCTGAAGTGAAGCATCGGAATCTATAACTAGTGTCACAGGAATGGTTTAAAGCGTAGTCAGTAAGAAGAGTCAGTCTTCTTGTAGTTAGGTCGGCATTGTGCCATTTCTATTTAATTCCGATGTAATTTCTGTGTTTCATCGTCAAATAAGAAGGTCAGAGGGATACAGTAAACCTGAAGTGAAGCATCGGAATCTATAACTGGTGTCACAGGAATGGTTGAAAAGATAGTCAGTAAGAAGACTCAGTCTTCTTGTTGTTATGTTGGCATTGTGCCTTTCGTATTTAATTCCGATGCAATTTCTGTGTTTCACCGTCAATAAGAAGGTCAAAGGGATACAGTAAACCTGAAGTGAAGCATCGGAATCTATAACTAGTGGCACAGGAATGGTTCAAACATAGACTGTAAGAAGAGTCAGTCTTCTTGTACTTAAGTCGGCATTGTGCCTTTTGTATTTAATTCCGATGCAATTTCTGTGATTCATCGTCAATAAGAAGGTCAGAGGGATACATTAAACCTGAAGTGAAGCATCGGAATCTATAACTAGTGTCACAGGAATGGTTCAAATCATAGTCAGTAAGAAGAGTCAGTCTTCTTGTCCTTAAGTCGGCATTGTGCCTTTTGTATTTAACTCCGATGAAATTTGTATGTTTCATCGTCAATAAGAAGGTCCAAGGGATACAGTAAACATGAAGTAAAGCATCGGACTCTATAACTAGTGTCACAGAAATGGTTCAAATTATATACAGTAGGAGGAGTCAGTCTACTTGTACATAAGAAGGCATTGTGCCTTTTGTATTTATTTCCGATGCAATTTCTATGAATCATCGTCAATAAGAAGGTCAGAGGAATACAGTAAACCTGAAGTGAAGCATCGGTATCTATAACTAGTGTCACAGGAATGGTTCAAATCATAGTCAGTAAGAAGAGTCAGTATTCTTGTACTTAAGTCGGCAATGTGCTTTTTGTATTTAATTCCGATGCAATTTCTGTGTTTTATCGTCACTAAGAAGGTCAGAGGGATACAGTAATCCTGAAGTTAAGCATCGGAATCTATAACTAGTGTTACAGGAATGGTTCAAACCATAGTCAGTAAGAAGAGTCAGTCTTCTTGTAGTTAAGTCGGCATTGCGCATTTTGTATCGATTTCCGAAGCAACTTCTGTGTTTCATCGTCAATAAGAAGGTCCAAGGGATACAGTAAACCTGAAGTGAGGCATCGGAATCTATAATTAGTGTCACAGGAATGGTTCAAAACATAGACAGTAGGAAGAGTCAGTCTTCTAGTACTTAAGTCGGCATTGTGCCTTTTGTATTTAATTCCGATGCAATTTCTGTGTTTCATCGTCAATAAGACGGTCAGAGGGATACAGTAAACCTGAAGTGAAGCATCGGAATGTATAACTAGTGTCACAGGAATGGGTCAAAGCATAGACATTAAGAATAGTCAGTCTTCTTGTACTTAAGTCGGCATTGTGTCTTTTGTATTTAATTCCGATGCAATTTCTGTGTTTCGTCGTCAATAAGAAGGTCCAAGGGATACAGTAAACTTGAAGTGAAGCATCGGAATCTACAACTAGTGTCACAGGAATGCTTCAAAACATAGACAGTGAGAAAAGTCTGTCTTCTTGTACTTAAGTCGGCATTGTTCCTTTTCTATTTAATTCCGATGCAATTTCTGTGATTCATCGTCAATAAGAAGGTCAGAGGGATACAGTAAACTTGGAGTGAAGCATCGGAATCTATAACTAGTGTCACATGAATGGTTCAAAACATAGTCAGTAAGAAGAGTCAGTCTTCTTGTACTTAAGTTGGCATTATGCTTTTCGTATTTAATTCCGATGCAATTTCTGTGTTTCACCGTCAATAAGAAGGTCAAAGGGATACAGTAAACCTGAAGTGAAGCATCGGAATCCAAAACTAGTGTCACAGGAATGGTTCAAAGCATAGACAGCAGGAAGAGTCAGTCTTCTTGCACTCAAGTCGGCATTGTGCCTTTTGTATTTAATTCCAATACAATTTCTGTGTTTCATCGTCAATAAGAAGGTCAGAGGGATACAATAAACCTGAATTGAAGCATCGGAATCTATAACTAGTGTCACAGGAATGGTTCAAAACATAGTCAGTAAGAAAAGTCAGTCGTCTTGTCCTTAAGTCGGCATTTTGCCTTTTGTACTTAATTCCAATGCAATTTCTGTGTTTCATCGTGAATAAGAAGGTCCAAGGGGTACAGTAAACCTGAAGGGAAGCATCGGAATCTATAACTAGTCTCACAGGAATGGTTCAAAGCATAGTCAGTAAGAATAGTCAGTCTTCTAGTACTAAAGTCGGCATTGTGCCTTTTCTATTTAATTTCGATGCAATTTTTTTGTTTCATCGTCGATAATAAGGTCCAAGGGATACAGTGAACCTGGAGTGAAGCATCGGAATCTACAACTAGTGTCACAGCAATGGTTCAAAACATAGACAGTAAAAAGAGTCCGTCTTCTTGTACTTAAGTCGGCATTGCGCCTTTTCTATTTAATTCCGATGCAATTTCTGTGTTTCATCGTCAATAAGAAGGTCAGAGGGATACAGTAAACCTGAAGGAAAGCATCGGAATCTATAACTAGTGTCACAGGAATGGTTCAAAACATAGTCAGTTAGAAGAGTCAGTCTTCTTGTCCTTAAGTCGGAATTGTGCCTTTTGTATTTAATTCCGATGCAATTTCTGTCTTTCATCGTCTATAAGTAGGACCAAGGGATACAGTAAACCTGGAGAGAAGCATCGGAATTTATAACTAGTGCCACAAGAATTGTTCAAAACATAGACAGTAAGAAGAGTCAGTCTTCTTGTACTTAAGTCGGCATTGTGACTTTTGTATTTAATTCCGATGCAATATCTGTGTTTCAACGTCAATAAGAAGGTCCAAGGGATACAGTAAACCTGCAGTGAAGCATCGGAATCTTTAACAAGTGTCACAGTAATGGTTCAAAACATAGACAGTCAGAAGAGTCAGTCTTCGTGTACTTAAGTCGGCATTGTGCGTTTTGAATTTAATTCCGATGCAATCTCTGTGTTTCATCGTCAATAAGAAGGTCCAAGGGATGCAGTAAACCTGAAGTGAAGCATCGGAATCTATAACTAGTGTCACTGGAATGGTTCAAAATATAGACAGTAAGAAGAGTCAGGCTTCTTGTACTTAAGTCGGCATTGTGCCTTTTGTATTTAATTCCGATGCAATTACTGTGATTCATCGTCAATTAAAAGGTCCAAGGGATACAGTAAACCTGAAGTGAAGCATCGGACTCTATAACTAGTGTGACAGAAATGGTTCAAAACATAGACAGTAGGAAGAAAAAGTCTTCTTGTACATAAGTCGGCATTGTGCCTTTTGTATTTAATTCCGATGCAATTTCTGTGTTTCATCGTCAATAAGAAGGTCCAAGGGATACAGTAAACTTGAAGTGAAGCATCGGAATCTACAACTAGTGTCACAGGAATGCTTCAAAACATAGACAGTGAGAAAAGTCTGTCTTCTTGTACTTAAGTCGGCATTGTTCCTTTTGTATTTAAATCCGATGCAATTTCTGTGATTCATCGTCAATAAGAAGGTCAGAGGGATACAGTAAACTTGGAGTGAAGCATCGGAATCTATAACTAGTGTCACATGAATGGTTCAAAACATAGTCAGTAAGAAGAGTCAGTCTTCTTGTACTTAAGTTGGCATTATGCTTTTCGTATTTAATTCCGATGCAATTTCTGTGTTTCACCGTCAATAAGAAGGTCAAAGGGATACAGTAAACCTGAAGTGAAGCATCGGAATCTATAACTAGTGTCACAGGAATGGTACCAAACATAGACAGTAAGAAGAGTCAGACTTTTTGTATTTAAGTCGGCATTGTGCCTTTTATATTCAATTCCGATGCAATTTCTGTGTTTCATCGTCAACAAGAAGGTCCAAGGGATACAGTAAATCTGGAGTGAAGCATCGGAATCTTTAACTAGTGTCACAGTAATGGTTCAAAACATAGACAGTAAGAAGAGTCAGTCTTCGTGTACTTAAGTTGGCATTGTGCCTTTTGTATTTCATTCCGATGCAATCTCTTTGTTTCATCGTCAATAAGAAGGTTCAAGAGACATAGTAAACCTGAAGTGAAGCATCGGAATCCATAACTAGTGTCACAGGAATGGTTCAAACCATAGACAGTTAGAATAGTCAGTCTTCTTGTACTTAAGTCGGCATTGTGGCTTTTGTATTTAATTCCGATGCAATTTCTGTGTTTTATCGTCAATAAGAAGGTCAGAGGGATACAGCAAACCTGAAGTGAAGCATCGGAATCTATAACTAGTGTCACAGGAATGGTTCAAGACGTAGTCAGTAAGAAGAGTCAGTCTTCTTGTCCTTAAGTCGGGATTGTTCCTTTTGTGTTTAATTCCGATGCAATTTCTGTGTTTCATCGGCAATAAGGTCAGAGGGATACAGTAAACCTGAAGTGAAGCACCGGAATGTATAACTAGTGTCACAGGAATGTTTCAAAATATAGACAGTAGGAAGAGTGAGTCGTCTTGTACTTAAGTCGGCATTTTGCCTTTTGTACTTAATTCCGATGCAATTTCTGTGTTTCATCGTGAATAAGAAGGTCCAAGGGGTACAGTAAACCTGAAGGGAAGCATCGGAATCTATAACTAGTGTCACAGGAATGGTTCAAAGCATAGTCAGTAAGAAGAGTCAGTCTTCTAGTACTAAAGTCGGCATTGTGCCTTTTCTATTTAATTTCGATGCAATTTTTTTGTTTCATCGTCGATAATAAGGTCCAAGGGATACAGTAAACCTGGAGTGAAGCATCGGAATCTACAACTAGTGTCAAAGGAATGGTTCAAAACATAGACAGTAAAAAGAGTCCGTCTTCTTGTACTTAAGTCGGCATTGTGCCTTTTCTATTTAATTCCGATGCAATTTCTGTGTTTCATCGTCAATAAGAAGGTCAGAGGGATACAGTAAACCTGAAGGAAAGCATCGGAATCTATAACTAGTGTCACAGGAATGGTTCAAAACATAGTCAGTTAGAAGAGTCAGTCTTCTTGTCCTTAAGTCGGAATTGTGCCTTTTGTATTTAATTCCGATGCAATTTCTGTGTTTCATCGTCTATAAGTAGGACCAAGGGATACAGTAAACCTGGAGTGAAGCATCGGAATTTATAACTAGTGCCCAAGAATTGTTCAAAACATAGACAGTAAGAAGAGTCAGTCTTCTTGTACTTAAGTCGGCATTGTGACTTTTGTATTTAATTCCGATGCAATATCTGTGTTTCATCGTCAATAAGAAGGTCCAAGGGATACAGTAAACCTGCAGTGAAGCATCGGAATCTTTAACAAGTGTCACAGTAATGGTTCAAAACATAGACAGTCAGAAGAGTCAGTCTTCGTGTACTTAAGTCGGCATTGTGCGTTTTGTATTTAATTCCGATGCAATCTCTGTGTTTCATCGTCAATAAGAAGGTCCAAGGGATGCAGTAAACCTGAAGTGAAGCATCGGAATCTATAACTAGTGTCACTGGAATGGTTCAAAATATAGACAGTAAGAAGAGTCAGTCTTCTTGTACTTAAGTCGGCATTGTGCCTTTTGTATTTAATTCCGATGCAATTACTGTGATTCATCGTCGATAAGAAGGTCCAAGGGATACAGTAAACCTGAAGTGAAGCATCGGACTCTATAACTAGTGTGACAGAAATGGTTCAAAACATAGACAGTAGGAAGAAAAAGTCTTCTTGTACATAAGTCGGCATTGTGCCTTTTGTATTTAATTCCGATGCAATTTCTGTGTTTCATCGTCAATACGAAGGTCCAAGGGAAACAGTAAACCTGAAGTGAAGCATTGGAATCTATAACTAGTGTCATAGGAATGGTTCAAAACATAGACAGTAAGAAGAGTCAGACCTCTTGTACTTAAGTCAGCATTGTGGCTTTTGTATTTAATATCTATGCAATTTCTGTGTTCCATCGTCAATAAGAAGGTCAGAGGGATACAGTAAATCAGTAGTGAAGCATCGGAATCTGTAACTAGTGTCACAGGAATGGTTCAAAACATAGTCAGTGAGAAGAGTCAGTCTACTTGTCCTTAAGTCGGCATTGTGCCTTTTGTATTTAATTCCGATGCAATTTCTGCGTTTCATCGGCAATAAGGTCAGAGGGATACAGTAAACCTGAAGTGAAGCATCGGAATCTATAACTGGTGTCACAGGAATGGTTCAAAGTATAGACAGTAGGAAGAGTCAGTCTTCTTGTACTTAAGTCGGCATTGTGAATTTTATATTTAATTCCGATGCAATTTCTGTGTTTCATCGTCAATAAGAAGGTCAGATGGATACATTAAACCTGAAGTGAAGCATCGGAATCCAAAACTAATGTCACAGGATTGGTTCAAACCATAGACAGTAAGAATAGTCAGTCTTCTTGTACTTAAGTCGGCATTGTGGCTTTTGTATTTAATTCCGATGCAATTTCTGTGTTTTATCGTCAAAAAGAAGGTCAGAGGGATACAGTAAACCTGAAGTGAAGCATCGGAATCTAAAACTAGTGTCACAGGAATGGTTCAAGCCGTAGTCAGTAAGAAGAGTCAGTCTTCTTGTCCTTAAGTCGGGATTGTTCCTTTTGTGTTTAATTCCGATGCAATTTCTGTGTTTCATCGGCAATAAGGTCAGAGGGATACAGTAAACCTGAAGTGAAGCATCGGAATCTAAAGCTAGTGTCACAGGAATGTTTCAAAATATAGACAGTAGGAAGAGTGAGTCGTCTTGTACTTAAGTCGGCATTGTGCCTTTTATATTTAATTCCGATGCAATTTCTGTGCTTCATCGTCAATAAGAAGATCAGATGGATACAGTAAACCTGAAGTGAAGCATCGGAATCCAAAACTAGTGTCACAGGAATGGTTCAAAACATAGACAGCAGGAAGAGTCAGTCTTCTTGTACTTAAGTCGGCATTGTGCCTTTTGTATTTAATTCTAATACAATTTCTGTGATTCATCGTCAATAAGAAAGTCAGAGGGACACAATAAACCGTAAATGAAGCATCGGAATCTATAACTAGTGTCACAGGAATGGTTCAAAACATAGTCAGTAAGAAAAGTCAGTCTTCTTGTCCTTAAGTCGGCATTGTGCCTCTTGCATTTAATTCCGATGCAATTTCTGTGTTTCATCGTCAATAAGAAGGTCCAAGGGATACAGTAAACCTGGAGTGTAGCATCGGAATCTATAACTAGTGTCACAGGAATATTTCAAACATAGACAGTAAGAAGAGTCAGTCTTCGTGTACTTAAGTCGGCATTTTGCCTTTTGTACTTAATTCCGATGCAATTTCTGTGTTTCATCGTGAATAAGAAGGTCCAAGGGATACAGTAAACCGGAAGTGAAGCATCGGAAACTATAACTAGAGTCACAGGAATGGTTCAAAGCATAGTCAGTAAGAAGAGTCAGTCTTCTAGTACTAAAGTCGGCATTGTGCCTATTCTATTTAATTTCGATGCAATTTTTTTGTTTCATCGTCGATAATAAGGTCCAAGGGATACAGTAAACCTGGAGTAAAGCATCGGAATCTATAACTAGTGTCACAGGAATGGTTCAAAACATAGACCGTAAAAAGAGTCCGTCTTCTTGTACTTAAGTCGGCATTGTGCCTTTTCTATTTAATTCCGATGCAATTTCTGTGTTTCATCGTCAATAAGAAGGTCAGAGGGATACAGTAAACCTGAAGTAAAGCATCCGAATCTATAACTAGTGTCACAGGAATGGTTCAAAACATAGTCAGTAAGAAGAGTCAGTCTTCTTGTCCTTAAGTCTGCATTGTGCCTTTTGTATTTAATTCCGATGCAATATCTGTGTTTCATCGGCAATAAGGTCAGAGGGACATAGTAAACCTGAAGTGAAGCATCGGAATCTATAACTGGTGTCACAGGAATGGTTCAAATTATAGACAGTAGGAAGAGTCAGTCTTCTTGTACTGCAGTCGGCATTGTGCTTTTATATTTCATTCCGATGCATTTTCTGTGTTTCATCGTCAATAAGAAGGTCAGAAGGATACATTAAACCTGAAGTGAAGCATCGGAATCCAAAACTAATGTCACAGGATTGGTTCAAAACATAGACAGCAGGAAGAGTCAGTCTTCTTGTACTTAAGTCTGCATTTTGCCTCTTCTATTTAATTCCGATGCAATTTCTGTGTTTCATCGTCAATGAGGTGGTCCAAGGGATACATAAAACCTGGAGTGAAGCATCGGAATCTATAACTAGTGTCACAGGAATGGTTCAAAACATAGACAGTAAGAAGACTCAGTCTTCTTGTACTTAAGTCGACATTGTGCTTTTTCTATTTAATTCCGATGCAATTTCTGTGTTTCATCGTCAATAAGAAGGTCAGAGGGATACAATAAACCTGCAGTGAAGCATCGGAATTTATAACTAGTGTCACAGGAATGGTTCAAAACATAGTCAGTAAGAAAAGTCAGTCTTCCTTTCCTTAAGTCGGCATTGTCACTTTTGTATTTAATTCCGATGCAATTTCTGTGTTTCATCGTCAATAAGAAGGTCCAAGGGACACAGTAAACCTGGAGTGCAGCATCGGAATCTATTACTAGTGTCACAGGAATGGTTCAAAACATAGACAGTAAGAAGACTCAGTCTTTGTGTACTTAAGTCGGCATTTTGCCTTTTGTATTTAATTCCGATGCAATTTCTGTGTTTCATCGTCAACAAAAAGGTCCAAGGGATACTGTAAACCTGAAGCGAAGCATCGGAATCTATAGCTAGTGTCACAGGAATTGTTCAAAACATAGTCAGTAAGAAGAGTCAGTCCTATAGTACTTAAGTCGGCATTGTGCCTTATCTATTTAATTCCGATGCAATTTCTGTGTTTCATCGACAATAACAATGTCCAAGGGATACAGTAAAATTGGAGTGAAGCATCGGAATCTATAACTAGTGTCAATGGAATGGTTCAAAACATAGACAGTAAGAAGAGTCAGTCTTATGTACTTAAGACGGCATTGTGCATTTTGTATTTAATTCCGATGCAATTTCTGTGTTTCATCGTCAATAAGAAGGGCAGAGGGATACAGTAAACCTGAGGTGAAGCATCGGAATCTATAACTAGTGTTACAGGAATGGTTCAAAGCATAGTCAGTAAGAAAAGTCAGTCTTCTTGTCCTTAAGTCGGCATTGTGCCTTTTGTATTTAATTCCGATGCAATTTCTGTGTTTCATCGTCAACAAGAAGGTCCAAGGGATACAGTAAACCTGGAGTGAAGCATCGGAATCCAAAACTAGTGTCACAGAAATGGTTCAAAACATAGACAGTAAAAAGAGTCCGTCTTCTTGTACTTAAGTCGGCATTGTGCCTTTTCTATTTAATTCCGATGCAATTTCTGTGTTTCATCGTCAATAAGAAGGTCAGAGGGATACAGTAAACCTGTAGTAAAGCATCGGAATCTATAACTAGTGTCGCAGGAATGGTTCAAAGCATAGTCAGTAAGAAGAGTCAGTCTTCTTGTCCTTAAGTCGGAATTGTGCCTTTTGTATTTAATTCCGATGCAATTTCTGTGTTTCATCGTCTATAAGTAGGTCCAAGGGATACAGTACACCTGCAGTGAAGCATCGGAATCTTTAACAAGTGTCACAGTAATGGTTCAAAACATAGACAGTCAGAAGAGTCAGTCTTCGTGTACTTAAGTCGGCATTGTGCGTTTTGTATTTAATTCCGATGCAATCTCTGTGTTTCATCGTCAATAAGAAGGTCCAAGGGATGCAGTAAACCTGAAGTGAAGCATCGGAATCTATAACTAGTGTCACTGGAATGGTTCAAAATATAGACAGTAAGAAGAGTCAGTCTTCTTGTACTTAAGTCGGCATTGTGCCTTTTGTATATAATTCCGATGGAATTACTGTGAATCATCGTTGATAAGAAGGTCCAAGGGATACAGTAAACCTGAAGTGAAGCATCGGACTCTATAACTAGTGTGACAGAAATGGTTCAAAACATAGACAGTAGGAAGAATAAGTCTTCTTGTACATAAGTCGGCATTGTGCCTTTTGTATTTAATTCCGATGCAATTTCTGTGTTTCATCGTCAATAAGAAGGTCCAAGGGAAACAGTAAACCTGAAGTGAAGCATTGGAATCTATAACTAGTGTCATAGGAATGGTTCAAAACATAGACAGTAAGAAGAGTCAGTCCTCTTGTACTTAAGTCAGCATTGTGGCTTTTGTATTTATTATCGATGCAATTTCTGTGTTTCATCGTCAATAAGAAGGTCAGAGGGATACAGCAAATCAGAAGTGAAGCATCGGAATCTATAACTAGTGTCACAGGTATGGTTCAAAACATAGTCAGTAAGAAGAGTCTGTCTTCTTGTACTTAAGTCGGCATTGCGCCTCTTCTATTAAATTCCGATGCAATTTCTGTGTTTCATCGTCAATAAGGAGGTCCAAGGGATACATAAATCCTGGAGTGAAGCATCGGAATCTATAACTAGTGTCACAGGAATGGTTCAAAACATAGACAGTAAGAAGACTCAGTCTTCTTGTACATATGTCGGCATTGTGCCTTTTGTATTTAATTCCGATGCAATTTCTGTGTTTCACCGTCAATAAGAAGGTCCAAGAGATATAGTAAACCTGAAGTCAAGCATCGGAATATATAACTAGTGTCACAGGAATGGTTCAAAAAATAGACAGTAAGAATAGTCAGTCTTCTTGTACTTAAGTCGGCATTGTGGCTTTTGCATTAAATTCCGATGCAATTTCTGTGTTTTATCGTCAATAAGAAGGTCAGAGGGATACAGTAAACCTGAAGTGAAGCATCGGAATCTATAACTAGTGTCACAGGAATGGTTCAAGGCGTAGTCAGTAAGAAGAGTCAGTCTTCTTGTCCTTAAGTCGGGATTGTTCCTTTTGTGTTTAATTCCGATGCAATTTCTGTGTTTCATCGGCAATAAGGTCAGAGGGATACAGTAAACCTGAAGTGAAGCATCGGAATCTTTAACAAGTGTCACAGTAATGGTTCAAAACATAGACAGTCAGAAGAGTCAGTCTTCGTGTACTTAAGTCGGCATTGTGCGTTTTGTATATAATTCCGATGCAATCTCTGTGTTTCATCGTCAATAAGAAGGTCCAAGGGATGCAGTAAACCTGAAGTGAAGCATCGGAATCTATAACTAGTGTCACTGGAATGGTTCAAAATATAGACAGTAAGAAGAGTCAGTCTTCTTGTACTTAAGTCGGCATTGTGCCTTTTGTATTTAATTCTAATACAATTTCTGTGATTCATCGTCAATAAGAAAGTCAGAGGGATACAATAAACCGTAATTGAAGCATCGGAATCTATAACTAGTGTCACAGGAATGGTTCAAAACATAGTCAGTAAGAAAAGTCAGTCTTCTTGTCCTTAAGTCGGCATTGTGCCTCTTGTATTTAATTCCGATGCAATTTCTGTGTTTCATCGTCAATACGAAGGTCCAAGGGATACAGTAAACCTGGAGTGTAGCATCGGAATCTATAACTAGTGTCACAGGAATATTTCAAAACATAGACAGTAAGAAGAGTCAGTCTTCGTGTACTTAAGTCGGCATTTTGCCTTTTGTACTTAATTCCGATGCAATTTCTGTGTTTCATCGTCAATAAGAAGGTCAGAGGGATACAGTAAAACTGAAGTAAAGCATCGGAATCTATATCTAGTGTCACAGGAATGGTTCACAACATAGTCAGTAAGAAGAGTCAGTCTTCTTGTCCTTAAGTCTGCATTGTGCCTTTTGTATTTAATTCCGATGCAATATCTGTGTTTCATCGGCAATAAGGTCAGAGGGACACAGTAAACCTGAAGTGAAGCATCGGAATCTATAACTGGTGTCACAGGAATGGTTCAAATTATAGACAGTAGGAAGAGTCAGTCTTCTTGTACTTAAGTCGGCATTGTGCTTTTTATATTTCACTCCGATGCATTTTCTGTGTTTCATCGTCAATAAGAAGGTCAGATGGATACATTAAACCTGAAGTGAAGCATCGGAATCCAAAACTAATGTCACAGGATTGGTTCAAAACATAGGCAGCAGGAAGAGTCAGTCTTCTTGTACGTAAGTCGGCATTGTGCCTTTTGTATTTAATTCCGATGCAATTTCTGTGTTTCATAGTCAATAAGAAGGTCCAAGGTATACAGAAAAACCTGAAGTGAAGCATCGGAATCTATAACTAGTGTCACAGGTATGGTTCAAAACATAGTCAGTAAGAAGAGTCAGTCTTCTTGTACTTAAGTCGGCATTGTGCCTCTTCTATTTAATTCCGATGCAATTTCTGTGTTTCATCGTCAATAAGGAGGTCCAAGGGATACATAAAACCTGGAGTGAAGCATCGGAATCTATAACTAGTGTCACAGGAATGGTTCAAAACATAGACAGTAAGAAGACTCAGAGTCTTGTACTTAAGTCGACATTGTGCTTTTTCTATTTAATTCCGATGCAATTTCTGTGTTTCATCGTCAATAAGAAGGTCAGAGGGATACAATAAACCTGAAGTGAAGCATCGAAATCTATAACTAGTGTCACAGGAATGGTTCAAACATAGTCAGTAAGAAAAGTCAGTCTTCCTTTCCTTAAGTCGGCATTGTGACTTTTGTATTTAATTCCGATGCAATTTCTGTGTTTCATCGTCAATAAGAAGGTCCACGGGACACAGTAAACCTGGAGTGCAGCATCGGAATCTATTACTAGTGTCACTGGAATGGTTCAAAACATAGACAGTAAGAAGAGTCAGTCTTTGTGTACTTAAGTCGGCATTTTGCCTTTTGTATTTAATTCCAATGCAATTTCTGTGTATCATCGTCAATAAAAAGGTCCAAGGGATACAGTAAACCTGAAGCGAAGCATCGGAATCTATAACTAGTGTCACAGGAATAGTTCAAAACATAGTCAGTAAGAAGAGTCAACCCTATAGTACTTAAGTCGGCATTGTGCCTTATCTATTAATTTCCGATGCAATTTCTGTGTTTCATCGACAATAACAAGGTCCAAGGGATACAGTAAAATTGGAGT
Organism: Schistocerca americana; assembly: GCF_021461395.2. NCBI lineage: Eukaryota > Metazoa > Arthropoda > Insecta > Orthoptera > Acrididae > Schistocerca > Schistocerca americana. Next base: position 30,713,377 of record NC_060121.1, read on the forward strand.
GAAGCATCGGAATCTATAACTAGTGTCAATGGAATGGTTCAAAACATAGACAGTAAGAAGAGTCAGTCTTATGTAATTAAGACGGCATTGTGCATTTTGTATTTAATTCCGATGCAATTTCTGTGATTCATCGTCAATAAGAAGGTCAGAGGGATACAGTAAATCTGAAGTGAAGCATCGGAATCTATAACTAGTGTCACAGGAATGGTTCAAATCATAGTCAGTAAGAAGAGTCAGTATTCATATACTTAAGTTGGCATTGTGCTTTTTGTATTTAATTCCGACGCAATTTCTGTGTTTCATCGTCACTAAGAAGGTCAGAGGGATAAAGAAATCCTGAAGTTAAGCATCGGAATCTATAACTAGTGTCACAGGGATGGTTCAAAGCATAGTCAGTAAGAAGAGTCAGTCTTCTTGTAGTTAAGTCGGCATTGTGCCTTTTGTATTTAATTCCGATGCAAATTCTATGTTTCATCGTCTATAAGAAGGTCCAAGGGATACAGTATACCTGGAGTGAAGCCTCGGAATCTATAACTAGTGTCACAGCAATGGTTCGAAACATAGACAGTAAGAAGAGTCAGTCTTCTTGTACTTAAGTCGGCATTGTGCCTTTTGTATTTAATTCCGATGCAATTTCTGTGTTTCATCGTCAATAAGAAGGTCCAAGGGATACAGTAAAACGGAAGTCAACCATCGGAATCTATAACTAGTGTCACAGGAATGGTTCAAGACATAGCCAGTAAGTAGAGTCAGTCTTCTTGTACTGAAGTAGGCATTGTGGCGTTTCTATTTAATTCCGATGCAATTTCTGTGTTTCCTCGTCATTAAGAAGGTCAGAGGGATACAGTAAACCGGAAGTGAAGCGTTAGGATCTATAACTAGTGTCACAGGAATGGTTCAAAACATAGTCAGTAAGAAAAGTCAGTCTTCTTGTCCATAAGTCGGCTTTGTGCCTTTTGTATTTAATTCCGATGCAATTTCTGTGTTTCATCGTCAATAAGAAGGTCCAAGGGATACAGTAAACCTGGAGTGTAGCATCGGAATCTATAAGTAGTGTCACAGGAATGGTTCAAAACATAGACAGTGAGAAGAGTCAGTCTTCTTGTACTTAAGTCGGCATTGTGCCATTTCTATTTAATTCCGATGTAATTTCTGTGTTTCATCGTCAAATAAGAAGGTCAGAGGGATACAGTAAACCTGAAGTGAAGCATCGGAATCTATAACTGGGGTCACAGGAATGGTTCAAAACATAGTCAGTAAGAAGACTCAGTCTTCTTGTCCTTATGTTGGCATTGTGCCTTTCGTATTTAATTCCGATGCAATATTTGTGTTTCACCGTCAATAGGAAGGTCTCAGGGATACAGTAAACCTGAAGTGAAGCATCGGAATCTATAACTAGTGGCACAGGAATGGTTCAAACATAGACTGTAAGAAGAGTCAGTCTTCTTGTACTTAAGTCGGCATTGTGCCTTTTGTATTTATTTCCGATGAAATTTCTGTGATTCATCGTCAATAAGAAGGTCAGAGGGATACAGTAAACCTGAAGTGATGCATCGGAATCTATAACTAGTGTCACAGGAATGGTTCAAATCATAGTCAGTAAGAAGAGTCAGTCTTCTTGTCCTTAAGTCGGCATTGTGCTTTTGTATTTAATTCCGATGAAATTTGTATGTTTCATCGTCAATAAGAAGGTCCAAGGGATACAGTAAACATGAAGTGAAGCATCGGACTCTATAACTAGTGTCACAGAAATGGTTCAAAACTCATACAGTAGGAGGAGTCAGTCTACTTGTACATAATTCGGTACTGTGCATTTTGTATTTAATTCCGATGCAATTTCTGTGATTCATCGTCAATAAGAAGGTCAGAGGGATACAGTAAATCTGAAGTGAAGCATCGGAATCTATAACTAGTGTCACAGGAATGGTTCAAATCATAGTCAGTAAGAAGAGTCAGTATTCATATACTTAAGTTGGCATTGTGCTTTTTGTATTTAATTCCGACGCAATTTCTGTGTTTCATCGTCACTAAGAAGGTCAGAGGGATAAAGAAATCCTGAAGTTAAGCATCGGAATCTATAACTAGTGTCACAGGGATGGTTCAAAGCATAGTCAGTAAGAAGAGTCAGTCTTCTTGTAGTTAAGTCGGCATTGTGCATTTTGTATCGATTTCCGAAGCAACTTCTGTGTTTCATCGTCAATAAGAAGGTCCAAGAGATACAGTAAACCTGAAGTGAGGCATCGGAATCTATAACTAGTGTCACAGGAATGGTTCAAAACATAGACAGTAGGAATAGTCAGTCTTCTAGTACTTAAGTCGGCATTGTGTCTTTTGTATTTAATTCCGATGCAATTTCTGTGTTTTATAGTCAATAAGAAGGTCCAAGGGATACAGTAAACTTGAAGTGAAGCATCGGAATCTACAACTTGTGTCACAGGAATGCTTCAAAACATAGACAGTGAGAAAAGGCAGTCTTCTTGTACTTAAGTCGGCATTGTGCCTTTTCTATTTAATTCCGATGCAATTTCTGTGTTTCATCGTCAGTAAGAAGGTCAGAGGGATACAGTAAACCTGAAGTGAAGCATAGGAATCTATAACTAGTGTCACAGGAATGGTTATAAACATAGTCAGTAAGAAGAGTCAGTCTACTTGTCCTTAAGTCGGCATTGTGCCTTTAGTATTTAATTCCGATGCAATTTCTGTGTTTCATCGGCAATAAGGTCAGAGGGATACAGTAAACCTGAAGTGAAGCATCGGAATCTATAACTGGTGTCACAGGAATGGTTCAAGTTATAGACAGTAGGAAGAGTCAGTCTTCTTGTACTTAAGTTTGCATTGTGCTTTTCGTATTTAATTCCGATGCAATTTCTGTGTTTCACCGTCAATAAGAATGTCAGAGGGATACAGTAAACCTGAAGTGAAGCATCGGAATCTATAACTAGTGTCACAGGAAAGGTACCAAACATAGACAGTAAGAAGAGTCAGTCTTTTTGTATTTAAGTCGGCATTGTGCCTTTTGTATTTAATTCCGATGCAATTTCTGTGTTTCATCGTCAATAAGAAGGTCAGAGGGATACAGTAAATCAGTAGTGAAGCATCGGAATCTGTAAATAGTGTCACAGGAATGGTTCAAAACATAGTCAGTGAGAAGAGTCAGTCTACTTGTCCTTAAGTCGGCATTGTGCCTTTTGTATTTAATTCCGATGCAATTTCTGTGTTTCATCGGCAATAAGGTCAGAGGGATACAGTAAACCTGAAGTGAAGCATCGGAATCTATAACTGGTGTCACAGGAATGGTTCAAATTATAGACAGTAGGAAGAGTCAGTCTTCTTGTACTTAAGTCGGCATTGTGCCTTTTATATTTCGTTCCGATGCAATTTCTGTGTTTCATCGACAATAAGAAGGTCAGATTGATACATTAAACCTGAAGTGAAGCATCGGAATCCAAAACTAATGTCACAGGACTGGTTCAAAACATAGACAGCAGGAAGAGTCAGTCTTCTTGTACTTAAGTCGGCATTGTGCCTTTTGTATTTAATTCCGATGCAATTTCTGTGTTTCATAGTCAATAAGAAGGTCCAAGGTATACAGAAAAACCTGAAGTGAAGCATCGGAATCTATAACTAGTGTCACAGGTATGGTTCAAAACATAGTCAGTAAGAAGAGTCAGTCTTCTTGTACTTAAGTCGGCATTGTGCCTTTTCTATTTAATTCCGATGCAATTTCTGTGTTTCATCGTCAATAAGAAGGTCACAAGGATACAGTAAACCTGAAGTGAAGCGTCGCAATCTATAACTAGTGTCACAGGAAAGGTTCAAAACACAGTCAGTAAGAAGAGTCAGTCTACTTGTACTTAAGTCAGCATTGTGCCTTTTGTATTTAATTCCGATGCAATTTCTGTGTATCATCGTCAATAGGAAGGTCAGAGGGATACAGTAAACCTGAAGTGAAGCATCGGAATCTATAACTAGTGTCACAGGAATGGTTCAAAACGTAGACAGTAAGAAGGGTCAGTCCTCTTGTACTTAAGTCGGCATTGTGAATTTTGTATTTAATTCCGATGCAATTTCTGTGTTTCAGCGTCAATAAGAAGGTCCAAGGGATACAGTAAAACGGAAGTCAACCATCGGAATCTATAATTAGTGTCACAGGATCGGTTCAAGACATAGCCAGTAAGTAGAGTCAGTCTTCTTGTACTTAAGTAGGCATTGTGGCGTTTCTATTTAATTGCGATGCAATTTCTGTGTTTCCTCGTCAATAAGAAGGTCAGAGGGATACAGTAAACCGGAAGTGAAGCATTGGGATTTATAACTAGTGTCACAGGAATGGTTCAAAACATAGTCAGTAAGAATAGTCAGTCTTCTTGTCCTTAAGTCGGCATTGTGCCTTTTGTATTTAATTCCGATGCAATTTCTGTGTTTCATCGTCAATAAGAAGGTCCAAGGGATACAGTAAACCTGGAGTGTAGCATCGGAATCTATAACTAGTGTCACAGGAATGGTTCAAAGCATAGACATTAAGAAGAGTCAGTCTTCGTGTACTTAAGTCGGCATTTTGCCATTTGTACTTAATTCCGATGCAATTTCTGTGTTTCATCGTGAATAAGAAGGTCCAAGGGATACAGTAAACCTGAAGTGAAGCATCGGAATCTATAACTAGTGTCACAGGAATGGTTCAAAGCATAGTCAGTAAGAAGAGTCAGTCTTCTTGTACTTAAGTCGGCATTGTGCCTTTTTTCTATTTAATTCCGATGTAATTTCTGTGTTTTATCGTCAAATAAGAAGGTCAGAGGGATACAGTAAACCTGATGTGAAGCATCGGAATCTATAACTAGTGGCACAGGAATGGTTCAAACATAGACTGTAAGAAGAGTCAGTCTTCTTGTACTTAAGTCGGCATTGTGCCTTTTGTATTTAATTCCGATGCAATTTCTGTGATTCATCGTCAATAAGAAGGTCAGAGGGATACAGTAAACCTGAAGTGATGCATCGGAATCTATAACTAGTGTCACAGATATGGTTCAAATCATAGTCAGTAAGAAGAGTCAGTCTTCTTGTCCTTAAGTCGGCATTGTGCCTTTTGTATTTAATTCCGATGAAATTTGTATGTTTCATCGTCAATAAGAAGGTCCAAGGGATACAGTAAACATGAAGTGAAGCATCGGACTCTATAACTAGTGTCACAGAAATGGTTCAAAACATATACAGTAGGAGGAGTCAGTCTACTTGTACATAAGTCGGCACTGTGCCTTTTGTATTTAATTCCGTTGCAATTTCTGTGATTCATCGTCAATAAGAAGGTCAGAGGGATACAGTAAACCTGAAGTGAAGCATCGGAATCTATAACTAGTGTCACAGGAATGGTTCAAATCATAGTCAGTAAGAAGAGTCAGTATTCATGTACTTAAGTCGGCATTGTGCTTTTTGTATTTAATTCCGATGCAATTTCTGTGTTTCATCGTCACTAAGAAGGTCAGAGGGATACAGAAATCCTGAAGTTAAGCATCGGAATCTATAACTAGTGTCACAGGAATGGTTCAAAGCATAGTCAGTAAGAAGAGTCAGTCTTCTTGTAGTTAAGTCGGCATTGTGCATTTTGTATCGATTTCCGAAGTAACTTCTGTGTTTCATCGTCAATAAGAAGGTCCAGTGGATACAGTAAACCTGAAGTGAGGCATCGGAATCTATAACTAGTGTCACAGGAATGGTTCAAAACATAGACAGTAGGATTAGTCAGTCTTCTAGTACTTAAGTCGGCATTGTGCCTTTTGTATTTAATTCCGATGCAATTTCTGTGTTTCATCGTCAATAAGACGGTCAGAGGGATACAGTAAACCTGAAGTGAAGCATCGGAATCTATAACTAGTGTCACAGGAATGGCACCAAACATAGACAGTAAGAAGAGTCAGTCTTTTTGTATGTAAGTCGGCATTGTGCCTCTTGTGTTTAATTCCGATGCGATTTCTGTGTTTCATCGTCAATAAGAATGTCAGAGGGATACAGTAAACCTGGAGTGAAGCATCGGAATCTATAACTAGTGTCACACGAATGGTTTAAATCATAGTCAGTAAGAAGAGTCAGTCTTCTTGTCCTTAAGTCGGCATTGTGTTTTTGTATTTAATTCCGATGCAATTTCTGTGTTTCATCGTCAACAAGAAGGTCCAAGGGATACAGTAAACCTGGAGTGAAGCATCGGAATCTTTAACTAGTGTCACAGTAATGGTTCAAAACATAGACAGTAAGAAGAGTCAGTCTTCGTGTACTTAAGTTGGCATTGTGCCTGTTGTATTTAATTCCGATGCGATCTCTTTGTTTCATCGTCAATAAGAAGGTCCAAGAGATATAGTAAACCTGAAGTGAAGCATCGGAATCTATAACTAGTGTCACAGGAATGGTTCAAACCATAGACAGTAAGAATAGTCTGTCTTCTTGTACTTAAGTCGGCATTGTGGCTTTTGTATTTAATTCCGATACAATTTCTGTGTTTCATCGTCAATAAGAAGGTCAGAGATATACAATAAACCAGAAGTGATGCATCGGAATCTATAACTAGTGTCACAGGAATGGTTCAAGACGTAGTCAGTAAGAAGAGTCAGTCTTCTTGTCCTTAAGTCGGGATTGTTCCTTTTGTGTTTAATTCCGATGCAATTTCTGTGTTTCATCGGCAATAAGGTCAGAGGGATACAGTAAACATGAAGTGAAGCATTGGAATCTATAAGTAGTGTCACAGGAATGTTTCAAAATATAGACAGTAGGAAGAGTGAGTCGTCTTGTACTTAAGTCGGCATTGTGCCTTTTATATTTAATTCCGATGCAATTTCTGTGTTTCATCGTCAATAAGAAGATCAAATGGATACAGTAAACCTGAAGTGAAGCATCGGAATCCAAAACTAGTGTCACAGGAATGGTTCAAAACATAGACAGCAGGAAGAGTCAGTCTTCTTGTACTTAAGTAGGCATTGTGCCTTTTGTGTTTAATTCCAATACAATTTCTGTGTCTCATCGTCAATAAGAAGGTCAGAGGGATACAATAAACCTGAATTGAAGCATCGGAATCTATAACTAGTGTCACAGGAATGGTTCAAAACATAGTCAGTAAGAAAAGTCAGTCATCTTGTCCTTAAGTCGGCATTGTGCCTTTTGTATTTAATTCCGATGCAATTTCTGTGTTTCATCGTCAATAAGAAGGTCCAAGGGATACAGTAAACCTGGAGTGTAGCATCGGAATCTATAACTAGTGTCACAGGAATGGTTCAAAGCATAGACATTAAGAAGAGTCAGTCTTCTTGTACTTAAGTCGGAATTTTGCCTTTTGTACTTAATTCCGATGCAATTTCTGTGTTTCATCGTGAATAAGAAGGTCCAAGGGATACAGTAAACATGAAGTGAAGCATCGGAATCTATAACTAGTGTCACAGGAATGGTTCAATGCATAGTGAGTAAGAAGAGTCGGTCTCCTTGTACTTAAGTCGGCATTGTGCCATTTCTGTTTAATTCCGATGTAATTTCTGTGTTTCATCGTTAAATAAGAAGGTCAGAGGGATACAGTAAACCTGAAGTGAAGCATCGGAATCTATAACTGGTGTCACAGGAATGGTTCAAAACATAGTCAGTAAGAAGACTCAGTCTTCTTGTTGTTATGTTGGCATTGTACCTTTCGTATTTAATTCCGATGCAATTTCTGTGTTTCACCGTCAATAAGAAGGTCAGAGGGGTACAGTAAACCTGAAGTGAAGCATCGGAATCTATAACTAGTGGCACAGGAATGGTTCAAACATAGACTGTAAGAAGAGTCAGTCTTCTTGTACTTAAGTCGGCATTGTGCCTTTTGTATTTAATTCCGATGCAATTTCTGTGATTCATCGTCAATAAGAAAGTCAGAGATATACAGTAAACCTGAAGTGAAGCATCGGAATCTATAACTAGTGTCACAGGAATGGTTCAAATCATAGTCAGTAAGAAGAGTCAGTCTTCTTGTCCTTAAGTCGGCATTGTGCCTTTTGTATTTAATTCCGATGAAATTTGTATGTTTCATCGTCAATAAGAAGGTCCAAGGGATACAGTAAACATGAAGTGAAGCATCGGACTCTATAACTAGTGTCACAGAAATGGTTCAAAACATATACAGTAGGAGGAGTCAGTCTACTTGTACATCAGTCGGCATTGTGCCTTTTGTATTTAATTCCGATGCAATTTCTGTGATTCATCGTCAATAAGAAGGTCAGAGATATACAGAAAACCTGAAGTGAAGCATCGGAATCTATAACTAGTGTCACAGGAATGGTGCAAATCATAGTCAGTAAGAAGAGTCAGTATTCTTGTACTTAAGTCGGCATTTTGCTTTTTGTATTTAATTCCGATGCAATTTCTGTGTTTCATCGTCACTAGGAAGGACAGAGGGATACAGTAATCCTGAAGTTAAGCATCGGAAACTATAACTAGTGTCACAGGAATGGTTCAAAGCATAGTCAGTAAGAAGAGTCAGTCTTCTTGTAGTTAAGTCGGCATTGTGCATTTTGTATCGATTTCCGAAGCAACTTCTGTGTTTCATCGTCAATAAGAAGGTCCAAGGGATACAGTAAACCAGAAGTGAGGCATCGGAATCTATAACTAGTGTCACAGGAATGCTTCAAAACATAGACAGTGAGAAGAGTCAGTCTTCTTGTACTTAAGTCGGCATTGTGCCTTTTCTATTTAATTCCGATGCAATTTTTGTGTTTCATCGTCAATAAGAAGGTCAGAGGGATACAGTAAACCTGAAGTGAAGCATCGGAATCTATAACTAGTGTCACAGGAATGGTTCAAACCATAGACAGTAAGAATAGTCAGTCTTCTTGTACTTAAGTCGGCATTGTGGCTTTTGTATTTAATTCCGATGCAATTTCTGTGTTTCATCGTCAATAAGAAGGTCAGAGGGATACAGTAAACCTGAAGTGAAGCATCGGAATCTATAACTAGTGTCACAGGAACGGTTCAAGACGTAGTCAGTAAGAAGAGTGTGTCGTCTTGTACTTAAGTCGGCATTGTGCATTTTATATTTCATTCCGATGCAATTTCTGTGTTTCATCGTCAATAAGAAGATCAGATGGATACAGTAAACCTGAAGTGAAGCATCGGAATCCAAAACTAGTGCCACAGGAATGGTTCAAAACATAGACAGTAAGAAGAATCAGTCTTCGTGTACTTAAGTCGGCATTTTGCCTTTTGTACCTAATTCCGATGCAATTTCTGTGTTTCATCGTGAATAAGAAGGTCCATGGGATACAGTAAACCTGAAGTGAAGCATCGGAATCTATAACTAGTGTCACAGGAATGGTTCAAAGCATAGTCAGTAAGAAGAGTCAGTCTTCTAGTACTAAAGTCGGCATTGTGCCTTTTCTATTTAATTTCGATGCAATTTTTTAGTTTCATCGTCGATAATAAGGTCCAAGGGATACAGTAAACCTGGAGTGAAGCATCGGAATCTATAACTAGTGTCACAGGAATGGTTCAAAACATAGACAGTAGAAAGAGTCCGTCTTCTTGTACTTAAGTCGGCATTGTGCCTTTTCTATTTAATTCCGATGCAATTTCTGTGTTTCATCGCCAATAAGAAGGTCAGAGGGATACAGTAAATCTGAAGTAAAGCATCGGAATCTATAACTAGTGTCACAGAAATGGTTCAAAACATAGTCAGTAAGAACAGTCAGTCTTCTTGTCCTTAAGTCGGAATTGTGCCTTTTGTACTTAATTCCGATGCAATTTCTGTGTTTCATCGTCAATAAGGAGGTCCAAGGGATACATAAAACCTGGAGTGAAGCATCGGAATCTATAACTAGTGTCATAGGAATGGTTCAAAACATAGTCAGTAAGAAGAGTTAGTCCTCTTGTACTTATGTCGGCTTTGTGGCTTTTGTATTTAATTCCGATGCAATTTCTGTGTTTCATAGTCAATAAGAACGTCCAAGGTATACAGTAAACCTGAAGTGAAGCATCGGAATTTATAACTAGTGTCACAGGTATGGAACAAAACATAGTCAGTAAGAAGAGTCAGTCTTCTTGTACTTAAGTCGGCATTGTGCCTCTTCTATTTAATTCCGATGCAATTTCTGTGTTTCATCGTCAATAAGGAGGTCCAAGGGATACATAAAACCTGGAGTGAAGCATCGGAATCTATAACTAGTGTCACAGGAATGGTTCAAAACATAGACAGTAAGAAGAGTCAGTCGTCTTGTACTTAGGTCGACATTGTGCTTTTTCTATTTAATTCCGATGCAATTTCTGTGTTTCATCGTCAATAAGAAGGACAGAGGGATACAATAAACCTGAAGTGAAGCATCGGAATCTATAACTAGTGTCACAGGAATGGTTCAAAACATAGTCAGTAAGCAGAGTCAGTCTTCTTGTAGTTAAGTCGGCATTGTGCATTTCGTATCGATTTCCGAAGCAACTTCTGTGTTTCATCGTCAATGAGAAGGTCCAGGGGATACAGTAAAGTGAGGCATCGGAATCTATAACTAGTGTCACAGGAATGGTTCAAAACATAGACAGTAGGAAGAGTCAGTCTTCTAGTACTTAAGTCGGCATTGTGCCTTTTGTATTTAATTCCGATGCAATTTCTGTGTTTCATCGTCAATAAGACGGTCAGAGGGATACAGTAAACCTGAAGTGAAGCATCGGAATCTATAACTAGTGTCACAGGAATGGGTCAAAACATAGACATTAAGAAGAGTCAGTCTTCTTGTACTTAAGTCGGCATTGTGTCCTTTGTATTTAATTCCGATGCAATTTCTGTGTTTCATCGTCAATAAGAAGGTCCAAAGGATACAGTAAACTTGAAGTGAAGCATCGGAATCTACAACTAGTGTCACAGGAATGCTTCAAAACATAGACAGTGAGAAGAGTCAGTCTTCTTGTACTTAAGTCGGCATTGTGCCTTTTCTATTTAATTCCGATGCAATTTTTGTGTTTCATCGTCAATAAGAAGGTCAGAGGGATACAGTAAACCTGAAGTGAAGCATCGGAATCTATAACTAGTGTCACAGGAATGGTTCAAACCATAGACAGTAAGAATAGTCAGTCTTCTTGTACTTAAGTCGGAATTGTGGCTTTTGTATTTAATTCCGATGCAATTTCTGTGTTTCATCGTCAATAAGAAGGTCAGAGGGATACAGTAAACCTGAAGTGAAGCATCGGAATCTATAACTAGTGTCACAGGAACGGTTCAAGACGTAGTCAGTAAGAAGAGTGTGTCGTCTTGTACTTAAGTCGGCATTGTGCATTTCATATTTAATTCCGATGCAATTTCTGTGTTTCATCGTCAACAAGAAGATCAGATGGATACAGTAAACCTGAAGTGAAGCATCGGAATCCAAAACTAGTGCCACAGGAATGGTTCAAAACATAGACAGTAAGAAGAATCAGTCTTCGTGTACTTAAGTCGGCATTTTGCCTTTTGTACCTAATTCCGATTCAATTTCTGTGTTTCATCGTGAATAAGAAGGTCCAAGGGATACAGTAAACCTGAAGTGAAGCATTGGAATCTATAACTAGTGTCACAGGAATGGTTCAAAGCATAGTCAGTAAGAAGAGTCAGTCTTCTAGTACTAAAGTCGGCATTGTGCCTTTTCTATTTAATTTCGATGCAATTTTTTTGTTTCATCGTCGATAATAAGGTCCAAGGGATACAGTAAACCTGGAGTGAAGCATCGGAATCTATAACTAGTGTCACAGGAATGGTTCAAAACATAGACAGTAGAAAGAGTCCGTCTTCTTGTACTTAAGTCGGCATTGTGCCTTTTCTATTTAATTCCGATGCAATTTCTGTGTTTCATCGTCAATAAGAAGGTCAGAGGGATACAGTAAATCTGAAGTAAAGCATCGGAATCTATAACTAGTGTCACAGAAATGGTTCAAAACATAGTCAGTAAGAACAGTCAGTCTTCTTGTCCTTAAGTCGGAATTGTGCCTTTTGTACTTAATTCCGATGCAATTTCTGTGTTTCATCGTCAATAAGGAGGTCCAAGGGATACATAAAACCTGGAGTGAAGCATCGGAATCTATAACTAGTGTCATAGGAATGGTTCAAAACATAGTCAGTAAGAAGAGTCAGTCCTCTTGTACTTAAGTCGGCTTTGTGGCTTTTGTATTTAATTCCGATGCAATTTCTGTGTTTCATAGTCAATAAGAACGTCCAAGGTATACAGTAAACCTGAAGTGAAGCATCGGAATTTATAACTAGTGTCACAGGTATGGATCAAAACATAGTCAGTAAGAAGAGTCAGTCTTCTTGTACTTAAGTCGGCATTGTGCCTCTTCTATTTAATTCCGATGCAATTTCTGTGTTTCATCGTCAATAAGGAGGTCCAAGGGATACATAATACCTGGAGTGAAGCATCGGAATCTATAACTAGTGTCACAGGAATGGTTCAAAACATAGACAGTAAGAAGAGTCAGTCGTCTTGTACTTAAGTCGACATTGTGCTTTTTCTATTTAATTCCGATGCAATTTCTGTGTTTCATCGTCAATAAGAAGGTCAGAGGGATACAATAAACCTGAAGTGAAGCATCGGAATTTATAACTAGTGTCACAGGTATGGATCAAAACATAGTCAGTAAGAAGAGTCAGTCTTCTTGTACTTAAGTCGGCATTGTGCCTCTTCTATTTAATTCCGATGCAATTTCTGTGTTTCATCGTCAATAAGGAGGTCCAAGGGATACATAATACCTGGAGTGAAGCATCGGAATCTATAACTAGTGTCACAGGAATGGTTCAAAACATAGACAGTAAGAAGAGTCAGTCGTCTTGTACTTAAGTCGACATTGTGCTTTTTCTATTTAATTCCGATGCAATTTCTGTGTTTCATCGTCAATAAGAAGGTCAGAGGGATACAATAAACCTGGAGTGAAGCATCGGAATCTATAACTAGTGTCACAGGAATGGTTCAAAACATAGTCAGTAAGAAAAGTCAGTCTTCTTTTCCTTAAGTCGGAATTGTGACTTTTGTATTTAATTCCGATGCAATTTCTGTGTTTCATCGTCAATAAGAAGGTCCAAGGGACACAGTAAACCTGGAGTGTAGCATCGGAATCTATTACTAGTGTCACAGGAATGGTTCAAAACATAGAGAGTAAGAAGAGTCAGTCTTTGTGTACTTAAGTCGGCATATTTCCTTTTGTATTTAATTCCGATGCAATTTCTGTGTTTCATCGTCAATAAAAAGGTCCAAGGGATACAGTAAACCTGAAGCGAAGCATCGGAATCTATAACTAGTGTCACAGGAATTGTTCAAAACGTAGTCAGTAAGAAGAGTCAGTCCTATAGTACTTAAGTCGGCATTGTGCCTTATCTATTTAATTCCGATGCAATTTCTGTGTTTCATCGGCAATAACAAGGTCCAAGGGATACAGTAAAATTGGAGTGAAGCATCGGAATCTATAACTAGTGTCAATGGAATGGTTCAAAACATAGACAGTACGAAGAGACAGTATTCTGTACTTAAGACGGCATTGTGCATTTTGTATTTAATTCCGATGCAATTTCTGTGTTTCATCGTCAATAAGAAGGTCAGAGGGATACAGTAAACCTGAGGTGAAGCATCGGAATCTATAACTAGTGTTACAAGAATGGTTCAAAGCATAGTCAGTAAGAAGAGTCAGTCTTCTTGTCCTTAAGTCGGCATATTGCCTTTTGTATTTAATTCCGATGCAATGTCTGTGTTTCATCGTCTATAAGAAGGTCCAAGGGATACAGTATACCTGGAGTGAAGCCTCAGAGTCTATAACTAGGGTCACAGGAATGGTTCAAAACATAGACAGTAAGAAGAGTCAGTGTTCTTGTACTTAAGTCGGCATTGTGCCTTTTCTATTTAATTCCGATGCAATTTCCGTGTTTCATCGTCAATAAGAAGGTCAGAGGGATACAGTAAACCTGAAGTGAAGCGTCGCAATCTATAACTGGTGTCACAGGAATGGTTCAAAACATAGTCAGTCTGAAGTGACAGTCTTCTTGTACTTAAGTCGGCATTGTGCTTTTTGTATTTCATTCCGATGCAATTTCTGTGTTACATCGCCAATAAGAATGTCGGAGGGATACAGTAAATCTGAAGTGAAGCATCGGAATCTATAACTAGTGTCACAGGAATGGTTCAAAACGTAGACAGTAAGAAGGGTCAGTCCTCTTGTACTTATGTCGGCATTGTGCCTTTTGTATTTAATTCCGATGCAATTTCTGTGTTTCAGCGTCAATAAGAAGGTCCAAGGGATACAGTAAAACGGAAATCAACCATCGGAATCTATAACTAGTGTCACAGGAATGGTTCAAGACATAGCCAGTAAGTAGAGTCAGTCTTCTTGTACTTAAGTAGGCATCGTGGCGTTTCTATTTAATTCCGATGCAATTTCTGTGTTTCCTCGTCAATAAGACGGTCAGAGGGATACAGTAAACCGGAAGTGAAGCGTTGGGATCTATAACTAGTGTCACAGGAATGGTTCAAAACATAGTCAGAAAGAAAAGTCTGTCTTCTTGTCCTTAAGTCGGCATTGTGCCTTTTGTATTTAATTCCGATGCAATTTCTGTGTTTCATCGTCAACAAGGAGGTCCAAGGGATACAGTAAACCTGGAGTGTAGCATCGGAATCTATAACTGGTGTCACAGGAATGGTTCAAAACATAGACAGTAAGAAGAGTCAGTCTTCGTGTACTTAAGTCGGCATTCTGCCTTTTGTAATTAATTCCGATGCAATTTCTGTGTTTCATCGTGAATAAGAAGGTCCAAGGGATACAGGAAACCTGAAGTGAAGCATCGGAATCTATAACTAGTGTCACAGGAATGGTTCAAAGCATAGTCAGTAAGAAGAGTCAGTCTTCTTGTACTTAAGTCGGCATTGTGCCATTTCTATTTAATTCCGATGTAATTTCTGTGTTTCATCGTCAAATAAGATGGTCAGAGGGATACAGTAAACCTGAAGTAAAGCATCGGAATCCATAACTGGTTCACAGGAATGGTTCAAAGCATTGTCAGTAAGAAGACTCAGTCTTCTTGTTGTTATGTTGGCATTGTGCCTTTCGTATTTAATTCCGATGCAATTTCTGTGTTTCACCGTCAATAAGAAGGTCAGAGGGATACAGTAAACCTGAAGCGAAGCATCGGAATCCATAACTAGTGGCACAGGAATGGTTCAAACATAGACAGTAAGAAGAGTCAGTCTTCTTGTACTTAAGTCGGCATTGTGCCTTTTGTATTTAATTCCGATGCAATTTCTGTGATTCATCGTCAATAAGAAGGTCAGAGGGATACAGTAAACCTGAAGTGAAGCATCGGAATCTATAACTAGTGTCACAGGAATGGTTTAAATCATAGTCAGTAAGAAGAGTCAGTCTTCTTGCCCTTAAGTCGGCATTGTGCCTTTTGTATTTAATTCCGATGAAATATGTATGTTTCATCGTCAATAAGAAGGTCCAAGGGATACAGTAAACATGAAGTGAAGCATCGGACTCTATAACTAGTGTCACAGTAATGGTTCAAAACATATACAGTAGGAGGAGTCAGTCTACTTGTACATAAGTCGGCATTGTGCCTTTTGTATTTAATTCCGCTGCAATTTCTGTGTTTCATCGTCACTAAGAAGGTCAGAGGGATACAGTAATCCTGACGTTAAGCATCGGAATCTATAACTAGTGTCGCAGGAATGGTTCAAAGCATAGTCAGTAAGAAGAGTCAGTCTTCTTGTAGTTAAGTCGGCATTGTGCATTTTGTATCGATTTCCGAAGCAACTTCTGTGTTTCATCGTCAATAAGAAGGTCCGAGGGATACAGTAAACCTGAAGTGAGGCATCGGAATCTATAACTAGTGTCACAGGAATGGTTCAAATCATAGATAGTAGGAAGAGTCAGTCTTCTAGTACTTAAGTCGCGATTGTGCCTTTTGTATTTAATTCCGATGCAATTTCTGTGTTTCATCGTCAATAAGACGGTAAGAGGGATACAGTAAACCTGAAGTGAAGCATCGGAATCTATAACTAGTGTCACAGGAATGGGTCAAAACATAGACATTAAGAAGAGTCAGTCTTCTTGTACTTAAGTCGGCATTGTGTCTTTTGTATTTAATTCCGATGCAATTTCTGTGTTTCATCGTCAATAAGAAGGTCCAAGGGATACAGTATACTTGAAGTGAAGCATCGGAATCTACAACTAGTGTCACAGGAATGCTTCAAAACATAGACAGTGAGAAGAGTCAGTCTTCTTGTACCTAAGTCGGCATTGTGCCTTTTCTATTTAATTCCGATGCAATTTCTGTGTTTCATCGGCAATAAGAAGGTCAGAGGGATACAGTAAACCTGAAGTGAGGCATAGGAATCTATAACTAGTGTCACAGGAATGGTTCAAGACGTAGTCAGTAAGAAGAGTCAGTCTTCTTGTCCTTAAGTCGGGATTGTTCCTTTTGTGTTTAATTCCGATGCAATTTCTGTGTTTCATCGGCAATAAGGTCAGAGGGATACAGTAAACCTGAAGTGAAGCATCGGAATCTATAACTAGTGTCACAGGAATGTTTCAAAATATAGACAGTAGGAAGAGTGAGTCGTCTTGTACTTAAGTCGGCATTGTGCCTTTTATATTTAATTCCGATGCAATTTCTGTGTTTCATCGTCAATAAGATCAGATGGATACAGTAAACCTGAAGTGAAGCATCGGAATCCAAAACTAGTGTCACAGGAATGGTTCAAAGCATAGACAGCAGGAAGAGTCAGTCTTCTTGTACTTAAGTCGGCATTGTGCCTTTTGTATTTAATTCCGATGCAATTTCTGTGTTTCATCGTCAATAAGAAGGTCAGAGGGATACAGTAAACCTGGAGTGAAGCATCAGAATCTATAACTAGTGTCACACGAATGGCTCAAAACATAGTCAGTAAGAAGAGTCAGTCTTCTTGTCCTTAAGTCGGCATTGTGCCTTTTGTATTTAATTCCGATGCAATATCTGTGTTTCATCGTCAACAAGAAGGTCCAAGAGATATAGTAAAACTGAAGTGAAGCATCGGAATCTATAACTAGTGTCACAGGAATGGTTCAAGACGTAGTCAGTAAGAAGAGTCAGTCTTCTTGTCCTTAAGTCGGCATTGTGCCTTTTGTATTTAATTCCGATGCAATATCTGTGTTTCATCGTCAATAAGAAGGTCCAAGAGATATAGTAAACCTGAAGTGAAGCATCAGAATCTATAACTAGTGTCACAGGAATGGTTCAAAGCATAGTCAGTAAGAAGAGTCAGTCTTCTTGTACTTAAGTCGGCATTGTGCCATTTCTATTTAATTCCGATGTAATTTCTGTGTTTCATCGTCAAACAAGAAGGTCAGAGGGATACAGTAAACCTGAAGTGAAGCATCGGAATCTATAACTGGTGTCACAGGAATGGTTCAAAGCATAGTCAGTAAGAAGACTCAGTCTTCTTGTGTTATGTTGGCATTGTGCCTTTCGTATTTAATTCCGATGCAATTTCTGTGTTTCACCGTCAATAAGAAGGTCAGAGGGATACAGTAAACCTGAAGTGATGCATCGGAATCTATAACTAGTGGCACAGGAATGGTTCAAACATAGACTGTAAGAAGAGTCAGTCTTCTTGTACTTAAGTCGGCATTGTGCATTTTGTATTTAATTCCGATGCAATTTCTGTGATTCATCGTCAATAAGAAGGTCAGAGGGATACAGTAAACCTGAAGTGAAGCATCGGAATCTATAACTAGTGTCACAGGAATGGTTCAAATCATAGTCAGTAACAAGAGTCAGTATTCTTGTAGTTAAGTCGGCATTGTGCTTTTTGCATTTAATTCCGATGCAATTTCTGTGTTTCATCGTCACTAAGAAGGTCAGAGGGATACAGTAATCCTGAAGTTAAGCATCGGAATCTATAACTAGTGTCACAGGAATGGTTCAAAGCATAGTCAGTAAGCAGAGTCAGTCTTCTTGTAGTTAAGTCGGCATTGTGCATTTCGTATCGATTTCCGAAGCAACTTCTGTGTTTCATCGTCAATAAGAAGGTCCAGGGGATACAGTAAACCTGAAGTGAGGCATTGGAATCTATAACTAGTGTCACAGGATTGGTTCAAAACATAGACAGTAGGAAGAGTCAGTCTTCTAGAACTTAAGTCGGCATTGTGCCTTTTGTATTTAATTCCGATGCAATTTCTGTGTTTCATCGTCAATAAGACGGTCAGAGGGATACAGTAAACCTGAAGTGAAGCATCGGAATCTATAACTAGTGTCACAGGAATGGGTCAAAACATAGACATTAAGAAGAGTCAGTCTTCTTGTACTTAAGTCGGCATTGTGTCTTTTGTATTTAATTGCGATGCAATTTCTGTGTTTCATCGTCAATAAGAAGGTCCATGGGATACAGTAAACTTGAAGTGAAGCATCGGAATCTACAACTGGTGTCACAGGAATGCTTCAAAACATAGACAGTGAGAAGAGTCAGTCTTCTTGTACTTAGGTCGGCATTGTGCCTTTTCAATTTAATTCCGATGCAATTTCTGTGTTTCATCGTCAATAAGAAGGTCATAGGGATACAGTAAACCTGAAGTGAAACATAGGAATCAATAACTAGTGTCACAGGAATGGTTCTAAACATAGTCAGTAAGAAGAGTCAGTCTTCTTGTACTTAAGTTTTCATTGTGCTTTTCGTATTTAATTCCGATGCAATATCTGTGTTTCACCGTCAATAAGAAGGTCAGAGGGAACCAGTAAACCTGAAGTGAAGCATCGGAATCTATAACTAGTGTCACACGAATGTTTCAAAATATAGACAGTAGGAAGAGTGAGTCGTCTTGTACTTAAGTCGGCATTGTGCCTTTTATATTCAATTCCGATGCAATTTCTGTGTTTCATCGTCAATAAGAAGATCAGATGGATACAGTAAACCTGAAGTGCAGCATCGGAATCCAAAACTAGTGTCACAGGAATGGTTCAAAACATAGACAGCAAAAAGAGTCAGTCTTCTTGTACTTAAGTCGGCATTGTGCCTTTTGTATTTAATTCCAGTACAATTTCTGTGTTTCATCGTCAATAAGAAGGTCAGAGGGATACAATAAACCTGAATTGAAGCATCGGAATCTATAACTAGTGTCACAGGAGTGGTTCAAAACATAGTCAGTAAGAAAAGTCAGTCTTCTTGTCCTTAAGTCGGCATTGTGCCTTTTGTATTTTATTCCGATGCAATTTCTGTGTTTCATCGTCAATAAGAAGGTCCAAGGGATACAGTAAACCTGGAGTGTAGCATCGGAATCTATAACTAGTGTCACACGAATGGTTCAAAACATAGACAGTAAGAAGAGTCAGTCTTCGTGTACTTAAGTCGGCATTTTGCCTTTTGTACTTAATTCCGATGCAATTTCTGTGTTTCATCGTGAATAAGAAGGTCCAAGGGATACAGTAAACCTGAAGTGAAGCATCGGAATCTATAACTAGTGTCACAGGAATGGTTCAAAGCATAGTCAGTAAGAAGAGTCAGTCTTCTAGTACTAAAGTCGGCATTGTGCCTTTTCTATTTAATTTCGATGCAATTTTTTTGTTTCATCGTCGATAATACGGTCCAAGGGATACAGTAAACCTGGAGTGAAGCATCGGAATCTATAACTAGTGTCACAGGAATGGTTCGAAACATAGACAGTAAGAAGAGTCAGTCCTCTTGTACTTAAGTCGGCATTGTGGCTTTTGTATTTAATATCGATGCAATTTCTGTGTTTCATCGTCAATAAGAAGGTCAGATGGATACATTAAACCTGAAGTGAAGCATCGGAATCCAAAACTAATGTCACAGGATTGGTTCAAAAGATAGACAGCAGGAAGAGTCAGTCTTCTTGTACTTAAGTCGGCATCGTGCCTTTTGTATTTAATTCCGATGCAATTTCTGTGTTTCATAGTCAATAAGAAGGGCCAAGGTATACAGTAAACCTGAAGTGAAGCATCGGAATCTATAACTAGTGTCACAGGTATGGTTCAAAACATAGTCAGTAAGAAGAGTCAGTCTTTTTGTCCTTAAGTCGGCATTGTGTGTTTGTATTTAATTCCGATTCAATTTCTGTGCTTCATCGTCAACAAGAAGGTCCAAGGGATACAGTAAACCTGGAGTGAAGCATCGGAATCTTTAACTAGTGTCACAGTAATGGTTCAAAACATAGACAGTAAGAAGAGTCAGTCTTCTTGTCCTTAAGTCGGCATTGTGTTTTTGTATTTAATTCCGATGCAATTTCTGTGCTTCATCATCAATAAGAAGGTCCAAGGGATACAGTAAACCTGGAGTGAAGCATCGGAATCTTTAACTAGTGTCACAGTAATGGTTCAAAACATAGACAGTAAGAAGAGTCAGTCTTCGTGTACTTAAGTTGGCATTGTGCCTTTTGTATTTAATTCCGATGCAATCTCTGTGTTTCATCGTCAATAAGAAGGTCAAAGAGATATAGTAAACCTGAAGTGAAGCATCGGAATCTATAACTAGTGTCACAGGAATGGTTCAAGACGTAGTCAGTAAGAAGAGTCAGTCTTCTTGTCCTTAAGTCGGGATTGTTCCTTTTGTGTTTAATTCCGATGCAATTTCTGTGTTTCATCGGCAATAAGGTCAGAGGGATACGGTAAACCTGAAGTGAAGCATCGGAATCTATAACTAGTGTCACAGGAATGTTTCAAAATATGGACAGTAGAAAGAGTGAGTCGTCTTGTACTTAAGTCGGCATTGTGCCTTTTACATTTAATTCCGATGCAATTTCTGTGTTTCATCGTCAATAAGAAGATCAGTTGGATACAGTAAACCTGAAGTGAAGCATCGGAATCCAAAACTAGTGTCACAGGAATGGTTCAAAGAATAGACAGCAGGAAGAGTCAGTCTTCTTGTACTTAAGTCGGCATTGTGCCTTTTGTATTTAATTCCAATACAATTTCTGTGTTTCATCGTCAATAAGAAGGTCAGAGGGATACAATAAACCTGAATTGAAGCATCGGAATCTATAACTAGTGTCACAGGAATGGTTCAAATCATAGTCAGTAAGAAGAGTCAGTATTCTTGTAGTTAAGTCGGCATTGTGCTTTTTGTATTTAATTCCGATTCAATTTCTGTGTTTCATCGTCACTAAGAAGGTCAGAGGGATACAGTAATCCTGAAGTTAAGCATCGTAATCTATAACTAGTGTCACACGAATGGTTCAAAGCATAGTCAGTAAGCAGAGTCAGTCTTCTTGTAGTTAAGTCGGCATTGTGCATTTCGTATCGATTTCCGAAGCAACTTCTGTGTTTCATCGTCAATGAGAAGGTCCAGGGGATACAGTAAACCTGAAGTGAGGCATCGGAATCTATAACTAGTGTCACAGGGATGGTTCAAACCATAGACAGTAGGAAGAGTCAGTCTTCTAGTACTTAAGTCGGCATTGTGCCTTTTGTATTTAATTCCGATGCAATTTCTGTGTTTCATCGTCAATAAGACGGTCAGAGGGATACAGTAAACCTAAAGTGAAGCGTCGGAATCTATAACTAGTGTCACAGGAATGGGTCAAAACATAGACATTAAGAAGAGTCAGTCTTCTTGTACTTAAGTCGGCATTGTGTCTTTTGTACTTAATTGCGATGCAATTTCTGTGTATCATCGTCAATAAGAAGGTCCATGGGATACAGTAAACTTGAAGTGAAGCATCGGAATCTACAACTGGTGTCACAGGAGTGCTTCAAAACATAGACAGTGAGAAGAGTCAGTCTTCTTGTACTTAAGTCGGCATTGTGCCTTTTCAATTTAATTCCGATGCAATTTCTGTGTTTCATCGTCAATAAGAAGGACAGAGGGATACAGTAAACCTGAAGTGAAACATAGGAATCTATAACTAGTGTCACAGGAATGGTTCTAAACATAGTCAGTAAGAAGAGTCAGTCTTCTTGTACTTAAGTTGGCATTGTGCTTTTCGTATTTAATTCCGATGCAATATCTGTCTTTCACCGTCAATAAGAAGGTCAGAGGGATACAGTAAACCTGAAGTGAAGCATCGGAATATATAACTAGTGTCATAGGAATGGTACCAAACATAGACAGTAAGAAGAGTCAGTCTTTTTGTATTTAAGTTGGCATTGTGCCTTTTGTATTTATTTCGGTGCAATTTCTGTGTTTCATCGTCAATAAGAAGGTCAGAGGGATACAGTAAACCTGGAGTGAAGCATCGGAATCTATAACTAGTGGCACACGAATGGTTCAAAACATAGTCAGTAAGAAGAGTCAGTCTTCTTGTCCTTAAGTCGGCATTGTGTTTTTGTATTTAATTCCGATGCATTTTCTGTGTTTCATCGTCAACAAGAAGGTCCAAGGGTTACAGTAAACCTGGAGTGAAGCATCGGAATCTTTAACTAGTGTCACAGTAATGGTTCAAAACGTAGACTGTAAGAAGAGTCAGTCTTCGTGTACTTAAGTTGGCATTGTGCCTTTTGTATTTAATTCCGATGCAATCTCTGTGTTTCATCGTCAATAAGAAAGTCCAAGAGATATAGTAAACCTGAAGTGAAGCATCGGAATCTATAACTAGTGTCACACGAATGGTTCAAACCATAGACAGTAAGAATAGTCAGTCTTCTTGTACTTAAGTCGGCATTGTGGCTTTTGTATTTAATTCCGATGCAATTACTGTGTGTCATAGTCAATAAGAAGGTCAGAGGGATACAGTAAACCTGAAGTGAAGCATCGAAATATATAACTAGTGTCACAGGAATGGTTCAAGAGGTAGTCAGTAAGAAGAGTCAGTCTTCTTGTCCTTAAGTCGGGATTGTTCCTTTTGTGTTTAATTCCGATGCAATTTCTGTGTTTCATCGGCACTAAGGTCAGAGGGATACAGTAAACCTGAAGTGAAGCATCGGAATCTATAACTAGTGTCACACGAACGTTGCAAAATATAGACAGTAGGAAGAGTGAGTCGTCTTGTACTTAAGTCGGCATTGTGCCTTTTATATTTAATTCCGATGCAATTTCTGCGTTTCATCGTCAATAAGAAGATCAGATGGATACAGTAAACCTGAAGTGCAGCATCGGAATCCAAAACTAGTGTCACAGGAATGGTTCAAAACATAGACAGCAGGAAGAGTCAGTCTTCTTGTACTTAAGTCGGCATTGTGCCTTTTGTATTTAATTCCAATACAATTTCTGTGTTTCATCGTCAATAAGAAGGTCAGAGGGATACAATAAACCTGAATTGAAGCATCGGAATCTATAACTAGTGTCACAGGAATGGTTCAAACATAGTCAGTAAGAAAAGTCAGTCTTCTTGTCCTTAAGTCGGCATTGTGCCTTTTGTATTTAATTCCGATGCAATTTCTGTGATTCATCGTCAATAAGAAGGTCCAAGGGATACAGTAAACCTGGAGTGTAGCATCGGAATCTATAACTAGTGTCACAGGAATGGTTCAAAACATAGACAGTAAGAAGAGTCAGTCTTCGTGTACTTAAGTCGGCATTTTGCCTTTTGTACTTAATTCCGATGCAATTTCTGTGTTTCATCGTGAATAAGAAGGTCCAAGGGATACAGTAAACCTGAAGTGAAGCATCGGAAACTATAACTAGTGTCACAGGAATGGTTCAAAGCATAGTCAGTAAGAAGAGTCAGTCTTCTAGTACTAAAGTCGGCATTGTGCCTTTTCTATTTAATTTCGATGCAATTTTTTTGTTTCATCGTCGATAATACGGTCCAAGGGACACAGTAAACCTGGAGTGAAGCATCGGAATCTATAACTAGAGTCACAGGAATGGTTCAAAGCATAGACAGTAAAAAGAGTCCGTCTTCTTGTACTTAAGTCGGCATTTTGCCTTTTCTATTTAATTCCGATGCAATTTCTGTTTTTCATCGTCAATAAGAAGGTCAGAGGGATACAGTAAACCTGAAGTATAGCATCGGAATCTATAACTAGTGTCACAGGAATGGTTCAAAACATAGTCAGTAAGAAGAGTCAGTCTTCTTGTCCTTAAGTCGGAATTGTGCCTTTTGTATTTAATTCCGATGCAATTTCTGTGTTTCATCGTCAATAAGGAGGTCCAAGGGATACATAAAACCTGGAGTGAAGCGTCGGAATCTATAACTTGTGTCATATGAATGGTTCGAAGCATAGACAGTAAGAAGAGTCAGTCCTCTTGTACTTAAGTCGGCATTGTGGCTTTTGTATTTAATATCGATGCAATTTCTGTGTTTCATCGTCAATAAGAAGGTCAGAGGGATACAGTAAATCAGTAGTGAAGCACCGGAATCTGTAACTAGTGTCACAGGAATTGTTCAAAACATAGTCAGTAAGAAGTGTCAGTCTACTTGTCCTTAAGAAACTTCCTGGCAGATTAAAACTGTGTGCCCGACCGAGACTCGAACTCGGGACCTTTGCCTTTCGCGGGCAAGTGCTCTACCATCTGAGCTACCGAAGCACGACTCACGCCCGGTACCCACAGCTTTACTTCTGCCAGTATCTCGTCTCCTACCTTCCAAACTTTACAGAAGCTCTCCTGCGAACCTTGCAGAACTAGCACTTCTGAAAGAAAGGATATTGCGGAGACATGGCTTAGCCACAGCCTGGGGGATGTAAAGCTGTGGGTACCGGGCGTGAGTCGTGCTTCGGTAGCTCAGATGGTAGAGCACTTGCCCGCGAAAGGCAAAGGTCCCGAGTTCGAGTCTCGGTCGGGCACACAGTTTTAATCTGCCAGGAAGTTTCATATCAGCGCACACTCCGCTGCAGAGTGAAAATCTCATTCTACTTGTCCTTAAGTCGGCATTGTTCCTTTTGTATTTAATTCCGATGCAATTTCTGTGTTTCATCGGCAATAAGGTCAGACGGATACAGTAAACCTGAAGTGAAGCATCGGAATCTATTACTGGTGTCACAGGAATGGTTCAAATTATAGACAGTAGGAAGAGTCAGTCTTCTTGTACTTAAGTCGGCATTGTGTCTTTTATATTTAATTCCGATGCAATTTCTGTGTTTCATCGTCAATACAGGGTCAGATGGATACACTAAAACTGAAGTGAAGCATCGGAATCCAAAACTAATGTCACAGGATTGGTTCAAAACATAGACAGCAGGAAGAGTCAGTCTTCTTGTACTTAAGTCGGCATTGTGCCTTTTGTATTTAATTCCGATGCAATTTCTGTGTTTCATAGTCAATAAGAAGGTCCAAGGTATACAGTAAACCTGAAGTGAAGCATCGGAATCTATAACTAGTGTCACAGGTATGGTTCAAAACATAGTCAGTAAGAAGAGTCAGCCTTCTTGTACTTAAGTAGGCATTGTGGAGTTTCTATTTAATTCCGATGCAATTTCTGTGTTTCATCGTCAATAAGAAGGTCAGAGGGATACAATAAACCTGAAGTGAAGCATCGGAATCTATAACTAGTGTCACAGGAATGGTTCAAAACATAGTCAGTAAGAAAAGTCAGTCTTCTTTTCCTTTAGTCGGCATTGTGACTTTTGTATTTAATTCCGATGCAATTTCTGTGTTTCATCGTCAATAAGATGGTCCAAAGGACATAGTAAGCCTGGAGTGTGGCATCGGAATCTATTACTAGTGTCACAGGAATGGTTCAAAACATAGACAGTAAGAAGAGTCAGTCTTTGTGTACTTAAGTCATGATTTTGCCTTTTGTATTTAATTCCGGTGCAATTTCTGTGTTTCATCGTCAATAAAAAGGTCCAAAGGATACAGTAAACCTGAAGCGAAGCATCGGAATCTATAACTAGTGTCACAGGAATTGTTCAAAACATAGTCAGTAAGAAGAGTCCGTCCTATAGTACTTAAGTCGGCATTGTGCCTTATCTATTTAATTCCGATGAAATTTCTGTGTTTCATCGACAATAACAAGGTCCAAGGGATACAGTAAAATTGGAGTGAAGCATCGGAATCTATAACTGGTGTCAAAGGAATGGTTCAAAACATAGACAGTAAGAAGAGTCAGTCTTCTGTACTTAAGACAGCATTGTGCATTTTGTATTTAATTCCGATGCAATTTCTGTGTTTCATCGTCAATAAGAAGGTCAGAGGGATACAGTAAACCTGAGGTGAAGCATCGGAAACTATAACTTGTGTTACAGGAATGGTTCAAAGCATAGTCAGTAAGAAGAGTCAGTCTTCTTGTCCTTAAGTCGGCATTGTGCCTTTTGTATTTAATTCCGATGCAATTTCTGTGTTTCATCGTCTATAAGAAGGTCCAAGGGATACAGTATACCTGGAGTGAAGCCTCGGAATCTATAACTAGCGTCACAGGAATGGTTCAAAACATAGACGGTAAGAAGAGTCAGTCTTCTTGTACTTAAGTCGGCATTGTGCTTTTTCTATTTAATTCCGATGCAATTTCTGTGTTTCATCGTCAATAAGAAGGTCAGAGGGATACAGTATTCCTCAAGTGAAGCGTCGCAATCTATAACTAGTGTCACAGGAATGGTTCAAAACATAGTCAGTAAGAAGAGTCAGTCTTCTTGTACTTAAGTCGGCATTGTGCCTTTTGTATTTAATTCCGATGCAATTTCTGTGTTTCACCGTCAATAAGAAGGTCAGAGGGATACAGTAAACCTGAAGTGAAGCATCGGATTCTATAACTAGTGTCACAGGAATGGTTCAAGACATAGCCAGTAAGTAGAGTCAGTCTTCTTGTACTTAAGTAGGCATTGTGGCGTTTCTATTTAATTCCGATGCAAGTTCTGTGTTTCCTCGTCAATAAGAAGGTCAGAGGGATACAGTAAACCGGAAGTGAAGCGTTGGGATCTATAACTAGTGTCATAGGAATGGTTCAAAACATAGTCAGTAAGAAAAGTCAGTCTTCTTGTCCTTAGGTCGGCATTGTGACTTTTGTATTTAATTCCGATGCAATTTCTGTGTTTCATCGTCAATAAGAAGGTCCAAGGGATACAGTAAACCTGGAGTGTAGCATCGGAATCTATAACTAGTGTCACAGGAATGGTTCAAACATTTACAGTAAGAAGAGTCAGTCTTCGTGTACTGAAGTCGGCATTTTGCCTTTTGTACTTAATTACGATGCAAATTCTGTGTTTCATCGTGAATAAGAAGGTCCAAGGGATACAGTAAACCTGAAGTGATGCATCGGAATCTATAATTAGTGTCACAGGAATGGTTCAAAGCATAGTCAGTAAGAAGAGTCAATCTTCTTGTACTTAAGTCGGCATTGTGCCATTTCTATTTAATTCCGATGTAATTTCTGTGTTTCATCGTCAAATAAGAAGGTCAGAGGAATACAGTAAACCTGAAGTGAAGCATCGGAATCTATAACTGGTGTCACAGGAATGGTTCAAAACATAGTTAGTAAGAAGACTCAGTCTTCTTGTTGTTATGTTGGCATTGTGCCTTTCGTATTTAATTCCGATGCAATTTCTGTGTTTCACCGTCAATAAGAAGGTCAGAGGGATACAGTAAACCTGAAGTGAAGCATCGGAATCTATAACTAGTGGCACAGGAATGGTTCAAACATAGACTGTAAGAAGAGTCAGTCTTCTTGTACTTAAGTCGGCATTGTGCCTTTTGTATTTAATTCCGATGCAATTTCTGTGTTTCATCGTCACTAAGAAGGTCAGAGGGATACAGTAATCCTGACGTTAAGCATCGGAATCTATAACTAGTGTCACAGGTATGGTTCAAAGCATAGTCAGTAAGAAGAGTCAGTATTCTTGTACTTAAGTCGGCATTGTGCCTTTTCTATTTAATTCCGATGCAATTTCTGTGTTTCATAGTCAATAAGAAGGTCAGAGGGATACAGTAAACCTCAAGTGAAGCGTCGCAATCTATAACTAGTGTCACAGGAATGGTTCAAAACATAGTCAGTAAGAAGAGTCAGTCTTCTTGCACTTAAGTCGGCATTGTGCCTTTTGTATTTAATTCCGATGCAATTTCTGTGTTTCATCGTCAATAAGAAGGTCAGAGGGATACAGTAAACCTGAAGTGAAGCATCGGAATCTATAACTAGTGTCACAGGAATGGTTCAAAACGTAGACAGTAACAAGGGTCAGTCCTCTTGTACTTAAGTCGGCATTGTGCCTTTAGTATTTAGTTCCGATGCAATTTCTGTGTTTCAGCGTCAATAAGAAGGTCCCAGGGATACAGTAAAACCGAAGTCAACCATCGGATTCTATAACTAGTGTCACAGGAATGGTTCAAGACATAGCCAGTAAGTAGAGTCAGTCTTCTTGTACTTAAGTAGGCATTGTGGCGTTTCTATTTAATTCCGATGCAATTTCTGTGTTTCCTCGTCAATAAGAAGGTCAGAGGGATACAGTAAACCGGAAGTGAAGCGTTGGGATCTATAACTAGTGTCATAGGAATGGTTCAAAACATAGTCAGTAAGAAAAGTCAGTCCTTTTGTCCTTAGGTCGGCATTGTGACTTTTGTATTTAATTCCGATGCAATTTCTGTGTTTCATCGTCAATAAGAAGGTCCAAGGGATACAGTAAACCTGGAGTGTAGCATCGGAATCTATAACTAGTGTCACAGGAATGGTTCAAACATTTACAGTAAGAAGAGTCAGTCTTCGTGTACTGAAGTCGGCATTTTGCCTTTTGTACTTAATTACGATGCAAATTCTGTGTTTCATCGTGAATAAGAAGGTCCGAGGGATACAGTAAACCTGAAGTGATGCATCGGAATCTATAATTAGTGTCACAGGAATGGTTCAAAGCATAGTCAGTAAGAAGAGTCAGTCTTCTTGTACTTAAGTCGGCATTGTGCCATTTCTATTTAATTCCGATGTAATTTCTGTGTTTCATCGTCAAATAAGAAGGTCAGAGGGATACAGTAAACCTGAAGTGAAGCATCGGAATCTATAACTGGTGTCACAGGAATGGTTCAAAACATAGTTAGTAAGAAGACTCAGTCTTCTTGTTGTTATGTTGGCATTGTGCCTTTCGTATTTAATTCCGATGCAATTTCTGTGTTTCACCGTCAATAAGAAGGTCAGAGGGATACAGTAAACCTGAAGTGAAGCATCGGAATCTATAACTAGTGGCACAGGAATGGTTCAAACATAGACTGTAAGAAGAGTCAGTCTTCTTGTACTTAAGTCGGCATTGTGCCTTTTGTATTTAATTCCGATGCAATTTCTGTGTTTCATCGTCACTAAGAAGGTCAGAGGGATACAGTAATCCTGAAGTTAAGCATCGGAATCTATAACTAGTGTCACAGGTATGGTTCAAAGCATAGTCAGTAAGAAGAGTCAGTATTCTTGTACTTAAGTCGGCATTGTGCCTTTTCTATTTAATTCCGATGCAATTGCTGTGTTTCATAGTCAATAAGAAGGTCAGAGGGATACAGTAAACCTCAAGTGAAGCGTCGCAATCTATAACTAGTGTCACAGGAATGGTTCAAAACATAGTCAGTAAGAAGAGTCAGTCTTCTTGTACTTAAGTCGGCATTGTGCCTTTTGTATTTAATTCCGATGCAATTTCTGTGTTTCATCGTCAATAAGAAGGTCAGAGGGATACAGTAAACCTGAAGTGAAGCATCGGAATCTATAACTAGTGTCACAGGAATGGTTCAAAACGTAGACAGTAACAAGGGTCAGTCCTCTTGTACTTAAGTCGGCATTGTGCCTTTTGTATTTAGTTCCGATGCAATTTCTGTGTTTCAGCGTCAATAAGAAGGTCCCAGGGATACAGTAAAACCGAAGTCAACCATCGGATTCTATAACTAGTGTCACAGGAATGGTTCAAGACATAGCCAGTAAGTAGAGTCAGTCTTCTTGTACTTAAGTAGGCATTGTGGCGTTTCTATTTAATTCCGATGCAATTTCTGTGTTTCCTCGTCAATAAGAAGGTCAGAGGGATACAGTAAACCGGAAGTGAAGCGTTGGGATCTACAACTAGTGTCATAGGAATGGTTCAAAACATAGTCAGTAAGAAAAGTCAGTCTTCTTGTCCTTAGGTCGGCATTGTGACTTTTGTATTTAATTCCGATGCAATTTCTGTGTTTCATCGTCAATAAGAAGGTCCAAGGGATACAGTAAACCTGGAGTGTAGCATCGGAATCTATAACTAGTGTCACAGGAATGGTTCAAAACATTTACAGTAAGAAGAGTCAGTCTTCGTGTACTGAAGTCGGCATTATGCCTTTTGTACTTAATTCCGATGCAATTTCTGTGTTTCATCGTGAATAAGAAGGTCCAAGGGATACAGTAAACCTGAAGTGATGCATCGGAATCTATAATTAGTGTCACAGGAATGGTTCAAAGCATAGTCAGTAAGAAGAGTCAGTCTTCTTGTACTTAAGTCGGCATTGTGCCATTTCTATTTAATTCCGATGTAGGTTCTGTGTTTCATCGTCAAATAAGAAGGTCAGAGGGATACAGTAAACCTGAAGTGAAGCATCGGAATCTTTAACTGGTGTCACAGGAATGGTTCAAAACATAGTTAGTAAGAAGACTCAGTCTTCTTGTTGATATGTTGGCATTGTGCCTTTCGTATTTAATTCCGATGCAATTTCTGTGTTTCACCGTCAATAAGAAGGTCAGAGGGATACAGTAAACCTGAAGTGAAGCATCGGAATCTATAACTAGTGGCACAGGAATGGTTCAAACATAGACTGTAAGAAGAGTCAGTCTTCTTGTACTTAAGTCGGCATTGTGCCTTTTCTATTTAATTCCGATGCAATTTCTGTGTTTCATCGTCACTAAGAAGGTCAGAGGGATACAGTAATCCTGAAGTTAAGCATCGGAATCTATAACTAGTGTCTCAGGAATGGTTCATAACGTAGACAGTAACAAGGGTCAGTCCTCTTGTACTTAAGTCGGCATTGTGCCTTTTGTATTTAGTTCCGATGCAATTTCTGTGTTTCAGCGTCAATAAGAAGGTCCCAGGGATACAGTAAAACCGAAGTCAACCATCGGATTCTATAACTAGTGTCACAGGAATGGTTCAAGACATAGCCAGTAAGTAGAGTCAGTCTTCTTGTACATAAGTAGGCATTGTGGCGTTTCGATTTAATTCCGATGCAATTTCTGTGTTTCCTCGTCAATAAGAAGGTCAGAGGGATACAGTAAACCGGAAGTGAAGCGTTGGGATCTATAACTAGTGTCATAGGAATGGTTCAAAACATAGTCATTAAGAAAAGTCAGTCTTCTTGTCCTTAGGTCGGCATTGTGACTTTTGTATTTAATTCCGATGCAATTTCTGTGTTTCATCGTCAATAAGAAGGTCCAAGGGATACAGTAAACCTGGAGTGTAGCATCGGAATCTATAACTAGTGTCACAGGAATGGTTCAAAACATTTACAGTAAGAAGAGTCAGTATTCTTGTACTTAAGTCGGCATTGTGCCTTTTCTATTTAATTCCGATGCAATTTCTGTGTTTTATCGTCAATAAGAAAGTCAGAGGGATACAGTAAACATCAAGTGAAGCGTCGCAATCTATAACTAGTGTCACAGGAATGGTTCAAAACATAGTCAGTAAGAAGAGTCAGTCTTCTTGTACTTAAGTCGGCATTGTGCCTTTTGTATTTAATTCCGATGCAATTTCTGTGTTTCATCGTCAATAAGAAGGTCAGAGGGATACAGTAAACCTGAAGTGAAGCATCGGAATCTATAACTAGTGTCTCAGGAACGGTTCAAAACGTAGACAGTAACAAGGGTCAGTCCTCTTGTACTTAAGTCGGCATTGTGCCTTTTGTATTTAGTTCCGATGCAATTTCTGTGTTTCAGCGTCAATAAGAAGGTCCCAGGGATACAGTAAAACCGAAGTCAACCATCGGATTCTATAACTAGTGTCACAGGAATGGTTCAAGACATAGCCAGTAAGTAGAGTCAGTCTTCTTGTACATAAGTAGGCATTGTGGCGTTTCGATTTAATTCCGATGCAATTTCTGTGTTTCCTCGTCAATAAGAAGGTCAGAGGGATACAGTAAACCAGAAGTGAAGCGTTGGGATCTATAACTAGTGTCATAGGAATGGTTCAAAACATAGTCATTAAGAAAAGTCAGTCTTCTTGTCCTTAGGTCGGCATTGTGACTTTTGTATTTAATTCCGATGCAATTTCTGTGTTTCATCGTCAATAAGAAGGTCCAAGGGATACAGTAAACCTGGAGTGTAGCATCGGAATCTATAACTAGTGTCACAGGAATGGTTCAAAACATTTACAGTAAGAAGAGTCAGTCTTCGTGTACTGAAGTCGGCATTTTGCCTTTTGTACTTAATTCCGATGCAATTTCTGTGTTTCATCGTGAATAAGAAGGTCCAAGGGATACAGTAAACCTGAAGTGATGCATCGGAATCTATAATTAGTGTCACAGGAATGGTTCAAAGCATAGTCAGTAAGACGAGTCAGTCTTCTTGTACTTAAGTCGGCATTGTGCCATTTCTATTTAATTCCGATGTAATTTCTGTGTTTCATCGTCAAATAAGAAGGTCAGAGGGATACAGTAAACCTGAAGTGAAGCATCGGAATCTATAACTGGTGTCACAGGAATGGTTCAAAACATAGTTAGTAAGAAGACTCAGTCTTCTTGTTGTTATGTTGGCATTGTGCCTTTCGTATTTAATTCCGATGCAATTTCTGTGTTTCACCGTCAATAAGAAGGTCAGAGGGATACAGTAAACCTGAAGTGAAGCATCGGAATCTATAACTAGTGGCACAGGAATGGTTCAAACATAGACTGTAAGAAGAGTCAGTCTTCTTGTACTTAAGTCGGCATTGTGCCTTTTGTATTTAATTCCGATGCAATTTCTGTGTTTCATCGTCACTAAGACGGTCAGAGGGATACAATAATCCTGAAGTTAAGCATCGGAATCTATAACTAGTGTCACAGGAATGGTTCAAAGCATAGTCAGTAAGAAGAGTCAGTATTCTTGTACTTAAGTCGGCATTGTGCTTTTTGTATTTAATTCCGATGCAATTTCTGTGATTCATCGTCAATAAGAAGGTCAGAGGGATACAGTAAAAATAAAGTGAAGCATCGGAATCTATAACTAGTGTCACAGAAATGGTTCAAAACATATACAGTAGGAGTAGTCAGTCTACTTGTACATAAGTCGGCATTGTGTCTTTTGTATTTAATTCCGATGCAATTTCTGTGATTCATCGTCAATAAGAAGGTCAGAGGGATACAGTAAACCTGAAGTGAAGCATCGGAATCTATAACTAGTGTCACAGGAATGGTTCAAATCATAGTCAGTAAGAAGAGTCAGTATTCTTGTACTTAAGTCGGCATTGTGCTTTTTGTATTTAATTCCGATGCAATTTCTGTGTTTCATCGTCACTAAGAAGGTCAGAGGGATACAGTAATCCTGAAGTTAAGCATCGGAATCTATAACTAGTGTCACAGGAATGGTTCAAAGCATAGTCAGTAAGAAGAGTCAGTCTTCTTGTAGTTAAGTCCTCATTGTGCATTTTGTATCAATTTCCGAAGCAACTTCTGTGTTTCATCGTCAATAAGAAGGTCCAAGGGATACAGTAAACATGAAGTGAGGCATCGGAATCTATAACTAGTGTCACAGGAATGGTTCAAAACATAGACAGTAGGAAGAGTCAGTCTTCTAGTACTTAAGTCGGCATTGTGCCTTTTGTGTTTAATTCCGATGCAATTTCTGTGTTTCATCGTCAATAAGACGGTCAGAGGGATACAGTAAACCTGAAGTGAAGCATCGGAATCTATAACTAGTGTCACAGGAATGGGTCAAAACATAGACATTAAGAAGAGTCAGTCTTTTTGTACTTAAGTCGGCATTGTGTCTTTTGTATTTAATTCCGATGCAATTTCTGTGTTTCATCGTCAATAAGAAGGTCCAAGGGATACAGTAAACTTGAAAAGAAGCATCGGAATCTACAACTAGTGTCACAGGAATGCTTCAACACATAGACAGTGAGAAGAGTCAGTCTTCTTGTACTTAAGTCGGCATTGTGCCTTTTCTATTTAATGCCGATGCAATTTCTGTTTTTCATCGTCAATAAGAAGGTCAGAGGGATACAGTAAACCTGAAGTGAAGCATAGGAATCTATAACTAGTGTCACAGGAATGGTTCAAAACATAGTCAGTAAGAAGAGTCAGTCTTCTTGTACTTAAGTCGGCATTGTGCTTTTTGTATTTAATTCCGATGCAATTTCTGTGATTCATCGTCAATAAGAAGGTCAGAGGGATACAGTAAACCTAAAGTGAAGCATCGGAATCTATAACTAGTGTCACAGAAATGGTTCAAAATATATACAGTAGGAGGAGTCAGTCTACTTGTACATAAGTCGGCATTGTGCCTTTTGTATTTAATTCCGATGCAATTTCTGTGATTCATCGTCAATAAGAAGGTCAGAGGGATACAGTAAACCTGAAGTGAAGCATCGGAATCTATAACTAGTGTCACAGGAATGGTTCAAATCATAGTCAGTAAGAAGAGACAGTATTCTTGTACTTAAGTCGGCATTGTGCTTATTGTATTTAATTCCGATGCAATTTCTGTGTTTCATCGTCACTAAGAAGGTCAGAGGGATACAGTAATCCTGAAGTTAAGCATCGGAATCTATAACTAGTGTCACAGGAATGGTTTAAAGCATAGTCAGTAAGAAGAGTCAGTCTTCTTGTAGTTAAGTCGGCATTGTGCATTTTGTATCAATTTCCGAAGCAACTTCTGTGTTTCATCGTCAATAAGAAGGTCCAAGGGATACAGTAAACATGAAGTGAGGCATCGGAATCTATAACTAGTGTCACAGGAATGGTTCAAAACATAGACAGTAGGAAGAGTCAGTCTTCTAGTACTTAAGTCGGCATTGTGCCTTTTGTGTTTAATTCCGATGCAATTTCTGTGTTTCATCGTCAATAAGACGGTCAGAGGGATACAGTAAACTTGAAGTTAAGCATCGGAATCTATAACTAGTGTCACAGGAATGGGTCAAAACATAGCCATTAAGAAGAGTCAGTCTTCTTGTACTTAAGTCGGCATTGTGCCTTTTCTATTTAATGCCGATGCAATTTCTGTGTTTCATCGTCAATAAGAAGGTCAGAGGGATACAGTAAACCTGAAGTGAAGCATAGGAATCTATAACTAGTGTCACAGGAATGGTTCAAAACATAGTCAGTAAGAAGAGTCAGTCTTCTTGTACTTAAGTTGGCATTGTGCTTCTCGTATTTAATTCCGATGCAATTTCTGTGTTTCACCGTCAATACGAAGGTCAGAGGGATACAGTAAACCTGTAGTGAAGCAACGGAATCTATAACTAGTGTCACAGGAATGGTACCAAACATAGACAGTAAGAAGAGTCAGTCTTTTTGTATTTAAGTCGGCATTTTGCTTTTTGTATTTAATTCCGATGCAATCTCTGTGTTTCATCGTCAATAAGAAGGTCCATGAGATATAGTAAACCTGAAGTGAAGCATCGGAATCTATAACTAGTGTCACAGGAACGGTTCAAGACGTAGTCAGTAAGAAGAGTCAGTCTTCTTGTCCTTAAGTCGGGATTGTTCCTTTTGTGTTTAATTCCGATGCAATTTCTGTGTTTCATCGGCAATAAGGTCAGAGGGATACAGTAAACCTGAAGTGAAGCATCGGAATCTATAACTAGTGTCACAGGAATGTTTCAAAATATAGACAGTAGGAAGAGTGAGTCGTCTTGTACTTAAGTCGGCATTGTGCGTTTTATATTTAATTCCGATGCAATTTCTGTGTTTCATAGTCAATAAGAAGATCAGATGGATACAGTAAACCTGAAGTGAAGCATCGGAATCCAAAACTACTGTCACAGGAATGGATCAAAGCATAGACAGCAGGAAGAGTCAGTCTTCTTGTACTTAAGTCGGCATTGTGCCTTTTGTATTTAATTCCAAAACAATTTCTGTGTTTCATCGTCAATAAGAAGGTCAGAGGGATACAATAAACCTGAATTGAAGCATCGGAATCTATAACTAGTGTCACAGGAAAGGTTCAAAACATAGTCAGTAAGAAAAGTCAGTCTTCTTGTCCTTAAGTCGGCATTGTGCCTTTTGTATTTAATTCCGATGCAATTTCCGTGTTTCATCGTCAATAAGAAGGTCCAAGGGATACAGTAAACCTGGAGTGTAGCATCGGAATCTATAACAAGTGTCATAGGAATGGTTCAAAACTTAGACAGTAAGAAGAGTCAGTCTTTTTGTATTTAAGTCGGCATTGTGTTTTTGTATTTAATTCCGATGCAATCTCTGTGTTTCATGGTCAATAAGAAGGTCCAAGAGATATAGTAAACCTGAAGTGAAGCATCGGAATCTATAACTAGTGTCACAGGAACGGTTCAAGACGTAGTCAGTAAGAAGAGTCAGTCTTCTTGTCCTTAAGTCGGGATTGTTCCTTTTGTGTTTAATTCCGATGCAATTTCTGTGTTTCATCGGCAATAAGGTCAGAGGGATACAGTAAACCTGAAGTGAAGCATCGGAATCTATAACTAGTGTCACAGGAATGTTTCAAAATATAGACAGTAGGAAGAGTGAGTCGTCTTGTACTTAAGTCGGCATTGTGCCTTTTATATTTAATTCCGATGCAATTTCTGCGTTTCATCGTCAATAAGAAGTTCAGATGGATACAGTAAACCTGAAGTGCAGCATCGGAATCCAAAACTAGTGTCACAGGAATGGTTCAAAACGTAGACAGCAGGAAGAGTCAGTCTTCTTGTACTTAAGTCGGCATTGTGCATTTTGTATTTAATTCCGATGCAATTTCTGTGATTCATCGTCAATAAGAAGGTCAGAGGGATACAGTAAACCTGAAGTGAAGCATCGGAATCTATAACTAGTGTCACAGGAGTGGTTCAAATCATATTCATTAAGAAGAGTCAGTCTTCTTGTCCTTAAGTCGGCATTGTGCCTTTTGTATTTAATTCCGATGAAATTTGTATGTTTCATCGTCAATAAGAAGGTCCAAGGGATACAGTAAACATGAAGTGAAGCATCGGACTCTATAACTAGTGTCACAGAAATGGTTCAAAACATATACTGTAGGAGGAGTCAGTCTACTTGTACATAACTCGGCATTGTGCCTTTTGTATTTAATTCCGATGCAATTTCTGTGTTTCATCGTCAATAAGAAGGTCCAAGGGATACAGTAAACCTGAAGTGAGGCATCGGAATCTATTACTAGTGTCACAGGAATGGTTCAAAACATAGACAGTAGGAAGAGTCAGTCTTCTAGTACCTAAGTCGGCATTGTGCCGTTTGTATTTATTCCGATGCAATTTTTGTGTTTCATCGTCAATAAGACGGTCAGAGGGATATAGTAAACCTGAAGTGAAGCATCGGAATCTATAACTAGTGTCACAGGAATTGTACAAAACATAGTCAGTAAGAAGAGTCAGTCCTATAGTACTTAAGTCGGCATTGTGCCTTATCTATTTAATTCCGATGCAATTTCTGTGTTTCATCGACAATAACAAGGTCCAAGGGATACAGTAAAATTGGAGTGAAGCATCGGAATCTATAACTAGTGTCAATGGAATGGTTCAAATCATAGACAGTAAGAAGAGTCAGTCTTCTGTACTTAGGACGGCATTGTGCATTTTGTATTTAATTCCGATGCAATTTCTGTGTTTCATCGTCAATAAGAAGGTCAGAGGGATACAGTAAACCTGAGGTGAATCATCGGAATCTATAACAAAGTGTTACAGGAATGGTTCAAAGCATAGTCAGTAAGAAGAGTCAGTCTTCTTGTCCTTAAGTCGGCATTGTGCCTTTGGTATTTAATTCCGATGCAATTTCTGTGTTTCATCGTCAATAAGAAGGTCAGAGGGATACAGTAAACCTGAAGTGAAGCATCGGAATCTATAACTAGTGTCACAGGAATGGTTCAAATCATAGTCAGTAAGAAGAGTCAGTCTTCTTGTCCTTAAGTCGGCATTGTGCCTTTTGTATTTAATTCCGAGAAAATTTGTATGTTTCATCGTCAATAAGAAAGTCCAAGGGATACAGTAAACATGAAGTGAAGCATCGGACTCTATAACTAGTGTCACTGAAATGGTTTAAAACATATACAGTAGGAGGAGTCAGTCTACTTGTACATAAGTCGGCATTGTGCCTTTTCTACTTAATTCCGATGCAATTTCTGTATTTCATCGTCAATAAGAAGGTCCAATGGATATAGTAAACCACGAGTGAAGCTTCGGAATCTATAACTAGTGTCACAGGAATGGTTCAAATCATAGTCAGTAAGAAGAGTCAGTATTCTTGTACTTAAGTCGGCATTGTGCTTTTTGTATTTAATTCCGATGCAATTTCTGTGTTTCATCGTCAATAAGACGGTCAGAGGGATACAGTAAACCTGAAGTGAAGCATTGGAATCTATAACTAGTGTCACAGGAATGGGTCAAAACATAGACATTAAGAAGAGTCAGTCTTCTTGTACTTAAGTCGGCATTGTGTCTTTTGTATTTAATTCCGATGCAATTTCTGTGTTTCATCGTCAATAAGAAGGTCCAAGGGATTCAGTAAACTTGAAGTGAAGCATCGGAATCTACAACTAGTGTCACAGGAATGTTTCAAATTATAGACAGTAGGAAGAGTGAGTCGTCTTGTACTTAAGTCGGCATTGTGCCTTTTATATTAAATTCCGATGCAATTTCTGTGTTTCATCGTCAATAAGAAGATCAGATGGATACAGTAATCCTGAAGTGAAGCATCGGAATCCAAAACTAGTATCACAGGAATGGTTCAAAACATAGACAGCACGAAGAGTCAGTCTTCTTGTACTTAAGTAGGGATTGTGCCTTTTGTATTTAATTCCAATACAATTTCTGTGTTTCATCGTCAATAAGAAGGTCAGAGGGATACAATAAACCTGAATTGAAGCATCGGAATCTATAACTAGTGTCACAGGAATGGTTCAAAACATAGTCAGTAAGAAAAGTCAGTCTTCTTGTCAATAAGTCGGCATTGTGCCTTTTGTATTTAATTCCGATGCAATTTCTGTGTTTCATCGTCAATAAGAAGGTCCAAGGGATACAGTAAACCTGGAGTGTAGCATCGAAATCTATAACTAGTGTAACAGGAATGGTTCAAAGCATAGACAGTAAGAAGAGTCAGTCTTCGTGTACTTAAGTCGGCATTTTGACTTTTGTACTTAATTCCGATGCAATTTCTGTGTTTCATCGTGAATAAGAAGGTCCAAGGAATACAGTAAACCTGAAGTGAAGCATCGGAATCTATAACTAGTGTCACAGGAATGGTTCAAAGCATAGTCAGTAAGAAGAGTCAGTCTTCTAGTACTGAAGTCGGCATTGTGCCTTTTCTATTTAATTTCGATGCAATTTTTTTGTTTCATCGTCGATAATAAGGTCCAAGGGATACAGTAAACCTGGAGTGAAGCATCGGAATCTATAACTAGTGTCACAGGAATGGTTCAAAACATAGACCGTAATAAGAGTCCGTCTTCTTGTGCCTAAGTCGGCATTGTGCCTTTTCTATTTAATTCCGATGCTATTTCTGTGTTTCATCGTCAATAAGAAGGTCAGAGGGATACAGTAAACCCGACGTAAAGCATCGGAATCTATAACTAGTGTCACAGGAATGGTTCAAATCATAGTCAGTAAGAAGAGTCAGTCTTCTTGTCCTTAAGTCGGAATTGTGCCTTTTGTATTTAATTCCGATGCAATTTCTGTGTTTCATCGTCTATAAGTAGGTCCAAGGGATACAGTAAACCTGGAGTGAAGCATCGGAATCTATAACTAGTGCCACAGGAATTGTTCAAAACATAGACAGTAAGAAGAGTCAGTCTTCTTGTACTTAAGTCGGCATTGTTCCTTTTGTACTTAATTCCGATGCAATTTCTGTGTTTCATCGCCAATAAAAAGGTCCAAGGGATATAGTAAACCTGCAGTGAAGCATCGGAATCTTTAACTAGTGCCACAGTAATGTTTCAAAACATAGACAGTAAGAAGAGTCAGTCTTCGTGTACTTAAGTTGGCATTGTGCGTTTTGTATTTAATTCCGATGCAATCTCTGTGT
Source organism: Schistocerca americana (assembly GCF_021461395.2). Classification (NCBI taxonomy): domain Eukaryota; kingdom Metazoa; phylum Arthropoda; class Insecta; order Orthoptera; family Acrididae; genus Schistocerca; species Schistocerca americana. Next base: position 30,753,279 of record NC_060121.1, read on the forward strand.
TTCATCGTCAATAAGAAGGTCCAAGGGATGCAGTAAACTTGAAGTGAAGCATCGGAGTCTATAACTAGTGTCACTGGAATGGTTCAAAATATAGAAAGTAAGAAGAGTCAGTCTTCTTGTGCTTAAGTCGGCATAGTGCCTTTTGTATTTAATTCCGATGCAATTTCTGTGATTCATCGTCGATAAGAAGGTCCAAGGGATACAGTAAACCTGAAGTGAAGCATCGGACTCTATAACTAGTGTGACAGAAATGGTTCAAAACATAGACAGTAGGAAGAGTCAGTCTTCTTGTACATAAGTCGGCATTGTGCCTTTTGTATTTAATTCCGATGCAATTTCTGTGTTTCATCGTTAATAAGAAGGTCCAAGGGAAACAGTAAACCTGAAGTGAAGCATCGGAATCTATAACTAGTGTCATAGGAATGGTTCAAAACATAGACAGTAAGAAGAGTCAGTCTTCTAGTACTTAAGTCGGCATTGTGGCTTTTGTATTTAATATCGATGCAATTTCTGTGTTTCATCGTCAATACGAAGGTCAGAGGGATACAGTAAATCAGTAGTGAAGCATCGGAATCTTTAACTAGTGTCACAGGAATGGTTCAAAGCATAGTCAGTAAGAAGAGTCAGTCTTCTTGTCAATAAGTCGGCATTGTGCCTTTTGTATTTAATTCCGATGCAATTTCTGTGTTTCATCGTCAATAAGAAGGTCCAAGGGATTCAGTAAACTTGAAGTGAAGCATCGGAATCTACAACTAGTGTCGCAGGAATGTTTCAAAATATAGACAGTAGGAAGAGTGAGTCGTCTTGTACTTAAGTCGGCATTGTGCCTTTTATATTAAATTCCGATGCAATTTCTGTGTTTCATCGTCAATAAGAAGATCAGATGGATACAGTAATCCTGAAGTGAAGCATCGGAATCCAAAACTAGTATCACAGGAATGGTTCAAAACATAGACAGCAGGAAGAGTCAGTCTTCTTGTACTTAAGTAGGGATTGTGCCTTTTGTATTTAATTCCAATACAATTTCTGTGTTTCATCGTCAATAAGAAGGTCAGAGGGATACAATAAACCTGAATTGAAGCATCGGAAACTATAACTAGTGTCACAGGAATGGTTCAAAACATAGTCAGTAAGAAAAGTCAGTCTTCTTGTCAATAAGTCGGCATTGTGCCTTTTGTATTTAATTCCGATGCAATTTCTGTGTTTCATCGTCAATAAGAAGGTCCAAGGGATACAGTAAACCTGGAGTGTAGCATCGAAATCTATAACTAGTGTAACAGGAATGGTTCAAAGCATAGACAGTAAGAAGAGTCAGTCTTCGTGTACTTAAGTCGGCATTTTGACTTTTGTACTTAATTCCGATGCAATTTCTGTGTTTCATCGTGAATAAGAAGGTCCAAGGAATACAGTAAACCTGAAGTGAAGCATCGGAATCTATAACTAGTGTCACAGGAATGGTTCAAAGCATAGTCAGTAAGAAGAGTCAGTCTTCTAGTACTGAAGTCGGCATTGTGCCTTTTCTATTTAATTTCGATGCAATTTTTTTGTTTCATCGTCGATAATAAGGTCCAAGGGATACAGTAAACCTGGAGTGAAGCATCGGAATCTATAACTAGTGTCACAGGAATGGTTCAAAACATAGACAGTAATAAGAGTCCGTCTTCTTGTGCCTAAGTCGGCATTGTGCCTTTTCTATTTAATTCCGATGCTATTTCTGTGTTTCATCGTCAATAAGAAGGTCAGAGGGATACAGTAAACCCGAAGTAAAGCATCGGAATCTATAACTAGTGTCACAGGAATGGTTCAAATCATAGTCAGTAAGAAGAGTCAGTCTTCTTGTCCTTAAGTCGGAATTGTGCCTTTTGTATTTAATTCCGATGCAATTTCTGTGTTTCATCGTCTATAAGTAGGTCCAAGGGATACAGTAAACCTGGAGTGAAGCATCGGAATCTATAACTAGTGCCACAGGAATTGTTCAAAACATAGACAGTAAGAAGAGTCAGTCTTCTTGTACTTAAGTCGGCATTGTTCCTTTTGTACTTAATTCCGATGCAATTTCTGTGTTTCATCGTCAATAAAAAGGTCCAAGGGATATAGTAAACCTGCAGTGAAGCATCGGAATCTTTAACTAGTGCCACAGTAATGTTTCAAAACATAGACAGTAAGAAGAGTCAGTCTTCGTGTACTTAAGTTGGCATTGTGCGTTTTGTATTTAATTCCGATGCAATCTCTGTGTTTCATCGTCAATAAGAAGGTCGAAGGGATGCAGTAAACTTGAAGTGAAGCATCGGAGTCTATAACTAGTGTCACTGGAATGGTTCAAAATATAGAAAGTAAGAAGAGTCAGTCTTCTTGTGCTTAAGTCGGCATTGTGCCTTTTGTATTTAATTCCGATGCAATTTCTGTGATTCATCGTCGATAAGAAGGTCCAAGGGATACAGTAAACCTGAAGTGAAGCATCGGACTCTATAACTAGTGTGACAGAAATGGTTCAAAACATAGACAGTAGGAAGAGTCAGTCTTCTTGTACATAAGTCGGCATTGTGCCTTTTGTATTTAATTCCGATGCAATTTCTGTGTTTCATCGTTAATAAGAAGGTCCAAGGGAAACAGTAAACCTGAAGTGAAGCATCGGAATCTATAACTAGTGTCATAGGAATGGTTCAAAACATAGACAGTAAGAAGAGTCAGTCCTCTTGTACTTAAGTCGGCATTGTGGCTTTTGTATTTAATATCGATGCAATTTCTGTGTTTCATCGTCAATACGAAGGTCAGAGGGATACAGTAAATCAGTAGTGAAGCATCGGAATCTTTAACTAGTGTCACAGGAATGGTTCAAAGCATAGTCAGTAAGAAGAGTCAGTCTACTTGTCTTTAAGTCGGCATTGGCCTTTTGTATTTAATTCCGATGCAATTTCTGTGTTTCATCGGCAATAATGTCAGAGGGATACAGTAAACCTGAAGTGAAGCATCGGAATCTATAACTGGTGTCACAGGAATGGTTCAAATTATAGACAGTAGGAAGAGTCAGTCTACTTGTACTTAAGTCGGCATTGTGCCTTTTATATTTAATTCCGATTCAATGTCTGTGTTTCATCGTCAATAAGAAGGTCCAAGGAATACAGTAAACCTGAAGTGAAGCATCGGAATCTATAACTAGTGTCACAGGAATGGTTCAAAGCATAGTCAGTAAGAAGAGTCAGTCTTCTAGTACTAAAGTCGGCATTGTGCCTTTTCTATTTAATTTCGATGCAATTATTTTGTTTCATCGTCGATAATAAGGTCCAAGGGATACAGTAAACCTGGAGTGAAGCATCGGAATCTATAACTAGTGTCACAGGAATGGTTCAAAACACAGACAGTAATAAGAGTCCGTCTTCTTGTACCTAAGTCGGCATTGTGCCTTTTCTATTTAATTCCGATGCTATTTCTGTGTTTCATCGTCAATAAGAAGGTCAGAGGGATACAGTAAACCCGAAGTAAAGCATCGGAATCTATAACTAGTGTCACAGGAATGGTTCAAAACATAGTCAGTAAGAAGAGTCAGTCTTCTTGTCCTTAAGTCGGAATTGTGCCTTTTGTATTTAATTCCGATGCAATTTCTGTGTTTCATCGTCTATAAGTAGGTCCAAGGGATACAGTAAACCTGGAGTGAAGCATCGGAATCTATAACTAGTGCCACAGGAATTGTTGAAAACATAGACAGTAAGAAGAGTCAGTCTTCTTGTACTTAAGTCGGCATTGTTCCTTTTGTACTTAATTCCGATGCAATTTCTGTGTTTCATCGTCAATAAGAAGGTCCAAGGGATATAGTAAACCTGCAGTGAAGCATCGGAATCTTTAACTAGTGCCACAGTAATGTTTCAAAACTTAGACAGTAAGAAGAGTCAGTCTTCGTGTACTTAAGTTGGCATTGAGCGTTTTGTATTTAATTCCGATGCAATCTCTGTTTTTCATCGTCAATAAGAAGGTCCAAGGGATGCAGTAAACTTGAAGTGAAGCATCGGAGTCTATAACTAGTGTCACTGGAATGGTTCAAAATATAGAAAGTAAGAAGAGTCAGTCTTCTTGTACTTAAGTCGGCATTGTGCCTGTTGTATTTAATTCCGATGCAATTTCTGTGATTCATCGTCGATAAGAAGGTCCAAGGGATACAGTAAACCTGAAGTGAAGCATCGGACTCTGTAACTAGTGTGACAGAAATGGTTCAAAACATAGACAGTAGGAAGAGTCAGTCTTCTTGTACATAAGTCGGCATTGTGCCTTTTGTATTTAATTCCGATGCAATTTCTGTGTTTCATCGTCAATAAGAAGGTCCAAGGGAAACAGTAAACCTGAAGTGAAGCATCGGAATCTATAACTAGTGTCATAGGAATGGTTCAAAACATAGACAGTAAGAAGAGTCAGTCCTCTTGTACTTAAGTCGGCATTGTGGCTTTTGTATTTAATATCGATGCAATTTCTGTGTTTCATCGTCAATACGAAGGTCAGAGGGATACAGTAAATCAGTAGTGAAGCATCGGAATCTTTAACTAGTGTCACAGGAATGGTTCAAAGCATAGTCAGTAAGAAGAGTCAGTCTACTTGTCTTTAAGTCGGCATTGGCCTTTGTATTTAATTCCGATGCAATTTCTGTGTTTCATCGGCAATAATGTCAGAGGGATACAGTAAACCTGAAGTGAAGCATCGGAATCTATAACTGGTGTCACAGGAATGGTTCAAATTATAGACAGTAGGAAGAGTCAGTCTACTTGTACTTAAGTCGGCATTGTGCCTTTTATATTTAATTCCGATGCAATGTCTGTGTTTCATCGTCAATAAGAAGGTCAGATGGATACATTAAACCTGAAGTGAAGCATCGGAATCCAAAACTAATGTCACAGGATTGGGTCAAAACATAGACAGCAGGAAGAGTCAGTCTTCTTGTACTTAAGTCGGCATTGTGCCTTTTGTATTTAATTCCGATGCAATTTCTGTGTTTCATAGTCAATAAGAAGGTCCAAGGTATACAGCAAACCTGAAGTGAAGCACCGGAATCTATAACTAGTGTCACAGGTATGGTTCAAAGCATAGTCAGTAAGAAGAGTCAGTCTTCTTGTACTTAAGTCGGCATTGTGCCTCTTCTATTTAATTCCGATGCAATTTCTGTGTTTCATCGTCAATAAGGAGGTCCAAGGGACACATAAAACCTGGAGGGAAGCATCGGAATCTATAACTAGTGTCACAGGAATTGTTCAAAACATAGTCAGTAAGAAGAGTCAGTCCTATAGTACTTAAGTCGGCATTGTGCCTTATCTATTTAATTCCGATGCAATTTCTGTGTTTCATCGACAATAACAGGGTCCAAGGGATACAGTAAAATTGGAGTGAAGCATCGGAATCTATAACTAGTGTCAATGGAATGGTTCAAAACATAGACAGTAAGAAGAGTCAGTGTTCTTGTACTTAAATCGGCGTTGAGCCTTTCCAATTTCTTTGAGATGCAATTTCTGTGTTTCATCGTCAATAAGAAGGTCCGACGGATACAGTAAACCTGAAGTGAAGCATCGGAATCTATAACTAGTGTCACAGGAATGGTTCAAAACGTAGACACTAAGAAGGGTCAGTCCTCTTGTACTTAAGTCGGCATTGTGCCTTTCATATTTAATTCCGATGCAATTGCTGTGTTTCAGCGTCAATAAGAAGGTCCAAGGGATACAGTAAAACGGAAGTCAACCATTGGAATCTATAACTAATGTCACAGGAATGGTTCAAGACATAGCCAGTAAGTAGAGTTAGTCTTCTTGTACTTAAGTAGGCATTGTGGCGTTTCTATTTAATTCCGATGCAATTTCTGTGTTTCCTCGTCAATAAGAAGGTCAGAGGGATGCAGTAAACCGGAAGTGAAGCGTTGGGATCTATAACTAGTGTCACAGGAATGGTTCAAAACAAAGTCAGTAAGAAGAGACCGTCTTCTTGTACTTAAGTCGGCATTGTGCCTTCTGTATTTAATTCCGATGCAATTTCTGTTTTTCATCGTCAATACGAACGTCCAACGGATACAGTAAACCTGAAGTGAAGCATCGGAATCTATAAATAGTGCCACAGGAATGGTTCAAAACATAGTCAGTAAGAAGAGTCAGTTTTTTTTGTACTTAAGTCGGCTAAGTGCCTTTTGTGTTTAATTCCGATTCAATTTCTGTGTTTCATCGACAATAAGAAGGTCCAAGGGATACAGTAAACCTGAAGTGAAGAGTCGGAATCTATAACTAGTGTCACAGGAATGATTCAAATCATAGACAGTAAGAAGAGTCAGTCTTCATGTACTTAAGTCGGCATTGTGCCTTTTCTATTTAATTACGATGCAATTTCTTTGTTTTATCGTCAATAAGAAGGTCCAAGGGATACAGTAAACCTGAAGTGAAGCATCGGAATCTATAACTAGTGTCACAGGAATGGTTCAAGACATAGACAGTAAGAAGGGTCAGTCTTCTTGTACTTGAGTCGGCATTGTGCCTTTTGTATTTAATTCCGATGCAATTTCTGTGTTTCATCGTCCATAAGAAGGTCCAAGGGATACAGTAAATCTGAAGTCAAGCATCGGAATCTATAACTAGTGTCACAGGAATGGTTCAAAACACAGCCAGTAAGAAGAGTCAGTCTTCTTGTACTTAAGTAGGCATCGTGGCGTTTCTATTTAATTCCGATGCAATTTCTGTGTTTTCTCGTTAATAAGAAGGTCAGAGGGATACAGTAAACCTGAAGCGAAGCATCGGGATCGATAACTATTGTCACATGAATGGTTCAAAACATAGTCAGTAAGAAGAGTCAGTCTTCTTGTACTTAAGTCGGCTTTTTGCCATTTGTATTTAATTACGATTCAAATTCTGTGTTTCATCGTCAATAAGAGGGTCAAGGGAATACAGTAAACCTGAAGTGAAGCATCGGATTCTATAACTAGTGTCACAGGAACGGTTCAAAACATAGACAGTAAGAAAAGTCAGTCGTCTTGTACTTAAGTCGGCATTGTGCCTTTTCCATATAATTCCTATGCAACTTCTGTGTTTCATCGTCAATAAGAAGGTCAGAGGGATACAGTAAACCTGAAGTGAAGCATCCCAATCTATAATTAGTGTCACAGGAATGGTTCAAAGCATAGTCAGTTAAAAGAGTCAGTCTTCTTGTACTTAAGTCGGCATTGTGCCTTTTGTAATTAATTCCGCTGCAATTTCTGTGTTTCATCGTCAATAAGAAGGTCAAAGGGATACAGTAAACCTGAAGTGAAGCATCGGAATCTATAACTAGTGTCACAGGAATGGTTCAAAACATAGTCAGTTAAAAGAGTCAGTCTTCTTGTACTTAAGTCGGCATTGTGCCTTTTGTATTTAATTCCGATGCAATTTCTGTGTTTCATCGTCAATATGAAGATCAGAGGGATACAGTAAACCTGAAGTGATGCATCGGAATGTGTTACTAGTGTCACAGGAATGGTTCAAACATTGACAATAGGAAGAGTCAGTCTTCTTGTACTTAAGTCGGCACTGTGCTTTATCTATTTAATTCCGATCCAATTTCTGTGTTTCATCGTCAATAAGAAGGTCCAAGGCAAACAGTAAACCTGAAGTGAAGCATCGGAATCTATAACTAGTGTCACAAGAATGGTTCAAAACATAGTCAGTAAGAAGAGTCAGTCTTCTTGTACTTAAGTCGGCATTGTGCATTTTGTATTTAATTCTGATGCAATTTCTGTGTTTCACCGTCAATAAGAAGGTCCAAGGGATACAGTAAAACATAAGTCAAGCATCGGAATCTATAACTAGTGTCACAGGAATGGTTCAAGACATAGCCAGTATGAAGAGTCAGTCTTCTTGTACTTACGTAGGCATTGTGGCGCTTCTATTTCATTCCGATGCAATTTCTGTGTTTCCACGTCAATAACAAGGTCAGAGGGATACAGTAAACTGGAAGTGAAGCATTGGGATCTATAACTAGTGTCACAGGAATGGTTCAAAACAAAGTCAGTAAAAAGAGTCAGTCTTCTTGTACTTAAGTCGGCATTGTGCCTTTTGTATTTAATTCCGATGCAATTTCTGTGTTTCATCGTCAATAAGAACGTCCAAGGGATACAGTAAACCTGAAGTGAAGCATCGGAATCTATAACTAGTGTCACAGGAATGGTTCAAAACATAGACAGTAAGAAAAGTCAGTCGTCTTGTACATAAGTCGGCATTGTGCCTTTTCTATTATACTCCGATGCAATTTCTGTGTATCATCGTCAACAAGAAGGTCAGAGAAATACAGTAAACCTGAAGTGAAGCATCCGAATCTATAACTAGTGTCACAGGAACGGTTCAAAACATAGTCAGTAAAAAGAGTCAGTCTTCTTGTACTTATGTCGGCATTGTGCTTTTTGTATTTAATACCGATGCAATTTCTGTGTTTCATCGTCAATATAAAGGTCAGAGGGATACAGTAAACCTGAAGTGAAGCATCGGAATCTATAAATAGTGTCACAGGAATGGTTCAAAACATAGTCAGTATAAAGAGTCAGTCTTTTTGTACTTATGTCGGCATTGTGCCATTTGTGTTTAATTCCGATGCAATTTCTGTGTTTCATGGTCAATAAGAAGGTCCAAGGGATACCGTAAACCTGAAGTGAATCATCGGAATCTATAACTAGTCTCACAGGAATGGTTCAAAACATAGACAGTAAGAAGAGTCAGTCTTCTTGTACTTAAGTCGGCATTGTGCCTTTTCTATTTAATTCCGATGCAATTTCTATGTTTCATCGTCAATAAGATGGTCAGAGGGAAACAGTAAACCTGAAGTGAAGCATCGGAATCTATAACTAGTGTCACAGGAATGGTTCAAATCATAGACAGTAAGAAGAGTCAGTCTTCATGTACTTAAGTCGGCATTGTGCCTTTTCTATTTAATTACGATGCAATTTCCGTGTTTCATCGTCAATAAGAGGGTCAAAGGGATACAGTAAACCTGAAGTGAAGCATCGGATTCTATAACTAGTGTCACAGGAACGGTTCAAAACATAGACAGTAAGAAAAGTCAGTCGTCTTGTACTTAAGTCGGCATTGTGCCTTTTCCATATAATTCCTATGCAACTTCTGTGTTTCATCGTCAATAGGAAGGCCAAGGGATACAGTAAAACTGAAGTCAAGCATCGGAATCTATAACTAGTGTCACAGGAATGGTTCAAAACACAGCCCGTGAGAAGAGTCAGTCTTCTTGTACTTAAGTAGGCATTGTGGCGTTTCTATTTAATTCCGATGCAACTTCTGTGTTTCCTCGTCAATAAGAAGGTCAGAGGGATACAGAAAACCTGAAGTGAAGCATCGGAATCTATAACTAGTGTCACAGGAATGGTTCAATTCATAGACAGTAAGAAGAGTCAATCTTCTTGTACTTAATTCGGCATTGTGCCTTTTGTATTTAATTCCGATGCCATTTCTGTGTTTCATCGTCAATATGAGGATCAGAATGATACAGTAAACCTGAAGTGAAGCATCGGAATGTATTACTAGTGTCACAGGAATGGTTCAAACATTGACAATAGGAAGAGTCAGTGTTCTTGTACGTAAGTCGGGATTGTGCCTTTCCTATTTAATTCCGATCCAATTTCTGTGTTACATCGTCTATAAGAAGGTCCAAGAAATACAGTAAACCTGAAGGGAAGCGTCGGAATATATAACTAGTGTCACAGGTATGGTTCAAATCATAGTCAGTAAGAAGAGTCAGTCTTCTTGCACTTGAGTCGGCATTGTGCCTTTTGTATTTAATTCCGATGCAATTTCTGTGTTTCATCGTCAATAAGAAGGTACAAGGGATACCGTAAACCTGGAGTGAAGCATCGGAATCTATAACCAGTGTCACAGGAATGGTTTTAAACATAGACAGTAGGAAGAGTCAGTCTTCATGCACTTAAGACGGCATTGTGCATTTTGTATTTAATTCCGGTGCAATTTCTGTGTTTCATCGTCAATAAGAAGGCCCAAGGGATACAGTAGACCTGAATTGAAGCATCGGAATGTATGACTAGTGTCACAGGAATGGTTCAAAACATAGTCAGTAAGAAAAGTCAGTCTTTTTTTACTTAAGTCGGCATTGTGCCTTTTGTGTTTAATTCCGACGCAATTTCTGTGTATCATCGTCAATAAGAAAGTCCGAGGGATACAGTTAACCCGAAGTGAAGCATTGGAATCTATAACTAGTGTCACAGGAATGGTTCAAACCATAGACAGTAAGAAGAGTCAATCTTCTTTTGCTTAAGTCGGCATTTTGTCCTTTGTATCTAATTCCGATGCAATTTCTGTGTTTCATCGTCAATAAGAAGATCAGAGGGATACAGTATACCTGAAGTGAAGCATCGGAATGTATTACTAGTGTCACAGGAATGGTTCAAAACATTGACAGTAGGAAGAGTCAGTCTTCTTGTACTTAAGCCGGCATTGTGCCATTTGTATTTTATTCCGATGCAATTTCTGTGATTCATCGTCAATACGAAGGTCCAATTGTTACAGTAAACCTGAAGTGAAGTAACGGAATCTATAACTAGTGTCACATGAATGGTTCAAACATAGTCAGTAAGAAGAGTCAGTCTTCTTGTACTTAATTCGGCATTGTGACTTTTGTATTTAATTCCGATGCAATTTCTGTGTTTCATCGTCAATTTGAAGATCAGAGGGATACAGTAAACCTGAAGTGAAGCATCGGAATGTATTACCAGTGTCACAGGAATGGTTCAAACATTGACAATAGGAAGAGTCAGTCCTCTTGTACTTAAGTCGGCATTGGGCCTTTTCTATTTAATTCCGATGCAATTTCTGTGTTTCATCGTCAATAAGAAGGTCCAAGGGATATTGTAAACATGGAGTGAAGCATCGGAATCTATAACCAGTGTTACTGGAATGGTTTTAAACATAGACAGCAGGGAGAGTCAGTCTTCTTGTACTTAAGTCGGCATTGTGCCTTTTGTATTTAATTCGGATGCAATTTCTGTGTTTCATCGTCAATAGGTAGGTCAGAGGGATACAGTAAACCTGAAGTGAAGCATCGGAATCTATAACTAGTGTCACAGGAATGGTTCAAAACATAAACAGTAAGAAGAGTCAGTCTTCTTGTACTTAAGTCGGCATTGTGCCTTTTCTATTTAATTCCGATGCAATATCTGTGTTTCATCAACAATTAGAAGGTCCAAGGGATACAGTAAACCTGAAGTGAAGCATCGTAATCTATAACTAGTATCACAGGAATGGTTCAAAACACAGTCAGTAAGAAGCGTTAGTTTTCTTGTACTTAAGTCGGCATTGTGCCTTTTCTATTTAATTCTGATGCAATTTCTGTGTTTCGTCGTCAATAAGAAGGTCCAAGGGATACTGCAAACCTGGAGTGAAGCACCGGAATCTATAACCATTGTCACAGGAATGGTTAAAACATAGACTGTAAGAAGAGTCAGTCTTCTTGTACTTTAGTCGGCATTGTGCCTTTTGTATTTAATTCCAATGGAATATCTGTGTTTCATCGTCAATAAGAAGGTCCAAGGGATACAGTAATCCTGAAGGTAAGCATCGGAATCTATGACTAGTGTCACAGGAATGGTTCAAATCATAGTCAGTAAGAAGAGTCAGTCTTCTAGTACTTAAGTCGTTATTGTGCCTTTTGTATTTAATTCCGATGCAATTTCTGTGTTTCATCGTGAATAAGAAGGTATAAGGGATACAGTAAGCCTGGAGTGAAGCATCGGAATCTATAACTAGTGTCACAGATATGGTTCAAAACATAGACAGTAAGAAGAGTCAGTCTTATTGTACTTAAGTCGGCACTCTGCCTATTGTATTTAAATCTGATGCAATTTCTGTGTATCATCGTGAATAAGAAGGTCCAAGGGAAACAGTAAACCTGAAGTGAAGCATCGGAATCTATAACTAGTGTCACAGAAATGGTTCAAACCATAGACAGTAAGAAGAGTCAGTCTTCTTGTACTTAAGTCGGCATTGTGCCTTTTCTATTTAATTCCGATGCAATTTCTGTGTTTCATCGTCAATTAGAAGGTCAGAGGGATACAGTAAACCTGAAGTGAAGCATCGGAATCTATAACTAGTGTCACAGGAATGGTTCAAAATATAGACAGTAGGAAGAGTGAGTCGTCTTGTACTTAAATCGGCATTGTGCCTTTTGTATTTAATTCCGATACAATTTCTGTGTTTCATCGTCAATAAGAAGGTCAGAGGTATACAATAAACATGAATTGAAGCATCGGAATCTATAACTAGTGTCACAGGAATGGTTCAAAGCATAGACAGTAAGAAGAGTCAGTCTTCGTGTACTTAAGTCGGCATTTTGCTTTTGTACTTAATTCCGATGCAATTTCTGTGATTCATCGTCGATAAGAAGGTCCAAGGGATACAGTAAACCTGAAGTGAAGCATCGGACTCTATAACTAGTGTGACAGAAATGGTTCAAACCTTAGACAGTAGGAAGAGTCAGTCTTCTTGTACATAAGTCGGCATTGTGCATTTTGTATTTAATTCCGATGCAATTTCTGTGTTTCATCGTCAATAAGAAGGTCCAATGGAAACAGTAAACCTGAAGTGAAGCATCGGAATCTATAACTAGTGACATAGGAATGGTTCAAAACATAGACAGTAAGAAGAGTCAGTCCTCTCGTACTTAAGTCGGCATTGTGGCTTTTGTATTTAATATCGATGCAATTTCTGTGTTTCAACGTCAATAAGAAGGTCAGAGGGATACATTAAACCTGAAGTGAAGCAACGGAATCAAAAACTAATGTCTCAGGATTGGTTCAAAACATAGACAGCAGGAAGAGTCAGTCTTCTTGTACTTAAGTCGGCATTGTGCCTTCTGTATTCAATTCCGATGCAATTTCGGTGTTTCATAGTCAATAAGAAGGTCCAAGGTATACAGTAAACCTGAAGTGAAGCATCGGAATCTATAACTAGTGTCACAGGTATGGTTTAAAGCATAGTCAGTAAGAAGAGTCAGTCTTCTTGTACTTAAGTCGACATTGTGCCTTTTCTATTTAATTCCGATGAAATTTCTGTGTTTCATCGTCAATAAGAAGGTCAGAGGGATACAATAAACCTGAAGTGAAGCATCGGAATCTATAACTAGTGTCACAGGAATGGTTCAAAACATAGTCAGTAAGAAAAGTCAGTCTTCTTTTCCTTAAGTCGGCATTGTGACTTTTGTATTCAATTCCGATGCAATTTCTGTGTTTCTTCGTCAATAAGAAGGTCCAAGGGATACAGTAAACCTGGAGTGTAGCATCGGAATCTATTACTAGTGTCACAGGAATGGTTCAATACTTAGACAGTAAGAAGAGTCAGTCTTTGTGTACTTAAGTCGGCATTTTGCCTTTTGTATTTAATTCCGATGCACTTTCTGTGTTTCATCGTCAATAAAAAGGTCCAAGGGATACAGTAAACCGGAAGTGAAGCATCGGAATCTATAACCAGTGTCACAGGAATTGTTCAAAACATAGTCAGTAAGAAGAGTCAGTCCTATAGTACTTAAGTCGGCATTGTGCCTTATCTATTTAATTCCGATGCAATTTCTGTGTTTCATCGTCATTACGAAGGTCCAAGGGATACAGTAAAACGGAAGTCAAGCATCGGAATCTATAACTAGTGTCACAGGAATGGATCAAGACATAGCCAGTAAGTAGAGTCAGTCTTCTTGTACTTCAGTAGGCATTGTGGCGTTTCTATTTAATTCCGATGCAATTTCTGTGTTTCCTTGTCAATAAGAAGGTCAGAGGGATACAGTAAACCTGAAGTGAAGCATCGGAATCTATAATTAGTGTCACAGGAATGGTTCAAAGCATAGTCAGTAAGAAGAGTCAGTCTACTTGTCCTCAAGTCGGCATTGTGCCTTTTGTATTTAATTCCGATGCAATTTCTGCGTTTCATCGGCAATAAGGTCCAAGGGGTACAGTAAACCTGCAGTGAAGCATCGGAATCTATAACTAGTGTCACAGGAATGGTTCAAATTATAGACAGTAGGAAGAGTCAGTCTTCTTGTACTTAAGTCGGCATTGTGCCTTTTATATTTAATTCCGATGCAATTTCTGTGTTTCATCGTCAATAAGAAGGTCAGATGGATACATTAAACCTGAACTGTAGCATCGGAATCCAAAAGTAATGTCTCAGGATTGGTTCAAAACATAGACAGCAGGAAGAGTCAGTCTTCTTGTACTTAAGTCGGCATTGTGCTTTTGTATTTAATTCCGATGCAATTTCTGTGTTTCATAGTCAATAAGAAGGTCCAAGGTATACAGTAAACCTGAAGTAAAGCATCGGAATCTATAACGAGTGTCACAGGTATGGTTCAAAGCATAGTCAGTAAGAAATGTCAGTCTTCTTGTACTTAAGTCGGCATTGTGAATATTCTATTTAATTCCGATGCAATTTCTGTGTTTCATCGTCAATAAGGAGGTCCAAGGGATGCAGAAAACCTGGAGTGAAGCATCGGGATCTATAACTAGTGTCACAGGAATGGTTCAAAACATAGACAGTAAGAAGAGTCAGTCTTCTTGTACTTAAGTCGGCATTGTGCCGTTTCAATTTAATTCCGATGCAATTTCTGTGTTTCATCGTCAATAAGAAGGTCAGAGGGATACAATAAACCTTAAGTGAAGCATCGGAATCTATAACTAGTGTCACAGAAATGGTTCAAAACATAGACAGTAAGAAGAGTCACTCTTGTCGTACTTAAGTCGGCATTGTTCCTTTTGTATTTAATTCCGATGCAATTTCTGTGTTTCATCATCAACAAGAAGGTCCAAGGGATACAGTAAACCTGGAGTGTAGCATCGGAATCTATTACTAGTGTCACAGGAATGGTTCAAAACATAGACAGTAAGAAGAGTCAGTCTTTGTGTACTTAAGTCGGCATTTTGCCTTTTGTATTTAATTCCGATGCAATTTCTGTGTTTCATCGTCAATAAAAATGTCCAAGGGATACAGTAAACCTGAAGTGAAGCATCGGAATCTCTAACTAGTGTCACAGGAATTGTTCAAAACATAGTCAGTAAGAGGAGTCAGTCCTATAGTACTTAAGTCGGCATTGTGCCTTATAGTTTAATTCCGATGCAATTTCTGTGTTTCAGCGTCAATAAGAAGGTCCAAGGGATTCAGTAAAACGGAAGTCAAGCATCGGAATCTATAACTAGTGTCACACGAATGGATCAAGACATAGCCAGTAAGTAGAGTCAGTCTTCTTGTACTTAAGTAGGCATTGTGGAGTTTCTATTTAATTCCGATGCAATTTCTATGTTTCCTCGTCAATAAGAAGGTCAGAGGGATACAGTAAACCTGAAGCGAAGCATCGGGATCGATAACTAGTGTCACAGGAATGGTTCAAAGCATAGACAGTAAGAAGAGTCAGTTTTTTTGTACTTAAGTCGGCATTGTGCCTTTTGTGTTTAATTCCGATTCAATTTCTGTGTTTCATCGTCAAAAAGAAGGTCCAAGGGATACAGTAAACCTGACGTGAAGCATCGGAATCATAACTAGTGTCACAGGAATGGTTCATAACATAGACAGTAAGACGAGTCAGTCTTCATGTACTTATGTCGGCATTGTGCCTTTTGTATTTAATTCCGATGCAATTTCTATGTTTCATCATCAATAAGAAGGTCCAAGGGATACAGTAAACCTGAAGTGAAGCGTCGGAACCTATAACTAGTGTCACAGGAATGGTTCAAAATATAGACAGTAAGAAGAGTCAGTCTTCTTGTACTTAAGTAGGCATTGTGGCGTTTCTATTTAATTCCGATGCAATTTCTGTGTTTCCTCGTCAATAAGAGGGTCAGAGGGATACAGTAAACCTGAAGCGAAGCATCGGGATCGATAACTAGTGTCACAGGAGTGGTTCAAAACATAGTCAGTAAGAAGAGTCAGTCATCTTGTACTTAAGTCGGCTTTGTGCCATTTGTATTTAGTTCCGATTAAATTTCTGTGTTTCATCGTCAATAAGAAGGTCAAAGGGATACAGTAAACCTGAAGTGAAGCATCGAATTCTATAACTAGTGTCACAGAAACGGTTCAAAACATAGACAGTAAGAAAAGTCAGTCGTCTTGTACTTAAGTCGGCATTGTGCCTTTTCCATATAATTCCTATGCAATTTCTGTGTTTCATCGTCAATAAGAAGGGCAGAGGGATACAGTAAACCTGAAGTGAAGCATCCCAATCTATAATTAGTGTCACAGGAATAGTTCAAAACATAGTCAGTAAAAGGAGTCAGTCTTCTAGTACTTAAGTCGGCATTGTGCCTTTTGTATTTTATTCCGATGCAATTTCTGTGATTCATCGTCAATACGAAGGTCCAATTGTTACAGTAAACCTGAAGTGAAGCATCGGAATCTATAACTAGTGTCACAAGAATGGTTCAAACATAGTCAGTAAGAAGAGTCAGTCTTCTTATACTTCAATCGGCATTGTGACTTTTGTATTTGTTTCCGATGCAATTTCTGTGTTTCATCGTCAATATGAAGATCAGAGGGATACAGTAAACCTGAAGTGAAGCATCGGAATGTATTACCAGTGTCACAGGAATGGTTCAAACATTGACAATAGGAAGAGTCAGTCCTCTTGTACCTAAGTCGGCATTGTGCCTTTTCTATTTAATTCCGATGCAATTTCTGTGTTTCATCGTCAATAAGAAGGTCCAAGGGATACTGCAAACCTGGAGTGAAGCATCGGAATCTATAACCAGTGTCACAGGAAAGGTTTTAAACATAGACAGCAGGAAGAGTCAGTCTTCTTGTACTTAAGTCGGCATTGTGCATTTTGTATTTCATTCCGGTGCAATTTCTGTGTTTCATCGTCAATAAGAAGGTCCAAGGGATACAGTAGACCTGAGTTGAAGCATCGGAATCTATAACTAGTATCACAGGATGGGTTCAAAACGTAGTCAGTAAGAAAAGGCAATCTTCTTGTACTTAACTATGCATTTTGTCCTTTGTATTTAATTCCGATGCAATTTCTGTGTTTCATCGTCAATAAGAAGATCAGAGGGATAAAGTAAACCTGAAGTGAAGCATCGGAATGTATTACTAGTGTCACAGGAATGGTTCAAAACATTGACAGTAGGAAGAGACAGTCTTCTTGTACTTAAGTCGGCATTGTGCCTTTTGTATTTAATTCCGATGCAATCTCTGTGTTTCATCCTCAATAAGAAGGTCCAAGGGATACAGTTAACCTGGAGTGATGCATTGGAATCTATAACTAGTGTCACAGGAATGGTTTTAAACATTGACAGTAGGAAGAGTCAGTCTTCTTGTACTTAAGTCGGCATTGTGCATTTTGTACTTAATTCCGATGCATTTTCTGTGTTTCATCGTCAATAAGAAGGTCCAAGGGATACAGTCGACCTGAATTGAGGCCTCGGAATCTATAAGTAGTGTCACAGGAATGGTTCAACACATAGACAGTAAGAAGAGTCAGTCTTCTTGTACTTAAGTTCGCATTGTGCCTTTTGTATTTGATTCCGATGCAATTTCTGTGTTTCGTCGTCAATAAGAAGGTCCAAGGGATACTGCAAACCTGGAGTGAAGCACCGGAATCTATAACCATTGCCACAGGAATGGTTCAAATCATAGACTGTAAGAAGAGTCAGTCTTCTTGTACTTTAGTCGGCATTGTGCCTTTTGTATTTAATTCCGATGGAATATCTGTGTTTCATCGTCAATAAGAAGGTCCAAGGGATACAGTAATCCTGAAGGTAAGCATTGGAATCTATGACTAGTGTCACAGGAATGGTTCAAATCATAGTCAGTAAGAAGAGTCAGTCTTCTAGTACTTAAGTCGACATTGTGCCTTTTATATTTAATTCCGATGCAATTTCTGTGTTTCATCGTCAATAAGAAGGTCAGATGGATACATTAAACCTGAAGTGAAGCATCGGAATCAAAAACTAATGTCTCAGGATTGGTTCAAAACATAGACAGCAGGAAGAGTCAGTCTTCTTGTACTTAAGTGGGCATTGTGCCTTTTGTATTCAATTCCGATGCAATTTCGGTGTTTCATAGTCAATAAGAAGGTCCAAGGTATACAGTAAACCTGAAGTGAAGCATCGGAATCTATAACTAGTGTCACAGGTATGGTTCAAAACATAGTCAGTAAGAAGAGTCAGTCTTCTTGTACTCAAGTCGGCATTGTGCCACTTCTATTTAATTCCGATGCAATTTCTGTGTTTCATCGTCAATAAGGAGGTCCAAGGGATACAATAAACCTGAAGTGAAGCATCGGAATCTATAACTAGTGTCACAGGAATGGTTCAAAACATAGTCAGTAAGAAAAGTCAGTCTTCTTTTCCTTAAGTCGGCATTGTGACTTTTGTATTTAATTCCGATGCAATTTCTGTGTTTCATCGTCAATAAGAAGGTCCAAGGGATACAGTAAACCTGGAGTGTAGCATCGGAATCTATTACTAGTGTCACAGGAATGGTTCAATACATAGACAGTAAGAAGAGTCAGTTTTTGTGTACTTAAGTCGGCATTTTGCCTTTTATATTTAATTCCGATGCAATTTCTGTGTTTCATCGTCAATAAGAAGGTCCAAGGTATACAGTAAACCTGAAGTAAAGCATCAGAATCTATAACTAGTGTCACAGGTATGGTTCAAAGCATAGTCAGTAAGAAATGTCAGCCTTCTTGTACTTAAGTCGGCATTGTGACTTTTATATTTAATTCCGATGCAATTTCTGTGTTTCATCGTCAATAAGAAGGTCCAAGGTATACAGTAAACCTGAAGTGAAGCATCGGAATCTCTAACTAGTGTCACAGGAATTGTTCAAATCATAGTGTGTAAGAAGTGTCAGTCCTATAGTACTTAAGTCGGCATTGTGCCTTATCTATTTAATTCCGATGCAATTTCTGTGTTTCAGCGTCAATAAGAAGGTCCAAGGGATACAGTAAAACGGAAGTCAAGCATCGGAATCTATATCTAGTGTCACAGGAATGGATCAAGACATAGCCAGTAAGTAGAGTCAGTCTTCTTGTACTTAAGTAGGCATTGTGGAGTTTCTATTTAATTCCGATGCAATTTCTATGTTTCCTCGTCAATAAGAAGGTCAGAGGGATACAGTAAACCAAAAGCGAAGCATCGGGATCGATAACTAGTGTCACAGGAATGGTTCAAATCATAGTCAGTAAGAAGAGTCAGTTTCTTTGTACTTAAGTCGGCATTGTGCCTTTTGTGTTTAATTCCGATTCAATTTCTGTGTTTCATCGTCAATAAGAAGGTCCAAGGGATACAGTAAACATGACGTGAAGCATCGGAATCATAACTAGTGTCACAGGAATGGTTCAAAACATAGACAGTAAGACGAGTCAGTCTTCATGTACTTAAGTCGGCATTGTGCCTTTTGTATTTAATTCCGATGCAATTTCTGTGTTTCATCGTCAATAAGAAGGTCCAAGGGATACAGTAAACCTGAAGTGAAGCATCGGATTCTATAACTAGTGTCACAGAAACGGTTCAAAACATAGACAGTAAGAAAAGTCAGTCGTCTTGTACTTTAGTCGGCATTGTGCCTTTTCCATATAATTCCTATGCAATTTCTGTGTTTCATCGTCAATAAGAAGGTCAGAGGGATACAGTAAACCTGAAGTGAAGCATCCCAATCTATAATTAGTTTCACAGGAACGGTTCAAAACATAGTCAGTAAAAAGGGTCTGTCTTCTAGTACTTAAGTCGGCATTGTGCCTTTTGTATTTATTTCCGCTGCAATTTCTGTGTTTCATCGACAATAAGAAGGTCAGAGGGATACAGTAAACCTGAAGTGAAGCATCGGAATCTATAACTAGTGTCACAGGAATGGTTCAAAACATAGACAGTAAGATAAGTCGATCTTCTTGTACTTAAGTCGGCATTGTGCCTTTTGAATTTAATTCCGATGCAATTTCTGTGTTTCATCGTCAATATGAAGATCAGAGGGATACAGTAAACCTGAAGTGAAGTATCGGAATGTATTACTAGTGTCACAGGAATGGTTCAAACATTGACAATAAGAAGAGTCAGTCTTCTTGAACTTAAGTCGGCATTCTGTATTTTCTATTTAATTCGGATCCAATTTCTGTGTTTCATCGTCTATAAGAAGGTCCTAGGGATACAGTAAACCAGAAGGGAAGCATCGGAATCTATAACTAGTGTCACAGGAATGGTTCAAATCATAGTCAGTAAGAAGAGTCAGTCTTCTTGCACTTGAGTCGGCATTGTGCCTTTTGTATTTAATTCCGATGCAATTTCTGTGTTTCATCGTCAATAAGAAGGTCCAAGGGATACAGTAAACCTGGACTGAAGCATCGGAATCTATAAACAGTGTCACAGGAATGGTTTTTAACATAGACAGTAGGAAGATACAGTCTTCTTGTACTTAAGTCGGCATTGTGCGTTCTGTATTTAATTCCGATGCAATTTCTGTGTTTCATCGTCAATAAGAAGGTTTAAGGGATACAGTGAACCTGAATTGAAGCATCGGAATCTATAACTAGTGTCACAAGAATGGTTCAAAACATAGTCAGTAAGAAGATCCAGTCTTCTTGTACTTAAGTCGGTATTGTGCCATTTGTATTTAATTCCGATGCAATCTCTGTGTTTCTTCCTCAATAAGAAGGTCCAAGGGAGACAGTAGACCTGGAGTGATGCATTGGAATCTATAACTAGTGCCACAGGAATGGTTTAGAGCGTTTAAAGTTGGAAGAGTCAGTCTTCTTGCACTTAAGTCGGCATTGTGCATTTTGTATTTAATTCCGATGTAATTTCTGTGTTTCATCGTCAATAAGAAGGTCCAAGGGATACAGTAGACCTGAATTGAAGCATCGGAATCTATAACTAGTGTCACAGGAATGGTTCACAACATAGACAGTGAGAAGAGTCAGTCTTCTTGTACTTAAGTTGGCATTGTGCCTTTTGTATTTAATTCCGATGCAATTCCCGTGTTTCATCATCAATAAGGAGGTCAGAGGGATACAGTAAACCTGAAGTGAAACATCGGAATCTATAACTAGAGTCACAGGAATGATTCAAAACATAGAGAGTAAAAACTGTCAGTCTTCTTGTACTTAAGTCAGCATTGTGCCTTTTGTATTTAATTCCGATGCAATTTCTGTGTTTCATCGTCAATACGAACGTCCAAGGGATAAAGTAAACCTGAAGTGAAGCATCGAAAACTATAACTAGTGGCACAGGAATGGTTCATAACATAGACAGTAATAGAGCCGGTCTCCTTGTACTTAAGTCGGCACTGTGCTTTTCTATTTAATTCCGATGCAATTTCTGTGTTTCATAGTCAATAAGAAGGTCCAAGGGATTCAGTAAACCTAATGTGAAGTATCGGAATCTATAACTAGTGTCACAGGATTGGTTCAAATCATAGTCAGTAAGAAGAGTCAGTCTTCTTGTACTTAAGTCGGCATTGTGCATTTTGTATTTAATTCCGATGCAATCTCTGTGTTTCATCCTCAATAAGTAGGTCCAAGGGATACAGTAAACCTGGAGTGATGCATTGGAATCTATAACTAGTGTCACAGGAATGGTTTTAAACAGAGACAGTAGGAAGAGTCAGTCTTATTGTACTTAAGTCGGCATTGTGCTGTTTGTATTTAATTCCGATGCAATTTCTGTGTTTCATCGTCAATAAGAAGGTCCAAGGGATACAGTAGACCTGAACTGAAGCATCGGAATCTATAACTAGTGTCACAGGAATGGTTCAAAACATAGACAGTAAGAGGAGTCAGTCTTCTTGTACTTAAGTTGGCATTGTGCATTTTGTATTTAATTCCGATGCAATTTATGTGTTTCATCGTCAATATGAAGATCAGAGGGATACAATAAACCTGAAGTGAAGCATCGGAATGTGTTACTAGTGTCACAGGAATGGTTCAAACATTGACAATAGGAAGAGTCAGTCTTCTTGTACTTAAGTCGGCATTGTGCCTTTTCTATTTAATTCCGATCCAATTTCTGTGTTTCATCGTCTATAAGAAGGTCCAAGGGATACAGTAAACCTGAAGGGAAGCATCGGAATCTATAACTAGTGTCACAGGAATGGTTCAAATCATAGTCAGTAAGAAGAGTCAGTCTTCTTGCACTTGAGTCGGCATTGAGCCTTTTGTATTTAATTCCAATGCAATTTCTGTGTTTGATCGTCAATAAGAAGGTCCAAAGGATACAGTAAACCTGGAGTGAAGCGTCGGAATCTATAGCCAGTGTCACAGGAATGGTTTTAAACATAGACAGTAGGAAGATACAGTCTTCTTGTACTTACGTCTGCATTGTGCCTTTTGTATTTAATTCCGATGCAATTTCTGTGTTTCATCGTCAATAAGAAGGTCCAAGGGATACAGTAGACCTGAATTGAAGCATCGGAATCTATAACTAGTGTCACAGGAATGGTTCACAACATAGACAGTAAGAAGAGTCAGTCTTCTTGTACTTAAGTTGGCATTGTGCCTTTTGTATTTAATTCCGATGCAATTTCTGTGATTCATCATCAATAAGAAGGTCAGAGGGATACAGTAAACCTGAAGTGAAGCATCGGAATCTATAACTAGAGTCACAGGAATGATTAAAAACATAGACAGTAAGAACTGTCAGTCTTCTTGTACTTAAGTCTGCATTGTGCCTTTTGTATTTAATTCCGATGCAATTTCTGTGTTTCATCGTCAATAAGAAGGTCCAAGGGATACAGTAAACCTGGACTGAAGCATCGGAATCTATAAACAGTGTCACAGGAATGGTTTTTAACATAGACAGTAGGAAGATACAGTCATCTTGTACTTAAGTCGGCATTGTGCGTTCTGTATTTAATTCCGATGCAATTTCTGTGTTTCATCGTCAATAAGAAGGTTTAAGGGATACAGTGAACCTGAATTGAAGCATCGGAATCTATAACTAGTGTCACAAGAATGGTTCAAAACATAGTCAGTAAGAAGATCCAGTCTTCTTGTACTTAAGTCGGTATTGTGCCATTTGTATTTAATTCCGATGCAATCTCTGTGTTTCATCCTCAATAAGAAGGTCCAAGGGAGACAGTAGACCTGGAGTGATGCATTGGAATCTATAACTAGTGCCACAGGAATGGTTTAAAGCGTTTAAAGTTGGAAGAGTCAGTCTTCTTGCACTTAAGTCGGCATTGTGCATTTTGTATTTAATTCCGATGTAATTTCTGTGTTTCATCGTCAATAAGAAGGTCCAAGGGATACAGTAGACCTGAATTGAAGCATCGGAATCTATAACTAGTGTCACAGGAATGGTTCACAACATAGACAGTGAGAAGAGTCAGTCTTCTTGTACTTAAGTTGGCATTGTGCCATTTGTATTTAATTCCGATGCAATTCCCGTGTTTCATCATCAATAAGGAGGTCAGAGGGATACAGTAAACCTGAAGTGAAACATCGGAATCTATAACTAGAGTCACAGGAATGATTCAAAACATAGAGAGTAAAAACTGTCAGTCTTCTTGTACTTAAGTCAGCATTGTGCCTTTTGTATTTAATTCCGATGCAATTTCTGTGTTTCATCGTCAATACGAACGTCCAAGGGATAAAGTAAACCTGAAGTGAAGCATCGAAAACTATAACTAGTGGCACAGGAATGGTTCATAACATAGACAGTAATAGAGTCGGTCTCCTTGTACTTAAGTCGGCACTGTGCTTTTCTATTTAATTCCGATGCAATTTCTGTGTTTCATAGTCAATAAGAAGGTCCAAGGGATTCAGTAAACCTAATGTGAAGCATCGGAATCTATAACTAGTGTCACAGGATTGGTTCAAATCATAGTCAGTAAGAAGAGTCAGTCTTCTTGTACTTAAGTCGGCATTGTGCATTTTGTATTTAATTCCGATGCAATCTCTGTGTTTCATCCTCAATAAGTAGGTCCAAGGGATACAGTAAACCTGGAGTGATGCATTGGAATCTATAACTAGTGTCACAGGAATGGTTTTAAACAGAGACAGTAGGAAGAGTCAGTCTTATTGTACTTAAGTCGGCATTGTGCTGTTTGTATTTAATTCCGATGCAATTTCTGTGTTTCATCGTCAATAAGAAGGTCCAAGGGATACAGTAGACCTGAACTGAAGCATCGGAATCTATAACTAGTGTCACAGGAATGGTTCAAAACATAGACAGTAAGAGGAGTCAGTCTTCTTGTACTTAAGTTGGCATTGTGCATTTTGTATTTAATTCCGATGCAATTTATGTGTTTCATCGTCAATATGAAGATCAGAGGGATACAGTAAACCTGAAGTGAAGCATCGGAATGTGTTACTAGTGTCACAGGAATGGTTCAAACATTGACAATAGGAAGAGTCAGTCTTCTTGTACTTAAGTCGGCATTGTGCCTTTTCTATTTAATTCCGATCCAATTTCTGTGTTTCATCGTCTATAAGAAGGTCCAAGGGATACAGTAAACCTGAAGGGAAGCATCGGAATCTATAACTAGTGTCACAGGAATGGTTCAAATCATAGTCAGTAAGAAGAGTCAGTCTTCTTGCACTTGAGTCGGCATTGAGCCTTTTGTATTTAATTCCAATGCAATTTCTGTGTTTGATCGTCAATAAGAAGGTCCAAAGGATACAGTAAACCTGGAGTGAAGCGTCGGAATCTATAGCCAGTGTCACAGGAATGGTTTTAAACATAGACAGTAGGAAGATACAGTCTTCTTGTACTTAAGTCTGCATTGTGCCTTTTGTATTTAATTCCGATGCAATTTCTGTCTTTCATCGTCAATAAGAAGGTCCAAGGGATACAGTAGACCTGAATTGAAGCATCGGAATCTATAACTAGTGTCACAGGAATGGTTCACAACATAGACAGTAAGAAGAGTCAGTCTTCTTGTACTTAAGTTGGCATTGTGCCTTTTGTATTTAATTCCGATGCAATTTCTGTGATTCATCATCAATAAGAAGGTCAGAGGGATACAGTAAACCTGAAGTGAAGCATCGGAATCTATAACTAGAGTCACAGGAATGATTCAAAACATAGACAGTAAGAACTGTCAGTCTTCTTGTACTTAAGTCAGCATTGTGCCTTTTGTATTTAATTCCGATGCAATTTCTGTGTTTCATCGTCAATAAGAAGGTTTAAGGGATACAGTGAACCTGAATTGAAGCATCGGAATCTATAACTAGTGTCACAAGAATGGTTCAAAGCATAGTCAGTAAGAAGAGTTAGTCCTCTTGTACTTAAGTCGGAATTGTGCCTTTTGTATTTAATTCCGATGCAATTTCTGTGTTTCATAGTCAATAAGAAGCCCCAAGGGATACAGTAAACCTGAAGTGAAGCATCGGAATCTATAACTAGTTTCACAGGAATGGTTCAAATCATAGTCAGTAAGAAGAGTCAGTCTTCTTGTACTTAAGTCGGCATTGTGCCTTTTGTATTTAATTCCGATGCAATCTCTGTGTTTCATCCTCAATAAGAATGGCCAAAGGACACAGTAAACCTGGAGTGAACCATTGGAATCTATAACTAGTGTCACAGGAATGGTTTTAAACATAGACAGTAGGAAGAGTCAGTCTTATTGTACTTAAGTTGGCATTGTGCAGATTGTATTTAATTCCGATGCAATTTCTGTGTTTCATAGTCAATAAGAAGGTCCAAGGGATACAGTAAACCTGAAGTGAAGCATCGGAATCTCTAACTAGTGTCACAGGAATTGTTCAAAACATAGTGTGTAAGAAGTGTCAGTCCTATAGTACTTAAGTCGGCATTGTGCCTTATCTATTTAATTCCGATGCAATTTCTGTGTTTCAGCGTCAATAAGAAGGTCCAAGGGATACAGTAAAACGGAAGTCAAGCATCGGAATCTATATCTAGTGTCACAGGAATGGATCAAGACATAGCCAGTAAGTAGAGTCAGTCTTCTTGTACTTAAGTAGGCATTGTGGAGTTTCTATTTAATTCCGATGCAATCTCTATGTTTCCTCGTCAATAAGAAGGTCAGAGGGATACAGTAAACCAAAAGCGAAGCATCGGGATCGATAACTAGTGTCACAGGAATGGTTCAAATCATAGTCAGTAAGAAGAGTCAGTTTCTTTGTACTTAAGTCGGCATTGTGCCTTTTGTGTTTAATTCCGATTCAATTTCTGTGTTTCATCGTCAATAAGAAGGTCCAAGGGATACAGTAAACATGACGTGAAGCATCGGAATCATAACTAGTGTCACAGGAATGGTTCAAAACATAGACAGTAAGACGAGTCAGTCTTCATGTACTTAAGTCGGCATTGTGCCTTTTGTATTTAATTCCGATGCAATTTCTGTGTTTCATCGTCAATAAGAAGGTCCAAGGGATACAGTAAACCTGAAGTGAAGCATCGGATTCTATAACTAGTGTCACAGAAACGGTTCAAAACATAGACAGTAAGAAAAGTCAGTCGTCTTGTACTTTAGTCGGCATTGTGCCTTTTCCATATAATTCCTATGCAATTTCTGTGTTTCATCGTCAATAAGAAGGTCAGAGGGATACAGTAAACCTGAAGTGAAGCATCCCAATCTATAATTAGTTTCACAGGAACGGTTCAAAACATAGTCAGTAAAAAGGGTCTGTCTTCTAGTACTTAAGTCGGCATTGTGCCTTTTGTATTTATTTCCGCTGCAATTTCTGTGTTTCATCGACAATAAGAAGGTCAGAGGGATACAGTAAACCTGAAGTGAAGCATCGGAATCTATAACTAGTGTCACAGGAATGGTTCAAAACATAGACAGTAAGATAAGTCGATCTTCTTGTACTTAAGTCGGCATTGTGCCTTTTGAATTTAATTCCGATGCAATTTCTGTGTTTCATCGTCAATATGAAGATCAGAGGGATACAGTAAACCTGAAGTGAAGTATCGGAATGTATTACTAGTGTCACAGGAATGGTTCAAACATTGACAATAAGAAGAGTCAGTCTTCTTGAACTTAAGTCGGCATTCTGTATTTTCTATTTAATTCGGATCCAATTTCTGTGTTTCATCGTCTATAAGAAGGTCCTAGGGATACAGTAAACCAGAAGGGAAGCATCGGAATCTATAACTAGTGTCACAGGAATGGTTCAAATCATAGTCAGTAAGAAGAGTCAGTCTTCTTGCACTTGAGTCGGCATTGTGCCTTTTGTATTTAATTCCGATGCAATTTCTGTGTTTCATCGTCAATAAGAAGGTCCAAGGGATACAGTAAACCTGGACTGAAGCATCGGAATCTATAAACAGTGTCACAGGAATGGTTTTTAACATAGACAGTAGGAAGATACAGTCTTCTTGTACTTAAGTCGGCATTGTGCGTTCTGTATTTAATTCCGATGCAATTTCTGTGTTTCATCGTCAATAAGAAGGTTTAAGGGATACAGTGAACCTGAATTGAAGCATCGGAATCTATAACTAGTGTCACAAGAATGGTTCAAAACATAGTCAGTAAGAAGATCCAGTCTTCTTGTACTTAAGTCGGTATTGTGCCATTTGTATTTAATTCCGATGCAATCTCTGTGTTTCATCCTCAATAAGAAGGTCCAAGGGAGACAGTAGACCTGGAGTGATGCATTGGAATCTATAACTAGTGCCACAGGAATGGTTTAAAGCGTTTAAAGTTGGAAGAGTCAGTCTTCTTGCACTTAAGTCGGCATTGTGCATTTTGTATTTAATTCCGATGTAATTTCTGTGTTTCATCGTCAATAAGAAGGTCCAAGGGATACAGTAGACCTGAATTGAAGCATCGGAATCTATAACTAGTGTCACAGGAATGGTTCACAACATAGACAGTGAGAAGAGTCAGTCTTCTTGTACTTAAGTTGGCATTGTGCCATTTGTATTTAATTCCGATGCAATTCCCGTGTTTCATCATCAATAAGGAGGTCAGAGGGATACAGTAAACCTGAAGTGAAACATCGGAATCTATAACTAGAGTCACAGGAATGATTCAAAACATAGAGAGTAAAAACTGTCAGTCTTCTTGTACTTAAGTCAGCATTGTGATTTTTGTATTTAATTCCGATGCAATTTCTGTGTTTCATCGTCAATACGAACGTCCAAGGGATAAAGTAAACCTGAAGTGAAGCATCGAAAACTATAACTAGTGGCACAGGAATGGTTCATAACATAGACAGTAATAGAGCCGGTCTCCTTGTACTTAAGTCGGCACTGTGCTTTTCTATTTAATTCCGATGCAATTTCTGTGTTTCATAGTCAATAAGAAGGTCCAAGGGATTCAGTAAACCTAATGTGAAGCATCGGAATCTATAACTAGTGTCACAGGATTGGTTCAAATCATAGTCAGTAAGAAGAGTCAGTCTTCTTGTACTTAAGTCGGCATTGTGCATTTTGTATTTAATTCCGATGCAATCTCTGTGTTTCATCCTCAATAAGTAGGTCCAAGGGATACAGTAAACCTGGAGTGATGCATTGGAATCTATAACTAGTGTCACAGGAATGGTTTTAAACAGAGACAGTAGGAAGAGTCAGTCTTATTGTACTTAAGTCGGCATTGTGCTGTTTGTATTTAATTCCGATGCAATTTCTGTGTTTCATCGTCAATAAGAAGGTCCAAGGGATACAGTAGACCTGAACTGAAGCATCGGAATCTATAACTAGTGTCACAGGAATGGTTCAAAACATAGACAGTAAGAGGAGTCAGTCTTCTTGTACTTAAGTTGGCATTGTGCATTTTGTATTTAATTCCGATGCAATTTATGTGTTTCATCGTCAATATGAAGATCAGAGGGATACAGTAAACCTGAAGTGAAGCATCGGAATGTGTTACTAGTGTCACAGGAATGGTTCAAACATTGACAATAGGAAGAGTCAGTCTTCTTGTACTTAAGTCGGCATTGTGCCTTTTCTATTTAATTCCGATCCAATTTCTGTGTTTCATCGTCTATAAGAAGGTCCAAGGGATACAGTAAACCTGAAGGCAAGCATCGGAATCTATAACTAGTGTCACAGGAATGGTTCAAATCATAGTCAGTAAGAAGAGTCAGTCTTCTTGCACTTGAGTCGGCATTGAGCCTTTTGTATTTAATTCCAATGCAATTTCTGTGTTTGATCGTCAATAAGAAGGTCCAAAGGATACAGTAAACCTGGAGTGAAGCGTCGGAATCTATAGCCAGTGTCACAGGAATGGTTTTAAACATAGACAGTAGGAAGATACAGTCTTCTTGTACTTAAGTCTGCATTGTGCCTTTTGTATTTAATTCCGATGCAATTTCTGTGTTTCATCGTCAATAAGAAGGTCCAAGGGATACAGTAGACCTGAATTGAAGCATCGGAATCTATAACTAGTGTCACAGGAATGGTTCACAACATAGACAGTAAGAAGAGTCAGTCTTCTTGTACTTAAGTTGGCATTGTGCCTTTTGTATTTAATTCCGATGCAATTTCTGTGATTCATCATCAATAAGAAGGTCAGAGGGATACAGTAAACCTGAAGTGAAGCATCGGAATCTATAACTAGAGTCACAGGAATGATTAAAAACATAGACAGTAAGAACTGTCAGTCTTCTTGTACTTAAGTCTGCATTGTGCCTTTTGTATTTAATTCCGATGCAATTTCTGTGTTTCATCGTCAATAAGAAGGTCCAAGGGATACAGTAAACCTGGACTGAAGCATCGGAATCTATAAACAGTGTCACAGGAATGGTTTTTAACATAGACAGTAGGAAGATACAGTCTTCTTGTACTTAAGTCGGCATTGTGCGTTCTGTATTTAATTCCGATGCAATTTCTGTGTTTCATCGTCAATAAGAAGGTTTAAGGGATACAGTGAACCTGAATTGAAGCATCGGAATCTATAACTAGTGTCACAAGAATGGTTCAAAACATAGTCAGTAAGAAGATCCAGTCTTCTTGTACTTAAGTCGGTATTGTGCCATTTGTATTTAATTCCGATGCAATCTCTGTGTTTCATCCTCAATAAGAAGGTCCAAGGGAGACAGTAGACCTGGAGTGATGCATTGGAATCTATAACTAGTGCCACAGGAATGGTTTAAAGCGTTTAAAGTTGGAAGAGTCAGTCTTCTTGCACGTAAGTCGGCATTGTGCATTTTGTATTTAATTCCGATGTAATTTCTGTGTTTCATCGTCAATAAGAAGGTCCAAGGGATACAGTAGACCTGAATTGAAGCATCGGAATCTATAACTAGTGTCACAGGAATGGTTCACAACATAGACAGTGAGAAGAGTCAGTCTTCTTGTACTTAAGTTGGCATTGTGCCATTTGTATTTAATTCCGATGCAATTCCCGTGTTTCATCATCAATAAGGAGGTCAGAGGGATACAGTAAACCTGAAGTGAAACATCGGAATCTATAACTAGAGTCACAGGAATGATTCAAAACATAGAGAGTAAAAACTGTCAGTCTTCTTGTACTTAAGTCAGCATTGTGCCTTTTGTATTTAATTCCGATGCAATTTCTGTGTTTCATCGTCAATACGAACGTCCAAGGGATAAAGTAAACCTGAAGTGAAGCATCGAAAA
Source organism: Schistocerca americana (assembly GCF_021461395.2). NCBI lineage: Eukaryota > Metazoa > Arthropoda > Insecta > Orthoptera > Acrididae > Schistocerca > Schistocerca americana. The sequence goes on from NC_060121.1 coordinate 30,783,745, forward strand.
CTATAACTAGTGGCACAGGAATGGTTCATAACATAGACAGTAATAGAGTCGGTCTCCTTGTACTTAAGTCGGCACTGTGCTTTTCTATTTAATTCCGATGCAATTTCTGTGTTTCATAGTCAATAAGAAGGTCCAAGGGATTCAGTAAACCTAATGTGAAGCATCGGAATCTATAACTAGTGTCACAGGATTGGTTCAAATCATGGTCAGTAAGAAGAGTCAGTCTTCTTGTACTTAAGTCGGCATTGTGCATTTTGTATTTAATTCCGATGCAATCTCTGTGTTTCATCCTCAATAAGTAGGTCCAAGGGATACAGTAAACCTGGAGTGATGCATTGGAATCTATAACTAGTGTCACAGGAATGGTTTTAAACAGAGACAGTAGGAAGAGTCAGTCTTATTGTACTTAAGTCGGCATTGTGCTGTTTGTATTTAATTCCGATGCAATTTCTGTGTTTCATCGTCAATAAGAAGGTCCAAGGGATACAGTAGACCTGAACTGAAGCATCGGAATCTATAACTAGTGTCACAGGAATGGTTCAAAACATAGACAGTAAGAGGAGTCAGTCTTCTTGTACTTAAGTTGGCATTGTGCATTTTGTATTTAATTCCGATGCAATTTATGTGTTTCATCGTCAATATGAAGATCAGAGGGATACAGTAAACCTGAAGTGAAGCATCGGAATGTGTTACTAGTGTCACAGGAATGGTTCAAACATTGACAATAGGAAGAGTCAGTCTTCTTGTACTTAAGTCGGCATTGTGCCTTTTCTATTTAATTCCGATCCAATTTCTGTGTTTCATCGTCTATAAGAAGGTCCAAGGGATACAGTAAACCTGAAGGGAAGCATCGGAATCTATAACTAGTGTCACGGGAATGGTTCAAATCATAGTCAGTAAGAAGAGTCAGTCTTCTTGCACTTGAGTCGGCATTGAGCCTTTTGTATTTAATTCCAATGCAATTTCTGTGTTTGATCGTCAATAAGAAGGTCCAAATTATACAGTAAACCTGGAGTGAAGCGTCGGAATCTATAGCCAGTGTCACAGGAATGGTTTTAAACATAGACAGTAGGAAGATACAGTCTTCTTGTACTTAAGTCTGCATTGTGCCTTTTGTATTTAATTCCGATGCAATTTCTGTGTTTCATCGTCAATAAGAAGGTCCAAGGGATACAGTAGACCTGAATTGAAGCATCGGAATCTATAACTAGTGTCACAGGAATGGTTCACAACATAGACAGTAAGAAGAGTCAGTCTTCTTGTACTTAAGTTGGCATTGTGCCTTTTGTATTTAATTCCGATGCAATTTCTGTGATTCATCATCAATAAGAAGGTCAGAGGGATACAGTAAACCTGAAGTGAAGCATCGGAATCTATAACTAGAGTCACAGGAATGATTAAAAACATAGACAGTAAGAACTGTCAGTCTTCTTGTACTTAAGTCTGCATTGTGCCTTTTGTATTTAATTCCGATGCAATTTCTGTGTTTCATCGTCAATAAGAAGGTCCAAGGGATACAGTAAACCTGGACTGAAGCATCGGAATCTATAAACAGTGTCACAGGAATGGTTTTTAACATTGACAGTAGGAAGATACAGTCTTCTTGTACTTAAGTCGGCATTGTGCGTTCTGTATTTAATTCCGATGCAATTTCTGTGTTTCATCGTCAATAAGAAGGTTTAAGGGATACAGTGAACCTGAATTGAAGCATCGGAATCTATAACTAGTGTCACAAGAATGGTTCAAAACATAGTCAGTAAGAAGATCCAGTCTTCTTGTACTTAAGTCGGTATTGTGCCATTTGTATTTAATTCCGATGCAATCTCTGTGTTTCATCCTCAATAAGAAGGTCCAAGGGAGACAGTAGACCTGGAGTGATGCATTGGAATCTATAACTAGTGCCACAGGAATGGTTTAAAGCGTTTAAAGTTGGAAGAGTCAGTCTTCTTGCACTTAAGTCGGCATTGTGCATTTTGTATTTAATTCCGATGTAATTTCTGTGTTTCATCGTCAATAAGAAGGTCCAAGGGATACAGTAGACCTGAATTGAAGCATCGGAATCTATAACTAGTGTCACAGGAATGGTTCACAACATAGACAGTGAGAAGAGTCAGTCTTCTTGTACTTAAGTTGGCATTGTGCCATTTGTATTTAATTCCGATGCAATTCCCGTGTTTCATCATCAATAAGGAGGTCAGAGGGATACAGTAAACCTGAAGTGAAACATCGGAATCTATAACTAGAGTCACAGGAATGATTCAAAACATAGAGAGTAAAAACTGTCAGTCTTCTTGTACTTAAGTCAGCATTGTGCCTTTTGTATTTAATTCCGATGCAATTTCTGTGTTTCATCGTCAATACGAACGTCCAAGGGATAAAGTAAACCTGAAGTGAAGCATCGAAAACTATAACTAGTGGCACAGGAATGGTTCATAACATAGACAGTAATAGAGTCGGTCTCCTTGTACTTAAGTCGGCACTGTGCTTTTCTATTTAATTCCGATGCAATTTCTGTGTTTCATAGTCAATAAGAAGGTCCAAGGGATTCAGTAAACCTAATGTGAAGCATCGGAATCTATAACTAGTGTCACAGGATTGGTTCAAATCATAGTCAGTAAGAAGAGTCAGTCTTCTTGTACTTAAGTCGGCATTGTGCATTTTGTATTTAATTCCGATGCAATCTCTGTGTTTCATCCTCAATAAGTAGGTCCAAGGGATACAGTAAACCTGGAGTGATGCATTGGAATCTATAACTAGTGTCACAGGAATGGTTTTAAACAGAGACAGTAGGAAGAGTCAGTCTTATTGTACTTAAGTCGGCATTGTGCTGTTTGTATTTAATTCCGATGCAATTTCTGTGTTTCATCGTCAATAAGAAGGTCCAAGGGATACAGTAGACCTGAACTGAAGCATCGGAATCTATAACTAGTGTCACAGGAATGGTTCAAAACATAGACAGTAAGAGGAGTCAGTCTTCTTGTACTTAAGTTGGCATTGTGCATTTTGTATTTAATTCCGATGCAATTTATGTGTTTCATCGTCAATATGAAGATCAGAGGGATACAGTAAACCTGAAGTGAAGCATCGGAATGTGTTACTAGTGTCACAGGAATGGTTCAAACATTGACAATAGGAAGAGTCAGTCTTCTTGTACTTAAGTCGGCATTGTGCCTTTTCTATTTAATTCCGATCCAATTTCTGTGTTTCATCGTCTATAAGAAGGTCCAAGGGATACAGTAAACCTGAAGGGAAGCATCGGAATCTATAACTAGTGTCACAGGAATGGTTCAAATCATAGTCAGTAAGAAGAGTCAGTCTTCTTGCACTTCAGTCGGCATTGAGCCTTTTGTATTTAATTCCAATGCAATTTCTGTGTTTGATCGTCAATAAGAAGGTCCAAAGGATACAGTAAACCTGGAGTGAAGCGTCGGAATCTATAGCCAGTGTCACAGGAATGGTTTTAAACATAGACAGTAGGAAGATACAGTCTTCTTGTACTTAAGTCTGCATTGTGCCTTTTGTATTTAATTCCGATGCAATTTCTGTGTTTCATCGTCAATAAGAAGGTCCAAGGGATACAGTAGACCTGAATTGAAGCATCGGAATCTATAACTAGTGTCACAGGAATGGTTCACAACATAGACAGTAAGAAGAGTCAGTCTTCTTGTACTTAAGTTGGCATTGTGCCTTTTGTATTTAATTCCGATGCAATTTCTGTGATTCATCATCAATAAGAAGGTCAGAGGGATACAGTAAACCTGAAGTGAAGCATCGGAATCTATAACTAGAGTCACAGGAATGATTCAAAACATAGACAGTAAGAACTGTCAGTCTTCTTGTACTTAAGTCAGCATGGTGCCTTTTGTATTTAATTCCGATGCAATTTCTGTGTTTCATCGTCAATAAGAAGGTTTAAGGGATACAGTGAACCTGAATTGAAGCATCGGAATCTATAACTAGTGTCACAAGAATGGTTCAAAGCATAGTCAGTAAGAAGAGTTAGTCCTCTTGTACTTAAGTCGGAATTGTGCCTTTTGTATTTAATTCCGATGCAATTTCTGTGTTTCATAGTCAATAAGAAGCCCCAAGGGATACAGTAAACCTGAAGTGAAGCATCGGAATCTATAACTAGTTTCACAGGAATGGTTCAAATCATAGTCAGTAAGAAGAGTCAGTCTTCTTGTACTTAAGTCGGCATTGTGCCTTTTGTATTTAATTCCGATGCAATCTCTGTGTTTCATCCTCAATAAGAATGGCCAAGGGACACAGTAAACCTGGAGTGAACCATTGGAATCTATAACTAGTGTCACAGGAATGGTTTTAAACATAGACAGTAGGAAGAGTCAGTCTTATTGTACTTAAGTTGGCATTGTGCAGATTGTATTTAATTCCGATGCAATTTCTGTGTTTCATAGTCAATAAGAAGCCCCAAGGGATACAGTAAACCTGAAGTGAAGCATCGGAATCTATAACTAGTTTCACAGGAATGGTTCAAATCATAGTCAGTAAGAAGAGTCAGTCTTCTTGCACTTGAGTCGGCATTGAGCCTTTTGTATTTAATTCCAATGCAATTTCTGTGTTTGATCGTCAATAAGAAGGTCCAAAGGATACAGTAAACCTGGAGTGAAGCGTCGGAATCTATAGCCAGTGTCACAGGAATGGTTTTAAACATAGACAGTAGGAAGATACAGTCTTCTTGTACTTAAGTCTGCATTGTGCCTTTTGTATTTAATTCCGATGCAATTTCTGTGTTTCATCATTAATAAGACGGTCAGAGGGATACAGTAAACCTGAAGTGAAGCATCGGAATCTATAACCACAGTCACAGGAATGGTTCAAAACATAGACAGTAAGAAGAGTCAGTCTTCTTGTACTTAAGTCGGCAATGTGCCTTTTGTATTTAATTCTGATGCAATTTCTGTGTTTCATCGTCAATACGAAGGTTTAAAGGATACAGTGAACCTGAATTGAAGCATCGGAATCTATAACTAGTGTCACAAGAATGGTTCAAAACATAGTCAGTAAGAAGAGTCAGTCATCTTGTAGGTAAGTCGGCATTGTACATTTTGTATTTAATTCCGATGCAATTTCTGTGTTTCATCGTCAATAGGAACGTCAGAGGGATACAGTAAACCTGAAGAGAAGCATCGGAATCTATAACTAGTGTCACAGGAATGGTTCAAAACATAAACAGTAAGAGGAGTCAGTCTTGTTGTACTTAAGTCGGCATTGTGCCTTTTCTATTTAATTCTGATGCAATTTCTGTGTTTCATCGTCAATAAGAAGGTACAAGGGATACAGTAAACCTATAGTGAAGCACCGGAATCTATAACTAGTGTCACAGGAATGGTTCAAAACATAGACTGAATGAAGAGTCGGTCTTGTTGTACTTTAGTCGGCATTGTGCCTTTTCTATTTAATTCCGATGCAATTTCTGTGTTTCATCGTCAATAAGTAGGTCCAAGGGATACAGTAAACCTGGAGTGAAGCTTCGGAATCTGTAACTAGTGTCACAGGAATGGTCCAAAACATAAACAGTAAGAAGAGTCAGTCTTCTTGTACTTAAGTCGGCATTGTTACTTTTCTATTTAATTCCGATGCAATATCTGTGTTTCATCGTCAATAAGAAGGTCCAAGGGATACGGTAAACCTGAAGTGAAGCATCGGAATCTATAACTAGTGTCACAGCAATGGTTCAAAACATAGTCAGGAAGAAGCGTCAGTCTTCTTGTATTTAAGTCAGCATTGTGCATTTTCTATTTAATTCTGATGCAATTTCTGTGTTTCATCGGCAATAAGAAGGTCCAAGGGATACAGTAAAACGGAAGTCATACATCGGAATCTATAACTAGTGTCACAGGAAAGGTTCAAGGCATAGCCAGTAAGTAGAGTCTGTCTTCTTGTACTTAAGTAGGCATTGTGGCGCTTCTATTTAATTCCGATGCAATTTCTGTGTTTCCTCGTCAATAAGAAGGTCAGAGGGATACAGTAAACTGGAAGTGAAGCATTGGGATCTATAACTAGTGTCACAGGAATGGTTCAAAATAAAATCAGTAAAAAGAGTCAGTCTTCTTGTACTTATGTCGGCATTGTGCCTTTTGTATTTAATTCCGATGCAATTTCTGTGTTTGATCGTCAATATGAAGATCAGAGGGATACAGTAAACCTGAAGTGAAGCATCGGAATGTGTTACTAGTGTCACAGGAATGGTTCAAACATTGACAATAGGAAGAGTCAGTCTTCTTGTACTTAAGTCGGCATTGTGCCTTTTCTATTTAATTCCGATCCAATTTCTGTGTTTCATCGTCTATAAGAAGGTCCAAGGGATACAGTAAACCTGAAGGGAAGCATCGGAATCTATAACTAGTGTCACAGGAATGGTTCAAATCATAGTCAGTAAGAAGAGTCAGTCTTCTTGCACTTCAGTCGGCATTGAGCCTTTTGTATTTAATTCCAATGCAATTTCTGTGTTTGATCGTCAATAAGAAGGTCCAAAGGATACAGTAAACCTGGAGTGAAGCGTCGGAATCTATAGCCAGTGTCACAGGAATGGTTTTAAACATAGACAGTAGGAAGATACAGTCTTCTTGTACTTAAGTCTGCATTGTGCCTTTTGTATTTAATTCCGATGCAATTTCTGTGTTTCATCGTCAATAAGAAGGTCCAAGGGATACAGTAGACCTGAATTGAAGCATCGGAATCTATAACTAGTGTCACAGGAATGGTTCACAACATAGACAGTAAGAAGAGTCAGTCTTCTTGTACTTAAGTTGGCATTGTGCCTTTTGTATTTAATTCCGATGCAATTTCTGTGATTCATCATCAATAAGAAGGTCAGAGGGATACAGTAAACCTGAAGTGAAGCATCGGAATCTATAACTAGAGTCACAGGAATGATTCAAAACATAGACAGTAAGAACTGTCAGTCTTCTTGTACTTAAGTCAGCATGGTGCCTTTTGTATTTAATTCCGATGCAATTTCTGTGTTTCATCGTCAATAAGAAGGTTTAAGGGATACAGTGAACCTGAATTGAAGCATCGGAATCTATAACTAGTGTCACAAGAATGGTTCAAAGCATAGTCAGTAAGAAGAGTTAGTCCTCTTGTACTTAAGTCGGAATTGTGCCTTTTGTATTTAATTCCGATGCAATTTCTGTGTTTCATAGTCAATAAGAAGCCCCAAGGGATACAGTAAACCTGAAGTGAAGCATCGGAATCTATAACTAGTTTCACAGGAATGGTTCAAATCATAGTCAGTAAGAAGAGTCAGTCTTCTTGTACTTAAGTCGGCATTGTGCCTTTTGTATTTAATTCCGATGCAATCTCTGTGTTTCATCCTCAATAAGAATGGCCAAGGGACACAGTAAACCTGGAGTGAACCATTGGAATCTATAACTAGTGTCACAGGAATGGTTTTAAACATAGACAGTAGGAAGAGTCAGTCTTATTGTACTTAAGTTGGCATTGTGCAGATTGTATTTAATTCCGATGCAATTTCTGTGTTTCATAGTCAATAAGAAGCCCCAAGGGATACAGTAAACCTGAAGTGAAGCATCGGAATCTATAACTAGTTTCACAGGAATGGTTGAAATCATAGTCAGTAAGAAGAGTCAGTCTTCTTGCACTTGAGTCGGCATTGAGCCTTTTGTATTTAATTCCAATGCAATTTCTGTGTTTGATCGTCAATAAGAAGGTCCAAAGGATACAGTAAACCTGGAGTGAAGCGTCGGAATCTATAGCCAGTGTCACAGGAATGGTTTTAAACATAGACAGTAGGAAGATACAGTCTTCTTGTACTTAAGTCTGCATTGTGCCTTTTGTATTTAATTCCGATGCAATTTCTGTGTTTCATCATTAATAAGACGGTCAGAGGGATACAGTAAACCTGAAGTGAAGCATCGGAATCTATAACCACAGTCACAGGAATGGTTCAAAACATAGACAGTAAGAAGAGTCAGTCTTCTTGTACTTAAGTCGGCAATGTGCCTTTTGTATTTAATTCTGATGCAATTTCTGTGTTTCATCGTCAATACGAAGGTTTAAAGGATACAGTGAACCTGAATTGAAGCATCGGAATCTATAACTAGTGTCACAAGAATGGTTCAAAACATAGTCAGTAAGAAGAGTCAGTCATCTTGTAGGTAAGTCGGCATTGTACATTTTGTATTTAATTCCGATGCAATTTCTGTGTTTCATCGTCAATAGGAACGTCAGAGGGATACAGTAAACCTGAAGAGAAGCATCGGAATCTATAACTAGTGTCACAGGAATGGTTCAAAACATAAACAGTAAGAGGAGTCAGTCTTGTTGTACTTAAGTCGGCATTGTGCCTTTTCTATTTAATTCTGATGCAATTTCTGTGTTTCATCGTCAATAAGAAGGTACAAGGGATACAGTAAACCTATAGTGAAGCACCGGAATCTATAACTAGTGTCACAGGAATGGTTCAAAACATAGACTGAATGAAGAGTCGGTCTTGTTGTACTTTAGTCGGCATTGTGCCTTTTCTATTTAATTCCGATGCAATTTCTGTGTTTCATCGTCAATAAGTAGGTCCAAGGGATACAGTAAACCTGGAGTGAAGCTTCGGAATCTGTAACTAGTGTCACAGGAATGGTCCAAAACATAAACAGTAAGAAGAGTCAGTCTTCTTGTACTTAAGTCGGCATTGTTACTTTTCTATTTAATTCCGATGCAATATCTGTGTTTCATCGTCAATAAGAAGGTCCAAGGGATACGGTAAACCTGAAGTGAAGCATCGGAATCTATAACTAGTGTCACAGCAATGGTTCAAAACATAGTCAGGAAGAAGCGTCAGTCTTCTTGTATTTAAGTCAGCATTGTGCATTTTCTATTTAATTCTGATGCAATTTCTGTGTTTCATCGGCAATAAGAAGGTCCAAGGGATACAGTAAAACGGAAGTCATACATCGGAATCTATAACTAGTGTCACAGGAAAGGTTCAAGGCATAGCCAGTAAGTAGAGTCTGTCTTCTTGTACTTAAGTAGGCATTGTGGCGCTTCTATTTAATTCCGATGCAATTTCTGTGTTTCCTCGTCAATAAGAAGGTCAGAGGGATACAGTAAACTGGAAGTGAAGCATTGGGATCTATAACTAGTGTCACAGGAATGGTTCAAAATAAAATCAGTAAAAAGAGTCAGTCTTCTTGTACTTATGTCGGCATTGTGCCTTTTGTATTTAATTCCGATGCAATTTCTGTGTTTGATCGTCAATAAGAACGTCCAATTGATACAGTAAACCTGAAGTGAAGCATCGGAATCTATAACTAGTGTCACAGGAATGGTTCAAAAGCATAGACCGTAAGAAAAGTCAGTCGTCTTGTACATAAGTCGGCATTGTGCCTTTTCTATCAAATTCCGATGCAATTTCTGTGTATCATCGTCAACAAGAAGGTCAGAGAAATACAGTAAACCTGAAGTGAAGCATCCGAATCTATAACTAGTGTCACAGGAACGGTTCAAAACATAGTCAGTAAAAAGAGTCAGTCTTTTTCTACTTACGTCGGCATTGTGCCTTTTGTGTTTAATTCCGATGCAATTTCTGTGTTTCATCCTCACTAAGAAGGTCCAAGGGATACAGTAAACCTAAAGTGAAGCATCGGAATCCATAACTAGAGTCACAGGATTGGTTCAAAGCATAGACAGTAAGAAGAGTCAGTCTTCTTGTACTTAAGTCGGCATTGTGCCTTTTGTATTTAATTCGGATGCAATTTCTGTGCTTCATCGTCAATAAGAAGGTTTAAGGGATACAGTGAACCTGAATTGAAGCATCGGAATCTATAACTAGTGTCACAAGAATGGTTCAAAACATAGTCAGTAAGAAGAGTCAGTCTTCTTGTACTTAAGTCGGCATTGTGCCTTTTGTATTTAATTCCGATGCAATTTCTGTGTTTCATCGTCAATAAGAAGGTCAGAGGGTTACAGTAAACCTGAAGTGAAGCATCGGAATCTATAACTAGTGTCACAGGAATGGTTCAAAACATAGACAGTAGGAAGAGTCAGTCTCCTTGTACGTAAGTCGGCATTGTGCCTTTTGTATTTAATTCGGATGCAATTTCTGTGTTTCATCGTCAATAGGAAGGTCAGAGGGATACAGTAAACCTGAAGTGAAGCATCGGAATCTATAACTAGTGTCACAGGAATGGATCAAATCGTAGTCAGTAAGAAGAGTCAGTCTTCTAGTACTTAAGTCGTTATTGTGCCTTTTGTATTTAATTCCGATGCAATTTCTGTGTTTCATCGTGAATAAAAAGGTCCAAGGTATACAGTAAACCTGGAGTGAAGCATCGGAATCTATAACGAGTGTCACAGGTATGGTTCAAAACATAGACAGTAAGAAGAGTCAGTCTTATTGTACTTAAGTCGGCACTCTGCCTATTGTATTTAAATCTGATGCAAGTTCTGTGTTTCATCGTCAATAAGAAGGTCCAAGGGATACAGTAAACCTGGAGTGAAGCATCGGAATCTTTAACTAGTGTCACAGGGACGTGTCAAAACATAGATAGTAAGATGAGTCAGTATTCTTGTACTTAAGTCGGCATTGTGCTTTTTGTATTTAAGTCCGGTGCAATTTCTGTGATTCATCGTCACTAAGTAGGTCAGAGGGATACAGTAAACCTGAAATGAGCCATCGGAATCTATAACTAGTGTCACAGGAATGGTTCAAAACATAAACAGTAAGAAGAGTCAGTCTTCTTGTACTTAAGTCGGCATTGTACCTTTTCTATTTAATTCCGATGCAATATCTGTGTTTCATCATCAATAAGAAGGTCCAAGGGATACAGTACACCTTAAGTGAAGCATCGTAATCTATAACTAGTGTCACAGGAATAGTACAAAACATAGTCAGTAAGAAGCGTCAGTCTTCTTGTACTTAAGTCGGCATTGTGCCTTTTCTATTTAATTCTGATGCAACTTCTGTGTTTCGTCGTCAATAAGAAGGTCCAAGGGATACTGTAAACCTGGAGTGAAGCACCGGAATCTATAACCATTGTCACAGGAATGGTTCAAAACATAGACTGTAAGAAGAGTCAGTCTTCTTGTACTTTAGTCGGCATTGTGCTTTTTGTATTTAATTCCGATGCAATTTCTGTGTTTCATCGTCAATAAGAAGGGCCAAGGGATACAGTAATCTTGAAGTTGAGCATCGGAATCTACGACTAGTGTCACAGGAATGGTTCAAATCATAGTCAGTAAGAAGAGTCAGTCTTCTAGTACTTAAGTCGATATTGTGCCTTTTGTATTTAATTCCGATGCAATTTCTGTGTTTCATCGTGAATAAGAAGGTCCAAGGGATACAGTAAACCTGGAGTGAAGCATCGGAATCTATAACTAGTGTCACAGGTATGGTTCAAAGCATAGACAGTAAGAAGAGTCAGTCTTATTGTACTTAAGTCGGCATTCTGCCTATTGTATTTAAATCTGATGCAATTTCTGTGTATCATCGGCAATAAGAAGGTCCAAGGGATACAGTAAACCTGGAGGGAAGCATCGGTGTCTATAACTAGTGTCACAGGAATGGTTCAAAACATAGACAGTAAGAAGAGTCAGTCTTCTTGTACTTAATTCGGCATTGTGCCTGTAGTATTTAATTCCGATGCAATTTGGTGTTTCATCGTCAATAAGAAGGTTTAAGGGATACAGTGAACCTGAATTGAAGCATCGGAATCTATAACTAGTGTCACAAGAATGGTTCAAAGCATAGTCAGTAAGAAGAGTTAGTCCTCTCGTACTTAAGTCGGAATTGTGCCTTTTGTATTTAATTCCGATGCAATTTCTGTGTTTCATAGTCAATAAGAAGCCCCAAGGGATACAGTAAACCTGAAGTGAAGCATCGGAATCTATAACTAGTTTCACAGGAATGGTTCAAATCATAGTCAGTAAGAAGAGTCAGTCTTCTTATACTTAAGTCGGCATTGTGCCTTTTGTATTTAATTCCGATGCAATCTCTGTGTTTCATCCTCAATAAGAATGGCCAAGGGACACAGTAAACCTGGAGTGAACCATTGGAATCTATAACTAGTGTCACAGGAATGGTTTTAAACATAGACAGTAGGAAGAGTCAGTCTTATTGTACTTAAGTTGGCATTGTGCAGATTGTATTTAATTCCGATGCAATTTCTGTGTTTCATCGTCAATAAGAAGAGCCAAGGGATACAGTAGACCTGAATTGAAGCATCGGAATCTATAACTAGTGTCACAGGAATGGTTCAAAACATAGACAGTAAGAAGAGTCAGTCTTTTTGTACTTAGGTTGGAATTGTGCATTTTGTATTTAATTCCGATGCACTTTCTGTGTTTCATCATTAATAAGACGGTCAGAGGGATACAGTAAACCTGAAGTGAAGCATCGGAATCTATAACCACAGTCACAGGAATGGTTCAAAACATAGACAGTAAGAAGAGTCAGTCTTCTTGTACTTAAGTCGGCAATGTGCCTTTTGTATTTAATTCTGATGCAATTTCTGTGTTTCATCGTCAATACGAAGGTTTAAAGGATACAGTGAACCTGAATTGAAGCATCGGAATCTATAACTAGTGTCACAAGAATGGTTCAAAACATAGTCAGTAAGAAGAGTCAGTCATCTTGTAGGTAAGTCGGCATTGTACATTTTGTATTTAATTCCGATGCAATTTCTGTGTTTCATCGTCAATAGGAACGTCAGAGGGATACAGTAAACCTGAAGTGAAGCATCGGAATCTATAACTAGTGTCACAGGAATGGTTCAAAACATAAACAGTAAGAGGAGTCAGTCTTGTTGTACTTAAGTCGGCATTGTGCCTTTTCTATTTAATTCTGATGCAATTTCTGTGTTTCATCGTCAATAAGAAGGTACAAGGGATACAGTAAACCTATAGTGAAGCACCGGAATCTTTAACTAGTGTCACAGGAATGGTTCAAAACATAGACTGAATGAAGAGTCGGTCTTGTTGTACTTTAGTCGGCATTGTGCCTTTTCTATTTAATTCCGATGCAATTTCTGTGTTTCATCGTCAATAAGTAGGTCCAAGGGATACAGTAAACCTGGAGTGAAGCTTCGGAATCTGTAACTAGTGTCACAGGAATGGTCCAAAACATAAACAGTAAGAAGAGTCAGTCTTCTTGTACTTAAGTCGGCATTGTTACTTTTCTATTTAATTCCGATGCAATATCTGTGTTTCATCGTCAATAAGAAGGTCCAAGGGATACGGTAAACCTGAAGTGAAGCATCGGAATCTATAACTAGTGTCACAGCAATGGTTCAAAACATAGTCAGGAAGAAGCGTCAGTCTTCTTGTATTTAAGTCAGCATTGTGCATTTTCTATTTAATTCTGATGCAATTTCTGTGTTTCATCGTCAATAAGAAGGTCCAAGGGATACAGTAAAACGGAAGTCATACATCGGAATCTATAACTAGTGTCACAGGAAAGGTTCAAGGCATAGCCAGTAAGTAGAGTCTGTCTTCTTGTACTTAAGTAGGCATTGTGGCGCTTCTATTTAATTCCGATGCAATTTCTGTGTTTCCTCGTCAATAAGAAGGTCAGAGGGATACAGTAAACTGGAAGTGAAGCATTGGGATCTATAACTAGTGTCACAGGAATGGTTCAAAATAAAGTCAGTAAAAAGAGTCAGTCTTCTTGTACTTAAGTCGGCATTGTGCCTTTTGTATTTAATTCCGATGCAATTTCTGTAATTGATCGTCAATAAGAACGTCCAATTGATACAGTAAACCTGAAGTGAAGCATCGGAATCTATAACTAGTGTCACAGGAATGGTTCAAAAGCATAGACCGTAAGAAAAGTCAGTCGTCTTGTACATAAGTCGGCATTGTGCCTTTTCTATCAAATTCCGATGCAATTTCTGTGTATCATCGTCAACAAGAAGGTCAGAGAAATACAGTAAACCTGAAGTGAAGCATCCGAATCTATAACTAGTGTCACAGGAACGGTTCAAAACATAGTCAGTAAAAAGAGTCAGTCTTTTTCTACTTACGTCGGCATTGTGCCTTTTGTGTTTAATTCCGATGCAATTTCTGTGTTTCATCCTCACTAAGAAGGTCCAAGGGATACAGTAAACCTAAAGTGAAGCATCGGAATCCATAACTAGAGTCACAGGATTGGTTCAAAGCATAGACAGTAAGAAGAGTCAGTCTTCTTGTACTTAAGTCGGCATTGTGCCTTTTGTATTTAATTCGGATGCAATTTCTGTGCTTCATCGTCAATAAGAAGGTTTAAGGGATACAGTGAACCTGAATTGAAGCATCGGAATCTATAACTAGTGTCACAAGAATGGTTCAAAACATAGTCAGTAAGAAGAGTCAGTCTTCTTGTACTTAAGTCGGCATTGTGCCTTTTGTATTTAATTCCGATGCAATTTCTGTGTTTCATCGTCAATAAGAAGGTCAGAGGGTTACAGTAAACCTGAAGTGAAGCATCGGAATCTATAACTAGTGTCACAGGAATGGTTCAAAACATAGACAGTAGGAAGAATCAGTCTCCTTGTACGTAAGTCGGCATTGTGCCTTTTGTATTTAATTCGGATGCAATTTCTGTGTTTCATCGTCAATAGGAAGGTCAGAGGGATACAGTAAACCTGAAGTGAAGCATCGGAATCTATAACTAGTGTCACAGGAATGGATCAAATCGTAGTCAGTAAGAAGAGTCAGTCTTCTAGTACTTAAGTCGTTATTGTGCCTTTTGTATTTAATTCCGATGCAATTTCTGTGTTTCATCGTGAATAAGAAGGTCCAAGGTATACAGTAAACCTGGAGTGAAGCATCGGAATCTATAACGAGTGTCACAGGTATGGTTCAAAACATAGACAGTAAGAAGAGTCAGTCTTATTGTACTTAAGTCGGCACTCTGCCTATTGTATTTAAATCTGATGCAAGTTCTGTGTTTCATCGTCAATAAGAAGGTCCAAGGGATACAGTAAACCTGGAGTGAAGCATCGGAATCTTTAACTAGTGTCACAGGGACGTGTCAAAACATAGATAGTAAGATGAGTCAGTATTCTTGTACTTAAGTCGGCATTGTGCTTTTTGTATTTAAGTCCGGTGCAATTTCTGTGATTCATCGTCACTAAGTAGGTCAGAGGGATACAGTAAACCTGAAATGAACCATCGGAATCTATAACTAGTGTCACAGGAATGGTTCAAAACATAAACAGTAAGAAGAGTCAGTCTTCTTGTACTTAAGTCGGCATTGTACCTTTTCTATTTAATTCCGATGCAATATCTGTGTTTCATCATCAATAAGAAGGTCCAAGGGATACAGTACACCTTAAGTGAAGCATCGTAATCTATAACTAGTGTCACAGGAATGGTACAAAACATAGTCAGTAAGAAGCGTCAGTCTTCTTGTACTTAAGTCGGCATTGTGCCTTTTCTATTTAATTCTGATGCAACTTCTGTGTTTCGTCGTCAATAAGAAGGTCCAAGGGATACTGTAAACCTGGAGTGAAGCACCGGAATCTATAACCATTGTCACAGGAATGGTTCAAAACATAGACTGTAAGAAGAGTCAGTCTTCTTGTACTTTAGTCGGCATTGTGCTTTTTTTATTTAATTCCGACGCAATTTCTGTGTTTCATCGTCAATAAGAAGGGCCAAGGGATACAGTAATCTTGAAGTAGAGCATCGGAATCTACGACTAGTGTCACAGGAATGGTTCAAATCATAGTCAGTAAGAAGAGTCAGTCTTCTAGTACTTAAGTCGATATTGTGCCTTTTGTATTTAATTCCGATGCAATTTCTGTGTTTCATCGTGAATAAGAAGGTCCAAGGGATACAGTAAACCTGGAGTGAAGCATCGGAATCTATAACTAGTGTCACAGGTATGGTTCAAAGCATAGACAGTAAGAAGAGTCAGTCTTATTGTACTTAAGTCGGCATTCTGCCTATTGTATTTAAATCTGATGCAATTTCTGTGTATCATCGGCAATAAGAAGGTCCAAGGGATACAGTAAACCTGGAGGGAAGCATCGGTGTCTATAACTAGTGTCACAGGAATGGTTCAAAACATAGACAGTAAGAAGAGTCAGTCTTCTTGTACTTAATTCGGCATTGTGCCTGTAGTATTTAATTCCGATGCAATTTGGTGTTTCATCGTCAATAAGAAGGTCAGAGGGATACAGTAAACGTGAAGTGAAGCACCGTAATCTATAACTAGTGTCACAGGAATTGTTCAAAGCATAGTCCGTAAGAAGAGTCAGTTTTCTTGTACTTAAGTCGGCATTGTGCCTTTTGTATTTAATTCCGATGCAATTTCTGTGTTTCACTGTCAATAAGAAGGTCCAAGGGATGCAGTAAACCTCGACTGAAGCATCGGAATCTATAACTAGTGTCACAGGGACGGTTGAAAACATAGACAGTAAGATGAGTCAGTATTCTTGTACTTAAGTCGGCATTGTGCAATTCCTATTTAATTCCGATGCAATTTCTGTGTTTGATCGTCAATAAGAAGGGCCAAGCGATACAGTAAACCTGAAGTGAAGCATCGGAATCTATAACTAGTGTCACAGGAATGGTTAAAATCATGGTCAGTCAGAAGAGACAGTCTTCTAGTACTCAAGTCATCATTGTGCATTTTCTATTTAATTCTGATGCAATTTCTGTGTTTCATTGTCAATACGATGGTGCAAGGGATACAGTAAACCTGGAGTGAAGCATCGGAATCTATAACTAGTGTCACAGGGACGGTTCAAAACATAGACAGTAAGATGAGTCAGTATTCTTGTACTTAAGTCGGCATTGTGCTTTTTGTATTTAATTCCGATGCAATTTCTGTGATTCATCGTCACTAAGTAGGTCAGAGGGATACAGTAAACCTGAAATGAACCATCATAATCTATAACTAGTGTCACAGGAATGGTTCAAAACATAGACACTAGGAAAAGTCAATCTACATGTACTTAAGTCGGCATTGTGCCGTTTGTATTTAATTCCGATGCAATTTCTGTGTTTCATCGTCAATAAGAAGGTCAGAGGGATACAGTAAACCTCGAGTGAAGCAGCGGAGTCTATAACTAGTGTCACAGGAATGGTTCAAAATATAGACAGTAAGAAGAGTCAGTCTTCTTGTACTTAATTCGGCATTGTGCCTTTTGTATTTAATTCCGATGCAATTTCTGTGTTTCATCGTCAATAGGAGGGTCAGAGGGATACAGTAAACCTGAAGTGAAGCATCGGAATCTATAACTAGTGTCACAGGAATGGTTCCAAACATAGTCAGTAAGAAGAGTCAGTCTTCCTGTACTTAAGTCGGCATTGTGCCTTTTGCATTTAATTCCGATGCAATATCTGTGTTTCATCGTCAATACGAAGGTCCAAGGGATACAGTAATCCTGAAGCTAAGCATCGGAATCTATAACTAGTGTCACGGGAATGGTTCAGAGCATAGTCAGTAAGAAGAGTCAGTCTTCTTGTAGATAAGTCGGCATTGTGCTTTTTGTATTTAATTCCGATGCAATATCTGTGTTTCATCGTCAATAAGAAGGTCCAAGGGATACAGTAACCGGAAGTGAAGCATCGGAATCTGTAACTAGTGTTACAGGAAAGGTTCAAAACATAGACAGTAGGAAGAGTCAGTCTTCTAGTACTTAAGTCGGCATTGTGCATTTTCTATTTATTTCCTCTGCAATTTCTGTGTTTCATCGTCAATAAGACGGTCAGAGGGATACAGTAAACCTGAGGTGAAACATCGGAATCTATAACTAGTGTCACAGGAATGGTTCAAAACATAGACAGTTGGAAGAGTCAGTCTTCTTGTACTTAATTCGGCATTGTACCTTTTGTGTTTAATTTCGATGCAATTTCTTTGTTTCATCGTCAATACGAAGGTCCAAGGGATACAGTAAACATGAAATGAACCATCGGAATCCATAACTAGTGTCACAGGAATGGTTCAAAACACAAACAGTATGAAAAGTCAGTCTACATGTACTTAAGTCGGCATTGTGCCTTTTGTATTTAATTCCGATGAAATTTTTGTGTTTCATCGTCAATAAGATGGTCAGAGGGATACAGTAGACCTGATGTGAAGCATCGGAATCTTTAACTAGTGTCACAGGAGTGGTTCAAAACATAGACAGTAAGAAGAGTCAGTCTTCTAATACTTAAGTCATCATTGTGGCTTTTGTATTTAATTCCGATGCAATTTCTGTATTTCATCGTCAATAAGAACGTCAGAGGGATACAGTAAACCTGAAGTGAAGCATCGGAATCTATAACTAGAGTCACAGGAATGGTTCAAAACATAGACAGTAAGAAGAGTCAGTCTTCTTGTACTTAAGTCGGCATTGAGCCTTTTGTATTTAATTCCGATGCAATTTCTGTGTTTCATCATCAATAAGAAGGTCCAAGTGATACAGTAAACCTGGAGTGAAGCACCGGAATCTATAACTAGAGTCACAGGAATTGTTCAAAGCATAGACTGTAAGAAGAGTCAGTCTTCTTGTACTTTAGTCGGCATTGTGCCTTTTGTATTTAATTCCGATGCAATTTCTGTGTTTCATCGTCAATAAAAAGGTCTGAGGGATACAGAAAACCGGGAGTGAAGCATCAGAATCTATAACTAGTGTCACAGAAATGGTTCAAAGCATAGACAGTAAGAAGAGTCAGTCTTCATGTACTTAACTCTGCATTGTGCCTTTTGTATTTAATTCCGATGCAATTTCTGTTTCATCGTCAATAAGACGGTCCAAGGGATACAGTAAACCTGAAGTGAAGCATCGGAATTTATAACTAGTGTCACAGGAATGGTTCAAAGCATAGTCAGTAAGAAGAGTCAGTCTTCTTGTACTTAAGTCGGCATTGTGCCTTTTGTATTTAATTCAGATACAATTTCTGTGTTTCATCGTCAATAAGAAGGTATAAGGGATACAGTAAACCTGGAGTGAAGCATCGGAATTTATAACTAGTGTCACAGGAATTGTTCAAAACATAGTCAGTAAGAAGAGTCAGTCTTCTTGTACTTATGTCGGCATTGTGGCTTTTGTATTTAATTCTGATGCAATTTCTGTGTTTCATCGTCAATAAGAAGGTCAGAGGGATACAGTAATACTGAAGTTAAGCATCGGAATCTATGACTGGTGTCACAGGGAAGGTTCAAAACATAGACACTAGGAAGAGTCAGTCTTCTTGTACTTAAGTCGGTACTGTGCTTTTTCTAATTAATTCCGATGCAATTTCTGTGTTTCATCTTCATTAAGAAGGTAAGAGGGATACAGTAAACCTGAAGTGAAGCATCGGAATCTATGACTTGTGTCACAGGAATGGTTCAAAACATAGACAGTAGAAAGTGTCAGTCTTCTTGTACTTAAGTCGGCATTGTGCCTATTGTATTTACTTCTGATGCAATTTCAGTGTTTCATCGTATATAAGAAGGTCCAAGGGATACAGTAAACCTGGACTGATGCATCGGAATCTTTAACTAGTGTCACAGGGATGGTTCAAAACATAGACAGTAAGAAAAGTCAGTCTTCTTGTACTTAAGTCGGCATTGTGCCTTTTGTATTTTATTCCGATGCAATTTCTGTGTTTCATCGTCAATGAGAAGGTCCAAGGGATACAGTAAACCTGAAGTGAAGTATCGGAATCTATAACTTGTGTCACAGGAATGGTTCAAAACATAGTCGGTAAGAAGAGTCAGTCTTCTTGTACTTAAGTCGGCATTGTGCCTTTTGTATTAAATTCCGATGCAATTTCTGTGTTTCATCGTCAATAAGAAGGTCAGAGGGATACAGTAAACCTTAAGTGAGGCATTGGAATCTTTAACTAGTGTCACAGGAATGGTTCAAAACATAGTCAGTAAAAAGAGTCGGTCCTCTTGTACTTAAGTCGGCATTGTGCTTTTTGTATTTAATTCCGATGCAAGTTCTGTGTTTCATCGTCAATACGAAGGTCCAAGCGATACAGTAAACCTGGAGTGAAGCATCGGAATCTATAACTAGTGTCACAGGGACGGTTCAAACATAGACAGTAAGAAGTGTCAGACTTCTTTTACTGAAGTCGGCATTGTGCCTTTTGTATTTAATTCCGATGCAATTTCTGTGTTTCATCGTCAATAAGAAGGTCCAAGGGATACAGTAAACCTGGAGTGAAGCATCGGAGTCTACAACTAGTGTCACAGGAATGGTTCATAACATTGACAGTAAGATGAGTTAGTCTTCTTGTACTTAATTCGGCACTGTGCATTTTGTATTTAATTCCGATGCAATTTCTGTGTTTCATCGTCAATAAGTAGGTCAGAGGGTTACATTAAACCTGATGTGAAGCATCGGAATTTATAACTAGTGTCACAGGAATGGTTCAAAACATAGTCAGTAAGAAGAGTCAGTCTTCTTGTACTTAAGTCGGCATTGTGCCTTTTGTATTTAATTCCGATTGAATTTCTGTGTAAGCATCGGAATCTATAACTAGTGTCACAGGGACGGTTCAAAACATAGACAGTAAGATGAGTCCGTATTCTTGTCCTTTGGTCGGCATTGTGCTTTTTGTATTTAATTCCGAAGCAATTTCTGTGTTTCATCGTCACTAAGAAGGGCAGTGGGATACAGTAATCCTGAAGTTAAGCATCTGAATCTATAACTAGTGTCACAGGAATGGTTCAAAATATAGTCAGTAAGAAGAGTCAGTCTTCTTGTTGTTAAGTCGGCATTGTGCGTTTTCTATTTATATCCGATGCAATTTCTGTGTTTCATCGTCAATAAGAAGGTCAGAGGGATACAGTAAACCTGAAGTGAAGCATCGGAATCTATAACTAGTGTCACAGGAATGGTTGAAAACATAGTCAGTAAGATGAGTCAGTTTTCTTGTACTTATGTCATCATTGTGCATTTTCTATTTAATTCCGATGCAATTTCTGTGTTTCATCGTCACTAAGAAGGTCCAAGCGATACAGTAAACCTGGAGTGAAGCATCGGAATCTATATCTAGGATCACAGGGACGGTTCAAATCATAGAAAGTAAGATGAGTCAGTATCATTGTACTTAAGTTGGCATATTGATTTTTCTATTTAATTCCGATGCAATTACTGTGTTACATCGTCAATAAGAAGGTCCAAGGGATACAGTAAACCTGAAGTGAAGCATCGGAATCTATAACTAGTGTCACAGGAATGGTTGAAAACATAGTCATTAAGGAGAGTCAGTCTTCTTGTACTTAAGCCGTCATTGTGCATTTTCTATTTAATTCTAAAGCAATTTCTGTGTTTCATCGTCAATAAGAAGGTCCAAGGGATACAGTAAACCTGGAGTGAAGCATCGGAATCTATAACTAGCGTCACAGGAATGGTTCCAAACATTGACAGTAAGAAGAGTCAGACTTCTTTTACTTATGTCGGCATTGAGCCTTTTGTATTTAATTCCGATGCAATTTCTGTGTTTCATCATCAATAAGAAGGTCCAAGTGATACAGTAAACCTGGAGTGAAGCACCGGAATCTATAACTAGAGTCACAGGAATTGTTCAAAGCATAGACTGTAAGAAGAGTCAGTCTTCTTGTACTTTAGTCGGCATTGTGCCTTTTGTATTTAATTCCGATGCAATTTCTGTGTTTCATCGTCAATAAAAAGGTCTGAGGGATACAGAAAACCGGGAGTGAAGCATCAGAATCTATAACTAGTGTCACAGAAATGGTTCAAAGCATAGACAGTAAGAAGAGTCGGTCTTCATGTACTTAACTCTGCATTGTGCCTTTTGTATTTAAATCCGATGCAATTTCTGTTTCATCGTCAATAAGAAGGTCCAAGGGATACAGTAAACCTGAAGTGAAGCATCGGAATTTATAACTAGTGTCACAGGAATGGTTCAAAGCATAGTCAGTAAGAAGAGTCAGTCTTCTTGTACTTAAGTCGGCATTGTGCCTTTTGTATTTAATTCAGATACAATTTCTGTGTTTCATCGTCAATAAGAAGGTATAAGGGATACAGTAAACCTGGAGTGAAGCATCGGAATTTATAACTAGTGTCACAGGAATTGTTCAAAACATAGTCAGTAAGAAGAGTCAGTCTTCTTGTACTTATGTCGGCATTGTGGCTTTTGTATTTAATTCTGATGCAATTTCTGTGTTTCATCGTCAATAAGAAGGTCAGAGGGATACAGTAATACTGAAGTTAAGCATCGGAATCTATGACTGGTGTCACAGGGAAGGTTCAAAACATAGACAGTAGGAAGAGTCAGTCTTCTTGTACTTAAGTCGGTACTGTGCTTTTTCTAATTAATTCCGATGCAATTTCTGTGTTTCATCTTCATTAAGAAGGTAAGAGGGATACAGTAAACCTGAAGTGAAGCATCGGAATCTATGACTTGTGTCACAGGAATGGTTCAAAACATAGACAGTAGAAAGTGTCAGTCTTCTTGTACTTAAGTCGGCATTGTGCCTATTGTATTTACTTCTGATGCAATTTCAGTGTTTCATCGTATATAAGAAGGTCCAAGGGATACAGTAAACCTGGACTGATGCATCGGAATCTTTAACTAGTGTCACAGGGATGGTTCAAAACATAGACAGTAAGAAAAGTCAGTCTTCTTGTACTTAAGTCGGCATTGTGCCTTTTGTATTTTATTCCGATGCAATTTCTGTGTTTCATCGTCAATGAGAAGGTCCAAGGGATACAGTAAACCTGAAGTGAAGCATCGGAATCTATAACTTGTGTCACAGGAATGGTTCAAAACATAGTCGGTAAGAAGAGTCAGTCTTCTTGTACTTAAGTCGGCATTGTGCCTTTTGTATTAAATTCCGATGCAATTTCTGTGTTTCATCGTCAATAAGAAGGTCAGAGGGATACAGTAAACCTTAAGTGAGGCATTGGAATCTTTAACTAGTGTCACAGGAATGGTTCAAAACATAGTCAGTAAAAAGAGTCGGTCCTCTTGTACTTAAGTCGGCATCGTGCTTTTTGTATTTAATTCCGATGCAAGTTCTGTGTTTCATCGTCAATACGAAGGTCCAAGCGATACAGTAAACCCGGAGTGAAGCATCGGAATCTATAACTAGTGTCACAGGGACGGTTCAAACATAGACAGTAAGAAGTGTCAGACTTCTTTTACTGAAGTCGGCATTGTGCCTTTTGTATTTAATTCCGATGCAATTTCTGTGTTTCATCGTCAATAAGAAGGTCCAAGGGATACAGTAAACCTGGAGTGAAGCATCGGAGTCTACAACTAGTGTCACAGGAATGGTTCATAACATTGACAGTAAGATGAGTTAGTCTTCTTGTACTTAATTCGGCACTGTGCATTTTGTATTTAATTCCGATGCAATTTCTGTGTTTCATCGTCAATAAGTAGGTCAGAGGGTTACATTAAACCTGATGTGAAGCATCGGAATTTATAACTAGTGTCACAGGAATGGTTCAAAACATAGTCAGTAAGAAGAGTCAGTCTTCTTGTACTTAAGTCGGCATTGTGCCTTTTGTATTTAATTCCGATTGAATTTCTGTGTAAGCATCGGAATCTATAACTAGTGTCACAGGGACGGTTCAAAACATAGACAGTAAGATGAGTCCGTATTCTTGTCCTTTGGTCGGCATTGTGCTTTTTGTATTTAATTCCGAAGCAATTTCTGTGTTTCATCGTCACTAAGAAGGGCAGTGGGATACAGTAATCCTGAAGTTAAGCATCTGAATCTATAACTAGTGTCACAGGAATGGTTCAAAATATAGTCAGTAAGAAGAGTCAGTCTTCTTGTTGTTAAGTCGGCATTGTGCGTTTTCTATTTATATCCGATGCAATTTCTGTGTTTCATCGTCAATAAGAAGGTCAGAGGGATACAGTAAACCTGAAGTGAAGCATCGGAATCTATAACTAGTGTCACAGGAATGGTTGAAAACATAGTCAGTAAGATGAGTCAGTTTTCTTGTACTTATGTCATCATTGTGCATTTTCTATTTAATTCCGATGCAATTTCTGTGTTTCATCGTCACTAAGAAGGTCCAAGCGATACAGTAAAACTGGAGTGAAGCATCGGAATCTATATCTAGGATCACAGGGACGGTTCAAATCATAGACAGTAAGATGAGTCAGTATCATTGTACTTAAGTTGGCATATTGATTTTTCTATTTAATTCCGATGCAATTACTGTGTTTCATCGTCAATAAGAAGGTCCAAGGGATACAGTAAACCTGAAGTGAAGCATCGGAATCTATAACTAGTGTCACAGGAATGGTTGAAAACATAGTCATTAAGGAGAGTCAGTCTTCTTGTACTTAAGCCATCATTGTGCATTTTCTATTTAATTCTAAAGCAATTTCTGTGTTTCATCGTCAATAAGAAGGTCCAAGGGATACAGTAAACCTGGAGTGAAGCATCGGAATCTATAACTAGCGTCACAGGAATGGTTCCAAACATTGACAGTAAGAAGAGTCAGACTTCTTTTACTTATGTCGGCATTGTGCCTTTTGTATTTAATTCCGATGCTATTTGTGTGTTTCATCGCCAATAAGAAGGTCCAAGGGATACAGTAAACCTGGAGTGAAGCATCGGAGTCTATAACTAGTGTCACAGGAATGGTTCAAAACATAGACAGTAAGAAGAGTCAGTCTTCTTCTACTTAATCTCATTGTGCCTTTTGTATTTAATTCCGATGCAATTTCTGTGTTTTATCGTCAATAAGAAGGTCAGAGCGATACAGTAAACCTGAAGTGAACCATCGGAATCTATAACTAGTGTCACAGAAATGGTTCAAAACATAGACAGTAGGAAAAGTCAGTCTACATGTACTTAAGCCGGAATAGTGCCTTTTCTATTTAATTCCGATGCAATTTCTGTGTTCCATCGTCCATAAGAAGGTCAAATGGATACAGTAAACCTCAAGTGAAGCATCGGAATAAAAAAATACTGTCACAGGAATGGTTCAAAACATAGACAGTAGGAAGAGTCAGCCTTCTTGTACGTAATTCCTCATTGTTCTTTTTCTATTTAATTCCGATGCGATTTCTATGTCTCATCGTCAACAGGAAGGTCCAAGGGATACAGTAAACCTGAAGTGAAGCATCGGAATCTATAAATAGTGTCACAGGAATTGTTCAAAACATAGTCAGTAAGAAGAGTCAGTCTTCTTGTAGTTAAGTCGGCATTGTGCCTTTTCTATTTAATTCCGATGCAATCTCTGTGTTTCATCGTCAATAAGAAGGTCAGAGGGATACAGTAAACCTGAAGTGAAGCATCGGAATCTATAACTAGTGTCACAGGAATGGTTCCAAACATAGTCAGTAAAAAGAGTCCGCCTTCTTGCACTTAAGTCGGCATTGTGCTTTTGTATTTAATACCGATGCAATTTCTGTGTATCATCGTCAATAAGAAGGTCCAAGGGATGCAGTAAACCTGGAGTGATGAAGCATCGGAATCTATACCTAGTGTCACAGGAATGGTTCAAAACATAGACAGTAAGATGAGTCAGTCTTCTTGTACTTAAGTCGTCATTGTGCATTTTGTATGTAATTCCGATGCAATTTCTGTGTTTCATCGCCAATAAGAAGGTCAAGGGATACAGAAAAACCTGGAGTGAAGCATCAGAATCTATAACTAGTGTCACAGGAATGGTTCAAAACATATTCAGTAACAAGAGTCGTGCTTCTTGTACTTAAGTCGGCATTGTGTCTTTGTATTTAATTCCGATGCAATTTCAGTGTTTCATCGTCAATAAGATGGTCCAAGGGATACAGTAAACCTGAAGTGAAGCATCGAAATCTATAACTAGTAATACAGGAATGGTTCAAATCATAGACAGTAAGCAGAGTCAGTCTTCTTGTACTTAAGTCGGCATTGTACTTTTTCCATTTAATTCCGATGTAATTTCTGTGTTTCATCGTCAATAAGAAGGTCCAAGGGAAACAGTGAACCTGAAGTGAAGTATCTGAATCTATATGTAGTGTCACAGGAATGGTTCAAAGCATAGTCAGTAAGAAGAGCCAGTCTTCTTGTACTTAAGTCGGCATTGTGCCTTTTGTGTATAATTCCGATGCAATTTCTATGTTTCTTCGTCAATAATAAGGTCCAAGGGATGCAGTAAACCTAGAGTGAAACATCGGAATCTATAACTAGTGTCACAGGAATGGTTCAGAACATAGACAGTAAGAAGAGTCAGTCTTCTTGTACTTAATTTGTCATTGTGCCTTTTCTATTTAATTCCGAACAATTTCTGTGTTTCATCGTCAATACGAACGTCAGAGTTATACAGTAAATGTGAAGTGAAGCATCGGAATCTACAACTGGTGTCACAGGAATGGTTCAAAACATAGACAGTAAGAAAAGTCAGTCCTCTTGTACTTAAGTCGGCATTGTGCATTTTGTATTTAATTCCGATGCAATTTCTGTGTTTCATCGCCAATAAGAAGGTCAAGGGATACAGAAAAACCTGGAGTGAAGCATCAGAATCTATAACTAGTGTCACAGGAATGGTTCAAAACATATTCAGTAACAAGAGTCATGCTTCTTGTACTTAAGTCGGCATTGTGTCTTTGTATTTAATTCCGATGCAATTTCAGTGTTTCATCGTCAATAAGGTGGTCCAAGGGATACAGTAAACCTGAAGTGAAGCATCGAAATCTATGACTAGTAATACAGGAATGGTTCAAATCATAGACAGTAAGCAGAGTCAGTCTTCTTATACTTAAGTCGGCATTGTGCCTTTTCTATTTAATTCCGATGCAATTTCTGTGTTTCATCGTCAATAAGAAGGTCCAAGGGAAACAGTGAACCTGAAGTGAAGCATCTGAATCTATATCTAGTGTCACAGGAATGATTCAAAGCATAGTCAGTAAGAAGAGCCAGTCTTCCTGTACTTAAGTCGGCACTGTGCCTTTTGTGTATAATTCCGATGCAATTTCTATGTTTCTTCGTCAATAATAAGGTCCAAGGGATGCAGTAAACCTAGAGTGAAGCATCGGAATCTATAACTAGTGTCACTGGAATATTTCAAAAGATAGTCAGTAAGAAGAGTCAGTCTTCTTGTAGTTAAGTCGGCATTGTGCCTTTTCCATTTAATTCCGATGCAATTTCTGTGTTTCATCGTCAATAAGAAGGTCAGAGGGATACTGTAAACCTGAAGTGAAGCATCGGAATCTATAACTAGTGTCACAGGAATGGTTCAAAACACAGACAGTTAGAAGAGTCAGTCCTCTT
The DNA here is from genome assembly GCF_021461395.2 of Schistocerca americana. Lineage (NCBI taxonomy): Eukaryota > Metazoa > Arthropoda > Insecta > Orthoptera > Acrididae > Schistocerca > Schistocerca americana. The sequence continues at coordinate 30,810,872 of NC_060121.1, forward strand.
GTACTTAAGTCGGCATTGTGCCTTATCTATTTAATTCCGATGCAATTTCTGTGTTTCATCGCCAATAAGAAGGTCCAAGGGATACAGTAAACCTGAAATGAACCATCGGAATCTATAACTAGTGTCACAGGAATGGTTCAAATTATAGACATTAGAAAAAGTCAGTCTGCATGTACTTAAGTCGGCATTGTGCGTTTTGTATTTAATTCCGATGCAATTTCTGTGTTTCATCGTCAATAAGAAGGACAGAGGGATACAGAAAACCTGAAGTGAAGCATCGGAATCTATAACTAGTGTCACAGGAATGGTTCAAAATATAGTCAGTAAGAAGAGTCAGTCTTCTTGTACTGAAGTCGGCATTGTGCGTTTTGTATTTAATTCCGATGCAATTTGTGTGTTTCATCGTCCATAAGAAGGTCCAAGGGATACAGTAAACCTGAAGTGAAGCATCGGAATCTATAACTAGTGTCACAGGAATGGTTCAAAACATAGACAGTAGGAAGAGACAGTCTTCTTGTACTTAAGTCGGTATTGTGCCTTTTCTATTTAATTCCGATGCAATTTCTGTGATTCATCGTCAATACGAATGTCAGAGGCATACAGTAAACCAGAAGTGAAGCATCGGAATCTATAACTAGTGTCACAGGAATGGTTCAAAGCATAGAGAGTTGCAAGATTCAGTCTTCTTGTACTTAAGTCGGCATTGTGCCATTTGTATCTTATTCTGATGCAATTTCTGTGTTTCATCGTCCATAAGAAGTTCAGAGGGATACAGTAAACCTCAAGTGAAGCATCGGAATGAGAAACTAGTGTCACAGGAATGGTTCAAAACATAGAGAGTAGGAAGAGTCACACTCTTTGTACATAAGTCGGCATTGTGCTTCTTCTATATAATTCCGATGCGATATCTGTGTCCCATCGTCAATAGGAAGGTCCAAGGGATACAGTAAACCTGAGGTGAAGCATCGGAATCTATAACTAGTGTCACAGGAATGGTTCAAAACATAGTCAGTAAGAAGAGTCAGTCTTCTTGTACTTTAGTCGGCATTGTGCCTTTTCTAATTAATTCCGATGCAATTTCTGTGTTTCATCGTCAATAAGAAGGTCCAAGGGATACAGTAAACCTGGAGTGAAGCATCGGAATCTATAACTAGTGTCACAGGAATAGTTCAAAACATAGACAGTAAGAAGTGTCAGTCTTCTTGTACTTAAGTCGGCATTGTGCCTTTTGTATTTAATTCCGATGCAATTTCTGCGTTTCATCGTCTGTAAGTAGGGCAGAGGGATACAGTAAGCCTGAAGTGAAGCATCGTAATCAATAACTATTGTCACAGGAATGGTTCAAAACATAGACAGTTGGAAGAGTCAGTCCTCTTGTACGTAAGTCGGCATTGTGCATTTTCTATTTAATTTCCGATGCAATTCCTGTGTTTCATCGTCAATAAGAAGGTCCAAGGGATACAGTAAACCTGAAGTGAAGCATCGGAATCTATAACTAGTGTCACAGGAATGGTTGAAAACATAGTCAGTAAGATGAGTCAGTTTTCTTGTACTTATGTCATCATTGTGCATTTTCTATTTAATTCCGATGCAATTTCTGTGTTTCATCGTCACTAAGAAGGTCCAAGCGATACAGTAAACCTGGAGTGAAGCATCGGAATCTATATCTAGGATCACAGGGACGGTTCAAATCATAGACAGTAAGATGAGTCAGTATCATTGTACTTAAGTTGGCATATTGATTTTTCTATTTAATTCCGATGCAATTACTGTGTTTCATCGTCAATAAGAAGGTCCAAGGGATACAGTAAACCTGAAGTGAAGCATCGGAATCTATAACTAGTGTCACAGGAATGGTTGAAAACATAGTCAGTAAGGAGAGTCAGTCTTCTTGTACTTAAGCCATCATTGTGCATTTTCTATTTAATTCTGATGCAATTTCTGTGTTTCATCGTCAATAAGAAGGTCCAAGGGATACAGTAAACCTGGAGTGAAGCATCGGAATCTATAACTAGCGTCACAGGAATGGTTCCAAACATTGACAGTAAGAAGAGTCAGACTTCTTTTACTTATGTCGGCATTGTGCCTTTTGTATTTAATTCCGATGCAATTTGTGTGTTTCATCGCCAATAAGAAGGTCCAAGGGATACAGTAAACCTGGAGTGAAGCATCGGAGTCTATAACCAGTGTCACAGGAATGGTTCAAAACATAGACAGTAAGAAGAGTCAGTCTTCTTCTACTTAATCTCATTGTGCCTTTTGTATTTAATTCCGATGCAATTTCTGTGTTTTATCGTCAATAAGAAGGTCAGAGGGATACAGTAAACCTGAAGTGAACCATCGGAATCTATAACTAGTGTCACAGAAATGGTTCAAAACATAGACAGTAGGAAAAGTCAGTCTACATGTACTTAAGCCGGAATAGTGCCTTTTCTATTTAATTCCGATGCAATTTCTGTGTTCCATCGTCCATAAGAAGGTCAAATGGATACAGTAAACCTCAAGTGAAGCATCGGAATAAAAAAATACTGTCACAGGAATGGTTCAAAACATAGACAGTAGGAAGAGTCAGCCTTCTTGTACTTATTTCCTCATTGTTCTTTTTCTATTTAATTCCGATGCGATTTCTATGTCTCATCGTCAACAGGAAGGTCCAAGGGATACAGTAAACCTGAAGTGAAGCATCGGAATCTATAAATAGTGTCACAGGAATTGTTCAAAACATAGTCAGTAAGAAGAGTCAGTCTTCTTGTAGTTAAGTCGGCATTGTGCCTTTTCTATTTAATTCCGATGCAATCTCTGTGTTTCATCGTCAATAAGAAGGTCTGAGGGATACAGTAAACCTGAAGTGAAGCATCGGAATCTATAACTAGTGTCACAGGAATGGGTCAAAGCATAGTCAGTAAAAAGAGTCCGCCTTCTTGCACTTAAGTCGGCATTGTGCTTTTGTATTTAATGCCGATGCAATTTCTGTGTTTCATCGTCAATAAGAAGGTCCAAGGGATGCAGTAAACCTGGAGTGATGAAGCATCGGAATCTATACCTAGTGTCACAGGAATGGTTCAAAACATAGACAGTAAGATGAGTCAGTCTTCTTGTACTTAAGTCGTCATTGTGCATTTTGTATTTAATTCCGATGCAATTTCTGTGTTTCATCGCCAATAAGAATGTCAAGGGATACAGAAAAACCTGGAGTGAAGCATCAGAATCTATAACTAGTGTCACAGGAATGGTTCAAAACATATTCAGTAACAAGAGTCGTGCTTCTTGTACTTAAGTCGGCATTGTGTCTTTGTATTTAATTCCGATGCAATTTCAGTGTTTCATCGTCAATAAGATGGTCCAAGGGATACAGTAAACCTGAAGTGAAGCATCGAAATCTATAACTAGTAATACAGGAATGGTTCAAATCATAGACAGTAAGCAGAGTCAGTCTTCTTGTACTTACGTCGGCATTGTGCCTTTTCCATTTAATTCCGATGTAATTTCTGTGTTTCATCGTCAATAAGAAGGTCCAAGGGAAACAGTGAACCTGAAGTGAAGCATCTGAATCTATATCTAGTGTCACAGGAATGGTGCAAAGCATAGTCAGTAAGAAGAGCCAGTCTTCTTGTACTTAAGTCGGCATTGTGCCTTTTGTGTATAATTCCGATGCAATTTCTATGTTTCTTCGTCAATAATAAGGTCCAAGGGATGCAGTAAACCTAGAGTGAAACATCGGAATCTATAACTAGTGTCACAGGAATGGTTCAAAACATAGACAGTAAGAAGAGTCAGTCTTCTTGTACTTAATTCGTCATTGTGCCTTTTCTATTTAATTCCGACGCAATTTCTGTGTTTCATCGTCAATACGAACGTCAGAGTTATACAGTAAATGTGAAGTGAAGCATCGGAATCTATAACTAGTGTCACAGGAATGGTTCAAAACATAGACAGTAAGAAGAGTCAGTCCTCTTGTACTTAGGTCGGCATTGTGCATTTTGTATTTAATTCCGATGCAATTTCTGTGTTTCATCGCCAATAAGAAGGTCAAGGGATACAGAAAAACCTGGAGTGAAGCATTAGAATCTATAACTAGTGTCACAGGAATAGTTCAAAACATATTCAGTAACAAGAGTCATGCTTCTTGTACTTAAGTCGGCATTGTGTCTTTGTATTTAATTCCGATGCAATTTCAGTGTTTCATCATCAATAAGGTGGTCCAAGGGATACAGTAAACCTGAAGTGAAGCATCGAAATCTATGACTAGTAATACAGGAATGGTTCAAATCATAGACAGTAAGCAGAGTCAGTCTTCTTATACTTAAGTCGGCATTGTGCCTTTTCTATTTAATTCCGATGCAATTTCTGTGTTTCATCGTCAATAAGAAGGTCCAAGGGAAACAGTGAACCTGAAGTGAAGCATCTGAATCTGTATCTAGTGTCACAGGAATGATTCAAAGCATAGTCAGTAAGAAGAGCCAGTCTTCTTGTACTTAAGTCGGCATTGTGCCTTTTGTGTATAATTCCGATGCAATTTCTATGTTTCTTCGTCAATAATAAGGTCCAAGGGATGCAGTAAACCTAGAGTGAAACATCGGAATCTATAACTAGTGTCACAGGAATGGTTCAAAACATAGACAGTAAGAAGAGTCAGTCTTCTTGTAGTTAAGTCGGCATTGTGCCTTTTCCATTTAATTCCGATGCAATTTCTGTGTTTCATCGTCAATAAGAAGGTCAGAGGGATACTGTAAACCTGAAGTGAAGCATCGGAATCTATAACTAGTGTCACAGGAATGGTTCAAAACACAGACAGTTAGAAGAGTCAGTCCTCTTGTACTTAAGTCGGCATTGTGCCTTATCTATTTAATTCCGATGCAATTTCTGTGTTTCATCGCCAATAAGAAGGTCCAAGGGATACAGTAAACCTGAAATGAACCATCGGAATCTATAACTAGTGTCACAGGAATGGTTCAAATTATAGACATTAGAAAAAGTCAGTATGCATGTACTTAAGTCGGTATTGTGCGTTTTGTATTTAATTCCGATGCAATTTCTGTGTTTCATCGTCAATAAGAAGGACAGAGGGATACAGAAAACCTGAAGTGAAGCATCGGAATCTATAACTAGTGTCACAGGAATGGTTCAAAATATAGTCAGTAAGAAGAGTCAGTCTTCTTGTACTGAAGTCGGCATTGTGCGTTTTGTATTTAATTCCGATGCAATTTGTGTGTTTCATCGCCAATAAGAAGGTCCAAGGGATACAGTAAACCTGAAATGAACCATCGGAATCTATAACTAGTGTCACAGGAATGGTTCAAATTATAGACATTAGAAAAAGTCAGTCTGCATGTACTTAAGTCGGTATTGTGCGTTTTGTATTTAATTCCGATGCAATTTCTGTGTTTCATCGTCAATAAGAAGGTCCAAGGGATACAGTAAACCTGGAGTGAAGCATCGGAATCTATAACTAGTGTCACAGGAATGGTTCAAAACATAGACAGTAAGAAGTGTCAGGCTTCTTGTACTTAAGTCGGCATTGTGCCTTTTGTATTTAATTCCGATGCAATTTCTGCGTTTCATCGTCTGTAAGTAGGGCAGAGGGATACAGTAAGCCTGAAGTGAAGCATCGGAATCAATAACTATTGTCACAGGAATGGTTCAAAACATAGACAGTTGGAAGAGTCAGTCCTCTTGTACGTAAGTCGGCATTGTGCATTTTCTATTTAATTTCCGATGCAATTTCTGTGTTTCATCGTCAATAAGGTCCAAGGGATACAGTGAAACTGAATTGAAGCATCGGAATCTATAACTAGTGTCACAGGAATGGTTCAAAGCATAGTCAGTAAGAAGAGCCAGTCTTCTTGTACTTAAGTCGGCATTGTGCTTTTTGTATTTAATTACGATGCAATTTCTGTGTTTCATCGTCAGTAGGAAGGTCCAAGGGATACAGTAAACCAGGAGTGAAGCATCGGAATCTGTAACTAGTGTCACAAGAATAGTTCAAAGCATAGACAGAAAGAAGAGTCAGTCTTCTTGTACTTAAGTCGGCATTGTGCATTTTTAATTTATTTCCGATGCAATTTCTGTGTTTCATCGTCAATAAGAAAGTCCAACGGATACAGTAAACATAGAGTGAAGCATCGGAAACTATATCTAGTGTCACAAGAATGGTTCAAAACATAGACAGTAAGAAGAGTCAGTCTTATTGTACTTAATTCGGCATTGTGATTTTTGTATGTAATTCCGACGCAATTTCTGTGTTTCATTGTCAATAAGAACGTCAGAGGGATACAGTAAATCTGAAGGGAAGCATCGGAATCTATAACTAGTGTCACAGGAATGGTTCAAAACATTGACAGTAAGAAGAGTCAGTATTCTTGTACTTAAGTCGGCATTGTGCCTTTTGTATTTAATTCCGATGTAATTTCTGGGTCTTATCGTCAATAGGAAGTTCAGAGGGATACAGTAAACCTGAAGTGAAGCCTTAGAATCCATAACTAGTGTCACAGGAATGGTTCAAGACCTAGTCAGTAAGAAGAGTCAGTCTTCTTGTACTTAAGTCGGCATTGTGCCTTTCGTATTTAATTCCGATGCAATTTCTGTGTTTCATCGTCAATATGAAGGTCAAAGGGATACAGAAAACCTAGAGTGAAGCATCGGAATCTATAACTAGTGTCACAGGAATGGTTCAAAACATAGACAGTAAGATGAGTCAGTCTTCTTGTACTTAAGTCGGCATTGTGCGTTTTGTATTTAATTCCGATGCAATTTCTGTGTTTCATAGTCAATAAGAAGGTCCAAGGGATACAGTAAACGTGAAGTGAAACATCGAAATCTATAACTAGTGTCACAGGAATGGTTAAAGCATTGACAGAAGGAGAGTCAGTTTTCTTGTACTTAAGTCGGCATTGTGCCTTTTGTATTTCATTCCGATGCAATTTTGTGTTTCATCGTCAATAAGAAGGTCCAAGGGATACAGTAAACCTAATGTGAACCATCGGAATCTATAACTAGTGTCACAGGAATGGTTCTAAACATAGTCAGGAAGAAGAGTCAGTCTTCTTGTACTTAATTCGAAATTGTGCGTTTTGTATTTAATTCCGACGCAATTTCTGTGTTTCATCGTCAATAAGAACGTTAGAGTCATACAGTAAATCTGAAGTGAAGCATCGGAATATATAACTAGTGTCACAGGAATGGTTCAAACATAATCAGTAAGAAGAGTCAGTGTTCTTGTACTAAAGTCGGCATTGTGCCTTTTGTATTTAATTCCGATGCAATATCTGTGTTTCATCGACAATAAGAAGGTCCAAGGGATACAGTAAACCTGGAGTGAAGCATCGGAATCTGTAACTAGTGTCACAGGGATGGTTCAAAACATAGACAGTAAGATGAGTCAGTATTCTTGTACTTAAGTCGTCATTGTACCTTTTGTATTTAATTCCGATGCAATTTCTGTGTTTCATCGTCAATAAGAAGGTCCAAGGGATACAGTAAACCTGGAGTGAAGCATCGGAATCTATAACTAGTGTCACAGGGATGGTTGAAAACATAGACAGTAAGAAGAGTCAGTATTCTTGTACTTAATTCGGCATTGTGCCTTTTGTATTTAATTCCGATGCAATTTCTGTGTTTAATCTTCAATAAGAAGGTGCAAGGGATACGGTAAACCTGAAGTGAAGCATCAGAGTCTATAACTAGTGTCACAGGAATGGTTCAAAACAAAGACAGTAAGAAGAGTCAGTTTTCTTGTACTTAAGTCGCAATGTGCTTTTTGTATCTAATTCCGATGCAATTTCTGTGTTTCATCGTCAATAAGAACGTCCAAGGGATACAGTAAACCTGAAGTGAAGCATCGGAATCTATAACTGGTGTCACAGGAATGGTTCAAAACATAGACAGTGGGAAGAGTTAGTCTTCTTGTACATAAGTAGGCATTGTGCGTTTTCTGTTTAATTCCGATGCAATTTCTGTGCTTCACCGTCAATAAGAAGGTCAGAGGGATACAGTAAACCTGAAGTAAAGCATCGGAATCTATAACTAGTGTCACAGGAATGCTTCAAAACATAGACAGTAGGAAGAGTCAGTCTTCTTGTACTTAAGTCGGCATTGTGCCTTTTGTATTTAATTCCGATGCAATTTCTGTGTTTCATCGTCAATAAGAAGGTCCAAGGGATATAGTAAACCTGGAGTGAAGCCTCGGAATCTATAACTAGTGTCACAGGAATGGTTCAAAACATAGACAGTAAGTTGAGTCAGTATTCTTGTACTTAAGTCGGCATTGTGCCTTTTGTATTTATATCCGATGCAATTTCTGTGTTTCATCGTCAATAAGTTGGGCCAAGTGATCCTTTAAACCAGAAGTGAAGCACCGGAATCTATAACTAGTGTCACAGGAATGGTTCAAAACATAGTCAGTAAGAAGAGTCAGTCTTCTTGTTCTTAAGTCGGAATTATGCCTTTTGTATTTAATTCAGATGCAATTTCTGTGTTTCATCGTCAATAAGAAGGTCCAAGGGATACAGTAAACCTGAAGTGAAGCATCGAAATCTATAACTAGTGTCACAGGAATGGTTCAAACATAGACAGAAGAACAGTCAGTCTTCTTGTACTTAAGTCGGCATTGTGCCATTTGTATTTAATTTCGTTGCAATTTCTGTGTTTCATCGTCAGTACGAAGGTCCAAGGGATACAGTAAACCTGGAGTGCAGCATCGGAATCTGTAACTAGTGTCACAGGAATGGTTCAAAACATAGACAGTAAGAAGAGTCAGTCATCTTGTACTTAATTCGGCACTGTGCCTTTTGGATTTAATTCCGATGCAATTTCTGTGTTTCATCGTCTATAAGAAGGTCCAAGGGATACAGTAAAACTGGAGTGAGGCATCGGAATCTGTAACTAATGTCACAGGAATGGTCCAAAACATAGACAGTTAGATGAGTCAGTCTTCTTGTACTTAAGTCGGCATTGTGCTTTTTTATTTAAATCCGATGCAATTTCTGTGTTTCATCGTCAATAAGAAGGTTCAAGGGATACAGTAAACCTAGAGTGAAGCATCGGAATCTATAACTAGTGTCACAGGAATGGTTCAAAACATAGACAGTAGGAAGAGTCAGTCTTCTTGTACTTATGTCGGCATTGTGCCTTTTCTATTTAATTCCGATGCCATTGCTGTGTTTCATAGTCAATAAGATGGTCGAAGGGATACAGTAAACCTGAAGTGAAGCATCGGAATCTACAACTAGTGACACAGGAATGGTTCACAACATAGTCAGTAAGAAGAGTCAGTCTTCTTGTACATAAGTCGGCATTGTGCCTTTTGTATTTAATTCCGATGCAATTTCTGTGTTTCATCGTCAATAAGAAGGTCCAAGGGATACAGTAAACCTGGAGTGAAGCATCGGAATCTGTAACTAGTGTCACAGGAATGGTTCAAAACATACACAGTAAGAAGAGTCAGTCTTCTTGTACTTAATTCGGCACTGTGCCTTTTGGATTTAACTCCGATGCAATTTCTGTGTTTCATCGTCAATAAGAAGGTCCAAGGGATACAGTAAACCTGGAGTGAGGCATCGGAATCTGTAACTAGTGTCACAGGAATGGTTTAAACAATAGACAGTAAGATGAGTCAGTCTTCTTGTACTTAAGTCGGCATTGTGCTTTTTTATTTAATTCCGATGCAATTTCTGTGTTTCATCGTCAATATGAAGGTCAAAGGGATACAGAAAACCTAGAGTGAAGCATCGAAATCTATAACTAGTGTCACAGGAATGGTTCAAAACATAGACAGAAGAAATGTCAGTCTTCTTGTACTTAAGTCGGCATTGTGCCGTTTGTATTTAATTCCGTTGCAATTTCTGTGTTTCATCGTGAATAAGAAGGGCAGAGGGATACAGTAAACCTGAAGTGAAGCATCGGAATCTATAACTAGTGTCACAGGAATGGTTCAAAACATAGACAGTAGGAAGAGTCAGTCTTCTTGTACTTAAGTCGGCATAGTGCCTTTTGTATTTAATTCCGACGCAATTTCTGTGTTTCATCGTCAGTAAAAATGTCAGCGGGATACAGTAAATCTGAAGTGAAGCATCGGAATCTATAACTAGTGTCACAGGAATGGTTCAAAACATAGACAGTTGGAAGAGTTAGTCCTCTTGTACGTAAGTCGGCATTGTGCATTTTCTATTTAATTTCCGATGCAATTTCTGTGTTTCATCGTCAATAAGAAGGTCCAAGGGATACAGTAAACCTGAAGTGAAGCATCGGAATCTATAACTAGTGTCACAGGAATGGTTGAAAACATAGTCAGTAAGATGAGTCAGTTTTCTTGTACTTATGTCATCATTGTGCATTTTCTATTTAATTCCGATGCAATTTCTGTGTTTCATCGTCACTAAGAAGGTCCAAGCGATACAGTAAACCTGGAGTGAAGCATCGGAATCTATATCTAGGATCACAGGGACGGTTCAAATCATAGACAGTAAGATGAGTCAGTATCATTGTACTTAAGTTGGCATATTGATTTTTCTATTTAATTCCGATGCAATTTGTGTGTTTCATCGTCAATAAGAAGGTCCAAGGGATACAGTAAACCTGAAGTGAAGCATCGGAATCTATAACTAGTGTCACAGGAATGGTTGAAAACATAGTCAGTAAGGAGAGTCAGTCTTCTTGTACTTAAGCCATCATTGTGCATTTTCTATTTAATTCTGATGCAATTTCTGTGTTTCATCGTCAATAAGAAGGTCCAAGGGATACAGTAAACCTGGAGTGAAGCATCGGAATCTATAACTAGCGTCACAGGAATGGTTCCAAACATTGACAGTAAGAAGAGTCAGACTTCTTTTACTTATGTCGGCATTGTGCCTTTTGTATTTAATTCCGATGCAATTTGTGTGTTTCATCGCCAATAAGAAGGTCCAAGGGATACAGTAAACCTGGAGTGAAGCATCGGAGTCTATAACTAGTGTCACAGGAATGGTTCAAAACATAGACAGTAAGAAGAGTCAGTCTTCTTCTACTTAATCTCATTGTGCCTTTTGTATTTAATTCCGATGCAATTTCTGTGTTTTATCGTCAATAAGAAGGTCAGAGGGATACAGTAAACCTGAAGTGAACCATCGGAATCTATAACTAGTGTCACAGAAATGGTTCAAAACATAGACAGTAGGAAAAGTCAGTCTACATGTACTTAAGCCGAAATAGTGCCTTTTCTATTTAATTACGATGCAATTTCTGTGTTCCATCGTCCATACGAAGGTCAAATGGATACAGTAAACCTCAAGTGAAGCATCGGAATAAAAAAATACTGTCACAGGAATGGTTCAAAACATAGACAGTAGGAAGAGTCAGCCTTCTTGTACTTAATTCCTCATTGTTCTTTTTCTATTTAATTCCGATGCGATTTCTATGTCTCATCGTCAACAGGAAGGTCCAAGGGATACAGTAAACCTGAAGTGAAGCATCGGAATCTATAAATAGTGTCACAGGAATTGTTCAAAACATAGTCAGTAAGAAGAGTCAGTCTTCTTGTAGTTAAGTCGGCATTGTGCCTTTTCTATTTAATTCCGATGCAATCTCTGTGTTTCATCGTCAATAAGAAGGTCAGAGGGATACAGTAAACCTGAAGTGAAGCATCGGAATCTATAACTAGTGTCACAGGAATGGTTCAAAACATAGTCAGTAAAAAGAGTCCGCCTTCTTGCACTTAAGTCGGCATTGTGCTTTTGTATTTAATGCCGATGCAATTTCTGTGTTTCATCGTCAATAAGAAGGTCCAAGGGATGCAGTAAACCTGGAGTGATGAAGCATCGGAATCTATACCTAGTGTCACAGGAATGGTTCAAAACATAGACAGTAAGATGAGTCAGTCTTCTTGTACTTAAGTCGTCATTGTGCATTTTGTATTTAATTCCGATGCAATTTCTGTGTTTCATCGCCAATAAGAAGGTCAAGGGATACAGAAAAACCTGGAGTGAAGCATCAGAATCTATAACTAGTGTCACAGGAATGGTTCAAAACATATTCAGTAACAAGAGTCGTGCTTCTTGTACTTAAGTCGGCATTGTGTCTTTGTATTTAATTCCGATGCAATTTCAGTGTTTCATCGTCAATAAGATGGTCCAAGGGATACAGTAAACCTGAAGTGAAGCATTAAAATCTATAACTAGTAATACAGGAATGGTTCAAATCATAGACAGTAAGCAGAGTCAGTCTTCTTGTACTTAAGTCGGCATTGTGCCTTTTCCATTTAATTCCGATGTAATTTCTGTGTTTCATCGTCAATAAGAAGGTCCAAGGGAAACAGTGAACCTGAAGTGAAGCATCTGAATCTATATCTAGTGTCACAGGAATGGTTCAAAGCATAGTCAGTAACAAGAGCCAGTCTTCTTGTACTTAAGTCGGCATTGTGCCTTTTGTGTATAATTCCGATGCAATTTCTATGTTTCTTCGTCAATAATAAGGTCCAAGGGATGCAGTAAACCTAGAGTGAAACATCGGAATCTATAACTAGTGTCACAGGAATGGTTCAAAACATAGACAGTAAGAAGAGTCTGTCTTCTCGTACTTAATTCGTCATTGTGCCTTTTCTATTTAATTCCGACGCAATTTCTGTGTTTCATCGTCAATACGAACGTCAGAGTTATACAGTAAATGTGAAGTGAAGCATCGGAATCTATAACTAGTGTCACAGGAATGGTTAAAACATAGACAGTAAGAAGAGTCAGTCCTCTTGTACTTAAGTCGGCATTGTGCATTTTGTATTTAATTCCGATGCAATTTCTGTGTTTCATCGCCAATAAGAAGGTCAAGGGATACAGAAAAACCTGGAGTGAAGCATCAGAATCTATAACTAGTGTCACAGGAATGGTTCAAAACATATTCAGTAACAAGAGTCATGCTTCTTGTACTTAAGTCGGCATTGTGTCTTTGTATTTAATTCCGATGCAATTTCAGTGTTTCATCGTCAATAAGGTGGTCCAAGGGATACAGTAAACCTGAAGTGAAGCATCGAAATCTATGACTAGTAATACAGGAATGGTTCAAATCATAGACAGTAAGCAGAGTCAGTCTTCTTATACTTAAGTCGGCATTGTGCCTTTTCTATTTAATTCCGATGCAATTTCTGTGTTTCATCGTCAATAAGAAGGTCCAAGGGAAACAGTGAACCTGAAGTGAAGCATCTGAATCTATATCTAGTGTCACAGGAATGATTCAAAGCATAGTCAGTAAGAAGAGCCAGTCTTCTTGTACTTAAGTCGGCACTGTGCCTTTTGTGTATAATTCCGATGCAATTTCTATGTTTCTTCGTCAATAATAAGGTCCAAGGGATGCAGTAAACCTAGAGTGAAGCATCGGAATCTATAACTAGTGTCACTGGAATATTTCAAAAGATAGTCAGTAAGAAGAGTCAGTCTTCTTGTAGTTAAGTCGGCATTGTGCCTTTTCCATTTAATTCCGATGCAATTTCTGTGTTTCATCGTCAATAAGAAGGTCAGAGGGATACTGTAAACCTGAAGTGAAGCATCGGAATCTATAACTAGTGTCACAGGAATGGTTCAAAACACAGACAGTTAGAAGAGTCAGTCCTCTTGTACTTAAGTCGGCATTGTGCCTTATCTATTTAATTCCGATGCAATTTCTGTGTTTCATCGCCAATAAGAAGGTCCAAGGGATACAGTAAACCTGAAATGAACCATCGGAATCTATAACTAGTGTCACAGGAATGGTTCAAAATATAGACATTAGAAAAAGTCAGTCTGCATGTACTTAAGTCGGTATTGTGCGTTTTGTATTTAATTCCGATGCAATATCTGTGTTTCATCGTCAATAAGAAGGAAAGAGGGATACAGAAAACCTGAAGTGAAGCATCGGAATCTATAACTAGTGTCACAGGAATGGTTCAAAATATAGTCAGTAAGAAGAGTCAGTCTTCTTGTACTGAAGTCGGCATTGTGCGTTTTGTATTTAATTCCGATGCAATTTGTGTGTTTCATCGTCCATAAGAAGGTCCAAGGGATACAGTAAACCTGAAGTGAAGCATCGCAATCTATAACTAGTGTCACAGGAATGGTTCAAAACATAGACAGTACGAAGAGACAGTCTTCTTGTACTTAAGTCGGTATTGTGCCTTTTCTATTTAATTCCGATGCAATTTCTGTGTTTCATCGTCAATACGAATGTCAGAGGCATACAGTAAACCAGAAGTGAAGCATCGGAATCTATAACTAGTGTCACAGGAATGGTTCAAAACATAGAGAGTTGCAAGATTCTGTCTTCTTGTACTTAAGTCGGCATTGTGCCATTTGTATCTTATTCTGATGCAATTTCTGTGTTTCATCGTCCATAAGAAGTTCAGAGGGATACAGTAAACCTCAAGTGAAGCATCGGAATGAGAAACTAGTGTCACAGGAATGGTTCAAAACATAGAGAGTAGGAAGAGTCACACTCTTTGTACATAAGTCGGCATTGTGCTTTTTCTATATAATTCCGATGCGATATCTGTGTCCCATCGTCAATAGGAAGGTCCAAGGGATACAGTAAACCTGAGGTGAAGCATCGGAATCTATAACTAGTGTCACAGGAATGGTTCAAAACATAGTCAGTAAGAAGAGTCAGTCTTCTTGTACTTTAGTCGGCATTGTGCCTTTTCTAATTAATTCCGATGCAATTTCTGTGTTTCATCGTCAATAAGAAGGTCCAAGGGATACAGTAAACCTGGAGTGAAGCATCGGAATCTATAACTAGTGTCACAGGAATGGTTCAAAACATAGACAGTAAGAAGTGTCAGTCTTCTTGTACTTAAGTCGGCATTGTGCCTTTTGTATTTAATTCCGATGCAATTTCTGCGTTTCATCGTCTGTAAGTAGGGCAGAGGGATACAGTAAGCCTGAAGTGAAGCATCGGAATCAATAACTATTGTCACAGGAATGGTTCAAAACATAGACAGTTGGAAGAGTCAGTCCTCTTGTACGTAAGTCGGCATTGTGCATTTTCTATTTAATTTCCGATGCAATTTCTGTGTTTCATCGTCAATAAGGTCCAAGGGATACAGTGAAACTGAATTGAAGCATCGGAATCTATAACTAGTGTCACAGGAATGGTTCAAAGCATAGTCAGTACGAAGAGCCAGTCTTCTTGTACTTAAGTCGGCATTGTGCTTTTTGTATTTAATTACGATGCAATTTCTGTGTTTCATCGTCAGTAGGAAGGTCCAAGGGATACAGTAAACCAGGAGTGAAGCATCGGAATCTGTAACTAGTGTCACAAGAATAGTTCAAAGCATAGACAGAAAGAAGAGTCAGTCTTCTTGTACTTAAGTCGGCATTGTGCATTTTTAATTTATTTCCGATGCAATTTCTGTGTTTCATCGTCAATAAGAAGGTCCAACGGATACAGTAAACCTAGAGTGAAGCATCGGAATCTATATCTAGTGTCACAAGAATGGTTCAAAACATAGACAGTAAGAAGAGTCAGTCTTATTGTACTTAATTCGGCATTGTGCTTTTTGTATGTAATTCCGTCGCAATTTCTGTGTTTCATCGTCAATAAGAACGTCAGAGGGATACAGTAAATCTGAAGTGAAGCATTGGAATCTATAACTAGTGTCACAGGAATGGTTCAAAACATTGACAGTAAGAAGAGTCAGTATTCTTGTACTTAAGTCGGCATTGTGCCTTTTGTATTTAATTCCGATGTAATTTCTGGGTCTTATCGTCAATAAGAAGTTCAGAGGGATACAGTAAACCTGAAGTGAAGCCTTAGAATCCATAACTAGTGTCACAGGAATGGTTCAAGACCTAGTCAGTAAGAAGAGTCAGTCTTCTTGTACTTAAGTCGGCATTGTGCCTTTCGTATTTAATTCCGATGCAATTTCTGTGTTTCATCGTCAATATGAAGGTCAAAGGGATACAGAAAACCTGGAGTGAAGCATCGGAATCTATAACTAGTGTCACAGGAATGGTTCAAAACATAGACAGTAAGATGAGTCAGTCTTCTTGTACTTAAGTCGGCATTGTGCCATTTGTATTTAATTCCGATGCAATATCTGTGTTTCATCGCCAATAAGAAGGTCCAAGGGATACAGTAAACCTGAAGTCAAGCATCAGAATCTATAACTAGTGTCACACGAATGGTTCAAAACGTAGTCAGTAAGTAGAGTCAGTCTTCTAGTACTTAAGTCGGCATTGTGCCTTTTGTATTTAATTCCGATGCATTTTCTGTGTTTCATAGTCAATAAGAAGGTCCAAGGGATACAGTAAACGTGAAGTGAAACATCGAAATCTATAACTAGTGTCACAGGAATGGTTAAGGCATTGACAGAAGGAGAGTCAGTTTTCTTGTACTTAAGTCGGCATTGTGCCTTTTGTATTTCATTCCGATGCAATTTTGTGTTTCATCGTCAATAAGAAGGTCCAAGGGATACAGTAAACCTAATGTGAAGCATCGGAATCTATAACTAGTGTCACAGGAATGGTTCTAAACATAGTCAGGAAGAAGAGTCAGTCTTCTTGTACTTAATTCGAAATTGTGCGTTTTGTATTTAATTCCGACGCAATTTCTGTGTTTCATCGTCAATAACAACGTCAGCGTCATACAGTGAATCTGAAGTGAAGCATCGGAATATATAACTAGTGTCACAGGAATGGTTCAAACATAATCAGTAAGAAGAGTCAGTGTTCTTGTACTAAAGTCGGCATTGTGCCTTTTGTATTTAATTCCGATGCAATATCTGTGTTTCATCGACAATAAGAAGGTCCAAGGGATACAGTAAACCTGGAGTGAAGCATCGGAATCTGTAACTAGTGTCACAGGGGTGGTTCAAAACATAGACAGTAAGATGAGTCAGTATTCTTGTACTTAAGTCGTCATTGTACCTTTTGTATTTAATTCCGATGCAATTTCTGTGTTTCATCGTCAATAAGAAGGTCCAAGGTATACAGTAAACCTGGAGTGAAGCATCGGAATCTATAACTAGTGTCACAGGGATGGTTGAAAACATAGACAGTAAGAAGAGTCTGTATTCTTGTACTTAATTCGGCATTGTGCCTTTTGTATTTAATTCCGATGCAATTTCTGTGTTTAATCTTCAATAAGAAGGTGCAAGGGATACGGTAAACCCGAAGTGAAGCATCAGAGTCTATAACTAGTGTCACAGGAATGGTTCAAAACAAAGACAGTAAGAAGAGTCAGTTTTCTTGTACTTAAGTCGCAATGTGCTTTTTGTATCTAATTCCGATGCAATTTCTGTGTTTCATCGTCAATAAGAAGGTCCAAGGGATACAGTAAACCTGAAGTGAAGCATCGGAATCTATAACTGGTGTCACAGGAATGGTTCAAAACATAGACAGTGGGAAGAGTTAGTCTTCTTGTACATAAGTAGGCATTGTGCGTTTTCTGTTTAATTCCGATGCAATTTCTGTGCTTCACCGTCAATAAGAAGGTCAGAGGGATACAGTAAACCTGAAGTAAAGCATCGGAATCTATAACTAGTGTCACAGGAATGCTTCAAAACATAGACAGTAGGAAGAGACAGTCTTCTTGTACTTAAGTCGGCATTGTGCCTTTTGTATTTAATTCCGATGCAATTTCTGTGTTTCATCGTCAATAAGAAGGTCCAAGGGATATAGTAAACCTGGAGTGAAGCATCGGAATCTATAACTAGTGTCACAGGAATGGTTCAAAACATAGACAGTAAGTTGAGTCAGTATTCTTGTACTTAAGTCGGCATTGTGCCTTTTGTATTTATATCCGATGCAATTTCTGTGTTTCATCGTCAATAAGTTGGGCCAAGTGATCCTTTAAACCAGAAGTGAAGCACCGGAATCTATAACTAGTGTCACAGGAATGGTTCAAAACATAGTCAGTAGGAAGAGTCAGTCTTCTTGTTCTTAAGTCGGAATTATGCCTTCTGTATTTAATTCAGATGCAATTTCTGTGTTTCATCGTCAATAAGAAGGTCCAAGGGATACAGTAAACCTGAAGTGAAGCATCGAAATCTATAACTAGTGACACAGGAATGGTTCACAACATAGTCAGTAAGAAGAGTCAGTCTTCTTGTACATAAGTCGGCATTGTGCCTTTTGTATTTAATTCCGATGCAATTTCTGTGTTTCATCGTCAATAAGAAGGTCCAAGGGATACAGTAAACCTGGAGTGAAGCATCGGAATCTGTAACTAGTGTCACAGGAATGGTTCAAAACATACACAGTAAGAAGAGTCAGTCTTCTTGTACTTAATTCGGCACTGTGCCTTTTGGATTTAACTCCGATGCAATTTCTGTGTTTCATCGTCAATAAGAAGGTCCAAGGGATACAGTAAACCTGGAGTGAGGCATCGGAATCCGTAACTAGTGTCACAGGAATGGTTTAAACAATAGACAGTAAGATGAGTCAGTCTTCTTGTACTTAAGTCGGCATTGTGCTTTT
Source organism: Schistocerca americana (assembly GCF_021461395.2). NCBI lineage: Eukaryota > Metazoa > Arthropoda > Insecta > Orthoptera > Acrididae > Schistocerca > Schistocerca americana. The sequence continues at coordinate 30,829,279 of NC_060121.1, forward strand.
TATTTAATTCCGATGCAATTTCTGTGTTTCATCGTCAATATGAAGGTCAAAGGGATACAGAAAACCTAGAGTGAAGCATCGAAATCTATAACTAGTGTCACAGGAATGGTTCAAAACATAGACAGAAGAAATGTCAGTCTTCTTGTACTTAGGTCGGCATTGTGCCGTTTGTATTTAATTCCGTTGCAATTTCTGTGTTTCATCGTGAATAAGAAGGGCAGAGGGATACAGTAAACCTGAAGTGAAGCATCGGAATCTATAACTAGTGTCACAGGAATGGTTCAAAACATAGACAGTAGGAAGAGTCAGTCTTCTTGTACTTAAGTCGGCATTGTGCCTTTTGTATTTAATTCCGACGCAATTTCTGTGTTTCATCGTCAGTAAAAATGTCAGCGGGATACAGTAAATCTGAAGTGAAGCATCGGAATCTATAACTAGTGTCACAGGAATGGTTCAAAACATAGTCAGTAAGAAGTGTCAATCTTCTTGTACTAAAGTCGGCAATGTGCCTTTTGTATTTAATTCCGATGCAATTTCTGTGTTTCATCGTCAATAAGAAGGTCCAAGGGATACAGGAAACTTGGAGTGAAGCATCGGAATCTATAACTAGTGTCACAGGGATGGTTCAAAACATAGACAGTAAGAAGAGTCAGTATTCTTGTACTTAAGTCGGCATTGTGCCTTTTGTATTTAATTCCGATGCAATTTCTGTGTTTAATCTTCAATAAGAAGGTGCAAGGGATACAGTAAACCTGAAGTGAAGCATCAGAGTCTATAACTAGTGTCACAGGAATGGTTCAAAACATAGACAGTGGGAAGAGTCAGTCTTCTTGTACTTAAGTAGGCATTGTGCCTTTTCTATTTAATTCCGATGCAATTTCTGTGTTTCATCGTCAATAAGAAGGTCCAAGGGATATAGTAAACCTGGAGTGAAGCATCGGAATCGATAACTAGTGTCACAGGAATGGTTCAAAACATAGACAGTAAGAAGAGTCAGTCTTCTTGTATTAAGTCGGCATTGTGCCTTTTTTATTTAATTCCGATACAATTTCTGTGCTCCATCGACAATAAGAAGGTCAGGGGGATACAGTAAATCTGAAGTGAAGCAACGGAATCTATAACTAGTATCGCAGGATTGGTTCAAAACATAGTCAGTAAGAAGAGTCAGTCTTCTTGTACTGAAGTCGCCATTGTGCCTTTTGTATTAAATTCCGATGCAATTTCTGTGTTTCATCGTCAATAAGAAGGTCCAAAGGATACAGTAAACCTGGAGTGAAGGTTCGGAATCTATAACTAGTGTCAAAGGAATGGTTCAAAACATAGACAGTAAGAAGAGTCGGTCTTCTTGTACTTAATTCGGCACTGTGCCTTTTGGATTTAATTCCGATGCAATATCTGTGTTTCATCGTCAATAAGAAGGTCAGAGGGATACAGTAAACCTGAAGTGAATCAACGGAATCTATAAGTAGTGTCACAGGAATGGTACAAACCATAGTCAGTAAGAACAGTCAGTCTTCCTGTACTTAAGTCGGCATTGTGGTTTTTGTATTTAATTCCGATGCAATTTCCATGTGTTTCATCGTCAATAAGAAGGTCCAAGGGATACAGTAAACCTGAAGTGAAGCATCGAAATCTATAACTAGTGTCACAGGAATAGTTCAAAACATAGACAGTAGGGAGAGTCAGTCTTCTTGTACTTAAGTCGGCATTGTGCCATTTGTATTTAATTCCGATGCAATTTCTGTGTCTCATCGTCAATAAGAAAAGCAGAGGGGTGCAGTAAACCTGAAGTGAAGCATCGGAATCTATAACTAGTGTCACAGGAATGGTTTAAAACATAGACAGTATGAAGAGTCAGACTTCTTGTACTTAAGTCGGCATTTCGCTTTTTCTATTTAAATCCGATGCAATTTCTGTGTTTCATCTTCAATAAGGAGGTCCAAGGGATATAGTAAACCTGAAGTGAAGCATCAGAGTCTATAACTAGTGTCACAGGAGTGGTTCAAAACGTACACAGTGGGAAGAGTCAGTCTTCTTGTACTTAAGTCGGCATTGTGCCTTTTCTAATTAATTCCGATGCAATTTCTGTGTTTCATTGTCAATAAGTAGGTCCTAGGTACCCAGTAAACCTGAAGTGAAGCACCGGAATCTATAGCCTGTGTCACAGGAATGGTTCAAAGCATAGTCAGTAAGAAGAGTCTGTCTTCTTGTACTTAAGTCGCCATTGTGCCTTTTGTATTAAATTCCGATGCAATTTCTGTGTTTCATCGTCAATAAGAAGGTTCAAAGGATACAGAAAACCTGGAGTGAAGCATCGGAATCTAAAACTAGTGTCACAGGAATGGTTCAAAACATAGACAGTAAGAAGAGTCAGTCTTCTTGTACTTAATTCGGCACTGTGCCTTTTGGATTTAATTCCGATGCAATATCTGTGTTTCATCGTCAATAAGAAGGTCAGAGGGATACAGTAAACCTGAAGTGAATCATCGGAATCTGTAACTAGTGTCACAGGAATGGTTCAAAACATAGTCAGTAAGAAGAGTCAGTCTTCTTGTACTTAAGTCGGCATTGTGCAATTTGTATTTAATTCCGATGCAATTTCTGTGTTTCATCGTCAATAAGAAGGTCCAAGGGATACAGTAAACCTGAAGTGAAGCATCGGAATCTATAACTAGTGTCACAGGATGGATCAAAGCATAGACAGAAGGAAGAGTCAGTCTTCTTGTACTTAAGTCGGCATTGTGCATTTTCTATTTAATTCCGATGCAATTTCTTTGTTTCATCGTCAATAAGAAGGTACAAGGGACCTGCTGCAGCCATGCTTAAAATCTTGAAAAAGGTCGAAGGGATATAGTAAACCTGGAGTGAAGCATCGGAATCTATAACTAGTGTCACAGGAATGGTTCAAACCATAGTCAGTAAGAACAGTCAGTCTTCCTGTACTTAAGTCGGCATTGTGCCTTTTGTATTTAATTCCGATGCAATTTCCATGTGTTTCATCGTCAATAAGAAGGTCCAAGGGATACAGTAAACCTGAAGTGAAGCATCAGTATCTATAACTAGTGTCACAGGAGTGGTCAAAACATATTCAGTAAGAAGAGTCAGTCTTCTTGTACTCATGTCGGCATTCTGCCGTTTGTTTTTAATTCCGATGCAATTACTGTGTTTCATCGTCAATAAGAAGGTCCAAGGGATACAGTAAACCTGAAGTGAACCAGCGGAATCTGTAACTAGTGTCACATGAATGGTTCAAAACATAGTCAGTTAGAAGAGTCAGTTTTCTTGCACATGAGTCGCCATTGTGCCTTTTGTATTTATTTCCGATGCAATTTCTGTGTATCATCGTCAATAAGAAGGTCCATTTGATACAGTAAACACGGAGTGAAGCATCGGAATCTATAACTAGTGTCACATGCATGGTTCAAAACATAGACAGTAAGAAGAGTCAGTTTTTTTGTACTTAATTCAGCATTGTGCCTTTTGCATTTAATTCCGATGCAATGTCTGTGTTCCATCGTCAATAAGAAGGTCAGAGGGATACAGTAAACCTGAAGTGAAGCATCGGAATCTAAAACTAGTGTCACAGGAATGGTTCAAATCGTAGACAGTAGGAAGAGTCAGTCTTCTTATACTTAAGTCTTCTTTGTGCCTTTTGTATTTAATTCCGATTCATTTCTGTGTTTCATTGTCAATAAGTAGGTCCAAGGGATCCAGTAAACCTGAAGTGGAGCACCGGAATCTATAACTAGTGTCATAGGAATGGATCAAAACATAGTCAGTAAGAAGAGTCGGTCTTCTTGTACTGAAGTCGCCATTGTGCCTTTTGTATTAAATTCCGATGCAATTTCTGTGTTTCATCGTCAATAAGAAGGTCCAAAGGATACAGTAAACCTGGAGTGAAGGTTCGGAATCTATAACTAGTGTCAAAGGAATGGTTCAAAACATAGACAGTAAGAAGAGTCGGTCTTCTTGTACTTAATTCGGCACTGTGCCTTTTGGATTTAATTCCGATGCAATATCTGTGTTTCATCGTCAATAAGAAGGTCAGAGGGATACAGTAAACCTGAAGTGAATCAACGGAATCTATAAGTAGTGTCACAGGAATGGTTCAAACCATAGTCAGTAAGAACAGTCAGTCTTCCTGTACTTAAGTCGGCATTGTGCCTTTTGTATTTAATTCCGATGCAATTTCTGTGTGTTTCATCGTCAATAAGAAGGTCCAAGGGATACAGTAAACCTGAAGTGAAGCATCGAAATCTATAACTAGTGTCACAGGAATGGTTCAAAACATAGACAGTAGGGAGAGTCAGTCTTCTTGTACTTAAGTCGGCATTGTGCCTTTTGTATTTAATTCCGATGCAATTTCTGTGTTTCATCGTCAATAAGAAAAGCAGAGGGGTGCAGTAAACCTGAAGTGAAGCATCGGAATCTATAACAAGTGTCACAGGAATGGTTTAAAACATAGACAGTAGGAAGAGTCAGACTTCTTGTACTTAAGTCGGCATTTTGCTTTTTCTATTTAATTCCGATGCAATTTCTGTGTTTCATCTTCAATAAGGAGGTCCAAGGGATACAGTAAACCTGAAGTGAATCATCAGAGTCTATAACTAGTGTCACAGGAGTGGTTCAAAACGTAGACAGTGGGAAGAGTCAGTCTTCTTGTACTTAAGTCGGCATTGTGCCTTTTCTAATTAATTCCGATGCAATTTCTGTGTTTCATTGTCAATAAGTAGGTCCTAGGTACCCAGTAAACCTGAAGTGAAGCACCGGAATCTATAGCTAGTGTCACAGGAATGGTTCAAAACATAGTCAGTATGAAGAGTCTGTCTTCTTGTACTTAAGTCGCCATTGTGCCTTTTGTATTAAATTCCGATGCAATTTCTGTGTTTCATCGTCAATAAGAAGGTTCAAAGGATACAGAAAACCTGGAGTGAAGCATCGGAATCTAAAACTAGTGTCACAGGAATGGTTCAAAACATAGACAGTAAGAAGAGTCAGTCATCTTGTACTTAATTCGGCACTGTGCCTTTTGGATTTAATTCCGATGCAATATCTGTGTTTCATCGTCAATAAGAAGGTCAGAGGGATACAGTAAACCTGAAGTGAATCATCGGAATCTGTAACTAGTGTCACAGGAATGGTTCAAAACATAGTCAGTAAGAAGAGTCAGTCTTCTTGTACTTAAGTCGGCATTGTGCCATTTGTATTTAATTCCGATGCAATTTCTGTGTTTCATCGTCAATAAGAAGGTCCAAGGGATACAGTAAACCTGAAGTGAAGCATCGAAATCTATAACTAGTGTCACAGGAATGGTTCAAAACATAGACAGAAGAAGAATCAGTCATCTTGTACTTATGTAGGCATTGTGCCTTTTGTATTTAATTCCGGTATAATTTCTGTGTTTCATCGTCAATATGAAGGGCAGAGGGGTGCAGTAAACCTGAAGTGAAGCATCGGAATCTATAACTAGTGTCACAGGAATGGATCAAAGCATAGACAGAAGGAAGAGTCAGTCTTCTTGTACTTAAGTCGGCATTGTGCATTTTCTATTTAATTCCGATGCAATTTCTTTGTTTCATCGTCAATAAGAAGGTCCAAGGGACCTGCTGCAGCCGTGTTTAAAATCTTGAAAAAGGTCCAAGGGATATAGTAAACCTGGAGTGAAGCATCGGAATCTATAACTAGTGTCACAGGAATGGTTCAAAACATAGACAGTAAGAAGAATCAGTCTTCTTGTACTTAAATCGGCATTGTGCCTTTTGTATTTAATTCCGATGCAATTTCTGTGTTTCATCTTTAATAAGAAGATTCAAGGGATACAGTAAACCTGATGTGAAGCATCAGAGTCTATAACCAGTGTCACAGGAATGGTTCAAAACATAGTCAGTAAGAAGAGTCAGACAACTTGTACTTAAGTCGGCATTGTGCCTTTTGTATTTAATTCCGATGCAATATCTGTGTTTCATCGTCAATAAGAAGGTCCAAGGGATACAGTAAACCCGAAGTGAAGCATCGGAATCTATAACTAGTGTCACAGGAGTGGTTCAAAACATAGAGAGTGGGAAGAGTCAGTCTTCTTGTACGTAAGTTGGCATTGTGCATTTTCCATTTAATTCCAATGCAATTTCTGTGTTTCATCGTCAATACGAAGGTCAGAGCGATACAGTAAACCTGAAGTGAAGCATCGGAATCTATAACTAGTGTCACAGGAATGGTTCAAATCATACACAGTAGGATGAGTCAGTCTTGTTGCACTTAAGTCGGCATTGTGTATTTTCTATTTAATTCCGATGAATTTCTGTGTTTCATCGTCAATAAGAAGGTCCAAGGGATATAGTAAACCTGGAGTGAAGCATCGGAATCTATAACTAGTGTCACAGGAATGGTTCAAAACATAGACAGTAAGAAGAGTCAGTCTTCTTGTACTTAAGTCGGCATTGTGCCTTTTATTATTTAATTCCGATGCAATTTCTGTGTTTCATCGTCAATAAGACGGTCAGAGGGATACAATAAACCTGAAGTGAAGCATCGGAATTTAAAACTAGTGTCACAGGAATGGTTCAAATCGTAGACAGTAGGAAGAGTCAGTCTTCTTGTACTTAAGTCTGCTTGTGCCTTTTGGATTTAATTCCGATGCAATATCTGTGTTTCATCGTCAATAAGAAGGTCAGAGGGATACAGTAAACCTGAAGTGAATCAACGGAATCTATAAGTAGTGTCACAGGAATGGTTCAAACCATAGTCAGTAAGAACAGTCAGTCTTCCTGTACTTAAGTCGGCATTGTGCCTTTTGTATTTAATTCCGATGCAATTTCTGTGTGTTTCATCGTCAATAAGAAGGTCCAAGGGATACAGTAAACCTGAAGTGAAGCATCGAAATCTATAACTAGTGTCACAGGAATGGTTCAAAACATAGACAGTAGGGAGAGTCAGTCTTCTTGTACTTAAGTCGGCATTGTGCCTTTTGTATTTAATTCCGATGCAATTTCTGTGTTTCATCGTCAATAAGAAAAGCAGAGGGGTGCAGTAAACCTGAAGTGAAGCATCGGAATCTATAACAAGTGTCACAGGAATATTTTAAAACATAGACAGTAGGAAGAGTCAGACTTCTTGTACTTAAGTCGGCATTTTGCTTTTTCTATTTAATTCCGATGCAATTTCTGTGTTTCATCTTCAATAAGGAGGTCCAAGGGATACAGTAAACCTGAAGTGAAGCATCAGAGTCTATAACTAGTGTCACAGGAGTGGTTCAAAACGTAGACAGTGGGAAGAGTCAGTCTTCTTGTACTTAAGTCGGCATTGTGCCTTTTCTAATTAATTCCGATGCAATTTCTGTGTTTCATTGTCAATAAGTAGGTCCTAGGTACCCAGTAAACCTGAAGTGAAGCACCGGAATCTATAGCTAGTGTCACAGGAATGGTTCAAAACATAGTCAGTATGAAGAGTCTGTCTTCTTGTACTTAAGTCGCCATTGTGCCTTTTGTATTAAATTCCGATGCAATTTCTGTGTTTCATCGTCAATAAGAAGGTTCAAAGGATACAGAAAACCTGGAGTGAAGCATCGGAATCTAAAACTAGTGTCACAGGAATGGTTCAAAACATAGACAGTAAGAAGAGTCAGTCATCTTGTACTTAATTCGGCACTGTGCCTTTTGGATTTAATTCCGATGCAATATCTGTGTTTCATCGTCAATAAGAAGGTCAGAGGGATACAGTAAACCTGAAGTGAATCATCGGAATCTGTAACTAGTGTCACAGGAATGGTTCAAAACATAGTCAGTAAGAAGAGTCAGTCTTCTTGTACTTAAGTCGGCATTGTGCCATTTGTATTTAATTCCGATGCAATTTCTGTGTTTCATCGTCAATAAGAAGGTCCAAGGGATACAGTAAACCTGAAGTGAAGCATCGAAATCTATAACTAGTGTCACAGGAATGGTTCAAAACATAGACAGAAGAAGAATCAGTCATCTTGTACTTATGTAGGCATTGTGCCTTTTGTATTTAATTCCGGTATAATTTCTGTGTTTCATCGTCAATATGAAGGGCAGAGGGGTGCAGTAAACCTGAAGTGAAGCATCGGAATCTATAACTAGTGTCACAGGAATGGATCAAAACATAGACAGAAGGAAGAGTCAGTCTTCTTGTACTTAAGTCGGCATTGTGCATTTTCTATTTAATTCCGATGCAATTTCTTTGTTTCATCGTCAATAAGAAGGTCCAAGGGACCTGCTGCAGCCGTGTTTAAAATCTTGAAAAAGGTCCAAGGGATATAGTAAACCTGGAGTGAAGCATCGGAATCTATAACTAGTGTCACAGGAATGGTTCAAAACATAGACAGTAAGAAGAATCAGTCTTCTTGTACTTAAGTCGGCATTGTGCCTTTTGTATTTAATTCCGATGCAATTTCTGTGTTTCATCTTTAATAAGAAGATTCAAGGGATACAGTAAACCTGATGTGAAGCATCAGAGTCTATAACCAGTGTCACAGGAATGGTTCAAAACATAGTCAGTAAGAAGAGTCAGACAACTTGTACTTAAGTCGGCATTGTGCCTTTTGTATTTAATTCCGATGCAATATCTGTGTTTCATCGTCAATAAGAAGGTCCAAGGGATACAGTAAACCTGAAGTGAAGCATCGGAATCTATAACTAGTGTCACAGGAGTGGTTCAAAACATAGAGAGTGGGAAGAGTCAGTCTTCTTGTACGTAAGTTGGCATTGTGCATTTTCCATTTAATTCCGATGCAATTTCTGTGTTTCATCGTCAATACGAAGGTCAGAGCGATACAGTAAACCTGAAGTGAAGCATCGGAATCTATAACTAGTGTCACAGGAATGGTTCAAATCATACACAGTAGGATGAGTCAGTCTTGTTGCACTTAAGTCGGCATTGTGTATTTTCTATTTAATTCCGATGAATTTCTGTGTTTCATCGTCAATAAGAAGGTCCAAGGGATATAGTACACCTGGAGTGAAGCATCGGAATCTATAACTAGTGTCACAGGAATGGTTCAAAACATAGACAGTAAGAAGAGTCAGTCTTCTTGTACTTAAGTCGGCATTGTGCCTTTTATTATTTAATTCCGATGCAATTTCTGTGTTTCATCGTCAATAAGGCGGTCAGAGGGATACAATAAACCTGAAGTGAAGCATCGGAATTTAAAACTAGTGTCACAGGAATGGTTCAAATCGTAGACAGTAGGAAGAGTCAGTCTTCTTGTACTTAAGTCGGCTTGTGCCTTTTGGATTTAATTCCGATGCAATTTCTGTGTTTCATCGTCAATAAGAGGGTCCAAAGGATACAGTAAACCTGGAGTGAAGCATCGGAATTTATAATTAGTGTCACAGGAATGGTTCAAAACATAGATAGTAAGAAGAGTCAGTCTTCTTGTACTTAATTCGGCACTGTGCCTTTTGGATTTAATTCCGATGCAATTTCTGTGTTTCATCGTCAATAAGAAGGTCAGAGGGATACAGTAAACCTAAAGTGAAGCATCAGAATCTGAACTAGTGTCACAGGAATGGTTCAAAACATAGTCATTAAGAAGAGTCAGTCTTCCTGTACTTAAGTAAGCATTGTGCCTCTTGTATTTAATTCCGATGCAATTTCTGTGTTTCAGCGTCAATAAGAAGGTCCAAGGGATACAGTAAACCTGAAGTGAAGCATCGAAATCTATAACTAGTATCACAGATGTGGTTCAAAACATAGACAGTAAGCAGGGTCAGTCTTCTTGTACTTAAGTCGGCATTGTGCATTTTGTATTTAATTCCGATGCAACTCCCGTGTTTCATCGTCAATAAGAAGGGCAGAGGGATACAGGTAACCTGAAATGAAGCATCAGAATCTATGACTAGTGTCACAGGAACGGTTCAAACATAGACAGTAGGAAGAGTCAGTCTTCTTGTACGTAAGTCGGCATTGTGCATTTTCTAATTAATTCCGATGCTTTGTATTTAATTTCGATGCAATTTCTGTGTTTTATCGTCAATAAGAAGGTCCAAGGGATACAGTAAACCTGGAGTGAAGCATCAGAATCTGTAACTAGTGTCACAGGAATGGTTCAAAGCATAGACAGTAAGAAGAGTCAGTCTTCTTGTACTTAAGTCGGCATTGTGCCTTTTTTATTTAATTCCGATGCAATTTCTGTGTTTCATCGTCAATAAGAAGGTCCAAGGGATACAGTAAACCTGGAGTGAAGCATCGGAATCTATAACTAGTGTCACAGGGATGGTTCAAAGCATAGACAGTAAGAAGATTCAGTATTCTTTTACTCAAGTCGGCATTGTGCCTTTTGTATTTCATTCCGATGCAATTTCTTTGTTTCATCGTCAATAAGTAGGTCCAAGGGATCCACTAAACCTGAAGTGAAGCACCGGAATCTATAAGTAGTGTCACGGGATGGTTCAAAACATAGTCAGTAAGAAGAGTCAGTCTTCTTGTACATAAGTCGCCATTGTGCCTTTTGTATTTAATTCCGAAGCAATTTCTGTGTTTCATCGTCAATAAGAAGGTCCAAGGGATACAGTAAACCTGGAGTGAAGCATCGGAATCTATAACTAGTGTCTCATGGATGGTTCAAAACATAGACAGTAAGAAGAGTCAGAATTCTTGTACTTAATTCGGCATTGTGCCTTTTGTATTTAATTCCGATGCAATTTCTGTGTTTAATCTTCAGTAAGAAGGTCCAAGGGATACAGTAAACATGAAGTGAAGCATCGGAGTCTATAACTAGAGTCACAGGAATGGTTCAAAACAGAGTCAGTAAGAGGAGTCAGCCTTCTTGTACTTAAGTCGGCATTGTGCATTTTGTATTTAATTCCGATGCAATATCTGTGTTTCATCGACAATAAGAAGGTCCAAGTGATACAGTTAACCTGAAGTGAAGCATCGGAATCTATAACTAGTGTCACAGGAATGGTTCAAAACATAGACAGTGGGAAGAGGCAGTCTTCTTGTACTTAAGTCGGCATTGTGCCTTTTCTATTTAATTCCGATGCAATATCTGAGTTTCATCGTCAATAAGAAGGTCAGAGGGATACAGTAAACCTGAAGTGAAGCTTTGGAATCCATAACTAGTGTCACAGGAATGGTTCAAAACATAGACAGTAGGAAGAGTCAGTCCTGTTGTACTTAAGTCGGCATTGTGCGTTTTGTATTTAATTCCGACGCAATTTCTGTGTTTCATCGTCAATAAGAAGGTCCAAGGGATATAGTAAACCAGGAGTGAAGCATCGGAATCTATAACTAGTGTCACAGGAATGGTTCAAAGCAATGACAGTGGGAAGAGTCAGTCTTCTTGGACTTAAGTCGGCATTGTGCCTTTTGAATTTAATTCCGATGCAATTTCTGTGTTTCATCGCAACAAGAAGGTCAGAGGGATACAGTAAACCTGAAGTGAAGCATCGGAATCTAAAACTAGTGTCACAGGAATGGTTCAAAACATAGACAGTAAGAAGAGTCAGTCTTCTTGTACTTAATTCGGCACTGTGCCTTTTGGATATAATTCCGATGCAATATCTGTGTTTCATCGTCAATAAGAAGGTCAGAGGGATACAGTAAACCTGAAGTGAATCATCGGAATCTGTAACTAGTGTCACAGGAATGGTTCAAAACATAGTCAGTAAGAAGAGTCAGTCTTCTTGTACTTAAGTCGGCATTGTGCAATTTGTATTTAATTCCGATGCAATTTCTGTGTTTCATCGTCAATAAGAAGGTCCAAGGGATACAGTAAACCTGAAGTGAAGCATCGAAATCTATAACTAGTGTCACAGGAATGGTTCAAAACATAGACAGAAGAAGAATCAGTCATCTTGTACTTATGTAGGCATTGTGCCTTTTGTATTTAATTCCGGTATAATTTCTGTGTTTCATCGTCAATATGAAGGGCAGGGGGGTGCAGTAAACCTGAAGTGAAGCATCGGAATCTATAACTAGTGTCGCAGGAATGGATCAAAGCATAGACAGAAGGAAGAGTCAGTCTTCTTGTACTTAAGTCGGCATTGTGCATTTTCTATTTAATTCCGATGCAATTTCTTTGTTTCATCGTCAATAAGAAGGTCCAAGGGACCTGCTGCAGCCATGTTTAAAATCTTGAAAAAGGTCCAAGGGATATAGTAAACCTGGAGTGAAGAATCGGAATCTATAACTAGTGTCACAGGAATGGTTCAAAACATAGACAGTAAGAAGAATCAGTCTTCTTGTACTTAAGTCGGCATTGTGCCTTTTGTATTTAATTCCGATGCAATTTCTGTGTTTCATCTTTAATAAGAAGATTCAAGGGATACAGTAAACCTGAAGTGAAGCATCAGAGTCTATAACCAGTGTCACAGGAATGGTTCAAAACATAGTCAGTAAGAAGAGTCAGACAACTTGTACTTAAGTCGGCATTGTGCCTTTTGTATTTAATTCCGATGCAATATCTGTGTTTCATCGTCAATAAGAAGGTCCAAGGGATACAGTAAACCTGAAGTGAAGCATCGGAATCTATAACTAGTGTCACAGGAGTGGTTCAAAACATAGAGAGTGGGAAGAGTCAGTCTTCTTGTACGTAAGTTGGCATTGTGCATTTTCCATTTAATTCCGATGCAATTTCTGTGTTTCATCGTCAATACGAAGGTCAGAGCGATACAGTAAACCTGAAGTGAAGCATCGGAATCTATAACTAGTGTCACAGGAATGGTTCAAATCATACACAGTAGGATGAGTCAGTCTTGTTGCACTTAAGTCGGCATTGTGCATTTTCTATTTAATTCCGATGAATTTCTGTGTTTCATCGTCAATAAGAAGGTCCAAGGGATATAGTAAACCTGGAGTGAAGCATCGGAATCTATAACTAGTGTCACAGGAATGGTTCAAAACATAGACAGTAAGAAGAGTCAGTCTTCTTGTACTTAAGTCGGCATTGTGCCTTTTATTATTTAATTCCGATGCAATTTCTGTGTTTCATCGTCAATAAGACGGTCAGAGGGATACAATAAACATGAAGTGAAGCATCGGAATTTAAAACTAGTGTCACAGGAATGGTTCAAATCGTAGAGAGTAGGAAGAGTCAGTCTTCTTGTACTTAAGTCGGCTTGTGCCTTTTGGATTTAATTCCGATGCAATTTCTGTGTTTCATCGTCAATAAGAGGGTCCAAAGGATACAGTAAACCTGGAGTGAAGCATCGGAATTTATAATTAGTGTCACAGGAATGGTTCAAAACATAGATAGTAAGAAGAGTCAGTCTTCTTGTACTTAATTCGGCACTGTGCCTTTTGGATTTAATTCCGATGCAATTTCTGTGTTTCATCGTCAATAAGAAGGTCAGAGGGATACAGTAAACCTAAAGTGAAGCATCAGAATCTGAACTAGTGTCACAGGAATGGTTCAAAACATAGTCATTAAGAAGAGTCAGTCTTCCTGTACTTAAGTAAGCATTGTGCCTCTTGTATTTAATTCCGATGCAATTTCTGTGTTTCAGCGTCAATAAGAAGGTCCAAGGGATACAGTAAACCTGAAGTGAAGCATCGAAATCTATAACTAGTATCACAGATGTGGTTCAAATTATAGACAGTAAGCAGGGTCAGTCTTCTTGTACTTAAGTCGGCATTGTGCATTTTGTATTTCATTCCGATGCAACTTCCGTGTTTCATCGTCAATCAGAAGGGCAGAGGGATACAGGTAACCTGAAATGAAGCATCAGAATCTATGACTAGTGTCACAGGAACGGTTCAAACATAGACAGTAGGAAGAGTCAGTCTTCTTGTACGTAAGTCGGCATTGTGCATTTTCTAATTAATTCCGATGCAATTTCTGTGTTTCATCGTCAATAAGAAGGTCCAAGGGATACAGTAAACCTGGAGTGAAGCATCAGAATCTGTAACTAGTGTCACAGGAATGGTTCAAAGCATAGACAGTAAGAAGAGTCAGTCTTCTTGTACTTAAGTCGGCATTGTGCCTTTTTTATTTAATTCCGATGCAATTTCTGTGTTTCATCGTCAATAAGAAGGTCCAAGGGATACAGTAAACCTGGAGTGAAGCATCGGAATCTATAACTAGTGTCACAGGGATGGTTCAAAGCATAGACAGTAAGAAGATTCAGTATTCTTTTACTCAAGTCGGCATTGTGCCTTTTGTATTTCATTCCGATGCAATTTCTTTGTTTCATCGTCAATAAGTAGGTCCAAGGGATCCACTAAACATGAAGTGAAGCACCGGAATCTATAAGTAGTGTCACGGGATGGTTCAAAACATAGTCAGTAAGAAGAGTCAGTCTTCTTGTACATAAGTCGCCATTGTGCTTTTGTATTTAATTCCGAAGCAATTTCTGTGTTTCATCGTCAATAAGAAGGTCCAAGGGATACAGTAAACCTGGAGTGAAGCATCGGAATCTATAACTAGTGTCTCAGGGATGGTTCAAAACATAGACAGTAAGAAGAGTCAGAATTCTTGTACTTAATTCGGCATTGTGCCTTTTGTATTTAATTCCGATGCAATTTCTGTGTTTAATCTTCAGTAAGAAGGTCCAAGGGATACAGTAAACATTAAGTGAAGCATCGGAGTCTATAACTAGAGTCACAGGAATGGTTCAAAACAGAGTCAGTAAGAGGAGTCAGCCTTCTTGTACTTAAGTCGGCATTGTGCATTTTGTATTTAATTCCGATGCAATATCTGTGTTTCATCGTCAATAAGAAGGTCCAAGTGATACAGTTAACCTGAAGTGAAGCATCGGAATCTATAACTAGTGTCACAGGAATGGTTCAAAACATAGACAGTAGGAAGATTCAGTCCTGTTGTACTTAAGTCGGCATTGTGCGTTTTGTATTTAATTCCGATGCAATTTCTGAGTTTCATCGTCAATAAGAAGGTCCAAGGGATATAGTAAACCAGGAGTGAAGCATCGGAATCTATAACTAGTGTCACAGGAATGGTTCAAAGCAATGACAGTGGGAAGAGTCAGTCTTCTTGTACTTAAGTCGGCATTGTGCCTTTTGAATTTAATTCCGATGTAATTTCTGTGTTTCATCGCAACAAGAAGGTCAGAGGGATACAGTAAACCTGAAGTGAAGCATCGGAATCTATAACTAGTGTCACAGGAATGGTTCAAAATATAGACACTAGGAAGAGTCAGTCTTATTGTACTTAAGTCGGCATTGTGCCTTTTGTACTTAATTCCGATGCAATTTCTGTGTTTCATTGTCAATAAGTAGGTCCAAGGGATCCAGTAAACCTGAAGTAGGCACCGGAATCAATAACTAGTGTCACAGGAATGGTTCAAAACGTAGTCAGTAAGAAGAGTCTGTCTTCTTGTACATAAGTCGCCATTGTGCCTTTTGTATTAAATTCCGATGTAATTTCTGTGTTTCATCGTCAATAAGAAGGTCCAAAGGATACAGTAAACCTGGAGTGAAGGTTCGGAAACTATAACTAGTGTCACAGGAATGGTTCAAAACATAGACAGAAGAAGAATCAGTCTTCTTGTACTTAAGTCGGCATTGTGACTTTTGTATTTAATTCCGATGCAATTTCTGTGTTTCATCGTCAATAAGAAGGGCAGAGGGGTGCAGTAAACCTGAAGTGAAGCATCGGAATCTATAACTAGTGTCAGTAGAATGGTTCAAAACGTAGACAGTAGGAAGAGTCAGTCTACTTGTACTTAAGTCGGCATTGTGCATTTTCTATTTAATTCCGATGCAATTTCTGTGTTTCATCGTCAATAAAAAGGTCCAAGGGATATAGTAAACCTGGCGTAAAGCATCGGAATCTATAACTAGTGTCACAGGAATGGTTCAAAACATAGTCAGTAGGAAGAGTCAGTCTTCTTGTACTTAAGTCGGCATTGTGCTTTTTGTATTTAATTCCGATGCAATATCTGTGTATCATCGTCAAGAAGAAGGTCCAAGGGATACAGTAAACCTGAAGCGAAGCATCGGAATCTATAACTAGTGTCACAGGAATGGTTCCAAACATAGACAGTGGGAGGGGTCAGTTTTCTTGTACTTAAGTCGGCATTGAGCCTTTCCTATTTCTTTGAGATGCAATTTCTGTGTTTCATCGTCAATAAGAAGGACAGAGGGATACAGTAAACCTGAAGTGAAGCATCGGAATCTATAACTAGTGTCACAGGAATGGTTCAAAACATAGACAGTAGGAAGGGTCAGTCTTCTTGTACTTAAGTCGGTATTGTGCATTTTCTATTTAATTCCGATGAAATTTCTGTGTTTCATCGTCAATAAGAAGGTCCAATTGATATAGTAAACCTGAAGCGAAGCAACGGAATCTATAACTAGTGTCACAGGAATGGTTCCAAACATAGACAGTGGGAAGAGTCAGTCTTCTTGTACTTAAGTCGGCATTGAGCCTTTCCTATTTCTTTGAGATGCAATTTCTGTGTTTCATCGTCAATGCGAAGGTCAGAAGGATACAGTAAACCTGAAGTGAAGCATCGGAATCTATAACTAGTGTCACAGGAATGGTTCACAACATAGACAGTAGGAAGGGTCAGTCTTCTTGTACTTAAGTCGGCATTGTGCATTTTCTATTTAATTCCGATGCAATTTCTGTGTTTCATCGTCAATGAGAAGGTCTAAGGGATATAGTAAACCTGGAGTGAAGCATCGGAATCTATAACTAGTGTCACAGGAATGGTTCAAAACATAGACAGTGGGAAGAGTCAGTCTTCTTGTACTTAAGTCGGCATTGTGCCTTTTGTATTTAATTCCGATGCAATTTCTGTGTTTCATCGCAACAAGAAGGTCAGAGGGATACAGTAAACCTGAAGTGAAGCATCGGAATTTATAACTAGTGTCACAGGAATGGTTCAAAACATAGACACTAGGAAGAGTCAGTCTTATTGTACTTAAGTCGGCATTGTGCCTTCTGTATTTAATTCCGATGCAATTTCTGTGTTTCATCGTCAATAAGAAGGTCAGAGCTATACAGTAAACCTGAAGTGAAGCATCGGAAACTATAACTAGTGTCACAGGAATGGTTAAACATAGACAGTAAGAAGAGTCAGTCTTCTTGTACTTAAATCGGCATTGTGCCTTTTGTATTTAATTCCGATGCAATTTCTGTGTTTCATCGTCAATAAGAAGGCCCAAGGGATACAGTAAACCTGAAGTGAAGCATCGGAATCTACAACTAGTGTCACAGGAATGGCTCAAAACATAGTCAGTAAGAAGAGTCAGTCTTCTTGTACTTAAGTCGGCATTGTGCCCTTTTGTATTTAATTCTGTTCCAATTTCTGTGTTTCATCGTCAATAAGAAGGTCAGAGGGATACAGTAAACCTGAAGTGAAGCATCGGAATCTAAAACTAGTGTCACAGGAGTGGTTCAAATCGTAGACAGTAGGAAGATTCAGTCTTCTTGTACTTAAGTCGGCATTGTGTCTTTTGTATTTAATTCCAATGCAATTTCTGTGTTTCATTGTCAATAAGTAGGTCCAAGGGATCCAGTAAACCTGAAGTAAAGCATCGGAATCTATAACTAGTGTCACAGGAATGGTTAAACATAGACAGTAAGAAGAGTCAGTCTTCTTGTACTTAAATCGGCATTGTGCCTTTTGTATTTAATTCCGATGCAATTTCTGTGTTTCATCGTCAATAAGAAGGTCCAAGGGATACAGTAAACCTGAAGTGAAGCATCGGAATCTACAACTAGTGTCACAGGATGGGTTCAAAACATAGTCAGTAAGAAGAGTCAGTCTTCTTGTACTTAAGCCGGCATTGTGCCCTTTTGTATTTAATTCTGTTCCAATTTCTGTGTTTCATCGTCAATAAGAAGGTCAGAGGGATACAGTAAACCTGAAGTGAAGCATCGGAATCTGAAACTAGTGTCACAGGAATGGTTCAAATCGTAGACAGTAGGAAGATTCAGCCTTCTTGTACTTAAGTCGGCATTGTGGCTTTTGTATATAATTCCGATGCAATTTCTGTGTTTCATTGTCAATAAGTAGGTCCAAGGGATCCAGTAAACCTGAAGTAAGCACCGGAATCAATAACTAGTGTCACAGGAATGGTTCAAAACTTTGTCAGTAAGAAGAGTCAGTCTTCTTGTACTTAAGTCGCCATTGTGCCTTTTGTATTAAATTCCGATGCAATTTCTGTGTTTCATCGTCAATAAGATGGGCCAAAGGATACAGTAAACCTGGAGTGAAGGTTCGGAATCTATAACTAGTGTCACAGGAATGGTTCAAAACATAGACAGAAGAAGAATCAGTCTTCTTGTACTTAAGTCGGCATTGTGCCTTTTGTATTTAATTCCGATGCAATTTCTGTGTTTCATCGTCAATAAGAAGGGCAGAGGGGTGCAGTAAACCTGAAGTGAAGCATCGGAATCTATAACTAGTGTCACAGGAATGGTTAAAACGTAGACAGTAGGAAGAGTCAGTCTTCTTGTACTTAAGTCGGCATTGTGCATTTTCTATTTAATTCCGACGCAATTTGTGTGTTTCATCGTCAATAAAAAGGTCCAAGGGATATAGTAAACCTGGAGTGAAGCATCGGAATCTATAACTAGTGTCACAGGAATGGTTCAAAACATAGTCAGTAGGAAGAGTGAGTCTTCTTGTACTTAAGTCGGCATTGTGCTTTTTGTATTTAATTCCCATGCAATATATGTGTTTCATCGTTAATAAGAAGGTCCAAGGGATACAGTAAACCTGAAGTGTAGCATCGGAATCTACAACTAGTGTCACAGGAATGGTTCAAAACATAGTCAGTAAGAAGAGTCAGTCTTCTTGTACTTAAGTCGGCATTGTGCCCTTTTGTATTTAATTCTGCTCCAATTTCTGTGTTTCATCGTCAATAAGAAGGTCAGAGGGATACAGTAAACCTGAAGTAAAGCATCGGAATCTATAACTAGTGTCACAGGAATGGTTCCAAACATAGACAGTGGGAAGAGTCAGTCTTCTTGTACTTAAGTCGGCATTGAGCCTTTTCTATTTCTTTGAGGTGCAATTTCTGTGTTTCATCGTCAAGAAGAAGGTCAGAGGGATACAGTAAACCCGAAGTGAAGCATCGGAATCTATAACTTGTGTCACAGGAATGGTTCAAAACATAGTCAGTAAGAAGAGTCAGTCTTCTTGTACTTAAGTCGGCATTGTGCATTTTCTATTTAATTCCGATGCAATTTCTGTGTTTCGTCGTCAATAAGAAGGTCCAAGGGATATAGTAAACCTGGAGTGAAGCATCGAAATCTATAACTAGTGTCACAAGCATGGTTCAAAACATAGACAGTAAGAAGAGTCAGTCTTCTTGTGCTTAATTCGGCATTGTGCCTTTTTTATTTAATTCCGATGCATTTTCTGTGTTTCATCGTCAATAAGACGGTCAGAGGGATACAGTAAACCTGATGTGAAGCATCGGAATCTAAATCTAGTGTCACAGGAATGGTTCAAATCGTAGACAGTAGGAAGAGTCAGTCTTCTTGTACTTCAGTCGGCATTGTGCCTTTTGTATTTAATTCCGTTGCAATTTCTGTGTTTCATTGTTAATAAGTAGTTCCAAGGGATCCAGTAAACATGAAGTGAAGCACCGGAATCTATAACTAGTGTCACAGGAATGGTTCAAAACATAGTCAGTAAGAAGAGTCAGTCTTCTTGTACTTAAGTCGCCATTGTGCCTTTTGTATTACATTCCGATGCAATTTCTGTGTTTCATCGTCAATAAGAAGGTCCAAAGGATACAGAAAACCTGGAGTGAAGCATCGGAATCTACAACTAGTGTCACAGGAATGGTTCAAAACATAGATAGTAAGAAGAGTCAGTCTTCTTGTACTTAAGTCGGCATTGTGCCCTTTTGTATTTAAGTCTGTACCAATTTCGGTGTTTCATCATCAATACGAAGGTCAGAGGGATACAGTAAACCTGAAGTGAAGCATCGGAATCTAAAACTAGTGTCACAGGAGTGGTTCAAATCGTAGACAGTAGGAAGATTCAGTCTTCTTGTACTTAAGTCGGCATTGTGCCTTTTGTATTCAATTCCGAAGCAATTTCTGTGTTTCATTGTCAATAAGTAGGTCCAAGGGATCCAGTAAACCTGAAGTAAGCACCGGAATCAATAACTAGTGTCACAGGAATGGTTCAAAACATAGTCAGTAAGAAGAGTCAGTCTTCTTGTACTTAAGTCGCCATTGTGCCTTTTGTATTAAATTCCGATGCAATTTCTGTGTTTCATCGTCAATAAGAAGGTCCAAAGGAAACAGTAAACCTGGAGTGAAGGTTCGGAATCTATAACTAGTGTCACAGGAATGGTTCAAAACATAGTCAGTAGGAAGAGTCAGTCTTCTTGTACTTAAGTTGGCATTGTGCTTTTTGTATTTAATTCCGATGCAATATCTGTGTTTCATCGTCAATAAGAAGGTCCAAGGGATACAGTAAACCTGAAGCGAAGCATCGGCATCTATAACTAGTGTCACAGGAATGGTTCCAAACATAGACAGTGGGAAGAGTCAGTCTTCTTGTACTTAAGTCGGCATTGAGCCTTTCCTATTTCTTTGAGATGCAATTTCTGTGTTTCATCGTCAATGCGAAGGTCAGAGGGATACAGTAAACCTGAAGTGAAGCATCGGAATCTATAACTAGTGTCAAGGGAATGGTTCAAAACATAGACAGTAGGAAGGGTCAGTCTTCTTGTACTTAAGTCGGCATTGTGCATTTTCAATTTAATTCCGATGCAATTTCTGTGTTTCATCGTCAATAAGAAGGTCCAAGGGATATAGTAAACCTGGAGTGAAGCATCGGAATCTATAACTAGTGTCACAGGAATGGTTCAAAACATAAAGAGTGGGAAGAGTCAGTCTTCTTGTACTTAAGTCGGCATTGTGCCTTTTGTATTTAATTCCGATGCAATTTCTGTGTTTCATCGCAACAAGAAGGTCAGAGGGATACAGTAAACCTGAAGTGAAGCATCGGAATTTATAACTAGTGTCACAGGAATGGTTCAAAGCATAGACACTAGGAAGAGTCAGTCTTATTGTACTTAAGTCGGCATTGTGCATTTTGTATTTAATTCCGATGCAATTTCTGTGTTTCATCGTCAATAAGAAGGTCAGAGCTATACAGTAAACCTGAAGTGAAGCATCGGAATCTATAACTAGTGTCACAGGAATGGTTAAACATAGACAGTAAGAAGAGTCAGTCTTCTTGTACCTAAATCGGCATTGTGCCTTTTGTATTTAATTCCGATGCAATTTCTGTGTTTCATCGTCAATAAGAAGGTCCGAGGGATACAGTAAACCTGAAGTGAAGCATCGGAATCTACAACTAGTGTCACAGGAATGGTTCAAAACATAGTCAGTAAGAAGAGTCAGTCTTCTTGTACTTAAGGCGGCATTGTGCCCTTTTGTATTTAATTCTGTTCCAATTTCTGTGTTTCATCGTCAATAAGAAGGTCAGAGGGATACAGTAAACCTGAAGTGAAGCATCGGAATCTAAAACTAGTGTCACAGGAGTGGTTCAAATCGTAGACAGTGGGAAGATTCAGTCTTCTTGTACTTAAGTCGGCATTGTGTCTTTTGTATTTAATTCCAATGCAATTTCTGTGTTTCATTGGCAATAAGTAGGTCCAAGGGATCCAGTAAACCTGAAGTAAAGCATCGGAATCTATAACTAGTGTCACAGGAATGGTTAAACATAGACAGTAAGAAGAGTCAGTCTTCTTGTACTTAAATCGGCATTGTGCCTTTTGTATTTAATTCCGATGCAATTTCTGTGTTTCATCGTCAATAAGAAGGTCCAAGGGATACAGTAAACCTGAAGTGAAGCATCGGAATCTACAACTAGTGTCACAGGATTGGTTCAAAACATAGTCAGTAAGAAGAGTAAGTCTTCTTGTACTTAAGTCGGCATTGTGCCCTTTTGTATTTAATTCTGTTCCAATTTCTGTGTTTCATCGTCAATAAGAAGGTCAGAGGGATACAGTAAACCTGAAGTGAAGCATCGGAATCTAAAACTACTGTCACAGGAGTGGTTCAAATCGTAGACAGTAGGAAGATTTAGTCTTCTTGTACTTAAGTCGGCATTGTGGCTTTTGTATTTAATTCCGATGCAATTTCTGTGTTTCATTGTCAATAAGTAGGTCCAAGGGATCCAGTAAACCTGAAGTAAGCACCGGAATCAATAACTAGTGTCACAGGAATGGTTCAAAACATAGTCAGTAAGAAGAGTCAGTCTTCTTGTACTTAAGTCGCCATTGTGCCTTTTGTATTAAATTCCGATGCAATTTCTGTGTTTCATCGTCAATAAGAAGGTCGAAAGGATACAGTAAACCTGGAGTGAAGGTTCGGAAACTATAACTAGTGTCACAGGAATGGTTCAAAACATAGACAGAAGAAGAATCAGTCTTCTTGTACTTAAGTCGGCATGGTGCCTTTTGTATTTAATTCCGATGCAATTTCTGTGTTTCATCGTCAATAAGAAGGGCAGAGGGGTGCAGTAAACCTGAAGTGAAGCATCGGAATCTATAACTAGTGTCACAGGAATGGTTCAAAACATAGTCAGTAGGAAGACTCAGTCTTCTTGTACTTAAGTCGGCATTGTGCTTTTTGTATTTAATTCCGATGCAATATCTGTGTTTCATCGTCAATAAGAAGGTCCAAGGGATACAGTAAACCTGAAGCGAAGCATCGGAATCTATAACTAGTGTCACAGGAATGGTTCCAAACATAGACAGTGGGAAGAGTCAGTGTTCTTGTACTTATGTCGGCATTCAGCCTTTCCAATTTCTTTGAGATGCAATTTCTGTGTTTCATCGTCAATAAGAAGGTAAGAGGGATACAGTAAACCTGAAGTGAAGCATCGGAATTTATAACTAGTGTCACAGGAATGGTTCAAAACATAGACAGTAGGAAGGGTCAGTCTTCTTGTACTTAAGTCGGCATTGTGCATTTTCTATTTAATTCCGATGCAATTTCTGTGTTTCATCGTCAATAAGAAGGTCCAACGGATATAGTAAACCTGAAGCGAAGCATCGGAATCTATAACTAGTGTCACAGGAATGGTTCCAAACATAGACAGTGGGAAGAGTCAGTCTTCTTGTACTTACGTCGGCATTGAGCTTTTCCTATTTCTTTGAGATTCAATTTCTGTGTTTCATCGTCAATCAGAAGGTCAGAGGGATACAGTAAACCTGAAGTGAAGCATCGGAATCTATAACTAGTGTCACAGGAATGGTTCAAAACATAGACAGTAGGAAGGGTCAGTCTTCTTGTACTTAAGTCGGCATTGTGCATTTTCTATTTAATTCCGATGCAATTTCTGTGTTTCATCGTCAATAAGAAGGTCCAAGGGATATAGTAAACCTGGAGTGAAGCATCGAAATCTATAACTAGTGTCACAAGCATGGTTCAAAACATAGTCAGTAAGAAGAGTCAGTCTTCTTGTACTTAAGTCGCCATTGTGCCTTTTGTATTACATTCCGATGCAATTTCTGTGTTTCATCGTCAATAAGAAGGTCCAAAGGATACAGAAAACCTGGAGTGAAGCATCGGAATCTACAACTAGTGTCACAGGAATGGTTCAAAACATAGATAGTAAGAAGAGTCAGTCTTCTTGTACTTAAGTCGGCATTGTGCCCTTTTGTATTTAATTCTGTACCAATTTCGGTGTTTCATCATCAATACGAAGGTCAGAGGGATACAGTAAACCTGAAGTGAAGCATCGGAATCTAAAACTAGTGTCACAGGAGTGGTTCAAATCGTAGACAGTAGGAAGATTCAGTCTTCTTGTACTTAAGTCGGCATTGTGCCTTTTGTATTCAATTCCGAAGCAATTTCTGTGTTTCATTGTCAATAGGTAGGTCCAAGGGATCCAGTAAACCTGAAGTAAGCACCGGAATCAATAACTAGTGTCACAGGAATGGTTCAAAACATAGTCAGTAAGAAGAGTCAGTCTTCTTGTACTTAAGTCGCCATTGTGCCTTTTGTATTAAATTCCGATGCAATTTCTGTGTTTCATCGTCAATAAGAAGGTCCAAAGGATACAGTAAACCAGGAGTGAAGGTTCGGAATCTATAACTAGTGTCGCAGGAATGGTTCAAAACATAGTCAGTAGGAAGAGTCAGTCTTCTTGTACTTAAGTCGGCATTGTGCTTTTTGTATTTAATTCCGATGCAATATCTGTGTTTCATCGTTAATAAGAAGGTCCAAGGGATACAGTAAACCTGAAGCGAAGCATCGGCATCTATAACTAGTGTCACAGGAATGGTTCCAAACATAGACAGTGGGAAGAGTCAGTCTTCTTGTACTTAAGTCGGCATTGAGCCTTTCCTATTTCTTTGAGATGCAATTTCTGTGTTTCATCGTCAATGCGAAGGTCAGAGGGATACAGTAAACCTGAAGTGAAGCATCGGAATCTATAACTAGTGTCACAGGAATGGTTCAAAACATAGACAGTAGGAAGGGTCAGTCTTCTTGTACTTAAGTCGGCATTGTGCATTTTCTATTTAATTCCGATGCAATTTCTGTGTTTCATCGTCAATAA
The DNA here is from genome assembly GCF_021461395.2 of Schistocerca americana. Lineage (NCBI taxonomy): Eukaryota > Metazoa > Arthropoda > Insecta > Orthoptera > Acrididae > Schistocerca > Schistocerca americana. Next base: position 30,853,740 of record NC_060121.1, read on the forward strand.
AAAGGTCCAAGGGATATAGTAACCTGGAGTGAAGCATCGGAATCTATAACTAGTGTCACAGGAATGGTTCAAAACATAGACAGTGGGAAGAGTCAGTCTTCTTGTACTTAAGTCGGCATTGTGCCTTTTGTATTTAATTCCGATGCAATTTCTGTGTTTCATCGCAACAAGAAGGTCAGAGGGATACAGTAAACCTGAAGTGAAGCATCGGAATTTATAACTAGTGTCACAGGAATGGTTCAAAACATAGACACTAAGAAGAGTCAGTCTTATTGTACTTAAGTCGGCATTGTGCATTTTGTATTTAATTCCGATGCAATTTCTGTGTTTCATCGTCAATAAGAAGGTCAGAGCTATACAGTAAACCTGAAGTGAAGCATCGGAATCTATAACTAGTGTCACAGGAATGGTTAAACATAGACAGTAAGAAGAGTCAGTCTTCTTGTACTTAAATCGGCATTGTGCCTTTTGTATTTAATTCCGATGCAATTTCTGTGTTTCATCGTCAATAAGAAGGTCCAAGGGATACAGTAAACCTAAGTGAAGCATCGGAATCTACAACTAGTGTCACAGGATTGGTTCAAAACATAGTCAGTAAGAAGAGTCAGTCTTCTTGTACTTAAGTCGGCATTGTGCCCTTTTGTATTTAATTCTGTTCCAATTTCTGTGTTTCATCGTCAATAAGAAGGTCAGAGGGATACAGTAAACCTGAAGTGAAGCATCGGAATCTAAAACTAGTGTCACAGGAGTGGTTCAATTCGTAGACAGTAGGAAGATTCAGTCTTCTTGTACTTAAGTCGGCATTGTGGCTTTTGTATTTAATTCCGATGCAATTTCTGTGTTTCATTGTCAATAAGTAGGTCCAAGGGATCCAGTAAACCTGAAGTAAGCACCGGAATCAATAACTAGTGTCACAGGAATGGTTCAAAACATAGTCAGTAAGAAGAGTCAGTCTTCTTGTACTTAAGTCGCCATTGTGCCTTTTGTATTAAATTCCGATGCAATTTCTGTGTTTCATCGTCAATAAGAAGGTCGAAAGGATACAGTAAACCTGGAGTGAAGGTTCGGAAACTATAACTAGTGTCACAGGAATGGTTCAAAACATAGACAGAAGAAGAATCAGTCTTCTTGTACTTAAGTCGGCATGGTGCCTTTTGTATTTAACTCCGATGCAATTTCTGTGTTTCATCGTCAATAAGAAGGGCAGAGGGGTGCAGTATACCTGAAGTGAAGCATCGGAATCTATAACTAGTGTCACAGGAATGGTTCAAAACATAGTCAGTAGGAAGAGTCAGTCTTCTTGTACTTAAGTCGGCATTGTGCTTTTTGTATTTAATTCCGATGCAATATCTGTGTTTCATCGTCAATAAGAAGGTCCAAGGGATACAGTAAACCTGAAGCGAAGCATCGGAATCTATAACTAGTGTCACAGGAATGGTTCCAAACATAGACAGTGGGAAGAGTCAGTCTTCTTGTACTTAAGTCGGCATTGAGCCTTTCCAATTTCTTTGAGATGCAATTTCTGTGTTTCATCGTCAATAAGAAGGTAAGAGGGATACAGTAAACCTGAAGTGAAGCATCGGAATTTATAACTAGTGTCACAGGAATGGTTTAAAACATAGACAGTAGGAAGGGTCAGTCTTCTTGTACTTAAGTCGGCATTGTGCATTTTCTATTTAATTCCGATGCAATTTCTGTGTTTCATCGTCAATAAGAAGGTCCAACGGATATAGTAAACCTGAAGTGAAGCATCGGAATCTATAACTAGTGTCACAGGAATGGTTCCAAACATAGACAGTGGGAAGAGTCAGTCTTCTTGTACTTACGTCGGCATTGAGCTTTTCCTATTTCTTTGAGATGCAATTTCTGTGTTTCATCGTCAATAAGAAGGTCAGAGGGATACAGTAAACCTGAAGTGAAGCATCGGAATCTATAACTAGTGTCACAGGAAAGGTTCAAAACATAGACAGTAGGAAGGGTCAGTCTTCTTGTACTTAAGTCGGCATTGTGCATTTTCTATTTAATTCCGATGCAATTTCTGTGTTTCATCGTCAATAAGAAGGTACAAGGGATATAGTAAACCTGGAGTGAAGCATCGGAATCTATAACTAGTGTCACAGGAATGGTTCAAAACATAGACAGTGGGAAGAGTCAGTCTTCTTGTACTTAAGTCGGCATTGTGCCTTTTGTATTTAATTCCGATGCAATTTCTGTGTTTCATCGCAGTAAGAAGGTCAGAGGGATACAGTAAACCTGAAGTGAAGGATCGGAATTTATCACTAGTGTCACAGGAATGGTTCAAAACATAGACACTAGGAAGAGTCAGTCTTATTGTACTTAAGTCGGCATTGTGCCTTTTGTATTTAATTCCGATGCAATTTCTGTGTTTCATCGTCAATACGAAGGTCAGAGCTATACAGTAAACATGAAGTGAAGCATCGGAATCTATAACTAGTGTCACAGGAATGGTTAAACATAGACAGTAAGAAGAGTCAGTCTTCTTGTACTTAAATCGGCATTGTGCCTTTTGTATTTAATTCCGATGCAATTTCTGTGTTTCATTGTCAATAAGTAGGTCCAAGGGATCCAGTAAACCTGAAGTAAGCACCGGAATCAATAACTAGTGTCACAGGAATGGTTCAAAACATAGTCAGTAAGAAGAGTCAGTCTTCTTGTACTTAAGTCGCCATTGTGCCTTTTGTATTAAATTCCGATGCAATTTCTGTGTTTCATCGTCAATAAGATGCGCCAAAGGATACAGTAAACCTGGAGTGAAGGTTCGGAATCTATAACTAGTGTCACAGGAATGGTTCAAAACATAGACAGAAGAAGAATCAGTCTTCTTGTACTTAAGTCGGCATTGTGCCTTTTGTATTTAATTCCGATGTAATTTCTGTGTTTCATCGTCAATAAGAAGGGCAGAGGGGTGCAGTAAACCTGAAGTGAAGCATCGGAATCTATAACTAGTGTCACAGGAATGGTTAAAACGTAGACAGTAGGTAGAGTCAGTCTTCTTGTACTTAAGTCGGCATTGTGCATTTTCTATTTAATTCCGATGCAATTTGTGTGTTTCATCGTCAATAAAAAGGTCCAAGGGATATAGTAAACCTGGAGTGAAGCATCGGAATCTATAACTAGTGTCACAGGAATGGTTCAAAACATAGTCAGTAGGAAGAGTCAGTCTTCTTGTACTTAAGTCGGCATTGTGCTTTTTGTATTTAATTCCGATGCAATATCTGTGTTTCATCGTTAATAAGAAGGTCCAAGGGATACAGTAAACCTGAAGTGAAGCATCGGAATCTACAACTAGTGTCACAGGAATGGTTCAAAACATAGTCAGTAAGAAGAGTCAGTCTTCTTGTACTTAAGTCGGTATTGTGCCCTTTTGTATTTAATTCTGCTCCAATTTCTGTGTTTCATCGTCAATAAGAAGGTCAGAGGGATACAGTAAACCTGAAGTGAAGCATCGGAATCTATAACTAGTGTCACAGGAATGGTTCCAAACATAGACAGTGGGAAGAGTCAGTCTTCTTGTACTTAAGTCGGCATTGAGCCTTTTCTATTTCTTTGAGGTGCAATTTCTGTGTTTCATCGTCAAGAAGAAGGTCAGAGGGATACAGTAAACGCGAAGTGAAGCATCGGAATCTATAACTAGTGTCACAGGAATGGTTCAAAACATAGTCAGTAGGAAGAGTCAGTCTTCTTGTACTTAAGTCGGCATTGTGCATTTTCTATTTAATTCCGATGCAATTTCTGTGTTTCATCGTCAATAAGAAGGTCCAAGGGATATAGTTAACCTGGAGTGAAGCATCGAAATCTATAACTAGTGTCACAAGCATGGTTCAAAACATAGACAGTAAGAAGAGTCAGTCTTCTTGCGCTTAATTCGGCATTGTGCCTTTTTTATTTAATTCCGATGCATTTTCTGTGTTTCATCGTCAATAAGACGGTCAGAGGGATACAGTAAACCTGATGTGAAGCATCGGAATCTAAATCTAGTGTCACAGGAATGGTTCAAGTCGTAGACAGTAGGAAGAGTCGATCTTCTTGTACTTCAGTCGGCATTGTGCCTTTTGTATTTAATTCCGTTGCAATTTCTGTGTTTCATTGTTAATAAGTAGTTCCAAGGGATCCAGTAAACCTGAAGTGAAGCACCGGAATCTATAACTAGTGTCACAGGAATGGTTCAAAACATAGTCAGTAAGAAGAGTCAGACTTCTTGTACTTAAGTCGGCATTGTGCCCTTTTGTATTTAATTCTGTACCAATTTCGGTGTTTCATCGTCAATACGAAGGTCAGAGGGATACAGTAAACCTGAAGTGAAGCATCGGAATCTAAAACTAGTGTCACAGGAGTGGTTCAAATCGTAGACAGTAGGAAGATTCAGTCTTCTTGTACTTAAGTCGGCATTGTGCCTTTTGTATTCAATTCCGAAGCAATTTCTGTGTTTCATTGTCAATAAGTAGGTCCAAGGGATCCAGTAAACCTGAAGAAAGCACCGGAATCAATAACTAGTGTCACAGGAATGGTTCAAAACATAGTCAGTAAGAAGAGTCAGTCTTCTTGTACTTAAGTCGCCATTGTGCCTTTTGTATTAAATTCCGGTGCAATTTCTGTGTTTCATCGTCAATAAGAAGGTCCAAAGGATACAGTAAACCTGGAGTGAAGGTTCGGAATCTATAACTAGTGTCACAGGAATGGTTCAAAACATAGACAGAAGAAGAATTAGTCTTCTTGTACTTAAGTCGGCATTGTGCCTTTTGTACTTAATTCCGATGCAATTTATGTGTTTCGTCGTCAATAAGAAAGGCAGAGGGGTGCAGTAAAGCTGAAGTGAAGCATCGGAATCTATAACTAGTGTCACAGGAATGGTTCAAAACGTAGACAGTAGGAACAGTCAGTCTTCTTGTACTTAAGTCGGCATTGTGCATTTTCTATTTAATTCCGATGCAATTTGTGTGTTTCATCGTCAATAAGAAGGTCCAAGGGATATAGTAAACCTGGAGTGAAGCATCGGAATCTATAACTAGTGTCACAGGAATGGTTCAAAACATAGACTGTAAGAAGAGTCAGTCTTTTTGTACTTAAGTCGGCATTGTGAATTTTGTATTTAATTCCGATGCAATTTCTGTGTTTCATCTTCAATAAGAAGGTCCAAGGGATACAGTAAACTTGAAGTGAAGCATCAGAGTCTATAACTAGTGTCACAGGAATGGTTCAAAACATTGTCAGTAAGAAGAGTGAGTCTTCTTGTACTTAAGTCGGCATTGTGCTTTTTGTATTTAATTCCGATGCAATATCTGTGTTTCATCGTCAATAAGAAGGTCCAAGGGATACAGTAAACCTGAAGCGAAGCATCGGAATCTATAACTAGTGTCACAGGAATGGTTCCAAACATAGTCAGTAAGAAGAGTCAGTCTTCTTGTACTTAAGTCGCCATTGTGCCTTCTGTATTAATTTCCGATGCAATTTGTGTGTTTCATCGTCAATAAGAAGGTCCAAAGGATACAGAAAACCTGGAGTGAAGCATCGGAATCTACAACTAGTGTCACAGGAATAGTTCAAAACATAGACAATGGGAAGAGTCAGTCTTCTTGTACTTATGTCGGCATTGTGCCTTTCCTATTTCTTTGACATGCAATTTCTGTGTTTCATCGTCAGTAAGAAGGTCAGAGGGATACAGTAAACCTGAAGTGAAGCATCGGAATCTATAACTAGTGTCACACGAATGGTTCAAAACATAGACAGTAGGAAGGGTCAGTCTTCTTGTACTTAAGTCGGCATTTTGCATTTTCTAATTAATTCCGATGCAATTTCTGTGTTCCATCGTCAATAAGAAGGTCCATGGGATATAGTAAACCTGGAGTGAAGCATCGGAATCTATAACTAGTGTCACAAGAATGGTTCAAAACATAGACAGTAAGAAGAGTCAGTCTTCTTGTACTTAAGTCGGCATTGTGCCTTTTGTATTTAATTCCGAAGCAATTTCTGTGTTTCATTGTCAATAAGTAGGTCCAAGGGATCCAGTAAACCTGAAGTAAGCACCGGAATCAATAACTAGTGTCACAGGAATGGTTCAAAACATAGTCACTAAGAAGAGTCAGTCTTCTTGTACTTAAGTTGGCATTGTGCTTTTTGTATTTAATTCCGATGCAATATCTGTGTTTCATCGTAAATAAGAAGGTCCAAGGGATACAGTAAACCTGAAGCGAAGCATCGGAATCTATAACTAGTGTCACAGGAATGGTTCCAAACATAGACAGTGGGAAGAGTCAGTCTTCTTGTACTTATGTCGGCATTGTGCCTTTCCTACTTCTTTGACATGCAATTTCTGTGTTTCATCGTCAATAAGAAGGTCAGAGGGATACAGTAAACCTGAAGTGAAGCATCGGAATCTATAACTAGTGTCACAGGAATGGTTCAAAATATAGACAGTAGGAAGGGTCAGTCTTCTTGTACTTAAGTCGGCATTTTGCATTTTCTAATTAATTCCGATGCAATTTCTGTGTTTCATCGTCAATAAGAAGGTCCATGGGATATAGTAAACCTGGAGTGAAGCATCGGAATCTATAACTAGTGTCACAAGAATGGTTCAAAACATAGACAGTAAGAAGAGTCAGTCTTCTTGTACTTAATTCGGCATTGTGCCTTTTTTATTTAATTCCGATGCATTTTCTGTGTTTCATCGTCAATAAGACGGTCAGAGGGATACAGTAAACCTGAAGTGAAGCATTGGAATCTAAATCTAGTGTCACAGGAATGGTTCAAATCGTAGACACTAGGAAGAGTCAGTCTTCTTGTACTTCAGTCGGCATTGTGCCTTTTGTATTTAATTCCGTTGCAATTTCTCTGTTTCATTGTCAATACGTAGTTCCAAGGGAGCCAGTAAACCTGAAGTGAAGCACCGGAATCTATAACTAGTGTCACAGGAATCGTTCAAAACATAGTCAGTAAGAAGAGTCAATCTTCTTGTACTTAAGTCGCCATTGTGCATTTTGTATTAAATTCCGATGCAATTTCTGTGATTCATCGTCAATAAGAAGGTCCAAAGGATACAGAAATCCTGGAGTGAAGCATCGGAATCTATAACTAGTGTCACAGGAATGGTTCAAAACATAGATGGTAAGAAGAGTCAGTCTTCTTGTACTTAATTCGGCACTGTGCCTTTTGGATTTAATTCCGATGCAATTTCTGTGTTTCATTTTCAATAAGAAGGTCCAAGGGATACAGTAAACCTGAAGTGAAGCATCAGAGTCTATAACTAGTGTCACAGGAATGGTTCAAAACATAGTCAGTAAGAAGAGTCAGTCTTCTTGTACTTAAGGCGGCATTGTGCTTTCTGTATTTAATTCCGATGCAATATCTGTGTTTCATCGTCAATAAGAAGGTCCAAAGGATACAGTAAACCTGAAGGGAAGCATCGGAATCTATAACTAGTGTCACAGGAATGGTTCAAAACATAGACAGTGGGAAGAGTCAGTCTTCTTGTACTTAAGTCGGCATTGTGCCTTTTCTATTTAACTCCGATGCAATTTCTGTGTTTCATCGTCAATAAGAAGGTCAGAATGATACAGTAAAGCTAAAGTGGAGCATCGGAATCTATAACTAGTGTCACGGGAATGGTTCAAAACATAGACAGTAGGAAGAGTCAGTCTTCTTGCACTTAAGTCGGCATTGTGCATTTTTTATTTAATTCCGATGCAATTTCTGTGTTTCATCGTCAATAAGAAGGTCCATGGGATACAATTAACCTGGAGTGAAGCATTGGAATCTATAACTAGTGTCACAGGAATGGTTCAAAACATAGACAGTAAGAAGAGTCAGTCTTCTTGTACTTCAGTCGGCATTGTGCCTTTTTTATTTAATTCCGATGCAATTTCTGTGTTTCATAGTCAATATGAAGGTCCACAGGCTACAGTAAACCTGGAGTGAAGTATCGGTATCTATAACTAGTGTCACAGGAATGGTTCAAAACATAGACAGTAAGAAGAGTCAGTCTTCTTGTACTTAATTCGGCACTGTGCTTTTTGGATTTAATTGCGATGCAATTTCTGTGTTTCATCGTCAATAAGAAGGTCAGAGGGATACAGTAAAACTGAAGTGAATCATCGGAATCTATAACTAGTGTCATAGGAAAGGTTAAAAAAATAGTCAGTAAGAGGAGTCAGTCTTGTAGTACTTCAGTCGGCATTGTGCCTTTTGTATTTAATTCCGATGCAATTTCTGTGTTTCATCGTCAATAAGAAGGTCCAAGGGATACAGTAAACCTGAAGTGAAGCATCGAAATCTATAACTAGTGTCACGGGAATGGTTCAAAACATAGACAGAAGATGAATCAGTCTTCTTGTACTTAAGTCGGCATTGTGCATTTTCTATTAAATTCCGATGCAACTTCTGTGTTTCATCGTCGATAAGAAGGTCCAAGGGATATAGTAAACCTTGAGTGAAGCATCGGAATCTATATCTAGTGTCACAGGAATGGTTCAAAACATACTTAGTGGGAAGAGTCAGTCTTCTTGTACTTAAGTCGGCATTGTGCCTTTTCTATTTAATTCCGATGCAATTACTGTGTTTCATCGTCAATAAGAAGGTCAGAGGGATACAGTAAACCTGAAGTGAAGCATCGGAATCTATAACTAGTGTCACAGGAATGGTTCAAAATTTAGACAGTTGGAAGAGTCATTCTTCATCTACTTAAGTCGGCATTGTACATTTTCTATTTAATTCCGATGCAATTTCTGTGTTTCATCGTCAATAAGAAGGTCCAAGGGATATAGTAAACCTGGAGTAAAGCATCGGAATCTATAACTAGTGTCACAGGAATGGTTCAAAACATAGACAGTAAGAAGAGTCAGTCTTCTTGTACTTAAGTCGGCATTGTGCCTTTTTTATTTAATTCCGATGCAATTTCTAAGTTTCATCGTCAATAAGAAGGTCCAAGGTATACAGTAAACCTGGAGTGTAGCATCGGAATCTATAACTAGTGTCACAGGAATGGTACAAAACATCGACAGTAAGAAGAGTCAGTCTTCTAGTACTTAATTCGGCATTGTTCCTTCAGTATTTAATTCCGATGCAATTTCTGTGTTACATCGTTAATAAGAAGGTCAGAGGGATACAGTAAACCTGAAGTGAAGCATCGGAATCTATAACTAGTGTCACAGGAATGGTTCAAAACATAGTCAGTAAGAAGAGTCAGTCTTCTTGTACCTAAGTCGGCATTGTGCCGTTTGTATTTCATTCCGATGCAATTTTTGTGTTTCATCGTCAACAAGAAGTTCCAAGGGATACAGTACACCTGAAGTGAAGCATCGGAATCTATAACTAGTGTCACAGGATTGGTTCAGAACATAGACAGTAGGAAGAGTCAGTCTTCTTGTACTTAAGTTGGCATTATGCCTTTTGTATTTAATTCCGATGCAATTTTTGTGTTGTCTCGTCAACAAGAAGCTCCAAGGGATACAGTACACCTGAAGTGTAGCATCGGAATCTATAACTGGTGTCACAGGATTGGTTAAAAACATAGAGAGTAGGAAGAGTCAGCCTTCTTGTACTAAGGTCGGCATTGTGCCATATCTATTTAATTCCGATGAAATTTCTGTGTTTCATCGGCAATAAGAAGGTCAGAGGAATACAGTAAAACTGAAGTGAAGCATCGGAATCTATAACTAGTGCCACAGGAATGGTTCAAAACATAGACAGTAGGAAGAGTCAGTCTTCTTGTACTTAAGTCGGCATTGTGCCTTTTGTATTTAAATCCAATGCAATTTCTGTGTTTCATCGTCAATAACAATGTCCACGGGATACAGTAAACCTGAAGTGAAGCATCGTAATCTATAACTAGTGTCACAGGAATGGTTCAAAACATAGTCAGTAAGAAGAGTCAGTCTTCTTGTACTTAAGTCGGCATTATGCCTTTTGTATTTAATTCCGATGCAATATCTGTGTTTCATCGTCAATAATAAGGTCAGAGGGATACAGTAAACCTGAAGTGAAGCATCGGAATCTAAAACTAGTGTCACAGGAATGGTTCAAATCGTAGAAAGTAGGAAGAGTCAGTCTCCTTGTACTTAAGTCGGCATTGTGCCTTTTGTATTTAATTCCGATGCAATTTCTGTGTTTCATCGTCAATAAGTAGGTCCAAGGGATCCAGTAAACCTGAAGTGAAGCACCGGAATCTATAACTAGTGTCACAGGAATGGTTCAAAACGTAGTCAGTAAGAAGAGTCAGTCTTCTTGTACTTAAGTCGCCATTGTGCCTTTTGTATTAAATTCCGATGCAATTTCTGTGTTTCATCGTCAATAAGACGGTACAAAGGATACAGTAACCCTGGAGTGAAGCATCGGAATCTATAACTAGTGTCACAGGAATGGTTCAAAACATAGACAGTAAGAAGAGTTAGTCTTTTAGTACTTAATTCTTCACTGTGAGTTTTGGATTTAATTCCGATGCAATTTCTGTGTTTCATCGTCAATAAGAAGGTCCAAGGGATACAGTAAACCTGAAGTGAAGCATCGGAATCCATAACTAGTGTCACAGGAATGGATCAAAGCATAGGCAGTAAGAAGAGTCAGTCTTCTTGTACTTAAGTCGGCATTGTGCATTTCGTATATAATTCCGATGCTGTTTCTGTGTTTCATCGTCAATAAGAAGGTCCAAGGGATGCAGTAAACCTGGAGTGAAGCATCGGAATCCGTAACTAGTGTCACAGGAATGGTTCAAACATAGACAGTAAGATGAGTCAGTCTTCTTGTACTTATGTCGGCATTGTGCCTTTTTTATTTAATTCCGATACAATTTCTGTGTTTCATCGTCAATACGATGGTCCAAGGGATACAGTAAACCTAGAGTGAAGCATCGGTATCTATTACTAGTGTCACAGGAATTTTTCAAACATAGACAGTAAGGAGAGTCAGTCATCTTGTACTTAATTCGGCATTGTGCCTTTTGTATTTAATTCCGATACAATTTCTGTGTTTCATCGTCAATAAGAAAGTCAGAGGGATACAGTAAATCTGAAGTGAAGCTTCGGAATCAATAACTAGTGTCAGAGGAATGGTTCAAAACATAGACAGTAAGAAGAGTCAGTCTTTTTGTACTTAAGTCGGCATTGTGCCTTTTGTATTTAATTCCGATGAAATTTCTGTGTTTCATCGTCAATAAGTAGGTAAGAGGGATCCAGTAAACCTGAAGTGAAGCACCGGAATCTATAACTAGTGTCACAGGAATGGTTCAAAACATAGTCAGTAAGATGAGACAGTCTTCTTGTACTTAAGTCGGCATTGTGCCTTTTTTATTTAATTCCGATGCAATTTCTGTGTTTCATCGTCAATAAAAAGGTCCAAGGGATACAGCAAACCTAGAGTGAAGCATCGGAATCTATAACAAGTGTCACAGGGATTGTTCAAAACATAGACAGTAAGAAGACTCAGTATTCTTGTACTTAAGTCGGCATTGTGCCTTTTGTATTTAATTCCCATGCAATTTCTGTGTTTCATCGTCAACAAGAAGGTCCAAGGGATACAGTAAACCTGGAGTGAAGCATTGGAATCTATAACTAGTGTCACAGGAATGGTTCAAAACATAGACAGTAGGAAGAGTCAGTATTCTTGCACTTAAGTCGGCATTGTAGCTTTTGTATTTAATTCCGATGCAATTTGTGTGTTTCATCGCCAATAAGAAGGTCCAAGGGATACAGTAAACCTGGAGTGAAGCATCGGAGTCTATAACTAGTGTCACAGGAATGGTACAAAACATCGACAGTAAGAAGAGTCAGTTTTCTAGTACTTAATTCGGCATTGTTCCTTCAGTATTTAATTCCGATGCAATTTCTGTGTTACATCGTTAATAAGAAGGTCAGAGGGATACAGTAAACATGAAGTGAAGCATCGGAATCTATAACTAGTGTCACAGGAATGGTTCAAAACATAGTCAGTAAGAAGAGTCAGTCTTCTTGTACTTAAGTCGGCATTGTGCCTTTTGTATTTAAATCCAATGCAATTTCTGTGTTTCATCGTCAATAACAATGTCCAAGGGATACAGTAAACCTGAAGTGAAGCATCGTAATCTATAACAAGTGTCACAGGGATGGTTGAAAACATAGACAGTGAGAAGAGTCAGTATTCTTGTACTTAAGTCGGCATTGTGCCTTTCGTATATAATTCCGATGCTATTTCTGTGTTTCATCGTCAATAAGAAGGTCCAAGGGATACAGTAAACCTGGAGTGAAGCATCGGAATCTGTAACTAGTGTCACAGGAGTGGTTCAAACATAGACAGTAAGATGAGTCAGTCTTCTTGTACTTATGTCGGCATTGTGCCTTTTTTATTTAATTCCGATACAATTTCTGTGTTTCATCGTCAATAAGATGGTCCAAGGGATACAGTAAACCTAGAGTGAAGCAACGGTATCTATTACTAGTGTCACAGGAATGGTTCAGAACATAGAGAGTAGGAAGTGTCAGTCTTCTTGTACTTAAGTTGGCATTATGCCTTTTGTATTTAATTCCGATGCAATTTTTGTGTTTCATCGTCAACAAGAAGCTCCAAGGGATACAGTACACCTGAAGTGAAGCATCGGAATCTATAACTAGTGCCACAGGATTGGTTAAAAACATAGAGAGTAGGAAGAGTCAGTCTTCTTGTACTTAAGTCGGCATTGTGCCATTTCTATTAAATTCCGATGAAATTTCTGTGTTTCATCGGCAATAAGAAGGTCCGAGGAATACAGTAAAACTGAAGTGAAGCATCGGAATCTATAACTAGTGTCACAGGAATGGTTCAAAACATAGTCAGTAAGAAGAGTCAGTCTTCTTGTACTTAAGTCGGCATTGTGCCTTTTGTATTTAAATCCAATGCAATTTCTGTGTTTCATCGTCAATAACAATGTCCAAGGGATACAGTAAACCTGAAGTGAAGCATCGTAATCTATAACAAGTGTCACAGGGATGGTTGAAAACATAGACAGTGAGAAGAGTCAGTATTCTTGTACTTAAGTCGGCATTGTGCCTTTCGTATATAATTCCGATGCTATTTCTGTGTTTCATCGTCAATAAGAAGGTCCAAGGGATACAGTAAACCTGGAGTGAAGCATCGGAATCTGTAACTAGTGTCACAGGAGTGGTTCAAACATAGACAGTAAGATGAGTCAGTCTTCTTGTACTTATGTCGGCATTGTGCCTTTTTTATTTAATTCCGATACAATTTCTGTGTTTCATCGTCAATAAGATGGTCCAAGGGATACAGTAAACCTAGAGTGAAGCAACGGTATCTATTACTAGTGTCACAGGAATGGTTCAAACATAGACAGTAAGGAGAGTCAGTCATCTTGTACTTAATTCGGCATTGTGCCTTTTGTATTTAATTCCGATACAATTTCTGTGTTTCATCGTCAATAAGAAAGTCAGAGGGATACAGTAAATCTGAAGTGAAGCTTCGGAATCTATAACTAGTGTCACAGGAATGGTTCAAAACATAGTCAGTAAGAAGAGACAGTCTTCTTGTACTAAAGTCGGCATTGTGCCATTTGTATTTAATTCCGATGCAATTTTTGTGTTTCATCGTCAGAAAGAAGGTCCAAGGGATACAGTAAACCTGGAGTGAAGCATCGGAATCTATAACAAGTGTCACAGGGATGGTTGAAAGCATAGACAGTGAGAAGAGTCAGTATTCTTGTACTTAAGTCGGCATTGTGCCTTTTGTATTTAATTCCGATGCAGTTTCTGTGTTTCATCTTCAATAAGTAGGTCCAAGGGATACAGTAAACCTGAAGTGAAGCATCAGAGCCTATAACTAGTGTCACACGAATGGTTCAAAGCATAGTCAGTGGGAAGAGTCAGTCTTCTTGTACTTAAATCGGCATTGTGCCTTTTGTATTTAATTCCGATGCAATTTCTGTGTTTCATCGTCAATAAGAAGGTCAGACGGATACAGTAATCCTGAAGTGAAGCATCGGAATCTATAACTAGTGTCAGAGGAATGGTTCAAAACATAGACAGTAAGAAGAGTCAGTCTTTTTGTACTTAAGTCGGCATTGTGCCTTTTGTATTTAATTCCGATGAAATTTCTGTGTTTCATCGTCAATAAGTAGGTAAGAGGGATCCAGTAAACCTGAAGTGAAGCACCGGAATCTATAACTAGTGTCACAGGAATGGTACAAAACATAGTCAGTAAGAAGAGTCAGTCTTCTTGTACTTAAGTCGCCATTGTGCCTTTTGTATTAAATTCCGATGCAATTTCTGTGTTTAATCGTCAATAAGAAGGTACAAAGGATACAGTAATCCTGGAGTGAAGCATCGCAATCTATAACTAGTGTCACAGGAATGGTTCAAAACATAGACAGTAAGCAGAGTCAGTCTTCTAGTTCTTCATTCGGCACTGTGCCTTTTGGATTTAATTCCGATGCAATTTCTGTGTTTCATCGTCAATAAGAAGGTCAGAGGGATACAGTAAACCTGAAGTGAAGCATCGAAATCTATAACTAGTGTCACAGGAATGGTTCAAAACATAGACAGAAGAAGAATCAGTCTTCTTGTACTTAAGTCGGCATTGTGCCATTTGTATTTAATTCCGCTGCAATTTCTGTGTTTCATCGTCAATAAGAAGGGCAGAGGGGTGCAGTATACCTGAAGTGAAGCATCGGAATCTATAACTAGTGTCGCTGGAATGGTTCAAAGCATAGACAGTAGGAAGAGTCAGTCTTCTTGTACTTACGTCGGTATGGTGCCTTTTCTATTTAATTCCGATGCAATTGCTGTGTTTCATCGTCAATGAGAAGGTCCAAGGGATACAGTCAAACTGAAGTGAAGCATCGGAATCTATAACTAGTGTCACAGGAATGGATGAAAGCATAAACAGTTAGGAGAGTCAGTCTGCTTGTACTTAAGTCGGCATTGTGCCTTTCGTATACAATTCCGATGCTATTTCTGTGTTTCATCGTCAATTAGAAGGTCCAAGGGATACAGCAAATCTGAAGTGAAGCATCAGAATCTGTAACTAGTGTCACAGGAATGGTTCAAACATAGACAGTAAGATGAGACAGTCTTCTTGTACTTAAGTCGGCATTGTGCCTTTTTTATTTAATTCCGATGCAATTTCTGTGTTTCATCGTCAATAAAAAGGTCCAAGGGATACAGCAAACCTAGAGTGAAGCATCGGAATCTAATACTAGTGTCACAGGAATGGTTCAAATCATAGACAGTGAGAAGAATCAGTCTACTTGTACAAAAATCGGCATTGTGCCTTTTGTATTTAATTCCGATGCAATTTCTGTGTTTCATCGTCAATAAGAAGGTCCAAGGGATACAGTAAACCTGGAGTGAAACATCGGAATCTATAACAAGTGTCACAGGGATTGTTCAAAACATAGACAGTAAGAAGAGTCAGTATTCTTGTACTTAAGTCGGCATTGTGCCTTTTGTATTTAATTCCGATGCAATTTCTGTGTTTCATCTTCAATAAGTAGGTCCAAGGGATACAGTAAACCTGGAGTAAAGCATTGGAATCTGTAACTAGTGTCACAGGAATGGTTCAAAACATAGACAGTAGGAAGAGTCAGTATTCTTGTACTTAAGTCGGCATTGTGCCTTTTGTATTTAATTCCGATGCAATTTCTGTGTTTCATCTTCAATAAGTAGGTCCAAGGGATACAGTAAACCTGAAGTGAAGCATCGGAATCTGTAACTAGTGTCACAGGAATGGTTCAAAACATAGACTGTAGGAAGAGTCAGTCTTCTTGTACTTAAGTCGGCATTGTGCCTTTTCTATTTAATTCCGATGCAATTTCTGTAATTCATCGTCAATAAAAAGGTCCAAGGGATATAGGAAACCTGGAGTGAATCATCGGAATCTATAACTAGTGTCACAGGAATGGTTCAAACATAGACAGTAAGAAGAGTCAGTATTCTTGTACATAACACGGCATTGTGGCTTTTTATTTAATTCCGATGCAATATCTGTGTTTCATCGTCAACAAGAAGGTCCAAGGGATACAGTAAACCTTTAGTGAAGCATCGGAATCTATAACTAGTGTCACAGGAATGGTTCAAAACATAGACAGTAGGAAGAGTCAGTATTCTTGTACTTAAGTCGGCATTGTGCCTTTTGTATTTAATTCCGATGCAATTTCTGTGTTTCATCTTCAATAAGTAGGTCCAAGGGATACAGTAAACCTGAAGTGAAGCATCAGAGTCTATAACTAGTGTCACACGAATGGTTCAAAACATAGTCAGTGGGAAGTGTCAGTCTTCTTGTACTTAAATCGGCATTGTGCCTTTTGTATTTAATTCCGATGCAATTTCTGTGTTTCATCGTCAATAAGAAGGTCAGAGGGATACAGTAATCCTGAAGTGAAGCATCGGAATCTATAACTAGTGTCAGAGGAATGGTTCAAAATATAGACCGTAAGAAGAGTCAGTCTTTTTGTACTTAAGTCGGCATTGTGCCTTTTTTATTTAATTCCGATGCAATTTCTGTGTTTCATCGTCAATAAGATGGTCCAAGGGATACAGTAAACCTAGAGTGAAGCATCGGTATCTATTACTAGTGTCACAGGAATGGTTTAAACATAGACAGTAAGGAGAGTCAGTCTTCTTGTACTTAATTCGGCATTGTGCCTTTTGTATTTAATTCCGATACAATTTCTGTGTTTCATCGTCAATAAGAAAGTCAGAGGGATACAGAAAATCTGAAGTGAAGCTTCGGAATCTATAACTAGTGTCACAGGATGGGTTCAAAACATAGTCAGTAAGAAGAGACAGTCTTCTTGTACTAAAGTCGGCATTGTGCCATTTGTATTTAATTCCGATGCAATTTCTGTGTTTCATCGTCAATAAGTAGGTAAAAGGGATCCAGTAAACCTGAAGTGAAGCACCGGAATCTATAACTATTGTCACAGGAATGGTTCAAAACATAGTCAGTAAGAAGAGTCAGTCTTCTTGTACTTAAGTCGCCATTGTGCCTTTTGTATTAAATTCCGATGCAATTTCTGTGTTTAATCGTCAATAAGAAGGTACAAAGGATACAGTAATCCTGGAGTGAAGCAACGCAATCTATAACTAGTGTCACAGGGATGGTTCAAAACATAGACAGTAAGTATTCTTGTACTTAAGTCGGCATTGTGCCTCTTGTATTTAATTCCGATGCAATTTCTGTGTTTCATCGTCAATAAGAAGGTCCAAGGGATACAGTAAACCTGAAGTGAAGCATCAGAATCTATAACTAGTGTCACAGGAATAGTTCAATACATAGTCAGTAAGAAGAGTCAGTCTTCTAGTACGTAAGTGGGCATTGCGCCTTTTGTATTTAATTCCGATGCAATTTCTGTGTTTCATCGTCAATAAGGAGGTCCAAGGGATGCAGTAAACCTGGAGTGAAGCACCGGAATCTATAACTAGTGTCACAGGAATGGTTCAAAACATAGTCAGTAAGAAGAGTCAGTCTTCTTGTACTTAAGTCGGCATTGTGCCTTTCATATTAATTTCCGATGCAATATCTGTATTTCATCGTCAATAAGAAGGCCAAGGGATACAGTAAACCGGGAGTGAAGCATCGAAATCTATAACTAGTGTCACAGGAATGGTTCAAAACATAGTCAGTAAGAAGAGTCAGTCTTCTTGTACTTAAGTCGGCATTGTACCTTTTGTATTTAATTCCGATGCAATTTCAGTGTTTCATCGTCAATAAGAAGGTCCAAGGGATACAGTAAACCTGGAGTGAAGCATCGGAACCTATAACTAGTGCCTCAGCGATGGTTCAAAGCATAGTCAGTAAGAAGAGCAGTCATCTTGTACTTAAGTCGCCATTGTGCCTTTTGTATTTAATTCCGATGCAATTTCTGTGTTTGATCGTCAACAAGATGGCCCAAGGGATACAGTAAACCTGGAATGAAGCATCGGAATCTAAAACTAGTGTCACAGGAATGGTTCAAATCATAGACAGTAGGAAGAGTCAGACTTCTTGTACTTAAGTCGGCATTGTGCTTTTTGTATTAAATTCCGAAGCAATTTCTGTGTTTCATCGTCAATAAGAAGGTCCAAGGGATACAGCAAACATGAAGTGAAGCATCGGAATGTATAGCTAGTGTCACAGGAAAGGTTCAAACATAGACAGTAAGAAGTGTCAGTCATCTTGTACTTAAGTCGGCATTGTGCCTTTTGTATTTATTTCCGATGTAATTTCTGTGTTTCATCGTCAATAAGAAGGTCCAAGGGATACAGTAAGCCTGAAGTGAAGCATCAGAATCGATAACTAGTGTCACAGGAATGGTTCAAACCATAGTCAGTAAGAAGAGTCAGTCTACTTGTACTTAAGTCGGCATTGTACCTTTTGTATTTATTTCCGATGCAATGTCTGTGTTTCATCGTCAATAGGAAGGTCTAAGGGATACAGTAAACCTGGAGTGAAGCATCGGAATCTATGACTAGTGTCACAGGGATGTTTCAAAACATAGGCAGTAAGAAGAGTCAGTATTCTTGTACTTAAGTCGGCATTGTGCCTTTGTATTTAATTCCGATGCAATTTCTGTGTTTCATCGTCAATAAGAAGGCGCAAGGGAAACAGTAAACCTGGAGTGAAGCATCGGAATCTATAACTAGTGTCTCAGCGATGGTTCAAAACATAGACAGTAAGAAGAGTCAGACTTCTTGTAATTAAGTCGGCATTGTGCTTTTTGTATATAGTTCCGTTGCAATTTCTGTGCTTCATCGTCAATAAGAAGGTCAGAGGTAATCAGTAAACCTGAAGTTAAGCATCGGAATCTATAACTACTCTCACAGGAACAGTTCAAAACATAGTCAGTAAGAAGGGTCAGTCTTCTTGTACTCAAGTCGGCATTGTACCTTTTGTATTTAATTCGGATATATTTTATGTCTTTCATCTTCAATAAGAAGGTCCAAGTGATACAGTAAACCTGAAGTGAAGCGTCGGAATCTATAACTAGTGTCACAGGAATGGTTCAAAACATAGACTGTAGGAAGAGTCAGTCTTCTTGTACTTAAGTCGGCATTGTGCTTTTTGTATTCAATTACGATGCAATTTCTGTGTTTAATCGTCAATAAGAAGGTAATAGGGATACAGTAAAAGTGTAGTGAAGCATCGGAATCTATAACTAGTGACATAGGAATGGTTCAAAGTATAGATCGTAAGAGGAGTCAGTATTCTTGTACTTAAGTCGGCATTGTGCCTTTTGTATTTAATTCCGAGGCAATTTCTGTGTTTCATCGTCATTAATAAGGTCAGAGGGATACAGTAAACCTGAAGAGAAGCATCGGAATCTATAACTAGTGTCACAGGAATGGTTCAAAACATAGTCAGTAAGAAGAGTCAGTCTTCTTGTCCTTAAGTCGGCATTGTGCCTTTTGTATTTAATTCCGATGCAATTTCTGTGTTTCATCGTCAATAAGAAGGTCCAAGGGACACAGCAAACCTGAAGTGAAGCATCGGAATGTATAACTAGTGTCACAGGAAAGGTTCAAACATAGACAGTAAGAAGTGTCAGTCATCTTGTACTTAAGTCGTCATTGTGCCTTTTGTATTTATTTCCGATGCAATTTCTGTGTTTCATCGTCAATAAGAAGGTAATAGGGATACAGTAAACCTGAAGTGAAGCATCGGAATCTATAACTAGTGTCACAGGAATGGTTCAAACATAGTCAGTAAGAAGAGTCAGTCTTCTTGTACTAAAGTCGGCATTGTGCCTTTTGTATTTAATTCCGATGCAATTTCTGTGTTTCATCGTCAATAAGAAGGTCCAAGGGATACAGTAAACCTGGAGTGAAGTATCGGAATCTATAACTAGTGTCACAGGGATGGTTCAAAACATAGACAGTAAGAAGAATCAGTATTCATGTACTTAAGTCGGCATTGTGCCTTTTGTATTTAATTCCGATGCAATTTCTGTGTTTCATCGTCAATAAGTAGGTCCAAGGGATCCATTAAACCTGAAGTGAAGCACCGGAAACTATAACTAGTGTCACAGGAATGGTTGAAAACATAGTCAGTAAGAAGAGTCAGTTGTCTTGTACTTAAGTCGCCATTAAGCCTTTTGCATTAAATTCCGATACAATTTCTGTGTTTGATCGTCAATAAAAAGGTCCAAGGGATACAGTAAACCTGGAGTGAAGCATCGGAATCTATAACTAGTGTCACAGGAATGGTTCAAAACATAGACAGTAAGAAGAGTCAGTCTTCTTGTACTTAATTCGGCACTGTGCCTTTTGGATTTAATTCCGATGCAATTTCTGTGTTTCATCAGAAATAAGAAGGTCAGAGGGATACAGTAAACCTGAAGTGAAGCATCGGAATCTATAACTAGTATCACAGGAATGGTTCAAAACATAGACAGTAAGAAGAGTCAGTTTTCTTGTACTTAATTCGGCATTGTGCCTTTTGTATTTAATTCCGACGCAATTTCTGTGTTTCATCGTCAATAAGAACGTCAGCGGGATACAGTAAATCTGAAGTGAAGCATCGGAATCTATAACTATTGTCACAGGAATGGTTCAAACATAGTCAGTAAGAAGAGTCAGTCTTCTTGTACTTAAGTCGCCATTGTGCCTTTTGTATTAAATTCCGTTGCAATTTCTGTGCTTCTTCGTCATCAAGAAGGTCCAAGGGATACAGTAAACCTGGAGCGAAGCATCGGAATCTATAACTAGTGTCACAGGAATGGTTCCAATCATAGACAGTAAGAGGAGTCAGTCTTCTTGTCCTTAATTCGGCACTGTGCCTTTTGGATTTAATTCCGATGCAATTTCTGTGTTTCATCAGAAATAAGAAGGTCAGAGGGATACAGTAAACCTGAAGTGAAGCATCGGAATCCATAACTAGTATCACAGGATTGGTTGAAAACATAGACAGTAAGAAGAGTCCGTCTTCTTGTACTTAATTCGGCATTGAGCCTTTTGTATTTAATTCCGACGCAATTTCTGTGTTTCATCGTCAATATGAACGTCAGCGGGATACAGTAAATCTGAAGTGAAGCATCGGAATCTATAACTAGTTTCACAGGAATGGTTCAAAACATAGTCAGTATGAAGAGTCAGTCTTCTTGTACTAAAGTCGGCATTGTGCCTTTTGTATTTTAAGTCCGGTGCAATTTCTGTGTTTCATCGTCAATAAGAAGATCCAAGCGATACAGTAAACCTGGAGTGAAGCATCGGAATCTGTAACTAGTGTCACAGGGATGGTTCAAAACACAGACAGTAAGAAGAGTCAGTATTCTTGTACTTAAGTCGGCATTGTGCCTTTTGTATTTAATTCCGATGCAATTTCTGTGTTTCATCTTCAATAAGAAGGTGCAAGGGATACAGTAAACCTGAAGAGAAGCATCAGAGTCTATAACTAGAGTCACAGGAATGGTTCAAATCATAGTCAGTAAGAAGAGTCAGACTTCTTGTACTTAAGTCGGCATTGCGCCTTTTGTATTTAATTCCGATGAAATTTCTGTGTTTCACAGCCTATAAGAAGGTCCAAGGGATTCAGTAAACCTTAAGTGAAGCATCGGAATCTATAACTAGTGTCACAGGAATGGTTCAAAACATAGATAGTAAGAAGAGTCAGTCTTCTTGTACTTAAGTCGGCATTGTGCCTTTTGTATTTAATTCTGATGCAATTTCTGTGTTTCATCGTCAATAAGAAGGTCCAAGGGATACAGTATACGTGAAGTGAAGCACCTAAATCTATAACTAGTGTCACAGGAATGGTTCAAAACATAGACAGAAGAAGAGTCAGTCTTCTTGTACTTAAGTCGGCATTGTGCCTTTTGTATATAATAAGGATGCAATTTCTGTGTTTCATCGTCAATAAGAAGGGCAGATTGATACAGTAAACCTGTAGTGAAGCATCGGAATCTATAACTAGTGTCACAGGCATGGTTCAAAACACAGACAGTAGGAAGAGTCTGTCTTCTTATACTTAAGGCGGCTTTGTGCCTTTTCCATTTAATTCCGATGGAATTGCTGTGTTTCATCGTCAATAAGAAGAGCCAAGGGATACAGTAAACCTGAAGTGAAGCATCGGAATCTATAACTAGTGTCACAGGAATGGTTCAAGACATAGTCAGTAAGAAAAGTCAGTCTTCTTGTACTTAATTCGGCACTGTGCCTTTTGGATTTAATACCGATGCAATTTCTGTGATTCATCAGAAATAAGAAGGTCAGAGGGATACAGTAAACCTGAATTGAAGCATCGGAAGCTATAACTAGTATCACAGGAATGGCTCAAAACATAGACAGTAAGAAGAGTCAGTCTTCTTGTACTTAATTCGGCATTGTGCCTTTTGTATTTAATTCCGATGCAATTTCTGTGTTTCATCGTCAATAAATAGGTCCAAGGGATCCATTAAACCTGAAGTGAAGCACCGGAATCTATAACTAGTGTCACAGGAATGGTTCAAAACACAGTCAGTAAGAAAAGTCAGTCTTCTTGTACTTAATTCGGCACTGTGCCTTTTGGATTTAATACCGATGCAATTTCTGTGATTCATCAGAAATAAGAAGGTCAGAGGGATACAGTAAACCTGAATTGAAGCATCGGAAGATATAACTAGTATCACAGGAATGGCTCAAAACATAGACAGTAAGAAGAGTCAGTCTTCTTGTACTTAATTCGGCATTGTGCCTTTTGTAATTAATTCCGACGCAATTTCTGTGTTTCATCGTCAATAAGAACGTCAGCGGGATACAGTAAATCTGAAGTGAAGCTTCGGAATCTATAACTATTGCCACAGGAATGGTTCAAAACATAGTCAGTAAGAAGATTCAGTCTTCTTGTACTAAAGTTGGCATTGTGCCTTTTGTATTTAATTCCGATGCAATTTCTATGTTTCATCGTCAATAAGAAGGTCCAAGGGATACAGTAAACCTGAAGTGAAGCGTCGGAACCTATAACTAGTGTCACAGGAATGGTTCAAAATATAGACAGTAAGAAGAGTCAGAATTCTTGTACTTAAGTCGGCATTGTGCCTTTTGTATTTAATTCCGATGCAATTCCTGTGTTTCACATTCAATAGGAAGGTCCAAGGGATACAGTAAACCTGAAGTGAAGCATCAGAGTCTGTAACTAGTGTCACCTGAATGGTTCAAAAGATAGACAGTAAAAAGAGTCAGTCTTTTTGTACTTAAGTCGGCATTGTGCTTTTTTTATTCAATTCCGATGCAATTTCTGTGTTTGATCGACATTAGGAAGGACCAAGGGGTACAGTAAACCTGGAGTGAAGCATCGGAATCTATAACCAGTGTCACAGGAATGGTTCATAGCATCGACATTAAGAAGAAACAGTCTTCTTGTACTTAATTCGGCATTGTGCCTTTAGTATTTAATTCCGATGCAATTTCTGTGTGTCATCGTCAATAAGAAGGTCAGAGGGATACAGTAAATCTGAAGTGAAGCATCGGAAACTATAACTAGTGTCGCAGGAATATTTAAAAACATAGTCAGTAAGAGGAGTCAGTCTTCTTGTACTTATGTCGGCATTGTGCCATTTGTATTTAATTCCAATGCAATTTCTGTGTTTCATCGTCAATAAGAAGGTGCAAGGGATACAGTAAACCTGAAGTGAAGCATCAGAATCTATAACTAGTGTCACAGGAATGGTTCAAAACATAGTCGGTAAGAAGAGTCAGACTTCTGGTACTTAATTCGGCATTGTGCCTTTTGTATTTAATTCCGATGCAATTTCTGTGTTTCATCGTCAATAAGATGGTACAAGGGATACAGTAAACCTGAAGTGAAGCATCGGAATCTATAACTAGTGTCACAGGAATTGTTCAAAACATAGTCAGTAAGAAGAGTCAGTCTTCTTGTACTTAAGTCGGCATTATGCCTTTTCTATTTAATTCCGATACAATTTCTGTGTTTCATCGACAATAAGAAGGTCCAAGGGATACAGTAAACCTGAAGTGAAGCATCAGAATCTGTAACCAGTGTCACAGGAATGGTTCAAAACATAGACAGTAAGAAGAGTCAGTCTTCTTGTACTTAAGTCGGCATTGTGCCATTTGTATTTAATTCCGATGCAATTTCTGTATTTCATCGTCAATAAGGTCAGAAGGATACAGTAAACCTGAAGTTAAGCATCGGAATCTATAACTAGTGTCACAGGAATGGTTCAAAACATAGACAGTAAAAAGAGTCAGTATTCTTGTACTTAAGTCGGCATTGCGCCTTTTGTATTTAATTCCGAGGCAATTTCTGTGTTTCATCGTCAATAATAAGGTCCAAGGGATACAGTAAACCTGAAGTGAAACATCAGAATCAATAACTAGTGTCACAGGAATGGTTCAAAACATAGTCAGTAAGAAGAGTCAGTATTCTTGTACTTATGTCGGCATTGTGCCTTTTGTATTTAATTCCGATGCAATTTCTGTGTTTCATCGTCAATAAGAAGGTCCAAGGGATACAGTAAACCTGGAGTGAAGTATCGGAATCTATAACTAGTGTCACAGGGATAATTCAAAACATTGACAGTAAGAAGAGTCAGTATTCTTGTACTTATGTCGGCATTGTGCCTTTTGTATTTAATTCCGATGCAATTTCTGTGTTTCATCGTCAATAAGTAGGTCCGAGGGATCCATTAAACCTGAAGTGAAGCACCGGAATCTATAACTAGTGTCACAGGAATGGTTCAAGTCATAGTCAGTTAGAAGAGTCAGTCTTCTTGTACCTAAGTCGCCATTGTGCCTTTTGTATTAAATTCCGATGCAATTTCTGTGTTTCATCGTCAATAAGAATGTCCAAGGGATACAGTAAACATGGAGTGAAGCATCGGAATTTATAACTAGTGTCACAGGAATGGTTCAAAGCATAGACAGTAAGAAGAGTCAGTCTTCTTGTACTTAATTCGGCATTGTGCCTTTTGTATTTAATTCCGACGCAAAATCTGTGTTTCATCGTCAATAAGAACGTCAGCGGGATACAGTAAATCTGAAGTGAAGCTTCGGAATCCATAACTAGTGTCACAGGAATGGTTCAAAACATAGTCGTTTAGAAGAGTCAGTCTTCTTGCTCTTAAGTCGCCATTGTGCCTTTTGTATTTAATTCCGATGCAATTTCTGTGTTTCATCGTCAATAAGTAAGTCCAAGGGATCCATTAAACCTGAAGTGAAGCACCGGAATCTACAACTAGTGTCACAGGAATGGTTCAAAACACAGTCAGTAAGAAGAGTCAGTCGTCTTGTACTTATGTCGCCATTGTGCCTTTTGTATTATATTCCGATGCAATTTCTGTGTTTCATCGTCAATAAAAAGGTCCAAGGGATACAGTAAACCTGGAGTGAAGCATCGGAATCTATAACTAGTGTCACAGGAATGGTTCAAAACATAGACAGTAAGAAGAGTCAGTCTTCTTGTACTTAATTCGGCACTGTGCCTTTTGGATTTAATTCCGATGCAATTACTGTGTTTCGTCAGAAATAGGAAGGTCAGAGGGATACAGTAAACCTGAAGTGAAGCATCAGAATCTATAACTAGTGTCACAGGAATGGTTCAGAACGTAGTCAGTAAGAAGAGTCAGTCTTCTTGTACTTAAGACGGCATTGTGCCTTTTGTATTTAATTCCATTGCAATATCTGTGTTTCATCGTCAATAAGAAGGTCCAATGGATACAGTTAACCTGAAGTGAAGCATCGGAATCTATAACTAGTGTCACATGAATGGTTCAAAACATAGTCGGTTAGAAGAGTCAGTCTTCTTGTACTTAAGTCGCCATTGTGCCTTTTGTGTTTAATTCCGATGCAATTTCTGTGTTTCATCGTCAATAAGAAGGTCCAAGGGATACAGTAAACCTGGAGTGATGCATCGGAATCTATAACTAGTGATACAGGGATGGTTCAAAACATGGACAGTAAGAAAAGTCAGTAATCTTGTACTTAAGTCGGCATTGTGCCTTTTGTATTTAATTCCGATGCAATTTCTGTGTTTCATCGTCAATAAGAAGGTCCAAGGGATACAGTAAACCTGAAGTGAAGCACCGGAATCTATAACTAGTGTCACAGGCATGGTTCAAAACATAGTCAGTAAGAAGAGTCAGTCTTCTTGTACTTAATTCGGCATTGTGCCTTTACTATTTAATTCCGATGCAATTTCTGTGTTTCATCGTCAATAAGAAGGTCCAAGGGTTACACTAAAACCTGGAGTGAAGTATCAGAATCTATAACTAGTGTCACAGGGATGATTCCAAACATTGACAGTAAGAAGAGTCAGTATTCTTGTACTTAAGTCGGCATTGTGCCTTTTGTATTTAATTCCGATGCAATTTCTGTGTTTCATCGTCAGTAAGTAGGTCCAAGGGATCCATTGAACCAGAAGTCATGCACCGGAATCTATAACTAGTGTCACAGGAATGGTTCAAAGCATAGTCAATAAGAAGAGTCAGTCTTCTTGTACTTAAGTCGCCATTGTGCCATTTGTATTGAATTCCGATGCAATTTCTGTGTTTCATCGTCAATAAGAATGTCCAAGGGATAGAGTAAACCTAGAGTGAAGCATCGGAATTTATAACTAGTGTCACAGGAATGGTTCAAAGCATAGACAGTAAGAAGAGTCAGCCTTCTTGTACTTAATTCGGCATTGTGCCTTTGTATTTAATTCCGACGCAAATTCTGTGTTTCATCGTCAATAAGAACGTCAGCGGGACACAGGAAATCTGAAGTGAGGCTTCGGAATCCATAACTAGTGTCACAGGAATGGTTCAAAACATAGTCAGTAAGAAGAGTCAGTCTTCTAGTACTACAGTCGGCATTGTGCCTTTTGTATTTAATTACGATGCAATTTCTGTGTTTCATCGTCAATAAGAAGATCCAAGGGATACAGTAAACCTGGAGTGAAGCATCGGAATCTATAACTAGTGTCACAGGGATGGTTCTGAACATAGACAGTAAGAAGAGTCAGTAATCTTGTACTTAAGTCGGCATTGTGCCTTTTGTATTTAATTCCGATGCAATTTCTGTGTTTCATCGTCAATAAGAAGGTCCAAGGGATACAGTAAACCTGAAGTGAAGCATCGGAATCTATAACAAGTGTCACAGGAATGGTTCAAGGCATAGACAGTAGGAAGAGTCTGTCTTCTTGTACTTAAAACGGCATTGTGCATTTTCTATTTAATGCGGATGCAATTTCTGTGTTTCATCGTCAATGAGAGGGCCCAAGTGATATAGTAAACCTGGAGTGAGCATCGGAATCTATAACTAGTGTTGCAGGAAATGTTCAAAACATAGTCAGTAAGAAGAGTAAGTCTTCTTGTACCTAAGTCGGCATTGTGCCTTTCGTATTAAATTCCGATGCAATTTCTGTGTTTCATCGTCAATAAGAAGGTGCAAGGGACACAGTAAACCTGAAGTGAAGCATCAGAATCGATAACAAGTGTCACAGGAATGGTTCAAAACATAGTCGGTAAGAAGAGTCAGTCTTCTTGTACTTAATTCGGCATTGTGCCTTTTGTATTTAATTCCGATGCAATTTCTGTGTTTCGTCGTCAATAAGATGGTACAAGGGATACAGTAAACGTGAAGTGAAGCATCAGAATCGATAACAAGTGTCACAGGAATGGTTCAAAACATAGTCGGTAAGAAGAGTCAGTCTTCTTGTACTTAATTCGGCATTGTGCTTCATGTATTTAATTCCGATGCAATATCTGTGTTTCATCGTCAATAAGAAGGTAATAGGGATACAGTAAACCTGAAGTGAAGCATCGGAATCTATAACTAGTGTCACAGGAATGGTTCAAAGCATAGACAGTAAAAAGAGTCAGTATTCTTGTACTTAAGTCGGCATTGTGCCTTTTGTATTTAATTCCGAGGCAATTTCTGTGTTTCATCGTCAATAATAAGGTCCAAGGGATACTGTAAACCATGAGTGAAGCATCGGAATCTATAACTAGTGTCACAGGAATGGTTCAAAACATAGTCAGTAAGAAGAGTCCGTCTTCCTGTACTGAAGTCGGCATTGTGCCTTTTGTATTTAATTCCGATGCAATTTCTGTGTTTCATCGTCAATAAGAAGTTCCAAGGGATACAGTAAACCTGGAGTGAAGTATCGGAATCTATAACTAGTGTCACAGGGATGATTCAAAACATTGACAGTAAGAAGAGTCAGTCTTCTTGTACTTAAGTCGGCATTGTGCCATTTGTATTTAATTCCGATGCAATTTCTGTATTTCATCGTCAATAAGGTCAGAAGGATACAGTAAACCTGAAGTTAAGCATCGGAATCTATAACTAGTGTCACAGGAATGGTTCAAAACATAGACAGTAAAAAGAGTCAGTATTCTTGTACTTAAGTCGGCATTGCGCCTTTTGTATTTAATTCCGAGGCAATTTCTGTGTTTCATCGTCAATAATAAGGTCCAAGGGATACAGTAAACCTGAAGTGAAACATCAGAATCAATAACTAGTGTCACAGGAATGGTTCAAAACATAGTCAGTAAGAAGAGTCAGTATTCTTGTACTTATGTCGGCATTGTGCCTTTTGTATTTAATTCCGATGCAATTTCTGTGTTTCATCGTCAATAAGAAGGTCCAAGGGATACAGTAAACCTGGAGTGAAGTATCGGAATCTATAACTAGTGTCACAGGGATAATTCAAAACATTGACAGTAAGAAGAGTCAGTATTCTTGTACTTATGTCGGCATTGTGCCTTTTGTATTTAATTCCGATGCAATTTCTGTGTTTCATCGTCAATAAGTAGGTCCGAGGGATCCATTAAACCTGAAGTGAAGCACCGGAATCTATAACTAGTGTCACAGGAATGGTTCAAGTCATAGTCAGTTAGAAGAGTCAGTCTTCTTGTACCTAAGTCGCCATTGTGCCTTTTGTATTAAATTCCGATGCAATTTCTGTGTTTCATCGTCAATAAGAATGTCCAAGGGATACAGTAAACATGGAGTGAAGCATCGGAATTTATAACTAGTGTCACAGGAATGGTTCAAAGCATAGACAGTAAGAAGAGTCAGTCTTCTTGTACTTAATTCGGCATTGTGCCTTTTGTATTTAATTCCGACGCAAAATCTGTGTTTCATCGTCAATAAGAACGTCAGCGGGATACAGTAAATCTGAAGTGAAGCTTCGGAATCCATAACTAGTGTCACAGGAATGGTTCAAAACATAGTCGTTTAGAAGAGTCAGTCTTCTTGCTCTTAAGTCGCCATTGTGCCTTTTGTATTTAATTCCGATGCAATTTCTGTGTTTCATCGTCAATAAGTAAGTCCAAGGGATCCATTAAACCTGAAGTGAAGCACCGGAATCTACAACTAGTGTCACAGGAATGGTTCAAAACACAGTCAGTAAGAAGAGTCAGTCGTCTTGTACTTATGTCGCCATTGTGCCTTTTGTATTATATTCCGATGCAATTTCTGTGTTTCATCGTCAATAAAAAGGTCCAAGGGATACAGTAAACCTGGAGTGAAGCATCGGAATCTATAACTAGTGTCACAGGAATGGTTCAAAACATAGACAGTAAGAAGAGTCAGTCTTCTTGTACTTAATTCGGCACTGTGCCTTTTGGATTTAATTCCGATGCAATTACTGTGTTTCGTCAGAAATAGGAAGGTCAGAGGGATACAGTAAACCTGAAGTGAAGCATCAGAATCTATAACTAGTGTCACAGGAATGGTTCAGAACGTAGTCAGTAAGAAGAGTCAGTCTTCTTGTACTTAAGACGGCATTGTGCCTTTTGTATTTAATTCCATTGCAATATCTGTGTTTCATCGTCAATAAGAAGGTCCAATGGATACAGTTAACCTGAAGTGAAGCATCGGAATCTATAACTAGTGTCACATGAATGGTTCAAAACATAGTCGGTTAGAAGAGTCAGTCTTCTTGTACTTAAGTCGCCATTGTGCCTTTTGTGTTTAATTCCGATGCAATTTCTGTGTTTCATCGTCAATAAGAAGGTCCAAGGGATACAGTAAACCTGGAGTGATGCATCGGAATCTATAACTAGTGATACAGGGATGGTTCAAAACATGGACAGTAAGAAAAGTCAGTAATCTTGTACTTAAGTCGGCATTGTGCCTTTTGTATTTAATTCCGATGCAATTTCTGTGTTTCATCGTCAATAAGAAGGTCCAAGGGATACAGTAAACCTGAAGTGAAGCACCGGAATCTATAACTAGTGTCACAGGCATGGTTCAAAACATAGTCAGTAAGAAGAGTCAGTCTTCTTGTACTTAATTCGGCATTGTGCCTTTACTATTTAATTCCGATGCAATTTCTGTGTTTCATCGTCAATAAGAAGGTCCAAGGGTTACACTAAAACCTGGAGTGAAGTATCAGAATCTATAACTAGTGTCACAGGGATGATTCCAAACATTGACAGTAAGAAGAGTCAGTATTCTTGTACTTAAGTCGGCATTGTGCCTTTTGTATTTAATTCCGATGCAATTTCTGTGTTTCATCGTCAGTAAGTAGGTCCAAGGGATCCATTGAACCAGAAGTCATGCACCGGAATCTATAACTAGTGTCACAGGAATGGTTCAAAGCATAGTCAATAAGAAGAGTCAGTCTTCTTGTACTTAAGTCGCCATTGTGCCATTTGTATTGAATTCCGATGCAATTTCTGTGTTTCATCGTCAATAAGAATGTCCAAGGGATAGAGTAAACCTAGAGTGAAGCATCGGAATTTATAACTAGTGTCACAGGAATGGTTCAAAGCATAGACAGTAAGAAGAGTCAGCCTTCTTGTACTTAATTCGGCATTGTGCCTTTGTATTTAATTCCGACGCAAATTCTGTGTTTCATCGTCAATAAGAACGTCAGCGGGACACAGGAAATCTGAAGTGAGGCTTCGGAATCCATAACTAGTGTCACAGGAATGGTTCAAAACATAGTCAGTAAGAAGAGTCAGTCTTCTAGTACTACAGTCGGCATTGTGCCTTTTGTATTTAATTACGATGCAATTTCTGTGTTTCATCGTCAATAAGAAGATCCAAGGGATACAGTAAACCTGGAGTGAAGCATCGGAATCTATAACTAGTGTCACAGGGATGGTTCTGAACATAGACAGTAAGAAGAGTCAGTAATCTTGTACTTAAGTCGGCATTGTGCCTTTTGTATTTAATTCCGATGCAATTTCTGTGTTTCATCGTCAATAAGAAGGTCCAAGGGATACAGTAAACCTGAAGTGAAGCATCGGAATCTATAACAAGTGTCACAGGAATGGTTCAAGGCATAGACAGTAGGAAGAGTCTGTCTTCTTGTACTTAAAACGGCATTGTGCATTTTCTATTTAATGCGGATGCAATTTCTGTGTTTCATCGTCAATGAGAGGGCCCAAGTGATATAGTAAACCTGGAGTGAGCATCGGAATCTATAACTAGTGTTGCAGGAAATGTTCAAAACATAGTCAGTAAGAAGAGTAAGTCTTCTTGTACCTAAGTCGGCATTGTGCCTTTCGTATTAAATTCCGATGCAATTTCTGTGTTTCATCGTCAATAAGAAGGTGCAAGGGACACAGTAAACCTGAAGTGAAGCATCAGAATCGATAACAAGTGTCACAGGAATGGTTCAAAACATAGTCGGTAAGAAGAGTCAGTCTTCTTGTACTTAATTCGGCATTGTGCCTTTTGTATTTAATTCCGATGCAATTTCTGTGTTTCGTCGTCAATAAGATGGTACAAGGGATACAGTAAACGTGAAGTGAAGCATCAGAATCGATAACAAGTGTCACAGGAATGGTTCAAAACATAGTCGGTAAGAAGAGTCAGTCTTCTTGTACTTAATTCGGCATTGTGCTTCATGTATTTAATTCCGATGCAATATCTGTGTTTCATCGTCAATAAGAAGGTAATAGGGATACAGTAAACCTGAAGTGAAGCATCGGAATCTATAACTAGTGTCACAGGAATGGTTCAAAGCATAGACAGTAAAAAGAGTCAGTATTCTTGTACTTAAGTCGGCATTGTGCCTTTTGTATTTAATTCCGAGGCAATTTCTGTGTTTCATCGTCAATAATAAGGTCCAAGGGATACTGTAAACCATGAGTGAAGCATCGGAATCTATAACTAGTGTCACAGGAATGGTTCAAAACATAGTCAGTAAGAAGAGTCCGTCTTCCTGTACTGAAGTCGGCATTGTGCCTTTTGTATTTAATTCCGATGCAATTTCTGTGTTTCATCGTCAATAAGAAGTTCCAAGGGATACAGTAAACCTGGAGTGAAGTATCGGAATCTATAACTAGTGTCACAGGGATGATTCAAAACATTGACAGTAAGAAGAGTCAGTATTCTTGTACTTATGTCGGCATTGTGCCTTTTGTACTTAATTCCGATGCAATTTCTGTGTTTCATCGTCAATAAGTAGGTCCAAGGGATCCATTAAACCTGAAGTGAAGCACCGGAATCTATAACTAGTGTCACAGGAATGGTTCAAGTCATAGTCAGTAAGAAGAGTCAGTCTTCTTGTACCTAAGTCGCCATTGTGCCTTTTGTATTAAATTCCGATGCAATTTCTGTGTTTCATCGTCAATAAGAATGTCCAAGGGATACAGTAAACATGGAGTGAAGCATCGGAATTTGTAACTAGTGTCACAGGAATGGTTCAAAGCATAGACAGTAAGAAGAGTCAGTCTTCTTGTACTTAATTCGGCATTGTGCCTTTTGTATTTAATTCCGACGCAAATTCTGTGTTTCATCGTCAATAAGAACGTCAGCGGGATACAGTAAATCTGAAGTGAAGCTTCGGAATCCATAACTTGTGTCACAGGAATGGTTCAAAACATAGTCGGTTAGAAGAGTCAGTCTTCTTGTACTTAAGTCGCCATTGTGCCTTTTGTATTTAATTCCGATGCAATTTCTGTGTTTCATCGTCAATAAGTAGGTCCAAGGGATCCATTAAACCTGAAGTGAAGCACCGGAATCTACAACTAGTGTCACAGGAATGGTTCAAAACACAGTCAGTAAGAAGAGTCAGTTGTCTTGTACTTACGTCGAAATTGTGCCTTTTGTATTATATTCCGATGCAATTTCTGTGTTTCATCGTCAATAAAAAGGTCCAAGGGATACAGTAAACCTGGAGTGAAGCATCGGAAACTATAACTAGTGTCACAGGAATGGTTCAAAGCATAGACAGTAAGAAGAGTCAGTCATCTTGTACTTAATTCGGCATTGTGCCTTTTGTATTTAATTCCGACGCAAATTCTGTGTTTCATCGTCAATAAGAACGTCAGCGGGATACAGTAAATCTGAAGTGAAGCTTCGGAATCCATAACTAGTGTCACAGGAATGGTTCAAGACATAGTCGGTTAGAAGAGTCAGTCTTCTTGCTCTTAAGTCGCCATTGTGCCTTTTGTATTTAATTCCGATGCAATTTCTGTGTTTCATCGTCAATAAGTAAGTCCAAGGGATCCATTAAACCTGAAGTGAAGCACCGGAATCTACAACTAGTGTCACAGGAATGGTTCAAAACACAGTCAGTAAGAAGAGTCAGTCGTCTTGTACTTATGTCGCCATTGTGCCTTTTGTATTATATTCCGATGCAATTTCTGTGTTTCATCGTCAATAAAAAGGTCCAAGGGATACAGTAAACCTGGAGTGAAGCATCGGAATCTATAACTAGTGTCACAGGAATGGTTCAAAACATAGACAGTAAGAAGAGTCAGTCTTCTTGTACTTAATTCGGCACTGTGCCTTTTGGATTTAATTCCGATGCAATTACTGTGTTTCATCAGAAATAGGAAGGTCAGAGGGATACAGTAAACCTGAAGTGAAGCATCAGAATCTATAACTAGTGTCACAGGAATGGTTCAAAACATAGTCAGTAAGAAGAGTCAGTCTTCTTGTACTTAAGACGGCATTGTGCCTTTTGTATTTAATTCCGATGCAATTTCTGTGTTTCATCGTCAATAAGAAGGTCCAAGGGATACAGTTAACCTGAAGTGAAGCATCGGAATCTATAACTAGTGTCACATGAATGGTTCAAAACATAGTCGGTTAGAAGAGTCAGTCTTCTTGTACTTAAGTCGCCATTGTGCCTTTTGTATTTAATTCCGATGCAATTTCTGTGTTTCATCGTCAATAAGAAGGTCCAAGGGATACAGTAAACCTGGAGTGATGCATCGGAATCTATAACTAGTGATACAGGGATGGTTCAAACATAGACAGTAAGAAAAGTCAGTAATCTTGTACTTAAGTCGGCATTGTGCCTTTTGTATTTAATTCCGATGCAATTTCTGTGTTTCATCGGCAATAAGAAGGTCCAAGGGATACAGTAAACCTGAAGTGAAGCACCGGAATCTATAACTAGTGTCACAGGCATGGTTCAAAACATAGTCAGTAAGAAGTGTCAGTCTTCTTGTACTTAATTCGGCATTGTGCCTTTAGTATTTAATTCCGATGCAATTTCTGTGTTTCATCGTCAATAAGAAGGTCCAAGGGTTACACTAAAACCTGGAGTGAAGTATCAGAATCTATAACTAGTGTCATAGGGATGATTCCAAACATTGACAGTAAGAAGAGTCAGTATTCTTGTACTTAAGTCGGCATTGTGCCTTTTGTATTTAATTCCGATGCAATTTCTGTGTTTCATCGTCAGTAAGTAGGTCCAAGGGATCCATTGAACCAGAAGTCATGCACCGGAATCTATAACTAGTGTCACAGGAATGGTTCAAAGCATAGTCAGTAAGAAGAGTCAGTCTTCTTGTACTTAAGTCGCCATTGTGCCATTTGTATTGAATTCCGATGCAATTTCTGTGTTTCATCGTCAATAAGAATGTCCAAGGGATACAGTAAACCTAGAGTGAAGCATCGGAATTTATAACTAGTGTCACAGGAATGGTTCAAAGCATAGACAGTAAGAAGAGTATGCCTTCTTGTACTTAATTCGGCATTGTGCCTTTGTATTTAATTCCGACGCAAATTCTGTGTTTCATCGTCAATAAGAACGTCAGCGGGACACAGGAAATCTGAAGTGAAGCTTCGGAATCCATAACTAGTGTCACAGGAATGGTTCAAAACATAGTCAGTAAGAAGAGTCAGTCTTCTAGTACTACAGTCGGCATTGTGCCTTTTGTATTTAATTACGATGCAATTTCTGTGTTTCATCGTCAATAAGAAGATCCAAGGGATACAGTAAACCTGGAGTGAAGCATCGGAATCTATAACTAGTGTCACAGGGATGATTCAAAACATTGACAGTAAGAAGAGTCAGTATTCTTGTACTTATGTCGGCATTGTGCCTTTTGTACTTAATTCCGATGCAATTTCTGTGTTTCATCGTCAATAAGTAGGTCCAAGGGATCCATTAAACCTGAAGTGAAGCACCGGAATCTATAACTAGTGTCACAGGAATGGTTCAAGTCATAGTCAGTAAGAAGAGTCAGTCTTCTTGTACCTAAGTCGCCATTGTGCCTTTTGTATTAAATTCCGATGCAATTTCTGTGTTTCATCGTCAATAAGAATGTCCAAGGGATACAGTAAACATGGAGTGAAGCATCGGAATTTGTAACTAGTGTCACAGGAATGGTTCAAAGCATAGACAGTAAGAAGAGTCAGTCTTCTTGTACTTAATTCGGCATTGTGCCTTTTGTATTTAATTCCGACGCAAATTCTGTGTTTCATCGTCAATAAGAACGTCAGCGGGATACAGTAAATCTGAAGTGAAGCTTCGGAATCCATAACTAGTGTCACAGGAATGGTTCAAAACATAGTCGGTTAGAAGAGTCAGTCTTCTTGTACTTAAGTCGCCATTGTGCCTTTTGTATTTAATTCCGATGTAATTTCTGTGTTTCATCGTCAATAAGTAGGTCCAAGGGATCCATTAAACCTGAAGTGAAGCACCGGAATCTACAACTAGTGTCACAGGAATGGTTCAAAACACAGTCAGTAAGAAGAGTGAGTTGTCTTGTACTTACGTTGAAATTGTGCCTTTTGTATTATATTCCGATGCAATTTCTGTGTTTCATCGTCAATAAAAAGGTCCAAGGGATACAGTAAACCTGGAGTGAAGCATCGGAAACTATAACTAGTGTCACAGGAATGGTTCAAAGCATAGACAGTAAGAAGAGTCAGTCATCTTGTACTTAATTCGGCATTGTGCCTTTTGTATTTAATTCCGACGCAAATTCTGTGTTTCATCGTCAATAAGAACGTCAGCGGGATACAGTAAATCTGAAGTGAAGCTTCGGAATCCATAACTAGTGTCACAGGAATGGTTCAAAACATAGTCGGTTAGAAGAGTCAGTCTTCTTGCTCTTAAGTCGCCATTGTGCCTTTTGTATTTAATTCCGATGCAATTTCTGTGTTTCATCGTCAATAAGTAAGTCCAAGGGATCCATTAAACCTGAAGTGAAGCACCGGAATCTACAACTAGTGTCACAGGAATGGTTCAAAACACAGTCAGTAAGAAGAGTCAGTCGTCTTGTACTTATGTCGCCATTGTGCCTTTTGTATTATATTCCGATGCAATTTCTGTGTTTCATCGTCAATAAAAAGGTCCAAGGGATACAGTAAACCTGGAGTGAAGCATCGGAATCTATAACTAGTGTCACAGGAATGGTTCAAAACATAGACAGTAAGAAGAGTCAGTCTTCTTGTACTTAATTCGGCACTGTGCCTTTTGGATTTAATTCCGATGCAATTACTGTGTTTCATCAGAAAGAGGAAGGTCAGAGGGATACAGTAAACCTGAAGTGAAGCATCAGAATCTATAACTAGTGTCACAGGAATGGTTCAAAACATAGTCAGTAAGAAGAGTCAGTCTTCTTGTACTTAAGACGGCATTGTGCCTTTTGTATTTCATTCCGATGCAATTTCTGTGTTTCATCGTCAATAAGAAGGTCCAAGGGATACAGTTAACCTGAAGTGAAGCATCGGAATCTATAACTAGTGTCACATGAATGGTTCAAAACATAGTCGGTTAGAAGAGTCAGTCTTCTTGTACTTAAGTCGCCATTGTGCCTTTTGTATTTAATTCCGATGCAATTTCTGTGTTTCATCGTCAATAAGAAGGTCCAAGGGATACAGTAAACCTGGAGTGATGCATCGGAATCTATAACTAGTGATACAGGGATGGTTCAAACATAGACAGTAAGAAAAGTCAGTAATCTTGTACTTAAGTCGGCATTGTGCCTTTTGTATTTAATTCCGATGCAATTTCTGTGTTTCATCGGCAATAAGAAGGTCCAAGGGATACAGTAAACCTGAAGTGAAGCACCGGAATCTATAACTAGTGTCACAGGCATGGTTCAAAACATAGTCAGTAAGAAGAGTCAGTCTTCTTGTACTTAATTCGGCATTGTGCCTTTAGTATTTAATTCCGATGCAATTTCTGTGTTTCATCGTCAATAAGAAGGTCCAAGGGTTACACTAAAACCTGGAGTGAAGTATCAGAATCTATAACTAGTGTCATAGGGATGATTCCAAACATTGACAGTAAGAAGAGTCAGTATTCTTGTACCTAAGTCGGCATTGTGCCTTTTGTATTTAATTCCGATGCAATTTCTGTGTTTCATCGTCAGTAAGTAGGTCCAAGGGATCCATTGAACCAGAAGTCATGCACCGGAATCTATAACTAGTGTCACAGGAATGGTTCAAAGCATAGTCAGTAAGAAGAGTCAGTCTTCTTGTACTTAAGTCGCCATTGTGCCATTTGTATTGAATTCCGATGCAATTTCTGTGTTTCATCGTCAATAAGAATGTCCAAGGGATACAGTAAACCTAGAGTGAAGCATCGGAATTTATAACTAGTGTCACAGGAATGGTTCAAAGCATAGACAGTAAGATGAGTAGGCCTTCTTGTACTTAATTCGGCATTGTGCCTTTGTATTTAATTCCGACGCAAATTCTGTGTTTCATCGTCAATAAGAACGTCAGCGGGACACAGGAAATCTGAAGTGAAGCTTCGGAATCCATAACTAGTGTAACAGGAATGGTTCAAAACATAGTCAGTAAGAAGAGTCAGTCTTCTAGTACTACAGTCGGCATTGTGCCTTTTGTATTTAATTACGATGCAATTTCTGTGTTTCATCGTCAATAATAAGGTCCAAGGGATACAGTAAACCATGAGTGAAGCATCGGAATCTATAACTAGTGTCACAGGAATGGTTCAAAACATAGTCAGTAAGAAGAGTCCGTCTTCCTGTACTGAAGTCGGCATTGTGCCTTTTGTATTTAATTCCGATGCAATTTCTGTGTTTCATCGTCAATAAGAAGGTCCAAGGGATACAGTAAACTTGGAGTGAAGTATCGGAATCTATAACTAGTGTCACAGGGATGATTCAAAACATTGACAGTAAGAAGAGTCAGTATTCTTGTACTTATGTCGGCATTGTGCCTTTTGTACTTAATTCCGATGCAATTTCTGTGTTTCATCGTCAATAAGTAGGTCCAAGGGATCCATTAAACCTGAAGTGAAGCACCGGAATCTATAACTAGTGTCACAGGAATGGTTCAAGTCATAGTCAGTAAGAAGAGTCAGTCTTCTTGTACCTAAGTCGCCATTGTGCCTTTTGTATTAAATTCCGATGCAATTTCTGTGTTTCATCGTCAATAAGAATGTCCAAGGGATACAGTAAACATGGAGTGAAGCATCGGAATTTGTAACTAGTGTCACAGGAATGGTTCAAAGCATAGACAGAAAGAAGAGTCAGTCTTCTTGTACTTAATTCGGCATTGTGCCTTTTGTATTTAATTCCGACGCAAATTCTGTGTTTCATCGTCAATAAGAACGTCAGCGGGATACAGTAAATCTAAAGTGAAGCTTCATAATCCATAACTAGTGTCACAGGAATGGTTCAAAACATAGTCGGTTAGAAGAGTCAGTCTTCTTGTACTTAAGTCGCCATTGTGCCTTTTGTATTTAATTCCGATGCAATTTCTGTGTTTCATCGTCAATAAGTAGGTCCAAGGGATCCATTAAACCTGAAGTGAAGCACCGGAATCTACAACTAGTGTCACAGGAATGGTTCAAAACACAGTCAGTAAGAAGAGTCAGTTGTCTTGTACTTACGTCGAAATTGTGCCTTTTGTATTATATTCCGATGCAATTTCTGTGTTTCATCGTCAATAAAAAGGTCCAAGGGATACAGTAAACCTGGAGTGAAGCATCGGAAACTATAACTAGTGTCACAGGAATGGTTCAAAGCATAGACAGTAAGAAGAGTCAGTCATCTTGTACTTAATTCGGCATTGTGCCTTTTGTATTTAATTCCGACGCAAATTCTGTGTTTCATCGTCAATAAGAACGTCAGCGGGATACAGTAAATCTGAAGTGAAGCTTCGGAATCCATAACTAGTGTCACAGGAATGGTTCAAAACATAGTCGGTTAGAAGAGTCAGTCTTCTTGCTCTTAAGTCGCCATTGTGCCTTTTGTATTTAATTCCGATGCAATTTCTGTGTTTCATCGTCAATAAGTAAGTCCAAGGGATCCATTAAACCTGAAGTGAAGCACCGGAATCTACAACTAGTGTCACAGGAATGGTTCAAAACACAGTCAGTAAGAAGAGTCAGTCGTCTTGTACTTATGTCGCCATTGTGCCTTTTGTATTATATTCCGATGCAATTTCTGTGTTTCATCGTCAATAAAAAGGTCCAAGGGATACAGTAAACCTGGAGTGAAGCATCGGAATCTATAACTAGTGTCACAGGAATGGTTCAAAACATAGACAGTAAGAAGAGTCAGTCTTCTTGTACTTAATTCGGCACTGTGCCTTTTGGATTTAATTCCGATGCAATTACTGTGTTTCATCAGAAATAGGAAGGTCAGAGGGATACAGTAAACCTGAAGTGAAGCATCAGAATCTATAACTAGTGTCACAGGAATGGTTCAAAACATAGTCAGTAAGAAGAGTCAGTCTTCTTGTACTTAAGACGGCATTGTGCCTTTTGTATTTAATTCCGATGCAATTTCTGTGTTTCATCGTCAATAAGAAGGTCCAAGGGATACAGTTAACCTGAAGTGAAGCATCGGAATCTATAACTAGTGTCACATGAATGGTTCAAAACATAGTCGGTTAGAAGAGTCAGTCTTCTTGTACTTAAGTCGCCATTGTGCCTTTTGTATTTAATTCCGATGCAATTTCTGTGTTTCATCGTCAATAAGAAGGTCCAAGGGATACAGTAAACCTGGAGTGATGCATCGGAATCTATAACTAGTGATACAGGGATGGTTCAAACATAGACAGTAAGAAAAGTCAGTAATCTTGTACTTAAGTCGGCATTGTGCCTTTTGTATTTAATTCCGATGCAATTTCTGTGTTTCATCGTCAATAAGAAGGTCCAAGGGATACAGTAAACCTGAAGTGAAGCACCGGAATCTATAACTAGTGTCACAGGCATGGTTCAAAGCATAGTCAGTAAGAAGAGTCAGTCTTCTTGTACTTAATTCGGCATTGTGCCTTTAGTATTTAATTCCGATGCAATTTCTGTGTTTCATCGTCAATAAGAAGGTCCAAGGGTTACACTAAAACCTGGAGTGAAGTATCAGAATCTATAACTAGTGTCATAGGGATGATTCCAAACATTGACAGTAAGAAGAGTCAGTATTCTTGTACTTAAGTCAGCATTGTGCCTTTTGTATTTAATTCCGATGCAATTTCTGTGTTTCATCGTCAGTAAGTAGGTCCAAGGGATCCATTGAACCAGAAGTCATGCACCGGAATCTATAACTAGTGTCACAGGAATGGTTCAAAGCATAGTCAGTAAGAAGAGTCAGTCTTCTTGTACTTAATTCGGCACTGTGCCTTTTGGATTTAATTCCGATGCAATTTCTGTGTTTCATCGTCAATAAGAAGGTCCAAGGGATACAGTAAACCAGAAGTGAAGCACCGGAATCTATAACTAGTGTCACAGGCATGGTTCAAAACATAGTCAGTAAGAAGAGTCAGTCTTCTTGTACTTAATTCGGCATTGTGCCTTTAGTATTTAATTCCGATGCAATTTCTGTGTTTCATCGTCAATAAAAAGGTCCAAGGGTTACACTAAAACCTGGAGTGAAGTATCAGAATCTATAACTAGTGTCACAGGGATGATTCAAAACATTGACAGTAAGAAGAGTCAGTATTCTTGTACTTAAGTCGGCATTGTGCCTTTTGTATTTAATTCCGATGCAATTTCTGTGTTTCATCGTCAGTAAGTAGGTCCAAGGGATCCATTGAACCAGAAGTCATGCACCGAAATCTATAACTAGTGTCACAGGAATTGTTCAAAACATAGTCAGTAAGAAGAGTCAGTCTTCTTGTACTTAAGTCGGCATTGTGCCTTTTGTATTTAATTCCGATGCAATTTCTGTGTTTCATCTTCAATAAGAAGGTCCAAGGGATACAGTAAACCTGAAGTGAAGCATCGGAATCTATAACAAGTGTCACAGGAATGGTTCAAGGCATAGACAGTAGGAAGAGTCAGTCTTCTTGTACTTAAATCGGCATTGTGCATTTTCTATTTAATGCGGATGCAACTTCTGTGTTTCATCGTCAATGAGAGGGCCCAAGTGATATAGTAAACCTGGAGTGTAGCATCGGAATCGATAACTAGTGTCACAGGAATGGTTCAAAACATCGACAGTAAGAAGAGTCAGTCTTCTTGTTCTTACTTCGGCATTGTGCCTTTAGTATTTCATTCCGATGCAATTTCTTTGTGTCATCGTCAATAAGAAGGTCAGAGGGATACAGAAAATCTGAAGTGAAGCATCGGAATCTATAACTAGTGTCGCAGGAAATGTTCAAAACATAGTCAGTAAGAAGAGTCAGTCTTCTTGTACTTAATTCGGCACTGTTCCTTTTGGAATTAATTCCGATGGAATTTCTGTGTTTCATCGTCAATAAGAAGGTCCAAGGGATACAGTAAACCTGAAGTGAAGCATCAGAATCCATAACTAGTGTCACAGGAATGGTTCAAAACATAGTCAGTAAGAAGAGTCAGTCTTCTTGTACTTACTTTGGCATTGTGCCTTTAGTATTTCATTCCGATGCAATTTCTTTGTGTCATCGTCAATAAGAAGGTCAGAGGGATACAGAAAATCTGAAGTGAAGCATCGGAATCTATAACTAGTGTCACATGAATGGTTCAAAACATAGTCGGTTAGAAGAGTCAGTCTTCTTGTACTTAAGTCGGCATTGTGCCTTTCGTATTAAATTCCGATGCAATTTCTGTGTTTCATCGTCAATAAGGAGGTCCAAGGGATACAGTAAACCTGGAGTGAAGCATCGGAATCTATAACTAGTGTCACAGGAATGGTTCAAAACATAGACGGTAAGAAGAGTCAGTCTTCTTGTACTTAATTCGGCACTGTTCCTTTTGGAATTAATTCCGATGGAATTTCTGTGTTTCATCGTCAATAAGAAGGTCCAAGGGATACAGTAAACCTGAAGTGAAGCATCAGAATCCATAACTAGTGTCACAGGAATGGTTCAAAACATAGTCAGTAAGAAGAGTCAGTCTTCTTGTACTTACTTCGGCATTGTGCCTTTAGTATTTCATTCCGATGCAATTTCTTTGTGTCATCGTCAATAAGAAGGTCAGAGGGATACAGAAAATCTGAAGTGAATCATCGGAATCTATAACTAGTGTCACAGGAATGGTTCAAAACATAGACAGAAGAAGAATCAGTCTTCTTTTGCTTAGGTCGGCATTGTGCCTTTTGTATTTAATTCCGCTGCAATTTCTGTGTTTCGTCGTCAATAAGAAGGGCAGAGGGATGCGGTAAACCTGAAGTGAAGCATCGGAATCTATAACTAGTGTCACAGGAATCGTTCAAATCATAGACTGTAGGAGGAGTCAGTCTTCTTGTACTTAAGTCGGATTGTGCCTTTTCTATTTAATTCCGATGCAATTGCTGTGTTTCATTATCAATAAGAAGGTCCAAGGGAAACAGTAAACCTGAAGTGAAGCATCGGAATCTATAACTAGTGTCCCAGGAATGGTTCGAAGCATAGTCAGTAAGAAGAGTCAGTCTTCTTGTACTTAAGTCGGCATTGTGCCTTTTGTATTTAATTCCGATGCAATTTCTGTGTTTCATCGTCAATAAGAAGGTCCAAGGGATACAGTAAACCTGAAGTGAAGCATCAGAATCCATAACTAGTGTCACAGGAATGGTTCAAAACATAGTCAGTAAGAAGAGTCAGTCTTCTTGTACTTAAGTCGGCATTGTGCGTTTTGTATTTAATTCCGATGCAATTTCTGTGTTTCATCGTCAATATGAAGGTCCAAGGGATACAGTAAACCTGAAGTGAAGCATCGGAATCTATAACTAGTGTCCCATGAATGGT
This sequence comes from Schistocerca americana, assembly GCF_021461395.2. Taxonomy (NCBI): domain Eukaryota; kingdom Metazoa; phylum Arthropoda; class Insecta; order Orthoptera; family Acrididae; genus Schistocerca; species Schistocerca americana. Next base: position 30,896,930 of record NC_060121.1, read on the forward strand.
TCAAAACATAGTCGGTTAGAAGAGTCAGTCTTCTTGTAGTTAAGTAGCCATTGTGCCTTTTGTATTTAATTCCGATGCAATTTCTGTGTTTCATCGTCAATAGGAAGGTCCATGGGATACAGGAAACCTGGACTCTTCTTGTACTTAAGTCGGGATTGTGCTTTTTGTATTTAATTCCGATGCAATTCTGTGTTTCATCGTCAATGAGAAGGTCCAAGGGATACAGTAAACCTAAAGTGATGCATCGGTATCTATAACTAGTGTCACAGGGATGGTTCAAAACATAGACAGTAGGAAGAGTCAGTCTTGTTGTACTTAAGTTGGCATTGTGCCTTTTTATTTAATTCCAATGCAATCTCTGTCATTCAACGTCAATTAGAAGGTCAGAGGGATACAGTAAACCTGTAGTGAAGCATCGGAATCTATAACTAGTGTCACAGGAATGGTTCCAAACATAGACAGTAGGAAGAGTCAATCTTCTTGTACTTTAGTCGGCATTGCGCCTTTTCTATTTAATTCCGATGCAATTTCTGTGTTTCATCGTCAATAAGAAAGTCCAATGGATACAGTAAACCTGAAGTGAAGCATCGGAATCTATAACTAGTGTCACAGGAATGGTTCAAATCATAGTCAGTAAGAAGAGTCAGTCTTCTTGTACTTAAGTCGGCATTATGCCTTTTCTATTTAATTCCGATACAATTTCTGTGTTTCATCATCAATAAGAAGGTCCAAGGGATACAGTAAACCTGGAGTGAAGGATCGGAATATATAACTAGTGTCGCAGGAATGGTTCAAAACATAGACAGTAAGAAGAGTCAGTCTTCTTGTACTTAAGTCGGCATTGTGCCTTTTTATTTAATTCCGATGCTATTTCTGTGTTTCATGGTCAACAAGAAGGTCCAAGGGATACAGTAAACCTGAAGTGAAGCATCGGAATCTATAACTAGTGTCACTGGAATGGTTCAAAACATAGACAGTACGATGAGTCAGTCTTCTTGTACTTAAGTCGGCATTGTGCTTTTTCTATTTCATTTCGATGCAATATCTGTATTTCATCGTCAATAAGAAGGTCCAACTGATACAGTATACCTGAAGTGAATCATCGGAGTCTATAACTAGTGTCACAGGAATGGTTCAAAACATAGTCAGTAAGAAGAGTCAGTCCTCTTGTACTTAAGTCGGCATTGTGCCTTTTGTATTTAATTTCGATGCAATTTCTGTGTTTCATCGTCAATACGAAGGTCCAAGGGATACAGTAAACCTGAAGTGAAGCATCGGAATCTAAAACTAGTGTCACAGGAATGGTTCAAATCATAGTCAGTAAGAAGAGTCAGTCTTCTTGTGCTTAAGTCGCCATTGTGCCTTTCGTATTAAATTCCGATGCAATATCTGTGTTTCATCATCAATAAGGAGGTCCAAGGGATACAGTAAACCTGGAGTGAAGCATCGGAATCTATAACTAGTGTCACAGAAATGGTTCAAAACATAGACTGTAAGTAGAGTCAGTCTTCTTCTACTTAATTCGGCACTGTGCCTTTTGGATATAATTCCGATGCAATTTCTGTTTTTCATCGTCAATAAGAAGGTCAGAGGGATACAGTAAACCTGAAGTGAATCATCGGAATCTATAACTAGTGTCACAGGAATGGCTCAAAACGTAGTCAGTAAGAAGAGTCAGTCTTCTCGTACTTAAGTCGGCATTGTGCCTTTTTATTTAATTCCGATGCAACCTCTGTGTTTCATTGTCAACAAGAAGGTCCAAGGGATACAGTAAACCTGAAGTGAAGCATCGGAATCTATAACTAGTGTCACAGGAATGTTTCAAACATATACAGTAAGATGAGTCAGTCTTCTTGTACTTAAGTCGGCATTGTGCCTTTTTTATTTAATTCCGATGCAATTTCTGTGTTTCATCGCCAATAAGGAGGTCCAACGGATACAGTAATCCTAGAGTGAAGCATCGGAATTTTTTTCTAGAGTCACAGGAATGGTTCAAAACATAGACAGTAAGAAAGGGCAGTCTTCTTGTACTAAATTCGGCATTGTGGCATTTGTATTTAATTCCGATGCAATTTCTGTGTTTCATCTTAAATAAGATGGTCAAAGGGATACAGTAAACCTGAAGTGAAGCATCAGAGTCTATAACTAGTGTCACAGGAATGGTCCGAAACATAGTCAGTAAGAAGAGTCGGTCTTCTTGTACTTAAGTCAGCATTGTGCACTTTGTATTTAATTCCGATGCAATTTCTGTGCTTCATCGTCAATAAGAAGGTCCAAGGGATGCAGTAAACCTTAAGTGAAGCATCGGAATCTATAACTAGCGTCACAGGAATGGTTCAAAACATAGACAGTGGGAAGAGTTAGTCTTCTTGTACTTAACTCGGCATTGTGTCTTTTGTATTTAATTCCGATGCAATTTCTGTGTTTCAACGTCAATAAGAAGGTCAGAGGGATACAGTATACCTGAAGTGAAGCATTGGAATCTATAACTAGTGTTACAGGAATGGTTCAAAACATAGACAGTAGGAAGAGTCTTGCTTCTTGTACTTAAGTCGGCATTTTCCTTTTCTATTTAATTCCGATGCAATTTCTGTATTTCATCGTCAATAAGAAGGTCCAATGGATATAGTAAACCAGGAGTGAAGCATCGGAATCTATAACTAGTGTCACAGGAATAGTTCAAAACATAGACAGTAAAAAGAGTCAGACTTCTTGTACTTAAGTCCTCATTGTGCCTCATTTATGTAATTCCGATGCAATTTCTGTGTTTCATCGTCAACAAGAAGGTTCAAGGGATACAGTAAACCTGGAGTGAAGCACCGGAATCTATAACTAGTGTCACAGGAATGGTTCAAAACATAGACAGAAGAAGAATCAGTTTTCTTGTACTTAGGTCGGCATTGTGCCTTTTGTATTTAATTCCGCTGCAATTTCTGTGTTTCATCGTCAACAAGAAGGTCCAAGGGATACAGTAAACCTGAAGTGAAGCATCGGATTCTATAACTAGTGTCACAGGAATGGTTCAAAACATAGACAGTAGGAAGAGTCAGTCTTCTTATACTTAAGTCGGCATTGTACCTTTTCTATTTAATTCCGATGCAATTTCTGTGTTTCATCGTCAATAAAAAGGTCCAAAGGATACAGTAAACCTGGAGTGAAGCACCGGAATCTATAACTAGTGTCACAGGAATGGTTCAAAACATAGACAGTAGGAAGAGTCAGTCTTCTTGTACTTAAGTCGGCATTCTGCCTTTTGTATTTAATTCCGATGCAGTTTCTGTGTTTCATCGTCAAAAAGAAGTTCCAAGGGATACAGTAAACCTGAAGTGAAGCATCGAAATCTATAACTAGTGTCACAGGAATGATTCAAAACATAGACAGAAGAAGAATCAGTCTTCTTGTACTTAATTCGGCATTGTGCCTTTTGTATTTAATTCCGACGCAATTTCTGTGTTTCATCGTCAATAAGTAGGTCCAAGGGATCCAGTAAACCTGAAGTGAATCACCGGAATCTATATCTAGTGTCACAGGAATGGTTCAAAACATAGTCAGTAAGAAGAGTCAGTCTTCTTGTACTTAAGTCGCCATTGTGCCTTTTGTATTAAATTCCGATGCAATTTCTGTGTTTCATCGTCAACAAGAAGGTTCAAGGGATACAGTAAACCTGAAGTGAAGCATCGGAATCTATAACTAGTGTCACAGGAATGGTTCAAAACATAGATAGTAGGAAAAAACAGCCTTCTTGTACTTAAGTCGGCATTGTACATTTTCTATTTAATTGCGATGCAATTTCTGTATTTCATCGTCAATAAAAAGGTCCAAGGGATACAGTATCCTGAAGTGAAGCATCGAAATCTATAACTAGTGTCACAGGAATGATTCAAAACATAGACAGAAGAGGAATCAGTCTTCTTGTACTTAATTCGGCATTGTGCCTTTTGTATTTAATTCCGATGCAATTTCTGTGTTTCATCGTCAATAAGTAGGTCCAAGGGATCCAGTAAACCTGAAGTGAATCACCGGAATCTATAACTAGTGTCACAGGAATGGTTCAAAACATAGTCAGTAAGAAGAGTCAGTCTTCTTGTACTTAAGTCGCCATTGTGCCTTTTGTATTAAATTCCGATGCAATTTCTGTGTTTCATCGTCAACAAGAAGGTTCAAGGGACACAGTAAACCTGAAGTGAAGCATCGGAATCTATAACTAGTGTCACAGGAATGGTTCAAACCATAGACAGTAGGAAGAAACAGTCTTCTTGTACTTAAGTCGGCATTGTACATTTTCTATTTAATTCCGATGCAATTTCTGTGTTTCATCGTCAATAAAAAGGTCCAAGGGATACAGTAAACCTGGAGTGAAGCACCGGAATCTATAACTAGTGTCACAGGAATGGTTCAAAACATAGACAGTAGGAAGAGTCAGTCTTCTTGTACTTAAGTCGGCATTCTGCCTTTTGTATTTAATTCCGATGCAATTTCTGTCTTTCATCGTCAAAAAGACGTTCCAAGGGATACAGTAAACCTGAAGTGAAGCATCGAAATCTATAACTAGTGTCACAGGAATGGTTCAAAACATAGACAGAAGAAGAATCATTCTTCTTGTACTTAATTCGGCATTGTGCCTTTTGTAATTAATTCCGACGCAATTTCTGTGTTTCATCGTCAAAAAGAAGTTCTAAGGGATACAGTAAACCTGAAGTGAAGCATCGAAATCTATAACTAGTGTCACAGGAATGGTTCAAAACATAGACAGAAGAAGAATCAGTCTTCTTGTACTTAATTCAGCATTGTGCCTTTTGTATTTATTTCCGATGCAATTTCTGTGTTTCATCGTCAATAAGTAGGTCCAAGGGATCCAGTAAACCTGAAGTGAAGCACCGGAATCTATAACTAGTGTCACAGGAATGGTTCGAAACATAGTCAGTAAGAAGAGTCAGTCTTCTTGTACTTAAGTCGGCATTGTGCCTTTTTATTTAATTCCGATGCAATTTCTGTGTTTCATCGTCAATACGAAGGTCCAAGGGATACAGTAAACCTGAAGTGAAGCATCGGATTCTATAACTAGTGTCACAGGAATGGTTCAAAACATAGACAGTAGGAAGAGCCAGTCTTCTTGTACTTAATTCGGCATTGTGCCTTTTGTATTTAATTCCGACGCAATTTCTGTGTTTCATCGTCAATAAGAACGTCAGTGGGATACAGTAAATCTGAAGTGAAGCATCGGAGTCTATAATTAGTGTCATAGGCATGGTTCAAAACATAGTCAGTAAGAAGAGACAGTCTTCTTGTACTAAAGTCGGCATTGTGCCTTTTGTATTAAATTCCGATGCAATTTCTGTGTTTCATCGCAATAAGAAGTTCCAAGGGATACAGTAAACCTGGAGTGAAGCATCGGAATTCATAACTAGTGTCACAGGAATGGTTCAAAACATAGACTGTAAGAAGAGTCAGTCTTCTTGTACTTAATTCGGCACTGTGCATTTTGGATTTAATTCCGACGCAATTTCTGTGTTTCATCGTCAATAAGAAGGTTAGAGGGAAACAGTAAACCAGAAGTGAATCATCGGAATCCTTAACTAGTGTCACAGGAATGATTCAAAGCATAGTCAGTAGGATGAGTCAGTCTTCTTGTACTTAAGTCGTCATTGTGCCTTTTGTATTTATTTCCGATGTAATTTCTGTGTTTCATCGTCAATAAGAAGGTCCAAGGGATCCAGTAAACCTGAAGTGGAGCCTCGGAATCTATAACTAGTGTCACAGGAATGGTTCAAAACATAGTCAGTAAGAAGAGTCAGTCATCTTGTACTTAAGTCGGCATTGTGCCTTTTCTATTTAATTCCGATGCAATTTCTGTATTTCATCGTCAATAAGAAGATCCAAGGGATATAGTACACCAGGAGTGACGCATCGGAATCTATAACTAGTGTCACAGGAATGGTTCAAAACATAGACAGTAAGAAGAGTCAGTCTTCTTGTACTTAAGTCGGCATTTTGCCTCTTTTATGTAATTCCGATGCAATTTCTGTGTTTCATCGTCAACAAGAAGGTCCAAGGGATACAGTAAACCTGAAGTGAAGCATCGGATTCTATAACTAGTGTCACAGGAATGGTTCAAAACATAGACAGTAGGAAGAGTCAGTCTTCTTGTACTTAAGTCGGCATTGTACCTTTTCTATTTAATTCCGATGCAATTTCTGTGTTTCATCGTCAATAAAAAGGTCCAAAGGATACAGTAAACCTGGAGTGAAGCACCGGAATCTATAACTAGTGTCACAAGAGTGGTTTAGAACATAGACAGTAGGAAGAGTCAGTCTTCTTGTACTTAAGTCGGCATTCTGCCTTTTGTATTTAATTCCGATGCAATTTCTGTGTTTCATCGTCAAAAAGAAGCTCCAAGGGATACAGTAAACCTGAAGTGAAGCATCGAAATCTATAACTAGTGTCACAGGAATGATTCAAAACATAGACAGAAGAAGAATCAGTCTTCTTGTACTTAATTCGGCATTGTGCCTTTTGTATTTAATTCCGACGCAATTTCTGTGTTTCATCGTCAATAAGCAGGTCCAAGGGATCCAGTAAACCTGAAGTGAATCACCGGAATTTATAACTAGTGTCACAGGAATGGTTCAAAACATAGTCAGTAAGAAGAGTCAGTCTGCTTGTACTTAACTCGCCATTGTGCCTTTTGTATTAAATTCCGATGCAATTTCTGTGTTTCATCGTCAACAAGAAGGTTCAAGGGATACAGTAAACCTGAAGTGAAGCATCGGAATCTATAACTAGTGTCACAGGAATGGATCAAAACATAGACAGTAGGAAGAAACAGTCTTCTTGTACTTAAGTCGGCATTGTACATTTTCTATTTAATTCCGATGCAATTTCTGTGTTTCATCGTCAATAAAAAGGTCCAAGGGATACAGTAAACCTGAAGTGAAGCATCGAAATCTATAACTAGTGTCACAGGAATGATTCAAATCATAGACAGAAGAAGAATCAGTCTTCTTGTACTTAATTCGGCATTGTGCCTTTTGTATTTAATTCCGACGCAATTTCTGTGTTTCATCGTCAATAAGTAGGTCCAAGGGATCCAGTTAACCTGAAGTGAATCACCGCAATCTATAACTAGTGTCACAGGGATGGTTCAAAACATAGTCAGTAAGAAGAGTCAGTCTTGTCAGTAAGAAGAGTCAGTCTTCTTGTAACTAAGTCGCCATTGTGTCTTTTGTATTAAATTCCGATGCAATTTCTGTGTTTCATCGTCAACAAGAAGGTTCAAGGGATACAGTAACCTGAAGTGAAGCATCGAAATCTATTACAGGTGTCACAGGAATGGTTCAAATCATAGACAGAAGAAGAATCAGTCTACTTGTACTTAAGTCGGTATTGTGCCTTTTGTATTTTATTCCGCTGCAATTTCTGTGTTTCATCGTCAATAATAAGGGCAGAGAGATGCAGTAAACCTGAAGTGAAGCATCGGAATTTATAACTAGTGTCACAGGAATGGTTCAAAGCATAGACAGTAGGAAGAGTCAGTCTTCTTGTACTTAAGTCGGCATTGCACATTTTCTATTTAATTCCGATGCTATTTCTATGTTTCATCGTCAATAAAAAGGACCAAGGGATACAGTAAACCTGAAGTGAAGCACCGGAATCCATAACTAGAGTCGCAGGAATAGTTCAAAACATAGTCAGTAGGAAGAGTCAGTCTTCTTGTACTTAAGTCGCCATTGTGCCTTTTGTATTAAATTCCGATGCAATTTCTGTGTTTCATCGTCAATAAAAAGGTCCAAGGGATACAGTAAACCTGGAGTGAAGCACCGGAATCTATAACTAGTGTCACAGGAATGGTTCAAAACATAGACAGTAGGAAGAGTCAGTCTTCTTGTACTTAAGTCGGCATTCTGCCTTTTGTATTTAATTCCGATGCAATTTCTGTGTTTCATCGTCAAAAAGACGTTCCAAGGGATACAGTAAACCTGAAGTGAAGCATCGAAATCTATAACTAAAGTCACAGGAATGGTTCAAAACATAGACAGAAGAAGAATCATTCTTCTTGTACTTAATTCGGCATTGTGCCTTTTGTAATTAATTCCGACGCAAATTCTGTGTTTCATCGTCAAAAAGAAGTTCCAAGGGATACAGTAAACCTGAAGTGAAGCATCGAAATCTATAACTAGTGTCACAGGAATGGTTCAAAACATAGACAGAAGAAGAATCAGTCTTCTTGTACTTAATTCAGTATTGTGCCTTTTGTATTTATTTCCGATGCAATTTCTGTGTTTCATCGTCAATAAATAGGTCCAAGGGATCCAGTAAACCTGAAGTGAATCATCGGAATCCTTAACTAGTGTCACAGGAATGATTCAAAACATAGTCAGTAAGAAGAGTCAGGCTTCTTGTACTTAAGTCGGCATTGTGCCTTTTGTATTTAATTCCGAAGCAATGTCTGTGTTTCATCGTCAATAAGAAGGTCCAAGGGATACAGTAAACCTGAAGTGAAGCATCGAAATCTATTACAGGTGTCACAGGAATGGTTCAAATCATAGACAGAAGAAGAATCAGTCTACTTGTACTTAAGTCGGTATTGTGCCTTTTGTATTTTATTCCGCTGCAATTTCTGTGTTTCATCGTCAATAATAAGGGCAGAGAGATGCAGTAAACCTGAAGTGAAGCATCGGAATTTATAACTAGTGTCACAGGAATGGTTCAAAGCATAGACAGTAGGAAGAGTCAGTCTTCTTGTACTTAAGTCGGCATTGTACATTTTCTATTTAATTCCGATGCAATTTCTATGTTTCATCGTCAATAAAAAGGACCAAGGGATACAGTAAACCTGAAGTGAAGCATCGAAATCTATAACTAGTGTCACAGGAATGGTTCGAAACATAGTCAGTAAGAAGAGTCAGTCTTCTTGTACTTAAGTCGCCATTGTGCCTTTTGTATTAAATTCCGATGCAATTTCTGTGTTTCATCGTCAATAAAAAGGTCCAAGGGATACAGTAAACCTAGAGTGAAGCATCGGAATCTGTTACTAGTGCCACAGGAATGGTTCAAATCATAGACAGTAAGAAGAGTCAGTCTTCTTGTACTTAATTCGGAACTGTGCCTTTTGAATTGAATTCGGATGCAATTGTTGTGTTTCATCGTCAATAAGAAGGTCCAAGGGATACAGTAAACTTAAAGTGAATCATCGGAATCTATAACTAGTGTGACAGGAATGGTTCAAAGCATAGTCAGTAAGAAGAGTCCGTCTTCTTGTACTTAAGTCGGCATTGTGCCTTTTGTATATAACTCCGATGCAATTTCTGTGTTTCATCGTCAATAAGAATGTCCAAGGGATACAGCAAAACCTGGAGTGAAGCATCGGAATCTATTACTAGTGTCACAGGAATGGTTCAAATCATAGACAGTAAGAAGAGTCAGTCTTCTTGTACTTAAGTCGCCATTGTGCCTTTTGTATTAAATTCCGATGCAATTTCTGTGTTTCATCGTCAACAAGAAGGTTCAGGGGATACAGTAAACCTGAAGTGAAGCATCGGAATCTATAACTAGTGTCACAGGAATGGTTCAAAACATAGACAGTAGGAAGAAACAGTCTTCTTGTACTTAAGTCGGCATTGTACATTTTCTATTTAATTCCGATGCAATTTCTGTGTTTCATCGTCAATAAAAAGGACCAAGGGATACAGTAAACCTGAAGTGAAGCATCGAAATCTATAACTAGTGTCACAGGAATGATTCAAAACATAGACAGAAGAAGAATCAGTCTTCTTGTACTTAATTCGGCATTGTGCCTTTTGTATTTAATTCCGACGCAATTTCTGTGTTTCATCGTCAATAAGTAGGTCCAAGGGATCCAGCAATCCTGAAGTGAATCACCGGAAGGTATAACTAGTGTCACAGGAATGGTTCAAAACATAGTCAGTAAGAAGAGTCAGTCTTCTTGTACTTAAGTCGCCATTGTGCCTTTTGTATAAAATTCCGATTCAATTTCTGTGTTTCATCGTCAACAAGAAGGTTCAAGGGAGGCAGTAAACCTGAAGTGAAGCATCGGAATCTATAACTAGTGTCACAGGAATGGTTCAAAACAGAGACAGTAGGAAGAAACAGTCTTCTTGTACTTAAGTCGGCATTGTACATTTTCTATTTAATTCCGATGCAATTTCTGTGTTTCATCGTCGATAATAAGGTCCAAGGGATACAGTAAACCTGGAGTGAAGCACCGGAATCTATAACTAGTGTCACAGGAATGGTACAGAACATAGACAGTAGGAAGAGTCAGTCTTCTTGTACTTAAGTCGGCATTGTGCCTTTTTTATTTAATTCCGTTGCCATTTCTGTGTTTAATCGTCAATAAGTAGGTCCAAGGGATCCAGTAAACCTGAAATGAAGCACCGGAATCCATAACTAGAGTCGCAGGAATGGTTCAAAACATAGACAAAAGAAAAATCATTCTTCTTGTACTTAATTCGGCATTGTGCCTTTTGTAATTAATTCCGATGCAATTTCTGTGTTTCATCGTCAAAAAGAAGTTCCAAGGGATACAGTAAACCTGAAGTGAAGCATCGAAATCCATAACTAGTGTCACAGGAATGGTTCAAAGCATAGACAGAAGAAGAATCAGTCTTCTTGTACTTAATTCAGCATTGTGCCTTTTGTATTTATTTCCGATGCAATTTCTGTGTTTCATCGTCAAAAAGTAGGTCCAATGGATCCAGTAAACCTGAAGTGAAGCACCGGAATCTATAACTGGTGTCACAGGAATGGTTCGAAACATAGTCAGTAAGAAGAGTCAGTCTTCTTGTACTTATGTCGCCATTGTGCCTTTTGTATTAACTTCCGATGCAATTTCTGTGTTTCATCGTCAATAAAAAGGTCCAAGGGATACAGTAAACCTGGAGTGAAGCACCGGAATCTATAACTAGTGTCACAGGAATGGTTCAACACATAGACAGTAGGAAGAGTCAGTCTTCTTGTACTTAAGTCGGCATTCTGCCTTTTGTATTTAATTCCGATGCAATTTCTGTGATTCATCGTCAAAAAGAAGTTCCAAGGGATACAGTAAACCTGAAGTGAAGCATCGAAATCTATAACTAGTGTCACAGGAATGGTTCAAAACATAGACAGAAGAAGAATCATTCTTCTTGTACTTAATTCAGCATTCTGCCATTTGTATTTAATTACGATGCAATTTCTGTGTTTCATCCTCAAAAAGAAGTTCCAAGGGATACAGTAAACCTGAAGTGAAGCATCGAAATCTATAACTAGTGTCACAGGAATGATTCAAAACATAAACTGAAGAAGAGTCAGTCTTCTTGTACTTAATTCGGAACTGTGCCTTTTGGATTGAATTCCGATGAAATTGTTGTGTTTCATCGTCAATAAGAAGGTCCAAGGGATACAGTAAACTTAAAGTGAATCACCGGAACTATAACTAGTGTCACAGGAATGGTTCAAAACATAGTCAGTAAGAAGAGTCAGTCATCTTGTACTTAAGTCGCCATTGTGCCTTTTCTATTTAATTCCGATGCAATTTCTGTGTTTCATCGTCAACAATAAGGTTCAAGGGATACAGTAAACCTGAAGTGAAGCATCGGAATCTATAACTAGTGTCACAGGAATGGTTGAAAACATAGACAGTAGGAAGAAACAGTCTTCTTGTACTTAAGTCGGCATTGTACATTTTCTATTTAATTCCGATGAAACTTCTGTGTTTCATCGTCAATAAAAAGGTCCAAGGGATACAGTAAACCTGAAGTGAAGCATCGAAATCTATAACTAGTGCCACAGGAATGATTCAAAACATAGACAGAAGAAGAATCAGTCTTCTTGTACTTAATTCGGCATTGTGCCTTTTGTATTTAATTCCGATGCAATTTCTGTGTTACATCGTCAACAAGAATATTCAAGGGATACAGTAAACCTGAAGTGAAGCATCGGAATCTATAACTAGTGTCACAGGAATGGTTCAAAACATAGACAGTAGGAAGAAATAGTCTTCTTGTACTTAAGCCGGCATTGTACATTTTCTATTTAATTCCGATGCAATTTCTGTGTTTCGTCGTCAATAAAAAGGACCAAGCTATACAGTAAACCTAGAGTGAAGCACCGGAATCTATAACTAGTGTCACAGGAATGGTTCAGAACATAGACAGTAGGAAGAGTCAGTCTTCTTGTACTTAAGTCGGCATTCAGCCTTTTGTATTTAATTCCGATGCAATTTCTGTGTTTCATCGTCAAAAAGAAGTTCCAAGGGATACAGTAAACCTGAAGTGAAGCATCGAAATCTATAACTAGTGTCACAGGAATGGTTCAAAACATAGACAGAAGAAGAATCATTCTTCTTGTACTTAATTCGGCATTGTGCCTTTTGTAATTAATTCCGACGCAATTTCTGTGTTTCATCGTCAAAAAGAAGTTCCAAGGGATACAGTAAACCTGAAGTGAAGCATCGAAATCTATAACTAGTGTCACAGGAATGGTTCAAAACATAGACAGAAGAAGAATCAGTCTTCTTGTACTTAATTCAGCATTGTGCCTTTTGTATTTATTTCCGATGCAATTTCTGTGTTTCATCGTCAATAAGTAGGTCCAAGGGATCCAGTAAACCTGAAGTGAAGCACCGGAATCTATAACTAGTGTCACAGGAATGGTTCGAAACATAGTCAGTAAGAAGAGTCAGTCTTCTTGTACTTAAGTCGGCATTGTGCCTTTTGTATTTAATTCCGATGCAATTTCTGTGTTTCATCGTCAATACGAAGGTCCAAGGGATACAGTAAACCTGAAGTGAAGCATCGGATTCTATAACTAGTGTCACAGGAATGGTTCAAAACATAGACAGTAGGAAGAGTCAGTCTTCTTGTACTTAATTCGGCATTGTGCCTTTTGTATTTAATTCCGACGCAATTTCTGTGTTTCATCGTCAATAAGAACGTCAGTGGGATACAGTAAATCTGAAGTGAAGCATCGGAATCTATAACTAGTGTCATAGGCATGGTTCAAAGCATAGCGAGTAAGAAGAGACAGTCTTCTTGTACTAAAGTCGGCATTGTGCCTTTTGTATTAAATTCCGATGCAATTTCTGTGTTTCATCGTCAATAAGAAGGTCCAAGGGATACAGTAAACCTGGAGTGAAGCATCGGAATTCATAACTAGTGTCACAGGAATGGTTCAAAACATAGACTGTAAGAAGAGTCAGTCTTCTTGTACTTAATTCGGCACTGTGCCTTTTGGATTTAATTACGATGCAATTTCTGTGTTTCATCGTCAATAAGAAGGTCAGAGGGATACAGTAAACCAGAAGTGTATCATCGGAATCCTTAACTAGTGGCACAGGAATGATTCAAAACATAGTCAGTAAGAAGAGTCAGTCTTCTTGTACTTAAGTCGGCATTGTGCCTTTTGTATTTAATTCCGATGCAATTTCTGGGTTTCATCGTCAATAAGAAGGTACAAGGGATACAGTAAACCTGAAGTGAAGCATCGAAATCTATTACAGGTGTCACAGGAATGGTTCAAATCATAGACAGAAGAAGAATCAGTCTACTTGTACTTAAGTCGGTATTGTGCCTTTTCTATTTAATTTCGCTGCAATTTCTGTGTTTCATCGTCAATAATAAGGGCAGAGAGATGCAGTAAACCTGAAGTGAAGCATCGGAATTTATAACTAGTGTCACAGGAATGGTTCAAAGCATAGACAGTAGGAAGAGTCAGTCTTCTTGTACTTAAGTCGGCATTGTGCCTTTCGTATAGAGTTCCGATGCAATTTCTGTGTTTCATCGTCAAGAGGTGGGTCCAAGGGATACACTAAACCTGGAGTGAATCATCGGAATCTGTAACTAGTGTGACAGGAATGGTTCAAAGCATAGTCAGTAAGAAGAGTCCGTCTTCTTGTACTTAAGTCGGCATTGTGCCTTTTGTATATAACTCCGATGCAATTTCTGTGTTTCATCGTCAATAAGAAGGTAAAAGGGATACACAAACCTGGAGCGAAGCATCAGAATCTATAACTAGTGTCACAGGAAAGGTTCAAAACATAGACTGTAAGAAGAGTCAGTCTTCTTGTACTTAATTCGGCACTGTGCCTTTTGGATTTAATTCCGATGCAATTTCTGTGTTTCATCGTCAATAAGAAGGTCCAAGGGATACAGTAAACCTGAAGTGAATCACCGGAATCTATAACTAGTGTCACAGGAATGGTTCGAAACATAGTCGGTAAGAAGAGTCTGTCTTCTTGTACTTAAGTCGGCATTGTGCCTTTTGTATTAAATTCCGATGCAATTTCAGTGTTTCATCGTCAATAAGAAGGTCCAAGGGATACAGTAAACCTGGAGTGAAGCATCGGAATTCTTAACTAGTGTCACAGGAATGGTTCAAAACATAGACTGTAAGAAGAGTCAGTCTTCTTGTACTTAATTCGGCACTGTGCCTTTTGGATTTAATTCCGATGCAATTTTTGTGTTTCATCGTCAATAAGAAGGTCCAAGGGATACAGTAAACCTGAAGTGAATCACCGGAATCTATAACTAGTGTCACAGGAATGGTTCAAAACGTAGACAGTGGGAAGAGTCAGTCTTCTTGTACTTAAGTCGGCATTGTGCCTTTTGTATTTAATTCCGATGCAATTTCTGTGTTTCATCGTCAATAAGAAGGTCCAAGGGATACAGTAAACCTGAAGTGAAGCATCGAAATCTATTACAGGTGTCACAGGAATGGTTCAATTCATAGAAAGAAGAAGAATCAGTCTACTTGTACTTAAGTCGCTATTGTGCCTTTTGTATTTAATTCCGCTGCAATTTCTGTGTTTCATCGTCAATAATAAGGGCAGAGAGATGCAGTAAACCTGAAGTGAAGCATCAAAATTTATAACTAGTGTCACAGGAATGGTTAAAAGCATAGACAGTAGGAAGAGTCAGTCTTTTTGTACTTAAGTCGGCATTGTGCCTTTTCTATTTAATTCCGATGCAATTGCTGTGTTTCATAGTCAATAAGAAGGTCCAAGGAACACAGTAAACCTGAAGTGAAGCATCGGAATCTATAACTAGTGTCACAGGAATGGTTCAAAGCATAGACAGTAAGAAGAGTCAGTCTTCTTGTACTTAAGTCGGCATTGTGCCTTTCGTATAGAGTTCCGATGCAATTTCTGTGTTTCATCGTCAAGAGGTAGGTCCAAGGGATACACTAAACCTGGAGTGAAGCATCGGAATCTGTAACTAGTGTCACAGGAATGGTTCAAACATAGACAGTAAGATGAGTCAGACTTCTTGCACTTAAGTCGGCATTGTGCCTTTGTTATGTAATTCCGATGCAATTTCTGTGTTTCATGGTCAATAAAAAGGTCC
This sequence comes from Schistocerca americana, assembly GCF_021461395.2. Classification (NCBI taxonomy): domain Eukaryota; kingdom Metazoa; phylum Arthropoda; class Insecta; order Orthoptera; family Acrididae; genus Schistocerca; species Schistocerca americana. The sequence continues at coordinate 30,912,271 of NC_060121.1, forward strand.
TAGGGATACAGTAAACCTAGAGTGAAGCCTCGCAATCTATTATTAGTGCCACAGGAATGGTTCAAATCATAGACAGTAAGAAGAGTCAGTCTTCTTGTACTTATTTCGGCATTGTGCCTTTTGTATTTAATACCGACACAATTTCTGTGTTTCTCGTCAATAAGAACGTCAGAGGGATACAGTAAATCTGAAGTGAAGCATCGGAATCTATAACTAGTGTCACAGGAATGGTTCGAAACATAGTCGGTAAGAAGAGTCTGTCTTCTTGTACTTAAGTCGGCATTGTGCCTTTTGTATTAAATTCCGATGCAATTTCAGTGTTTCATCGTCAATAAGAACGTCAGAGGGATACAGTAAACCTGAAGTGAAGCATCGGAATTTATAACTAGTGTCACAGGAATGGTTCAAAACATAGACAGAAGAAGAATCAGTCTTCTTGTACTTAATTCAGCATTGTGCCTTTTGTATTTATTTCCGATGCAATTTCTGTGTTTCATCGTCAATAAGTAGGTCCAAGGGATCCAGTAAACCTGAAGTGAAGCACCGGAATCTATAACTAGTGTCACAGGAATGGTTCGAAACATAGTCGGTAAGAAGAGTCTGTCTTCTTGTACTTAAGACGGCATTGTGCCTTTTGTATTAAATTCCGATGCAATTTCAGTGTTTCATCGTCAATAAGAAGTCCAAGGGATACAGTAAACCTGGAGTGAAGCATCGGAATTCATAACTAGTGTCACAGGAATGGTTCAAAACATAGACTGTAAGAAGAGTCAGTCTTCTTGTACTTAATTCGGCACTGTGCCTTTTGGATTTAATTCCGATGCAATTTCTGTGTTTCATCGTCAATAAGAAGGTCCAAGGGATACAGTAAACCTGAAGTGAATCACCGGAATCTATAACTAGTGTCACAGGAATGGTTCAAAACATAGACAGTGGGAAGAGTCAGTCTTCTTGTACTTAAGTCGGCATTGTGCCTTTTGTATTTAATTCCGATGCAATTTCTGTGTTTCATCGTCAATAAGAAGGTCCAAGGGATACAGTAAACCTGAAGTGAAGCATCGAAATCTATTACAGGTGTCACAGGAATGGTTCAATTCATAGAAAGAAGAAGAATCAGTCTACTTGTACTTAAGTCGCTATTGTGCCTTTTGTATTTAATTCCGCTGCAATTTCTGTGTTTCATCGTCAATAATAAGGGCAGAGAGATGCAGTAAACCTGAAGTGAAGCATCGGAATTTATAACTAGTGTCACAGGAATGGTTAAAAGCATAGACAGTAGGAAGAGTCAGTCTTCTTGTACTTAAGTCGGCATTGTGCCTTTTCTATTTAATTCCGATGCAATTGCTGTGTTTCATAGTCAATAAGAAGGTCCAAGGAACACAGTAAACCTGAAGTGAAGCATCGGAATCTATAACTAGTGTCACAGGAATGGTTCAAAGCATAGACAGTAAGAAGAGTCAGTCTTCTTGTACTTAAGTCGGCATTGTGCCTTTCGTATAGAGTTCCGATGCAATTTCTGTGTTTCATCGTCAAGAGGTATGTCCAAGGGATACACTAAACCTGGAGTGAAGCATCGGAATCTGTAACTAGTGTCACAGGAATGGTTCAAACATAGACAGTAAGATGAGTCAGTCTTCTTGCACTTAAGTCGGCATTGTGCCTTTGTTATGTAATTCCGATGCAAATTCTGTGTTTCATGGTCAATAAAAAGGTCCTAGGGATACAGTAAACCTAGAGTGAAGCCTTGCAATCTATTATTAGTGCCACAGGAATGGTTCAAATCATAGACAGTAAGAAGTGTCAGTCTTCTTGTACTTATTTCGGCATTGTGCCTTTTGTATTTAATTCCGACACAATTTCTGTGTTTCTCGTCAATAAGAACGTCAGAGGGATACAGTAAATCTGAAGTGAAGCATCGGAATCTATAACTAGTGTCACAGGAATGGTTCAAATCATAGTCAGTAAGAAGAGACAGTCTTCTTGTATTAAAGTCGGCATTGTGCCTATTGTATTTATTTCCGATGCAATTTCTGTGTTTCATCGTCAGTAAGAAGGTCCAAGGGATACAGTAAACCTGGAGTTAAGCATCGGAATCTATAACAAGTGTCACAGGGGTGGCTCAAAACATAGACAGTAAGAAGAGTCAGTATTCTTGTACTTAAGTCGGCATTGTGCCTTTTGTATTTAATTCCGATGCAATTTCTGTGTTTCATCGTCAATAAGAAGGTAAAAGGGATACAGTAAACCTGGAGTGAAGCATCAGAATCTATAACTAGTGTCACAGGAAAGGTTCAAAACATAGACAGTAAGAAGAGTCAGTCTTCTTGTACTTAATTCGGAACTGTGCCTTTTGGATTGAATTCCGATGCAATTGTTGTGTTTCATCGTCAATAAGAAGGTCCAAGGGATACAGTAAACTTAAAGTGAATCATCGGAATCTGTAACTAGTGTGACATGAATGGTTCAAAGCATAGTCAGTAAGAAGAGTCCGTCTTCTTGTACTTAAGTCGGCATTGTGCCTTTTGTATATAACTCCGATGCAATTTCTGTGTTTCATCGTCAATAAGAAGGTCCAAGGGATACAGCAAAACCTGGAGTGAAGCATCGGAATCTATTACTAGTGTCACAGGAATGGTTCAAATCATAGACAGTAAGAAGAGTCAGTCTTCTTGTACTTAATTCGGCATTGTGCCTTTTGTATTTAATTCCGACGCAATTTCTGTGTTTCATCGTCAGTAAGAACGCCAGAGGGATACAGTAAATCTGAAGTGAAGCATCGTAATCTATAACTAGTGTCACAGGAATGGTTCAAAACATAGTCAGTAAGAAGAGTCAGTCTTCTTGTACTTAGGTCGCCATTGTGCCTTTTGTATTAAATTCCGACGCAATTTCTGTGTTTCATCGTCAACAAGAAGGTTCAAGGGATACAGTAAACCTGAAGTGAAGCATCGGAATCTATAACTAGTGTCACAGGAATGGTTCAAAACATAGACAGTAGGAAGAAACAGTCTTCTTGCACTTAAGACGGCATTGTACATTTTCTATTTAATTCCGATGCAATTTCTGTGTTTCATCGTCAATAAAAAGGTCCAAGGGATACAGTAAACCAGAAGTGAAGCACCGGAATCTATAACTAGTGTCACAGGAATGGTTCGAAACATAGTCAGTAAGAAGAGTAAGTCTTCTTGTACTTAAGTCGCCATTGTGCCTTTTGTATTAAATTCCGATGCAATGTCTGTGTTTCATCGTCAATAAAAAGGTTCAAGGGATACAGTAAACCTGGAGTGAAGCACCGGAATCTATAACTAGTGTCACAGGAATGGTTCAAAACATAGACAGTAGGAAGAGTCCGTCTTCTTGTACTTAAGTCGGCATATTGCCTTTTATATTTAATTCCGATGCAATTTCTGTGTTTCATTGTCAAAAAGAAGTTCCAAGGGATACAGTAAACCTGAAGTGAAGCATCGAAATCTATAACTAGTGTCACAGGAATGGTTCAAACATAGACAGAAGAAGAATCAGTCTTCTTGTACTTACTTCGGCATTGTGCCTTTTGTAATTAATTCCTACGCAATTTCTGTGTTTCATCGTCAAAAAGAAGTTCCAAGGGATACAGTAAACCTGAAGTGAAGCATCGAAATCTATAACTAGTGTCACAGGAATGGTTCAAAACATAGACAGAAGAAGAATCAGTCTTCTTGTACTTAATTCAGCATTGTGCCTTTTGTATTTATTTCCGATGCAATTTCTGTGTTTCATCGTCAATAAGTAGGTCCAAGGGATCCAGTAAACCTGAAGTGATGCACCGGAATCTATAACTAGTGTCACAGGAATGGTTCGAAACATAGTCGGTAAGAAGAGTCAGTCTTCTTGTACTTAAGTCGGCATTGTGCCTTTTGTATTAAATTCATATGCAATTTGAGTGTTTCATCGTCAATAAGAATGTGCAAGGGATACAGTAAACCTGGAGTGAAGCATCGGAATTCATAACTAGTGTCACAGGAATGGTTCAAAACATAGACTGTAAGAAGAGTCAGTCTTCTTGTACTTAATTCGGCACTGTGCCTTTTGGATTTAATTCCGATGCAATTTCTGTGTTTCATCGTCAATAAGAAGGTCAGAGGGATACAGTAAACCAGAAGTGAATCATCGGAATCCTTACCAAGTTCACAGTAATGATTCAAAACATAGTCAGTAAGAAGAGTCAGTCTTTTTGTACTTAAGTCGGCATTGTGCCTTTTGTATTTAATTCCGATGCAATTTCTGTGTTTCATCGTCAATAAGAAGGTCCAAGGGATACAGTAAACCTGAAGCGGAGCATCGAAATCTATTACAGGTGTCACAGGAATGGTTCAAATCATAGACAGAAGAAGAATCAGTCTACTTGTACTTAAGTCGGTATTGTGCCTTTTGTATTTAATTCCGCTGCAATTTCTGTGTTTCATCGTCAATAATAAGGGCAGAGAGATGCAGTAAACCTGAAGTGAAGCATCGGAATTTATAACTAGTGTCACAGGAATGGTTAAAAGCATAGACAGTAGGAAGAGTCAGTCTTCTTGTACTTAAGTCGGCATTGTGCCTTTTCTATTTAATTCCGATGCAATTGCTGTGTTTCATAGTCAATAAGAAGGTCCAAGGAACACAGTAAACCTGAAGTGAAGCATCGGAATCTATAACTAGTGTCACAGGAATGGTTCAAAGCATAGACAGTAAGAAGAGTCAGTCTTCTTGTACTTAAGTCGGCATTGTGCCTTTCGTATAGAGTTCCGATGCAATTTCTGTGTTTCATCGTCAAGAGGTAGGTCCAAGGGATACACTAAACCTGGAGTGAAGCATCGGAATCTGTAACTAGTGTCACAGGAATGGTTCAAACATAGACAGTAAGATGAGTCAGCCTTCTTGCACTTAAGTCGGCATTGTGCCTTTGTTATGTAATTCCGATGCAAATTCTGTGTTCCATGGTCAATAAAAAGGTCCTAGGGATACAGTAAACCTAGAGTGAAGCCTCGCAATCTATTATTAGTGCCACAGGAATGGTTCAAATCATAGACAGTAAGAAGAGTCAGTCTTCTTGTACTTATTTCGGCATTGTGCCTTTTGTATTTAATTCCGACACAATTTCTGTGTTTCTCGTCAATAAGAACGTCAGAGGGATACAGTAAATCTGAAGTGAAGCATCGGAATCTATAACTAGTGTCACAGGAATGGTTCAAATCATAGTCAGTAAGAAGAGACAGTCTTCTTGTATTAAAGTCGGCATTGTGCCTATTGTATTTATTTCCGATGCAATTTCTGTGTTTCATCGTCAATAAGAAGGTCCAAGGGATACAGTAAACCTGGAGTTAAGCATCGGAATCTATAACAAGTGTCACAGGGGTGGCTCAAAACATAGACAGTAAGAAGAGTCAGTATTCTTGTACTTAAGTCGGCATTGTGCCTTTTGTATTTAATTCCGATGCAATTTCTGTGTTTCATCGTCAATAAGAAGGTAAAAGGGGTACAGTAAACCTGGAGTGAAGCATCAGAATCTATAACTAGTGTCACAGGAAAGGTTCAAAACATAGACAGTAAGAAGAGTCAGTCTTCTTGTACTTAATTCGGAACTGTGCCTTTTGGATTGAATTCCGATGCAATTGTTGTGTTTCATCGTCAATAAGAAGGTCCAAGGGATACAGTAAACTTAAAGTGAATCATCGGAATCTGTAACTAGTGTGACAGGAATGGTTCAAAGCATAGTCAGTAAGAAGAGTCCGTCTTCTTGTACTTAAGTCGGCATTGTGCCTTTTGTATATAACTCCGATGCAATTTCTGTGTTTCATCGTCAATAAGAAGGTCCAAGGGATACAGCAAAACCTGGAGTGAAGCATCGGAATCTATTACTAGTGTCACAGGAATGGTTCAAATCATAGACAGTAAGAAGAGTCAGTCTTCTTGTACTTAATTCGGCATTGTGCCTTTTGTATTTAATTCCGACGCAATTTCTGTGTTTCATCGTCAGTAAGAACGCCAGAGGGATACAGTAAATCTGAAGTGAAGCATCGTAATCTATAACTAGTGTCACAGGAATGGTTCAAAACATAGTCAGTAAGAAGAGTCAGTCTTCTTGTACTTAGGTCGCCATTGTGCCTTTTGTATTAAATTCCGACGCAATTTCTGTGTTTCATCGTCAACAAGAAGGTTCAAGGGATACAGTAAACCTGAAGTGAAGCATCGGAATCTATAACTAGTGTCACAGGAATGGTTCAAAACATAGACAGTAGGAAGAAACAGTCTTCTTGTACTTAAGTCGGCATTGTACATTTTCTATTTAATTCCGATGCAATTTCTGTGTTTCATCGTCAATAAAAAGGTCCAAGGGATACAGTAAACCAGAAGTGAAGCACCGGAATCTATAACTAGTGTCACAGGAATGGTTCGAAACATAGTCAGTAAGAAGAGTAAGTCTTCTTGTACTTAAGTCGCCATTGTGCCTTTTGTATTAAATTCCGATGCAATTTCTGTGTTTCATCGTCAATAAAAAGGTTCAAGGGATACAGTAAACCTGGAGTGAAGCACCGGAATCTATAACTAGTGTCACAGGAATGGTTCAAAACATATACAGTAGGAAGAGTCCGTCTTCTTGTACTTAAGTCGGCATATTGCCTTTTATATTTAATTCCGATGCAATTTCTGTGTTTCATTGTCAAAAAGAAGTTCCAAGGGATACAGTAAACCTGAAGTGAAGCATCGAAATCTATAACTAGTGTCACAGGAATGGTTCAAACATAGACAGAAGAAGAATCAGTCTTCTTGTACTTACTTCGGCATTGTGCCTTTTGTAATTAATTCCTACGCAATTTCTGTGTTTCATCGTCAAAAAGAAGTTCCAAGGGATACAGTAAACCTGAAGTGAAGCATCGAAATCTATAACTAGTGTCACAGGAATGGTTCAAAACATAGACAGAAGAAGAATCAGTCTTCTTGTACTTAATTCAGCATTGTGCCTTTTGTATTTATTTCCGATGCAATTTCTGTGTTTCATCGTCAATAAGTAGGTCCAAGGGATCCAGTAAACCTGAAGTGAAGCACCGGAATCTATAACTAGTGTCACAGGAATGGTTCGAAACATAGTCGGTAAGAAGAGTCAGTCTTCTTGTACTTAAGTCGGCATTGTGCCTTTTGTATTAAATTCCGATGCAATTTGAGTGTTTCATCGTCAATAAGAAGGTCCAAGGGATACAGTAAACCTGGAGTGAAGCATCGGAATTCATAACTAGTGTCACAGGAATGGTTCAAAACATAGACTGTAAGAAGAGTCAGTCTTCTTGTACTTAATTCGGCACTGTGCCTTTTGGATTTAATTCCGATGCAATTTCTGTGTTTCATCGTCAATAAGAAGGTCAGAGGGATACAGTAAACCAGAAGTGAATCATCGGAATCCTTACCAAGTTCACAGGAATGATTCAAAACATAGTCAGTAAGAAGAGTCAGTCTTTTTGTACTTAAGTCGGCATTGTGCCTTTTGTATTTAATTCCGATGCAATTTCTGTGTTTCATCGTCAATAAGAAGGTCCAAGGGATACAGTAAACCTGAAGTGAAGCATCGAAATCTATTACAGGTGTCACAGGAATGGTTCAAATCATAGACAGAAGAAGAATCAGTCTACTTGTACTTAAGTCGGTATTGTGCCTTTTGTATTTAATTCCGCTGCAATTTATGTGTTTCATCGTCAATAATAAGGGCAGAGAGATGCAGTAAACCTGAAGTGAAGCATCGGAATTTATAACTAGTGTCACAGGAATGGTTCAAAGCATAGACAGTAGGAAGAGTCAGTCTTCTTGTACTTAAGTCGGCATTGTGCCTTTTCTATTTAATTCCGATGCAATTGCTGTGTTTCATAGTCAATAAGAAGGTCCAAGGAACACAGTAAACCTGAAGTGAAGCATCGGAATCTATAACTAGTGTCACAGGAATGGTTCAAAGCATAGACAGTAAGAAGAGTCAGTCTTCTTGTACTTAAGTCGGCATTGTGCCTTTCGTATAGAGTCCCGATGCAATTTCTGTGTTTCATCGTCAAGAGGCAGGTCCAAGGGATACACTAAACCTGGAGTGAAGCATCGGAATCTGTAACTAGTGTCACAGGAATGGTTCAAACATAGACAGTAAGATGAGTCAGTCTTCTTGCACTTAAGTCGGCATTGTGCCTTTGTTATGTAATTCCGATGCAATTTCTGTGTTTCATGGTCAATAAAAAGGTCCTAGGGATACAGTAAACCTAGAGTGAAGCATCGGAATCTATTACTAGTGCCACAGGAATGGTTCAAATCATAGACAGTAAGAAGAGTCAGTCTTCTTGTACTTATTTCGGCATTGTGCCTTTTGTATTTAATTCCGACACAATTTCTGTGTTTCGTCGTCAATAAGAACGTCAGAGGGATACAGTAAATCTGAAGTGAAGCATCGGAATCTATAACTAGTGTCACAGGAATGGTTCAAATCACAGTCAGTAAGAGGAGACAGTCTTCTTGTATTAAAGTCGGCATTGTGCCTATAGTATTTATTTCCGATGCAATTTATGTGTTTCATCGTCAATAAGAAGGTCCAAGGGATACAGTAAACCTGGAGTTAAGCATCGGAATCTATAACAAGTGTCACAGGGGTGGCTCAAAACATAGACAGTAAGAAGAGTCAGTATTCTTGTACTTAAGTCGGCATTGTGCCTTTTGTATTTAATTCCGATGTAATTTCTGTGTTTCATCGTCAATAAGAAGGTAAAAGGGATACGGTAAACCTGGAGTGAAGCATCAGAATCTATAACTAGTGTCACAGGAAAGGTTCAAAACATAGACAGTAAGAAGAGTCAGTCTTCTTGTAGTTAATTCGGAACTGTGCCTTTTGGATTGAATTCCGATGCCATTGTTGTGTTTCATCGTCAATAAGAAGGTCCAAGGGATACAGTAAACTTAAAGTGAATCCTCGGAATCTATAACTAGTGTGACAGGAATGGTTCAAAGCATAGTCAGTAAGAAGAGTCCGTCTTCTTGTACTTAAGTCGGCATTGTGCCTTTTGTATATAACTCCGATGCAATTTCTGTGTTTCATCGTCAATAAGAAGGTCCAAGGGATACAGCAAAACCTGGAGTGAAGCATCGGAATCTATTACTAGTGTCACAGGAATGGTTCCAATCATAGACAGTAAGAAGAGTCAGTCTTCTTGTACTTAATTCGGCATTGTGCCTTTTGTATTTAATTCCGACGCAATTTCTGTGTTTCATCGTCAATAAGAACGCCAGAGGGATACAGTAAATCTGAAGTGAAACATCGTAATCTATAACTAGTGTCACAGGAATGGTTCAAAACATAGTCAGTAAGAAGAGTCAGTCTTCTTGTACTTAAGTCGCCATTGTGCCTTTTGTATTAAATTCCGACGCAATTTCTGTGTTTCATCGTCAACAAGAAGGTTCAAGGGATACAGTAAACCTGAAGTGAAGCATCGGAATCTATAACTAGTGTCACAGGTATGGTTCAAAACATAGACAGTAGGAAGAAACAGTCTTCTTGTACTTAAGTCGGCATTGTACATTTTCTATTTAATTCCGATGCAATTTCTGTGTTTCATCGTCAATAAAAAGGTCCAAGGGATACAGTAAACCTGGAGTGAAGCACCGGAATCTATAACTAGTGTCACAGGAATGGTTCAGAACATAGACAGTAGGAAAAGTCAGTCTTCTTGTCCTTAAGTCGCCATTGTGCCTTTTGTATTAAATTCCGATCCAATTTCTGTGTTTCATCGTCAATAAAAAGGTCCAAGGGATACAGTAAACCTGAAGTGGAGCATCGAAATCTATAACTAGTGTCACAGGAATGGTTCAAAGCATAGACAGTAAGAAGAGTCAGTCTTCTTGTACTTAAGTCGGCATTGTGCCTTTCGTATAGAGTTCCGATGCAATTTCTGTGTTTCATCGTCAAGAGGTAGGTCCAAGGGATACACTAAACCTGGAGTGAAGCATCGGAATCTGTAACTAGTGTCACAGGAATGGTTCAAACATAGACAGTAAGATGAGTCAGTCTTCTTGCACTTAAGTCGGCATTGTGCCTGTGTTATGTAATTCCGATGCAATTTCTGTGTTTCATGGTCAATAAAAAGGTCCTAGGGATACAGTAAACCTAGAGTGAAGCATCGGAATCTATTACTAGTGCCACAGGAATGGTTCAAATCATAGACAGTAAGAAGAGTCAGTCTTCTTGTACTTATTTCGGCATTGTGCCTTTTGTATTTAATTCCGACACAATGTCTGTGTTTCGTCGTCAATAAGAACTTCAGAGGGATACAGTAAATCTGAAGTGAAGCATCGGAATCTATAACTAGTGTCACAGGAATGGTTCAAATCATAGTCAGTAAGAAGAGACAGTCTTCTTGTATTAATGTCGGCATTGTGCCTATTGTATTTATTTCCGATGCAATTTATGTGTTTCAACGTCAATAAGAAGGTCCAAGGGATACAGTAAACCTGGAGTTAAGCATCGGAATCTATTACAAGTGTCACAGGGGTGGCTCAAAACATGGACAGTAAGAAGAGTCAGTATTCTTGAACTTAAGTCGGCATTGTGCCTTTTGTATTTAATTCCGATACAATTTCTGTGTTTCATCGTCAATAAGAAGGTAAAAGGGATACAGTAAACCTGGAGTGAAGCATCAGAATCTATAACTAGTGTCACAGGAAAGGTTCAAAACATAGACAGTAAGAAGAGGCAGTCTTCTTGTACTTAATTCGGAACTGTGCCTTTTGGATTGAATTCCGATGCAATTGTTGTGTTTCATCGTCAATAAGAAGGTCCAAGGGATACAGTAAACTTAAAGTGAATCATCGGAATCTATAACTAGTGTGACAGGAATGGTTCAAAGCATAGTCAGTAAGAAGAGTCCGTCTTCTTGTACTTAAGTCGGCATTGTGCCTTTTGTATATAACTCCGATGCAATTTCTGTGTTTCATCGTCCATAAGAAGGTCCAAGGGATACAGCAAAACCTGGAGTGAAGCATCGGAATCTATTACTAGTGTCACAGGAATGGTTCCAATCATAGACAGTAAGAAGAGTCAGTCTTCTTGTACTTAATTCGGCATTATGCCATTTGTATTTAATTCCGACGCAATTTCTGTGTTTCATCGTCAATAAGAACGCCAGAGGGATACAGTAAATCTGAAGTGAAGCATCGTAATCTATAACTAGTGTCACAGGAATGGTTCAAAACATAGTCAGTAAGAAGAGTCAGTCTTCTTGTACTTAAGTCGCCATTGCGCCTTTTGTATATAATTCCGACGCAATTTCTGTGTTTCATCGTCAACAAGAAGGTTCAAGGGATACAGTAAACCTGTAGTGAAGCATGGGAATCTATAACTTGTGTCACAGGTATGATTCAAAACATAGACAGTAGGAAGAAACAGTCTTCTTGTACTTAAGTCGGCATTGTACATTTTCTATTTAATTCCGATGCAATTTCTGTGTTTCATCGTCAATAAAAAGGTCCAAGGGATACAGTAAACCTGGAGTGAAGCACCGGAATCTATAACTAGTGTCACAGGAATGGTTCAGAACATAGACAGTAAGAAGAGTCAGTCTTCTTGTACTTAAGTCGGCATTGTGCCTTTTGTATTTAATTCCGATGCAATTTCTGTGTTTCATCGTCAATAAGTAGGTCCAAGGGATCCAGTAAACCTGAAGTGAAGCACCGGAATCCATAACTAGTTTTGCAGGAATGGTTCAAAACATAGTCAGTAGGAAGAGTCAGTCTTCTTGTACTTAAGTCGCCATTGTGCCTTTTGTTATAAATTCCGATGGAATTTCTGTGTTTCATCGTCAATAAAAAGGTCCAAGGGATACAGTAAACCTGAAGTGAAGCATCGAAATCTATAACTAGTGTCACAGGAATGGTTCAAACCATAGACAGAAGAAGAATCATTCTTCTTGTACTTAATTCGGCATTGTGCCTTTTGTATTTAATTCCGACGCAATTTCTGTGTTTCATCGTCAAAAAGAAGTTTCAAGGGATACAGTAAACCTGAAGTGAAGCATCGAAATCTATAACTAGTGTCACAGGTATGGTTCAAAACAAAGACAGAAGAAGAATCAGTCTTCTTGTACTTCATTCAGCATTGTGCCTTTTGTATTTATTTCCGACGCAATTTCTGTGTTTCATCGTCAATAAGTAGGTCCAAGGGATCCAGTAAACCTGAAGTGAAGCACCGGAAACTATAACTAGTGTCACAGGAATGGTTCGAAACATAGTCAGTAAGAAGAGTCAGTCTTCTTGTACTTAATTCGGCATTGTGCCTTTTGTATTTAATTCCGACGCAATTTCTGTGTTTCATAGTCAATAAGAACGTCAGTGGGATACAGTAAATCTGAAGTGAAGCATCGGAATCTATAACTAGTGTCATAGGCATGGTTCAAAACATAGTCAGTAATTTGAGACAGTCTTCTTGTACTAAAGTCGGCATCGTGCCTTTTGTATTAAATTCCGATGCAATTTCTGTGTTTCATCGTCAATAAGAAGGTCCAAGGGATACAGTAAACCTGGAGTGAAGCATCGGAATTCATAACTAGTGTCACAGGAATGGTTCAAAACATAGACTGTAAGAAGAGTCAGTCTTCTTGTACTTAATTCGGCACTGTGCCATTTGGATTTAATTCCGATGCAATTTCTGTGTTTCATCGTCAATAAGAAGGTCAAAGGGATACAGTAAACCAGAAGTGAATCATCGGAATCCTTAACTAGTGTCACAGGAATGATTCAAAGCATAGTCAGTAAGAAGAGTCAGTCATCTTGTACTTAAGTCGGCATTGTGCCTTTTGTATTTAATTCCGATGCAATTTCTGTGTTTCATCGTCAATAAGAAGGTCCAAGGGATACAGTAAACCTGAAGTGAAGCATCGAAATCTATTTCAGGTGTCACAGGAATGGTTCAAATCATAGACAGAAGAAGAATCAGTCTACTTGTACTTAAGTCGGTATTGTGCCTTTTGTATTTAATTCCGCTGCAATTTCTGTGTTTCATCGTCAATAAGAAGGGCAGAGAGATGCAGTAAACCTGAAGTGAAGCATCGGAATTTATAACTAGTGTCACAGGAATGGTTCAAAGCATAGACAGTAGGAAGAGTCAGTCTTCTTGTACTTAAGTCGGCATTGTGCCTTTTCTATTTAATTCCGATGCAATTGCTGTGTTTCATAGTCAATAGGAAGGTTCAAGGGACACAGTAAACCTGAAGTGAAGCCTCGGAATCTATAACTAGTGTCACAGGAATGGTTCAAAGCATAGACAGTAAGAAGAGTCAGTCTTCTTGTACTTAAGTCGGCATTGTGCCTTTCGTATAGAGTTCCGATGCAATTTCTGTGTTTCATCGTCAACAGGAAGGTCCAAGGGATACACTAAACCTGGAGTGAAGCATCGGAATCTGTAACTAGTGTCACAGGAATGGTTCAAACATAGACAGTAAGATGAGTCAGTCTTCTTGTACTTAAATGGGCATTGTGCCTTTTTTGTGTAATTCCGATGCAATTTCTGTGTTTCATGGTCAATAAAAAGGTCCTAGGAATATAGTAAACCTAGAGTGAAGCATCGGAATCTATTACTAGTGCCACAGGAATGGTTCAAATCATAGACAGTAAGAAGAGTCAGTCTTCTTGTATTAAAGTCGGCATTGTGCCTATTGTATTTAATTCCGATGCAATTTCTGTGTTTCATCGTCAATAAGAACGTCAGAGGGATACAGTAAATCTGAAGTGAAGCATCGGAATCTATAACAAGTGTCACAGGGATGGCTCAAAACATAGACAGTAAGAAGAGTCAGTATTCTTGTACTTAAGTCGGCATTGTGCCCTTTGTATTTAATTCCGATGCAATTTCTGTGTTTCATCGTCAATAAGAAGGTCCAAGGGATACAGTAAACCTGGAGTGAAGCATCGGAATCTATTACTAGTGTCACAGGAAAGGTTCAAACATAGACAGTAAGAAGAGTCAGTCTTCTTGTACTTAATTCCTCATTGTGCCTTTTGTATTTAATTCCGACAAAATTTCTGTGTTTTTCATCGTCAATAAGAACGTCAGAGGGATACAGTAAATCTGAAGTGAAGCATGGGAATCTATAACTAGTGTCACAGGAATGGTTCTAAACATAGTCAGTAAGAAGAGACAGTCTTCTTGTACTAATGTCGGCATTGTGCCTTTTGTATTTAATTCCGATGCAATTCTGTGTTTCATCGTCAATAAGAAGGTCCTTGGGATACAGTAAAGCTAGAGTGAAGCACCGGAATCTATAACTAGTGTCACAGGAATGGTTCAAAACATAGACAGTAAGAAGAGTCAGTCTTCTTGTATTTAAGTCGGCATTGTGCCTTTTTATTTACTTCCGATGCAATTTATGTGTTTCATCGTCAATAAGAAGGTCCAAGGGATACATTAAACCTGGAGTGAAGCATCGGAATCTATATCTAGTGTCACAGGAATGGTTCAAATCATCGACAGTAAGAAAAGTCAGTCTTCTCATACCTAATTCGGCATTGTGCCATTAGTATTTAATTCCGATGCAATTTCTGTGTTTCATCGTCAATAAGAAGGTCAGAGGGATACAGTAAATCTGAAGTGAATCATCGGAATCTGTAACTAGTGTCACAGGAATGGTTCAAATCATAGTCAATAAGAAGAGTCAGTCTTCTTGTACTTAAGTCGGCATTGTGCCTTTTGTATTTAATTCCGATGCAATTTCTGTGTTTCATCGTCAATAAGAAGTTCCAAGGGATACAGTAAACCTGAAGTGAATCATCAGAATGTATAACTAGTGTCACAGGAATGGTTCAAAACATAGGCAGTAAGTAGAGTCAGTCTTCTTATACTTAAGTCGGCATTGTGCCTTTTGTACTCAATTCCGATGCAATTTCTGTGTTTCATCGTCAATAAGAAGTTCCAAGGGATACAGTAAACCTGAAGTGAAGCTTCAGAATCTATAACTAGTGTCACAGGAATGGTTCAAAACATAGTCAGTGAGAAGAGTCAGTCTTCTTGTACTTATGTCGGCATTGTGCCTTTTTATTTACTTCCGATGCAATTTCTGTGTTTCATCGTCAATAAGAAGGTCCAAGGGATACATTAAACTTGGAGTGAAGCATCGGAATCTATAACTAGTGTCACAGGAATGGTTCAAAAACATCGACAGTAAGATAAGCCAGTCTTCTTGTACTTAATTCGGCATTGTGCCATTAGTATTTAATTCCGACGCAATTTCTGTGTTTCATCGTCAATAAGAAGGTCAGAGGGATACAGTAAATCTGAAGTGAATCATCGGAATCTATAACTAGTGTCACAGGAATGGTTCAAAACATAGTCAGTAAGAAGAGGCAGTCTTCTTGTACTTAAGTCGTCATTGTGAATTTTGTATTTAATTCCGATGCAATTTCTGTGTTTCACTGTCAATAAGAAGGTCCAAGGGATACAATAAACCTGAAGTGAAGCACCTGAATCTGTAACTAGTGTCACAGGAATGTTTCAAAACATAGTCAGTAAGATGAGTCAGTCTTCCTGTACTTAAGTCGGCATTGTGCCTTTTGAATTTAATTCCGATGCAATTTCTGTGTTTCATCGTCAGTACGAAGGTTCAAGGGATACAGTAAACCTGAAATGAATCACTGGAATCTATAACTAGTGTCACAGGAATGGTTCAAAACATAGTCAGTAAGAAGAGTCAGGCTTCTTGTACTTAAGTCGGCATTGTGCCTTTCGTATATAATTCCGATGCAATTTCTGTGTTTCATCGTCAATAAGAACGTAAGAGGGATACAGTAAAACTGAAATGAAGCATCAGAATCTATAACTAGTGTCATAGGAATGGTTCAAAACATAGACAATAAGATGAGTCAGTCTTCTTGTACTTAAGTCGGCATTGTGCCTTTTTTATTTAATTACGAAGCAAATTCTGTGTTTCATCGTCAATACGAAGTTCCAAGGGATACAGTAAACCTAGAGTGAAGCATCGGAATCTATTACTAGTGTCACAGGAATGGTTCAAAACATAGACAGTAAGAAGAGTCAGTCTTCTTGTACTTAATTCGGCATTGTGCCTTTTGTATTTAATTCCGATGCAATTTCTGTGTTTCATCGTCAATAAGAAGGTTTAAGGGATACAGTAAACCTGAAGTGAATCACCGGAATCTATAACTAGTGTCACAGGAATGGTTCAAAACATAGACAGTAAGAAGAGTCAGTCTTCGTGTACTTGAGTCGGCATTGGGCCTTTTTTATTTACTTCCGATGCAATTTCTGTGTTTCATCGTCAATAAGAAGGTCCAAGGGATACATTAAACCTGGAGTGAAGCATGGGAATCTATAACTAGTGTCAAAGGAATGGTTCAAAACATCGGCAGTAAGAAGAGTCAGTCTTCTTGTACTTAAGTCGGCATTCTGCCTTTTGTATTTAATTCCGATGCAATTTCTGTGTTTCATCGTCAATAAGAAGGTCCAAGGGATACAGTAAACCTGAAGTGAAGCACCTGAATCTGTAACTAGTGTCACAGGAATGGTTCAAAACATAGACAGTGGGAAGAGTCAGTCTTCTTGAACTTAAGTCGGCATTGTGCCTTTTGAATTTAATTCTGATGCAATTTCTGTGTTTCATCGTCAATAAGAAGGTCAGAGGGTTACAGTAAACCTGAAGTGAAGCATCGGAATCTATAACTAGTGTGACAGGAATGGTTCAAAACATAGACAGTAGGAAGAGTCAGTCTTCTTGTACTTAAGTCGGCATTGTGCCTTTTCTGTTTAATTCCGATGCAATTTCTGTATCTCATCGTCAATAAGAAGGCCCAAGAGATATAGTAAACCTGGAGTGAAGCATCGGAATCTATAACTAGTGTCACAGGAATGGTTCAAAGCATAGACAGTAAGAAGTGTCAGTCTTCTTGTACTTAAGTCGGCATTGTGCCTTTTTTACTTCATTCCGATGCAATTTCTGTGTTTCATCGTCAATACGAAAGTCCGAGGGAATCATTAAACCTGGAGTGAAGCATCGGAATCTATAACTAGTGTGACAGGAATGGTTCAAAACATAGACAGTAGGAAGAGTCAGTCTTCTTGTACTGAAGTCGGCATTGTGCCTTTTCTATTTAATTCCGATGCAATTTCTGTATTTCATCGTCAACAAGAAGGTCCAAGAGATATAGTAAACCTGGAGTGAAGCATCGGAATCTATAACTAGTGTCACAGGAATTGTTCAAAGCATAGACAGTAAGAAGAGTCAGTCTTCTTGTACTGAAGTCGGCAATATGCCTTTTTTATGTCATTCCGATGCAATTTCTGTGTATCATCGACAACACGAAGGTCCAAGGGATACAGTAAACCTGAAGTGAAGCATCGGAATCTATAACTAGTGTCACAGGAATGGTTCAAAACATAGTCAGTGAGAAGAGTCAGTCTTCATGTACTTATGTCGGCATTGTGCCTTTTCTATTTAATTCCGATGCAATTTCTGTATTTCATCGCCAATACGAAGGTCCGAGGGATATAGTAAACCTGGAGTGAAGCATCGGAATCTATAACTAGTGTCACAGGAATGGTTCAAAACATAGACAGTAAGAAGAATCAGTCTTCGTGTACTTGAGTCGGCATTGTGCCTTTTCAATTTGCTTCCGATGCAATTTCTGTGTTTCATCGTCAATAAGAAGGTCCAAGGGATACATTAAACCTGGAGTGAAGCATATGAATCTATAACTAGTGTCACAGGAATGGTTCAAAACAGCAACAGTAAGAAGAGTCAGTCTTCTTGTACTTAATTCGGCATTGTGCCTTTAGTATTTAATTCCGATGCAATTTCTGTGTTTCATCGTCAATAAGAAGGTAAGAGGGATACAGTAAATCTGAAGTGAATCACCGGAATCTATAACTAGTGTCACAGGAATGGTTTAAAGCATAGTCAGTAAGAATAGTCAGTCTTCTTGTACTTAAGTCGGCATTGTGCCTTTTGTATTTAATTCCGATGCATTTTCTGTGTTTCATCGTAAATAAGAAGATCCAAGGGATACAGTAAACCTGAAGTGAAGCATCAGAATCTATTACTAGTGTCACAGGAATGGTTCAAATCATAGACAGTAAGAAGAGTCAGTCTTCTTGTACTTAATTCGGCTTTGTGCCTTTTGTATTAAATCCGACGCAATTTCTGTGTTTCATCGTCAATAAGAACGTCTGAGGGATACAGTAAATCTGAAGTGAAGCATCGGAATCTATAACTAGTGTCATAGGAATGGTTCAGAACACAGTCAGTAAGATGAGACAGTCTTCTTGTACTAAAGTCGGCATTGTGCCTTTTGTATTTATTTCCGATGCAATTTCTGTGTTTCATCGTCAATAAGTAGGTCCAAGCGATCCAGTAAAACTGAAGTGAAGCACCGGAATCTATAACTAGTGTCACAGGAATGGTTCAAATCATAGTCAGTAAGAAGAGTCAGTCTTCTTGTACTTAAGTCGCCATTGTGCCTTTTGTATTAAATTCCGATGCAATTTCTGTGTTTCATTGTCAATAAGAAGGTCCAAGGGATACAGTAAACCTGGAGTGAAGCATCTGAATCTATATCTAGTGTCACAGGAATGGTTCAAAACATAGACAGTAAGAAGAGTCAGTCTTCTTGTACTTAAGACGGCATTGTGCCTTTTGTATTTAATTCTGATGCAGTTTCTGTGTATCATCGTCAATAAGAAGGTCCAAGGGATACAGTAAACCTGAAGTGAAGCATCGAAATCTATAACTGTTGTCACAGGAATGGTTCAAAGCATAGACAGAAGAAGAATCTGACTACTTGTACTTAATTCGGTATTGTGCCTTTTGTATTTAATTCCGCTGCAATTGCTGTGTTTCATCGTCAATAAGAAGGTCCAAGGGATACAGTAAACCTGAAGCGAAGCATCGGAATCCATAACTAGTGTCACAGGAATGGTTCAAAGCATAGACAGTAAGAAGAGTCAGTCTTCTTGTACTTAAGTCGGCGTTGTGCCTTTCGTATATAATTCCGATGCAATTTCTGTGTTTCATCGTCAATAAGAAGGTCCAAGGGATACAGTAAACCTGGAGTGAAGCATCGGAATCTGTAACTAGTGTCACAGGAATGGTTCAAACATAGACAGTAAGATGCGTCAGTCTTTTTGTACTTAAGTCGGCATTGTGCCTTTTTTATTTAATTCCGATGCAATTTCTGTGTTTCATCGTCAATAAGAAGGTCCTAGGGATACAGTAAACCTAGAGTGAAGCATCGGAATCTATTACTAGTGTCACAGGAATGGTTCAAAGCATAGACAGTAAGAAGAGTCAGTCTTCTTGTACTTAATTCCTCATTGTGCCTTTTGTATTTAATTCCGACAAAATTTCTGTGTTTCATCGTCAATAAGAACGTCAGAGGGATACAGTAAATCTGAAGTGAAGCATGGGAATCTATAACTAGTGTCACAGGAATGGTTCAAATCATAGACAGTAAGAAGAGTCAGTCTTCTTGTACTTAAGTCGCCATTGTGCCTTTTGTATTAAATTCCGATGCAATTTCTGTGTTTCATCATCAATAAGAAGGTCCTAGGGATACAGTAAACCTAGAGTGAAGCATCGGAATCTATTACTAGTGTCACAGGAATGGTTCAAAACATAGACAGTAAGAAGAGTCAGTCTTCTTGTACTTAATTCCTCATTGTGCCTTTTGTATTTAATTCCGACAAAATTTCTGTGTTTCATCGTCAATAAGAACGTCAGAGGGATACAGTAAATCTGAAGTGAAGCATGGGAATCTATAACTAGTGTCACAGGAATGGTTCAAATCATAGACAGTAAGAAGAGTCAGTCTTCTTGTACTTAAGTCGCCATTGTGCCTTTTGTATTAAATTCCGATGCAATTTCTGTGTTTCATCGTCAATAAGTAGGTCCAAGCGATCCAGTAAAACTGAAGTGAAGCACCGGAATCTGTAACTAGTGTCACAGGAATGGTTCAAAATATAGACAGTGGGAAGAGTCAGTCTTCTTGAACTTAAGTCGGCATTGTGCCTTTTGAATTTAATTCCGATGCAATATCTGTGTTTCATCGTCAATAAGAAGGTCAGAGGGTTACAGGAAACCTGAAGTGAAGCATCGGAATTTATTACTAGTGTCACAGGAATGGTTCAAAACATAGACAGTAGTAAGAGTCAGTCTTCTTGTACTTACTTCGGCATTGTGCCTTTTGTATTTAATTCCGACACAATTTCTGTGTTTCGTCGTCAATAAGAACGTCAGAGGGATATAGTAAATCTGAAGTGATGCATCGGAATCTATAACTAGTGTCACAGGAATGGTTCAAATCATAGTCAGTAAGAAGAGACAGTCTTCTTGTATTAAAGTCGGCATTGTGCCTATTGTATTTAATTCCGATGCAATTTCTGTGTTTCATCGTCAATAAGAAGGTCCAAGGGATACAGTAAACCTGGAGTTAAGCATCGGAATCTATAACAAGTGTCACAGGGATGGCTCAAAACATAGACAGTAAGAAGAGTCAGTATTCTTGTACTTAAGTCGGCATTGTGCCTTTTGTATTTAATTCCGATGCAATTTCTGTGTTTCATCGTCAATAAGAAGGTCCAAGGGATACAGTAAACCTGGAGTGAAGCATCGGAATCTATAACTGGTGTCACAGGAATGGTTCAAAACATAGACAGTAAGAAGAGTCAGCCTTCTTGTACTTAATTCGGAACTGTGCCTTTTGGATTGAATTCCGATGCAATTGTTGTGTTTCATCTTCAATAGGAAGGTCCAAGGGATACAGTAAACTTAAAGTGAATCATCGGAATCTATAACTAGTGTGACAGGAATGGTTCAAAGCATAGTCAGTAAGAAGAATCCGTCTTCTTGTACTTAAGTCGGCATTGTGCCTTTTGTATATAACTCCGATGCAATTTCTGTGTTTCATCGTCAATAAGAAGGTCCAAGGGATACAGCAAAACCTGGAGTGAAGCATTGGAATCTATTACTAGTGTCACAGGAATGGTTCAAATCATAGACAGTAAGAAGAGTCAGTCTTCTTGTACTTAATTCGGCATTGTGCCTTTTGTATTAAATCCGACGCAATTTCTGTGTTTCATCGTCAATAAGAACGTCTGAGGGATACAGTAAATCTGAAGTGAAGCATCGGAATCTATAACTAGTGTCATAGGAATGGTTCAGAACATAGTCAGTAAGATGAGACAGTCTTCTTGTACTAAAGTCGGCATTGTGCCTTTTGTATTTATTTCCGATGCAATTTCTGTGTTTCATCGTCAATAAGTAGGTCCAAGCGATCCAGTAAAACTGAAGTGAAGCACCGGAATCTATAACTAGTGTCACAGGAATGGTTCAAACCATAGTCAGTAAGAAGAGTCAGTCTTCTTGTACTTAAGTCGCCATTGTGCCTTTTGTATTAAATTCCGATGCAATATCTGTGTTTCATTGTCAATAAGAAGGTCCAAGGGATACAGTAAACCTGGAGTGAAGCATCTGAATCTATATCTAGTGTCACAGGAATGGTTCAAAACATAGACAGTAAGAAGAGTCAGTCTTCTTGTACTTAAGTCGGCATTGTGCCTTTTGTATTTAATTCTGATGCAGTTTCTGTGTATCATCGTCAATAAGAAGGTCCAAGGGATACAGTAAACCTGAAGTGAAGCATCGAAATCTATAACTGTTGTCACAGGAATGGTTCAAAGCATAGACAGAAGAAGAATCAGACTACTTGTACTTAATTCGGTATTGTGAGTTTGTATTTAATTCCGCTGCAATTTCTGTGTTTCATCGTCAATAAGAAGGGCAGAGGAATGCTGTAAACCTGAAGTGAAGCATCGGAATCTATAACTAGTGTCACAGGAATGGTTCAAAGCATAGACAGTAGGAGGAGTCAGTCTTCTTGTACTTAAGTCGGCATTGTGCCTTTTCTATTTAATTCCGCTGGAATTGCTGTGTTTCATCGTCAATAAGAAGGTCCAAGGGATACGGTAAACCTGAAGTGAAGCATCGGAATCCGTAACTAGGGTCACAGGAATGGTTCAAAGCATAGATAGTAAGAAGAGTCAGTCTTCTTGTACTTAAGTCGGCGTTGTGCCTTTCGTATATAATTCCGATGCAATTTCTGTGTTTCATCGTCAATAAGAAGGTCCAAGGGATACAGTAAACCTAGAGTGAAGCATCGGAATCTATTACTAGTGTCACAGGAATGGTTCAAAACATAGACAGTAAGAAGAGTCAGTCTTCTTGTACTTAATTCCTCATTGTGCCTTTTGTATTTAATTCCGACAAAATTTCTGTGTTTCATCGTCAATAAGAACGTCAGAGGGATACAGTAAATCTGAAGTAAAGCATGGGAATCTATAACTAGTGTCACAGGAATGGTTCTAAACATAGTCAGTAAGAAGAGACAGTCTTCTTGTACTAAAGTCGGCATTGTGCCTTTTGTATTTAATTCCGATGCAATTTCTGTGTTTCATCGTCAATAAGAAGGTCCTTGGGAAACAGTAAACCTAGAGTGAAGCACCGGAATCTATAACAAATGTCACAGGGATGGCTCAAAACATAGACAGTAAGAGGAGTCAGTGTTCTTGTACTAAAGTCGGCGTTGTGCCTTTTGTATTTAATTCCGATGCAATTTCTGTGTTTAATCTTCAATAAGAAATTCCAAGGGATACAGTAAACCTGAAGTGAAATATCAGAGTCTACAACTAGTCTCACAGGAAAGGTTCAAAACATAGCCAGTAAGAAGAGTCAGTCTTCTTGTACTTAAGTCGGCATTGTGCATTTTTTATTTCATTCCGATGCAATTTCTGTGTATCATCGTCCACAAGAAGGTCCAAGGGATACAGTAAACCGGAAGTGAAGGATCAGAGTCTATAACTAGTGTCACAGGAATGGTTCAAAACATAGTCAGTGAGAAGACTCAGTCTTCTTGTACTTATGTCGGCATTATGCCTTTTCAATTTAATTCCGTTGCAATTTCTGTATTTCACCGTCAATAAGAAGATCCAAGGGATATAGTAAACCTGGAGTGAAGCATCGGAATCTATAACTAGTGTCACAGGAATGGTTCAAAACATAGACAGCAAGAAGAGTCAGTCTTCTTGTATTTGAGTCGGCATTGTGCCTTTTTATTTACTTCCGACGCAATTTATGTGTCTCATCGTCAATAAGAAGGTCCAAGGGATACATTAAACCTGGAGTGAAGCATCGGAATCTATATCTAGTGTCACAGGAATGGTTCAAAACATCGACAGTAAGAAAAGTCAGTCTTCTTGTACCTAATTCGGCATTGTGCCATTAGTATTTAATTCCGATGCAATTTCTGTGTTTCATCGTCAATAAGAAGGTCAGAGGGATACAGTAAATGTGAAGTGAATCATCGGAATCTGTAACTAGTGTCACAGGAATGGTTCAAATCATAGTCAATAAGAAGAGTCAGTCTTCTTGTACTTAAGTCGGCATTGTGCCTTTTTTATTTACTTCCGATGCAATTTCTGTGTTTCATCGTCAATAAGCAGGTCCAAGCGATCCAGTAAAACTGAAGTGAAGCATCAGAATGTATAACTAGTGTCACAGGAATGGTTCAAAACATAGGCAGTAAGAAGAGCCAGTCTTCTTATACTGAAGTCGGCATTGTGCGTTTTGTATTTAATTCCGGTGCAATTTCTGTGTTTCATCGTCAATAAGAAGTTCCAAGGGATACAATAAACCTAGAGTGAAGCATCGGAATCTGTTACTAGTGTCACATGAATGGTTCAAAACATAGACAGTAAGAAGAGTCAGTCTTCTTGTACTTAATTCGGCATTGTGCCTTTTGTATTTAATTCCGATGCAATTTCTGTGTTTCATCGTCAATAAGAAGGTTTCAGGGATACAGTAAACCTGAAGTGAATCACCGGAAACTATAACTAGTGTCACAGGAATGGTTCAAAACATAGTCAGTAAGAAGGGACAGTCTTCTTGTAGTTAAGTCGGCATTGTGCATTTTCTATTTCATACCGATGCAATTTCTGTGCTTCATCGTCAATAAGAAGGTCCAAGGGATACAGTAAACCTGATGTGAAGCATCGGAATCTATAACTAGTGTCACAGGAATGGTTCAAAACATAGACATTGGGAAGAGTTAGTCTTCTTGAACTTAAGTCGGCATTGTGCCTTTTGAATTTAATTCCGATGCAATTTCTGTGTTTCATCGTCAATAAGAAGGTCAGAGGGTTACAGTAAACCTGAAGTGAAGCATCGGAATCTATAACTAGTGTGACAGGAATGGTTCAAATCATAGACAGTAGGAAGAGTCAGTCTTCTTGTACTTAAGTCGACATTGTGCCTTTCTATTTAATTCCGATGCAATTTCTGTATTTCATCGTCAATAAAAAGGTCCAAGAGATATAGTAAACCTGGAGTGAAGCATCGGAATCTATAACTAGTGTCACAGGAATGGTTCAAAGCATAGACAGTAAGAAGAGTCAGTCTTCTTGTACTTAAGTCGGCATTGTGCCTTTTTTATTTCATTCCGATGCAATTTCTGTGTTTCATGGTCAATAAGAAGGTATTAGGGATACAGTAAACCTAGAGTGAAGCATCGGAATCTATTACTAGTGTCACAGGAATGGTTCAAAACATAGACAGTAAGAAGAGTCAGTCTTCTTGTACTTAATTCCTCATTGTGCCTTTTGTATTTAATTCCGACAAAATTTCTGTGTTTCATCGTCAATAAGAACGTCAGAGGGATACAGTAAATCTAAAGTGAAGCATGGGAATCTATAACTAGTGTCACAGGAATGGTTCTAAACATAGTCAGTAAGAAGAGACAGTCTTCTTGTACTAAAGTCGGCATTGTGCCTTTTGTATTTAATTCCGATGCAATTTCTGTGTTTCATCGTCAATAAGAAGGTCCTTGGGATACAGTAAACCTAGAGTGAAGCACCGGAATCTATAACAAGTGTCACAGGGATGGCTCAAAACATAGACAGTAAGAGGAGTCAGTGTTCTTGTACTAAAGTCGGCGTTGTGCCTTTTGTATTTAATTCCGATGCAATTTCTGTGTTTAATCTTCAATAAGAAATTCCAAGGGATACAGTAAACCTGAAGTGAAGCATCAGAGTCTATAACTAGTCTCACAGGAAAGGTTCAAAACATAGCCAGTAAGAAGAGTCAGTCTTCTTGTACTTAAGTCGGCATTGTGCATTTTTTATTTCATTCCGATGCAATTTCTGTGTATCATCGTCCACAAGAAGGTCCAAGGGATACAGTAAACCGGAAGTGAAGGATCAGAGTCTATAACTAGTGTCACAGGAATGGTTCAAAACATAGTCAGTGAGAAGACTCAGTCTTCTTGTACTTATGTCGGCATTATGCCTTTTCAATTTAATTCCGTTGCAATTTCTGTATTTCACCGTCAATAAGAAGATCCAAGGGATATAGTAAACCTGGAGTGAAGCATCGGAATCTGTAACTAGTGTCACAGGAATGGTTCAAAACATAGACAGTAAGAAGAGTCAGTCTTCTTGTATTTGAGTCGGCATTGTGCCTTTTTATTTACTTTCGACGCAATTTATGTGTCTCATCGTCAATAAGAAGGTCCAAGGGATACATTAAACCTGGAGTGAAGCATCGGAATCTATATCTAGTGTCACAGGAATGGTTCAATACATCGACAGTAAGAAAAGTCAGTCTTCTTGTACCTAATTCGGCATTGTGCCATTAGTATTTAATTCCGATGCAATTTCTGTGTTTCATCGTCAATAAGAAGGTCAGAGGGATACAGTAAATCTGAAGTGAATCATCGGAATCTGTAACTAGTGTCACAGGAATGGTTCAAATCATAGTCAATAAGAAGAGTCAGTCATCTTGTACTTAAGTCGGCATTGTGCCTTTTGTATTTACTTCCGATGCAATTTCTGTGTTTCATCGTCAATAAGTAGGTCCAAGCGATCCAGTAAAACTGAAGTGAAGCACCGGAATCTATAACTAGTGTCACAGGAATGGTTCAAAACAAAATCAGTAAGAAGAGTCAGTCTTCTTGTTCTTAAGTCGCCATTGTGCCTTTTGTATTAAATTCCGATGCAATTTCTGTGTTTCATTGTCAATAAGAAGGTCCAAGGGATACAGTAAACCTGGAGTGAAGCATCTGAATCTATATCTAGTGTCACAGGAATGGTTCAAAACATAGACAGTAAGAAGAGTCAGTCTTCTTGTACTTAAGTCGGCATTGTGCCTTTTGTATTTAATTCTGATGCAGTTTCTGTGTATCATCGTCAATAAGAATGTCCAAGGGATACAGTAAAACTGAAGTGAAGCATCGAAATCTATAACTGTTGTCACAGGAATGGTTCAAAGCATAGACAGAAGAAGAATCAGACTACTTGTACTTAATTCGGTATTTTGCCTTTTGTATTTAATTCCGCTGCAATTTCTGTGTTTCATCGTCAATAAGAAAGGCAGAGGAATGCTGTAAACCTGAAGTGAAGCATCGGAATCTATAACTATTGTCACAGGAATGGTTCAAAGCATAGACAGTAGGAAGAGTCAGTCTTCTTGTACTTAAGTCGGCATTGTACCTTTTCTATTTAATTCCGATGGAATTGCTGTGTTTCATCGTCAATAAGAAGGTCCAAGGGATACAGTAAACCTGAAGTGAAACATCGGAATCCATAACTAGTGTCACAGGAATGGTTCAAAGCATAGACAGTAAGAAGAGTCAGTCTTCTTGTACTTAAGTCGGCCTTGTGCCTTTCGTATATAATTCCGATGCAATTTCTGTGTTTCATCGTCAATAAGAAGGTCCAAGGGATACAGTAAACCTGGAGTGAAGCATCGGAATCTGTAACTAGTGTCACAGGAATGGTTCAAACATAGACAGTAAGATGCGTCAGTCTTTTTGTACTTAAGTCGGCATTGTGCCTTTTTTATTTAATTCCGATGCAATTTCTGTGTTTCATCGTCAATAAGAAGGTCCTAGGGATACAGTAAACCTAGAGTGAAGCATCGGAATCTATTACTAGTGTCACAGGAATGGTTCAAAACATAGACAGTAAGAAGAGTCAGTCTTCTTGTACTTAATTCCTCATTGTGCCTTTTGTATTTAATTCCGACAAAATTTCTGTGTTTCATCGTCAATAAGAACGTCAGAGGGATACAGTAAATCTGAAGTGAAGCATGGGAATCTATAACTAGTGTCACAGGAATGGTGCTAAACATAGTCAGTAAGAAGAGACAGTCTTCTTGTACTAAAGTCGGCATTGTGCCTTTTGTATTTAATTCCGATGCAATTTCTGTGTTTCATCGTCAATAAGAAGGTCCTTGGGATACAGTAAACCTAGAGTGAAGCACCGGAATCTATAACAAGTGTCACAGGGATGGCTCAAAACATAGACAGTAAGAAGAGTCAGTGTTCTTGTACCAAAGTCGGCGTTGTGCCTTTTGTATTTAATTCCGATGCAATTTCTGTGTTTAATCTTCAATAAGAAGGTCCAAGGGATACAGTATACCGGAAGTGAAGGATCAGAGTCTATAACTAGTCTCACAGGAAAGGTTCAAAACATAGGCAGTGAGAAGACTCAGTCTTCTTGTACTTATGTCGGCATTATGCCTTTTCAATTTAATTCCGTCGCAATTTCTGTATTTCACCGTCAATAAGAAGATCCAAGGGATATAGTAAACTTGGAGTGAAGCATCGGAATCTATAACTAGTGTCACAGGAATGGTTCAAAACATAGACAGTAAGAAGAGTCAGTCTTCTTGTATTTAAGTCGGCATTGTGCCTTTTTATTTACTTCCGACGCAATTTATGTGTTTCATCGTCAATAAGAAGGTCAGAGGGATACAGTAAATCTGAAGTGAATCATCGGAATCTGTAACTAGTGTCACAGGAATGGTTCAAATCATTGTCAATAAGAAGAGTCAGTCTTCTTGTACTTAAGTCGGCATTGTGCCTTTTGTATTTAATTCCGATGCAATTTCTGTGTTTCATCGTCAATAAGAAGTTCCAAGGGATACAGTAAACCTGAAGTGAAGCATCAGAATGTATAACTAGTGTCACAGGAATGGTTCAAAACATAGGCAGTAAGAAGAGTCAGTCTTCTTATACTGAAGTCGGCATTGTGCGTTTTGTATTTAATTCCGGTGCGATTTCTGTGTTTCATCGTCAATAAGAAGTTCCAAGGGATATAGTAAAACTGAAGTGAAGCATCAGAATCTATAACTAGTGTCACAGGAATGGTTCAAAACATAGTCAGTAAGAAGAGTCAGGCTTCTTGTACTTAAGTCGGCATTGTGCCTTTTGTATTTAATTCCGATGCAATTTCTGTGTTTCATCGTCAATAAGAACGTAAGAGGGATACAGTAAATCTGAAGTGAAGCATCAGAATCTATAACTAGTGTCATAGGAATGGTTCAAAACATAGACAGTAAGATGAGTCAGTCTTCTTGTACTTAAGTCGGCATTGTGCCTTTTTTATTTAATTACGATGCAAATTCTGTGTTTCATCGTCAATACGAAGTTCCAAGGGATACAATAAACCTAGAGTGAAGCATCGGAATCTGTTACTAGTGTCACATGAATGGTTCAAAACATAGACAGTAAGAAGAGTCAGTCTTCTTGTACTTAATTCGGCATTGTGCCTTTTGTATTTAATTCCGATGCAATTTCTGTGTTTCATCGTCAATAAGAAGGTTTCAGGGATACAGTAAACCTGAAGTGAATCACCGGAAACTGTAACTAGTGTCACAGGAATGGTTCAAAACATAGTCAGTAAGAAGGGACAGTCTTCTTGTAGTTAAGTCGGCATTGTGCATTTTCTATTTCATACCGATGCAATTTCTGTGCTTCATCGTCAATAAGAAGGTCCAAGGGATACAGTAAATCTGATGTGAAGCATCGGAATCTATAACTAGTGTCACAGGAATGGTTCAAAACATAGACATTGGGAAGAGTTAGTCTTCTTGAACTTAAGTCGGCATTGTGCCTTTTGAATTTAATTCCGATGCAATTTCTGTGTTTCATCGTCAATAAGAAGGTCAGAGGGTTACAGTAAACCTGAAGTGAAGCATCGGAATCTATAACTAGTGTGACAGGAATGGTTCAAATCATAGACAGTAGGAAGAGTCAGTCTTCTTGTACTTAAGTCGACATTGTGCCTTTCTATTTAATTCCGATGCAATTTCTGTATTTCATCGTCAATAAGAAGGTCCAAGAGATATAGTAAACCTGGAGTGAAGCATCGGAATCTATAACTAGTGTCACTGGAATGGTTCAAAACATAGACAGTAAGAAGAGTCAGTCTTCTTGTACTTAAGTCGGCATTGTGCCTTTTTTATTTCATTCCGATGCAATTTCGGTGTTTCATCGGCTATAAGAAAGTCCAAGGGATACATTAGACCTGGAGTGAAGCATCGGAATCTATAACTAGTGTCACAGGAATTTTTCAAAACATCGACAGTAAGAAGAGTCAGTCTTCTTGTAATGAAGTCGGCATTATGCCTTTTTTATGTCATTCCGATGCAATTTCTGTGTATCATCGTCAACACGAAGGTCCAAGGGATACAGTAAACCTGAAGTGAAGCATCGGAATCTATAACTAGTGTCACAGGTATGGTTCAAAACATAGTCAGTGAGAAGAGTCAGTCTTCTTGTACTTATGTCGGCATTGTGCCTTTTCTATGTAATTCCGATGCAATTTCTGTATTTCATCGTCAATACGAAGGTCCGAGGGATATAGTAAACCTGGAGTGAAGCATCGGAATCTATAACTAGTGTTACAGGAATGGTTCAAAACATAGACAGTAAGAAGAGTCAGTCTTCGTGTACTTTAGTCGATATTGTGCCTTTTTTATTTACGTCCGATGCAATTTCTGTGTTTCAACGTCAATAAGAAGGTCCAAGGGATACATTAAACCTGGAGTGAAGCATGGGAATCTATAACTAGTGTCACAGGAATGTTTCAAAACATCGACAGTAAGAAGAGTCAGTCTTCTTGTACTTAATTCGGCATTGTGCCTTTAGTATTTAATTCCGATGCAATTTCTGTGTTTCATCGTCAATAAGAAGGTCAGAGGGATACAGTAAATCTGAAGTGAATCATCGGAATCTATAACTAGTGTCACAGGAATGGTTCAAAACATAGTCAGTAAGAAGAGTCAGTCATCTTGTACTTAAGTCGGCATTGTGCCTTTTGTATTTAATTCCGATGCATTTTCTGTGTTTCATCGTCAATAAGAAGTTCCAAGGGATACAGTAAACCTGAAGTGAAGCATCAGAATCTATAACTAGTGTCACAGGAATGGTTCAAAACATAGTCAGTTAGAAGAGTCAGTCTTCTTGTACTTAAGTCGGCATTGTGCCTTTTGTATTTAATTCCGATGCAATTTCTGTGTTTCATCGTCAATAAGAAGGTCCAAGGGATACAGTAAACCTGAAGTGAAGCACCTGAATCTGTAACTAGTGTCACAGGAATGGTTCAAAACATAGACAGTGGGAAGAGTCAGTCTTCTTGAACTTAAGTCGGCATTGTGCCTTTTGAATTTAATTCCGATGCAATTTCTGTGTTTCATCGTCAATAAGAAGGTCAGAGGGTTACAGTAAACTTGAAGTGAAGCATCGGAATCTATAACTAGTGTGACAGGAATGGTTCAAAACATAGACAGTAGCAGAGTCAGTCTTCTTGTACTTAAGTCGGCATTGTGCCTTTTCTGTTTAATTCCGATGCAATTTCTGTATCTCATCGTCAATAAGAAGGTCCTAGAGATATAGTAAACCTGGAGTGAAGCATCGGAATCTATAACTAGTGTCACAGGAATGGTTCAAAGCATAGACAGTAAGAAGAGTCAGTCTTCTTGTACTTAAGTCGGCATTGTGCCTTTTTTATTTCATTCCGATGCAATTTCAGTGTTTCATCGTCAATACGAAAGTCCAAGGGATACATTAAACCTGGAGTGAAGCATCGGAATCTATAAGTAGTGTGACAGGAATGGTTCAAAACATAGACAGTAGGAAGAGTCAGTCTTCTTGTACTGAAGTCGGCATTGTGCCTTTTCTATTTAATTCCGATGCAATTTCTGTATTTCATCGTCAATAAGAATGTCCAAGAGATATAGTAAACCTGGAGTGAAGCATCGGAATCTATAACTAGTGTCACAGGAATGGTTCAGAGCATAGACAGTAAGAAGAGTCAGTCTTCATGTACTTAAGTCGGCATTATGCCTTTTTTATGTCATTCCGATGCAATTTCTGTGTATCATCGTCAACACGAAGGTCCAAGGGATACAGTAAACCTGAAGTGAAGCATCGGAATCTATAACTAGTGTCACAGGAATGGTTCAAAACATAGTCAGTAAGAAGAGTCAGTCTTCTTGTACTTATGTCGGCATTGTGCCTTTTCTATTTAATTCCGATGCAATTTCTGTATTTCATCGTAAATACGAAGGTCCGAGGGATATAGTAAACCTGGAGTGAAGCATCGGAATCTATAACTAGTGTCACAGGAATGGTTCAAAACATCGACAGTAAGAAGAGTCAGTCTCCGTGTACTTGAGTCGGCATTGTGCCTTTTTTATTTACTTCCGATGCAATTTCTGTGTTTCATCGTCAATAAGAAGGTCAAAGGGATACATTAAACCTGGAGTGAAACATGGGAATTTTTAACTAGTGTCACAGGAATGGTTCAAAACATCGACAGTAAAAAGAGTCAGACTTCTTGTACTTAATTCGGCATTGTGCCTTTTGTATTTAATTCCGTTGCATTTTCTGTGTTTCATCGTCAATAAGAAGTTCCAAGGGATACAGTAAACCTGAAGTGAAGCATCAGAATCTATAACTAGTGTCACAGGAATGGTTCAAAACATAGTCAGTAAGAAGAGTCAGTCTTCTTGTACTTAAGTCGGCATTGTGCCGTTTGTATTTAATTCCGATGCAATTTCTGTGTTTCATCGTCAATAAGAAGGTCCAAGGGATACAGTAAACCTGAAGTGAAGCACTTGAATCTGTAACTAGTGTCACAGGAATGGTTCAAAACATAGACAGTGGGAAGAGTCAGTCTTCTTGAACTTAAGTCGGCATTGTGCCTTTTGAATTTAATTCCGATGCAATTTCTGTGTTTCATCGTCAATAAGAAGGTCAGAGGCATACAGTAGTCCTGGAGTGAAGCATCGGAATCTATAACTAGTGTGACAGGAATGGTTCAAAACATAGACAGTAGGAAGAGTCAGTCTTCTTGTACTTAAGTCGGCATTGTGCCTTTTCTGTTTAATTCCGATGCAATTTCTGTATCTCATCGTCAATAAGAAGGTCCAAGAGATATAGTAAACCTGGAGTGAAGCATCGGAATCTAGAACTAGTGTCACAGGAATGGTTCAAAGCATAGACAGTAAGAAGAGTCAGTCTTCTTGTACTTAAGTCGGCATTGTGCCTTTTTTATTTCATTCCGATGCAACTTCTGTGTTTCATCGTCAATACGAAAGTCCAAGGGATACATTAAACCTGGAGTGAAGCATCGGAATCTATAACTAGTGTCACAGGAATGGTTCAAATCATCGACAGTAAGAAGAGTCAGTCTTCTTGTACTTAATTCGGCAATGTGCCTTTAGTATTTAATTCCGATGCAATTTCTGTATTTCATCGTCAGTAAGAAGGTCAGAGGAATACAGTAAATCTGAAGTGAATCATCGGAATCTATAACTAGTGTCACAGGAATGGTTCAAACATAGTCAGTAAGAAGAGTCAGTCTTCTTGTACTTAAGTCGGCATTGTGCCTTTTGTATTTAATTCCGATGTAATATCTGTGTTTCATCGTCAATAAGAAGTTCCAAGGGATACAGTAAACCTGAAGTGAAGCATCAGAATCTATAACTAGTGTCACAGGAGTGGTTCAAAACATAGTCAGTAAGAAGAGTCAGTCTTCTTGTACTTAAGTCGGCATTGTGCCTTTTGTATTTAATTCGGATGCAATTTCTGTGTTTCATAGTCTATAAGAAGGTCCAAGGGATACAGTAAACCTGAAGTGAAGCACCTGAATCTAAAACTAGTGTCACAGGAATGGTTCAAACATAGTCAGTAAGAAGAGTCAGTCATCTTGTACTTAAGTCGGCATTGTGCCTTTTGTATTTAATTCCGATGCAATTTCTGTGTTTCATCGTCAATAAGAAATTCCAAGGGATACAGTAAACCTGAAGTGAAGCATCAGAATGTATAACTCGTGTCACAGGAATGGTTCAAAACATAGTCAGTAAGAAGAGTCAGACTTCTTGTACTTAAGTCGGCATTGTGCCTTTTTTATTTCATTCCGATGCAATTTCTGTGTTTCATCGTCAATAAGAAGGTCCAAGGGATACATTAAACCTGGTGTGAAGCATCGGAATCTATAATTAGTGTCACAGGAATGGTTCAAAACATCGACAGTAAGAAGAGTCAGTCTTCTTGTACTTAATTCGGCATTGTGCCTTTTGAAATTAATTCCGATGCAATTTCTGTGTTTCATCGTCAATAAGAAGGTCAGAGGGTTACAGTAAACCTGAAGTGAAGCATCGGAATATATAACTAGTGCGACAGGAATGGTTCAAAACATAGACAGTAGGAAGAGCCGGTATTCTTGTACTAAAGTCGGCATTGTTCCTTTTCTATTTAATTCCGATGCAATTTCTGTATTTCATCGTCAATAAGAAGGTCCAAGAGATATAGTAAACCTGGAGTGAAGCATCGGAATCTATAACTAGTGTCACAGGAATGGTTCAAAGCATAGACAGTAAGAAGAGTCTGTCTTCTTGTACTTAAGTCGGCATTGTGCCTTTTTTATTTCATTCCGATTCAATTTCTGTATTTTATCGTCAATAAGAAGGTCCAAGGGATACATTAAACCTAGAGTGAAGCATCGGAATCTATAATTAGTGTCACAGGAGTGGTTCAAAACATCGACAGTAAGAAGAGTCAGTCTTCTTGTACTTAATTCGGCATTGTGCCTTTAGTATTTAATTCCGATGCAATTAATGTTTTTCATCGTCAATAAGAAGGTCAGAGGGATACAGTAATTCTGAAGTGAATCATCGGAATCTATAACTAGTGTCACAGGAATGGTTCAAAACATAGTCAGTAAGAGGAATCAGTCTTCTTGTACTTAAGTCGGCATTGTGCCTTTTGTATTTAATTCCGATGCATTTTCTGTGTTTCATCGTCAATAAGAAGGTCCAAGGGATACAGTAAACCTGAAGTGAAGCATCAGAATCTATAAGTAGTGTCACAGGAATGGTTCAAAACATAGTCAGTAAGAAGAGTCAGTCTTCTTGTACTTATGTCGGCATTGTGCCTTTTGTATTTAATTCCGATGCAATTTCTGTGTTTTATCGTCAATAAGAAGGTCCAAGGGATACAGTAAACCCGAAGTGAAGCACCTGAATCTGTAACTAGTGTCACAGGAATGGTTCAAAACATAGACAGTGGGAAGAGTCAGTCTTCTTGTACTTAAGTCGGCATTGTGCCTTTTGAATTTAATTCCGATGCAATATCTGTGTTTCATCGTCAATAAGAAGGTCAGAGGGTTACAGTAAACCAGAAGTGAAGCATCGGAATCTATAACTAGTGTGACAGGAATGGTTCAAAACATAGACAGTAGGAAGAGTCAGTCTTCTTGTACTTAAGTCGGCATTGTGCCTTTTCTGTGTAATTCCGATGCAATTTCTGTATTTCATCGTCAATAAGAAGGTCCAAGAGATATAGTAAACCTGGAGTGAAGCATCGGAATCTATAACTAGTGTCACAGGATTGGTTCAAAGCATAGACAGTAAGAAGAGTCAGACTTCTTGTACTTAAGTCGGCATTGTGCCTTTTTTATTTCATTCCGATGCAATTTCTGTGTTTCATCGTCAATAAGAAGGTCCAAGGGATACATTAAACCTGGTGTGAAGCATCGGAATCTATAATTAGTGTCACAGGAATGGTTCAAAACATCGACAGTAAGAAGAGTCAGTCTTCTTGTACTTAATTCGGCATTGTGCCTTTAGTATTTAATTTCGTTGCAATTTCTGTGTTTCATCGTCAGTAAGAAGGTAAGAGGGATACAGTAAATCTGAAGTGAATCATGGGAATCTATAACTAGTGTCACAGGAATGGTTAAAAACATAGTCAGTAAGAAGATTCAGTCTTCTTGTACTTAAGTCGGCATTGTGCCTTTTGTATTTAATTCCGATGCAATTTCTGTGTTTCATCGTCAATAAGAAGTTCCAAGGGATACAGTAAACCTGAAGTGAAGCATCAGAATCTATAACTAGTGTCACATGAATGGTTCAAAACATAGTCAGTAAGAAGAGTCAGTCTTCTTGTACCTAAGTCGGCATTGTGCCTTTTGTATTTAATTCCGTTGCAATTTCTGTGTTTCATAGTCTATAAGAAGGTCCAAGGGATACAGTAAACTTGAAGTGAAGCACCTGAATCTGTAACTAGTGTCACAGGAATGGTTCAAACATAGTCAGTAAGAAGAGTCAGTCATCTTGTACTTATGTCGGCATTGTGCCTTTTGTATTTAATTCCGATGCAATTTCTGTGTTTCATCGTCAATAAGAAGGTCCAAGGGATACATTAAACCTGGAGTGAAGCATCGGAATTTATAACTAGTGTCACAGGAATGTTTCAAAACATCGACAGTAAGAAGAGTCATCCTTCTTGTACTTAATTCGGTATTGTGCAATTAGTATTTAATTCCGATGCAATTTCTGTGTTTCATCGTCAATAAGAAGGTCAGAGGGATACAGTAAATCTGAAGTGAATCATCGGAATCTATAACTAGCGTCACAGAAATGGTTCAAATCATAGTCAGTAAGAAGAGTCAGTCTTCTTGTACTTAAGTCGGCATTGTGCCTTTTGTATTTAATTCCGATGCAATTTCTGTGTTTCATCGTCAATAAGAAGTTCCAAGGGATACAGTAAACCTGAAGTGAATCATCAGAATGTATAACTAGTGTCACAGGAATGGTTCAAAACATAGTCAGTAAGAAGAGTCAGTCTTCTTGTACTTACGTCGGCATTGTGCCTTTTGTATTTAATCACGATGCAATTTCTGTGTTTCATCGTCAATAAGAAGGTCCAAGGGATACCGTAAACCTGAAGTGAAGCACCTGAATCTGTAACTAGTGGCACAGGAATGGTTCACAGCATTGACAGTAAGAAGAGTCAGTCTTCTTGTACTTAAGTCGGCATTGTGCCTTTTTTATTTCTTTCCGATGCAATTTCTGTGTTTCATCATCAACACGAAGGTCCAAGGGAGACAGTAAACCTGAAGTGAAGCATCGGAATCTATAATTAGTGTCACAGGAATGGTTCAAAACATAGACAGTAGGAAGAGTCAGTCTTCTTGTATTTAAGTCGGCATTGAACCTTTCCTATTTAATTCCGATGCAATTTCTGTGTTTCATCGTCAATAAGAAGGTCCAAAGGATACAGTAAACCTGAAGTGAAGCATCAGAGTCTATAACTAGTGTCACAGGAATGGTTCAAAACATAGTCAGTGAGAAGAGTCAGTCTTCTTGTACTTATGTCGGTATTGTGCCTTTTCTATTTAATTCCGATGCAATTTCTGTATTTCATCGTCAATACGAAGGTCCGAGGGATATAGTAAACCTGGAGTGAAGCATCGGAATCTATAACTAGTGTCACAGGAATGGTTCAAACATAGACAGTAAGAAGAGTCAGTCTTCGTGTACTTAAGTCGGCATTGTGCGTTTTTTATTTACTTCCGATGCAATTTCTGTGTTTCATCGTCAATAAGAGGGTCAGAGGGATACAGTAAATCTGAAGTGAATCATCGGAATCTATAACTAGTGTCACAGGAATGGTTCAAAACATAGTCAGTAAGAAGAGGCAGTCATCTTGTACTTAAGTCGGCATTGTGCCTTTTGTATTTAATTCCGATGCATTTTCTGTGTTTCATCGTCAATAAGAAGTTCCAAGGGAAACAGTAAACCTGAAGTGAA
Organism: Schistocerca americana; assembly: GCF_021461395.2. Lineage (NCBI taxonomy): Eukaryota > Metazoa > Arthropoda > Insecta > Orthoptera > Acrididae > Schistocerca > Schistocerca americana. The sequence goes on from NC_060121.1 coordinate 30,949,239, forward strand.
GCATCAGAATCTATAACTAGTGTCACAGGATTGGTTCAAAGCATAGTCAGTAAGAAGAGTCAGTCTTCTTGTACTTAAGTCGGCATTGTGCCTTTTGTATTTAATTCCGATGCAATATCTGTGTTTCATCGTTAATAAGAAGGTCCAAGGGATACAGTAAACCTGAAGTGAAGCACCTGAATCTGTAACTAGTGTCACAGGAATGGTTCAAAACATATTCAGTAAGAAGAGTCAGTCTTCTTGTACATAAGTCGGCATTGTGCCTTTTGTATTGAATTCCAATGCAATTTCTGTGTTTCATCGTCAATAAGAAGGTTCAAGGGATACAGTAAACCTGAAGTGAAACACCGGAATCTATAACTAGTGTCACAGGAATGGTTCAAAACATAGTCAGTAAGAAGAGTCAGGTTTCTTGCGCTTAAGTCGGCATTGTGCTTTTGTATTTAATTCCGATGCAATTTCTGTGTTTCATCGTCAATAAGAAGGTCAGAGGGATACAGTAAACCTGAAGTGAATCACCGGAATCTATAACTAGTGTCACAGGAATGGTTCAAATATAGACAGTGGGAAGAGTCAGTCTTCTTGAACTTAAGTCGGCATTGTGCCTTTTGAATTTAATTCCGATGCAATTTCTGTGTTTCATCGTCAATAAGAAGGTCAGAGGGTTACAGTAAACCTGAAGTGAAGCATCGGAATCTATAACTGGTGTGACAGGAATGGTTCAAAACATAGATAGCAGGAAGAGTTAGTCTTCTTGTACTTAAGTCGGCATTGTGCCTTTTCTGTTAATTCCGATGCAATTTCTGTATTTCATCGTCAATATGAAGGTCCAAGAGATATAGTAAACCTGGAGTGAAGCATCGGAATCTATAACTAGTGTCACAGAAATGGTTCAAAACATAGTCAGTAAGAAGAGTCAGTCTTCTTGTACTTAAGTCGTCATTGTGCCTCTTGTATTTAATTCTTATGCAATTTCTGTGTTTCATCGTCAATAAGAAGGTCCAACGGATACAGTAAACCTGAAGTGAAGCACCTGGATCTGTAACTAGTGTCACAGGAATGGTTCAAAACATAGACAGTGGGAAGAGTTAGTCTTCTTGAACTTAAGTCGGCATTGTGCCTTTTGAATTTAATTCCGATGCAATTTCTGTGTTTCATCGTCAATAAGAAGGTCCAAGGGATACATTAAACCTGGAGTGAAGCATCGGAATCTATAACTAGTGTCACAGGAATGGTTCAAAACATCGACAGTAAGAAGAGTCATCCTTCTTGTACTAAATTCGGCATTGTGCAATTAGTATTTAATTCCGATGCTATTTCTGTGTTTCATCGTCAATAAGAAGGTCAGAGGGATACAGTAAATCTGAAGTGAATCATCGGAATCTATAACTAGTGTCACAGGAATGGTTCAAATCATAGTCAGTAAGAAGAGTCAGTCTTCTTGTACTTAAGTAGGCATTGTGCCTTTTGTATTTAATTCTGATGCAATTTCTGTGTTTCATCGTCAATAAGAAGTTCCAAGGGATACATTAAACCTGGAGTGAAGCATCGGAATCTATAATTAGTGTCACTGGAATGGTTCAAAAATCGACAGTAAGAAGAGTCAGTCTTGTTGTACTTATTTCGGCATTGTGCCTTTAGTATTTAATTTCGATGCAATTTCTGTGTTTCATCGTCAGTAAGAAGGTCAGAGGGATACAGTAAATCTGAAGTGAATCATCGGAATCTATAACTAGTGTCACAGGAATGGTTCAAAACATAGGCAGTAAGAAGAGTCAGTCTTCTTGTACTTAAGTCGGCATTGTGCCTTTTGTATTTAATTCTTATGCAATTTCTGTGTTTCATCGTCAATAAGAAGGTCCAACGGATACAGTAAACCTGAAGTGAAGCACCTGAATCTGTAACTAGTGTCACAGGAATGGTTCAAAACATAGACAGTGGGAAGAGTCAGTCTTCTTGAACTTAAGTCGGCATTGTGCCTTTTGAATTTAATTCCGATGCAATTTCTGTGTTTCATCGTCAATAAGAAGGTCCAAGGGATACATTAAACCTGGAGTGAAGCATCGGAATCTATAACTAGTGTCACAGGAATGGTTCAAAACATCGACAGTAAGAAGAGTCATCCTCCTTGTACTTAATTCGGCATTGTGCAATTAGTATTTAATTCCGATGCAATTTCTGTGTTTCATCGTCAATAAGAAGGTCAGAGGGATACAGTAAATCTGAAGTGAATCATCGGAATCTATAACTAGTGTCACAGGAATGGTTCAAATCATAGTCAGTAAGAAGAGTCAGTCTTCTTGTACTTAAGTAGGCATTGTGCCTTTTGTATTTAATTCTGATGCAATTTCTGTGTTTCATCGTCAATAAGAAGTTCCAAGGGATACAGTAAACCTGAAGTGAAGCATCAGAATGTATAACTAGTGTCACAGGAATGGTTCAAAACATAGTCAGTAAGAAGAGTCAGTCTTCTTGTACTTAAGTCGGCATTGTGTCTTTTGTATTCAATCACGATGCAATTTCTGTGTTTGATCGTCAATAAGAAGGTCCAAGGGATACCGTAAACCTGAAGTGAAGCACCTGAATCTGTAGCTAGTGTCACAGGAATGGTTCAAAGCACAGTCAGTAAGAAGAGTCAGTCTTCTTGTACTTAAGTCGGCATTGTGCCTTTTGTATTTAATTCCGATGCAATTTCTGTGTTTCATCGTCAATAAGAAGGTCCAATTAATACAGTAAACCTGAAGTGAATCACCGGAATCTATAACTAGTGTCACAGGAATGGTTCAAAACATAGACAGTGGGAAGAGTCAGTCTTCTTGTACTTAAGTCGGCAATGTGCCTTTCGAATTTAATTCCGATGCAATTTCTGTGTTTCATCGTCAATAAGAAGGTCAAAGGGTTGCAATAAACCTAAAGTGAAGCATCGGAATCAATAACTAGTGTGACAGGAATGGTTCAAAACATAGACAGTAGGAAGAGTCAGTCTTCTTGTACTGAAGTCGGCATTGTGCCTTTTCTATTTAATTCCGATGCAATTTCTGTATTTCATCGTCAATAAGAAGGTCCAAGAGATATTGTAAACCTGGAGTGAAGCATCGGAATCTATAACTAGTGGCACAGGAATGGTTCAAAGCATTGACAGTAAGAAGAGTCAGTCTTCTTGTACTTAAGTCGGCATTGTGCCTTTTTTATTTCATTCCGATGCAATTTCTGTGTTTCATCGTCAACACGAAGGTCCAAGGGAGACAGTAAACCTGAAGTGTAGCATCGGAATCCATAACTAGTGTCACAGGAATGGTTCAAAACGCAGACAGTAGGAAGAGTCAGTCTTCTTGAATTTAAGTCGGCATTGAACCTTTCCAATTTAATTCCGATGCAATTTCTGTGTTTCATCGTCAATAAGAAGGTCCAAGGGATACAGTAAACCTGAAGTGAAGCATCAGAGTCTATAACTAGTGTCACAGGAATGGTTCAAAACATAGTCAGTGAGAAGAGTCAGTCTTCTTATACTTATGTAGGCATTGCGCCTTTTCTATTTAATTCCGATGCAATTTCTGTATTTAATCGTCAATACGAAGGTCCAAGGGATATAGTAAACCTGGAGTGAAGCATCGGAATCTATAACTAGTGTCACAGGAATGGTTCAAAGCACAGACAGTAAGAAGAGTCAGTCTTCGTGTACTTAAGTCGGCATTGTGCCTTTTTTATTTACTTCCGATGCAATTTCTGTGTTTCATCGTCAAAAAGAAGGTCCAAGGGATACATTAAACCTGGAGTGAAGCATCGGAATCTATAACTAGTGTCACAGGAATGGTTCAAAACATCGACAGTAAGAAGAGTCAGTCTTCTTGTACTTAATTCGGCATTGTGCCTTTAGTATTTAATTCCGATGCAATTTCTGTGTTTCATCGTCAATAAGAGGGTCAGAGGGATACAGTAAATCTGAAGTGAATCATCGGAATCTATAACTAGTGTCACAGGAATGGTTCAAAACATCGACAGTAAGAAGAGTCATCCTCCTTGTACTTAATTCGGCATTGTGCAATTAGTATTTAATTCCGATGCAATTTCTGTGTTTCATCGTCAATAAGAAGGTCAGAGGGATACAGTAAATCTGAAATGAATCATCGGAATCTATAACTAGTGTCACAGGAATTCTTCAAATCATAGTCAGTAAGAAGAGTCAGTCTTCTTGTACTTAAGTAGGCATTGTGCCTTTTGTATTTAATTCTGATGCAATTTCTGTGTTTCATCGTCAATAAGAAGTTCCAAGGGATACAGTAAACCTGAAGTGAAGCATCAGAATGTATAACTAGTGTCACAGGAATGGTTCAAAACATAGTCAGTAAGAAGAGTCAGTCTTCTTGTACTTAAGTCGGCATTGTGTCTTTTGTATTCAATCACGATGCAATTTCTGTGTTTGATCGTCAATAAGAAGGTCCAAGGGATACCGTAAACCAGAAGTGAAGCACCTGAATCTGTAACTAGTGTCACAGGAATGGTTCAAAGCACAGTCAGTAAGAAGAGTCAGTCTTCTTGTACTTAAGTCGGCATTGTGCCTTTTGTATTTAATTCCGATGCAATTTCTGTGTTTCATCGTCAATAAGAAGGTCCAAGGAATACAGTAAACCTGAAGTGAATCACCGGAATCTATAACTAGTGTCACAGGAATGGTTCAAAACATAGACAGTGGGAAGAGTCAGTCTTCTTGTACTTAAGTCGGCAATGTGCCTTTCGAATTTAATTCCGATGCAATTTCTGTGTTTCATCGTCAATAAGAAGGTCAGAGGGTTGCAATAAACCTAAAGTGAAGCATCGGAATCAATAACTAGTGTGACAGGAATGGTTCAAAACATAGACAGTAGGAAGAGTCAGTCTTCTTGTACTGAAGTCGGCATTGTGCCTTTTCTATTTAATTCCGATGCAATTTCTGTATTTCATCGTCAATAAGAAGGTCCAAGAGATATAGTAAACCTGGAGTGAAGCATCGGAATCTATAACTAGTGGCACAGGAATGGTTCAAAGCATTGACAGTAAGAAGTGTCAGTCTTCTTGTACTTAAGTCGGCATCGTGCCTTTTTTATTTCATTCCGATGCAATTTCTGTGTTTCATCGTCAACACGAAGGTCCAAGGGAGACAGTAAACCTGAAGTGAAGCATCGGAATCCATAACTAGTGTCACAGGAATGGTTCAAAACGCAGACAGTAGGAAGAGTCAGTCTTCTTGAATTTAAGTCGGCATTGAACCTTTCCAATTTAATTCCGATGCAATTTCTGTGTTTCATCGTCAATAAGAAGGTCCAAGGGATACAGTAAACCTGAAGTGAAGCATCAGAGTCTATAACTAGTGTCACAGGAATGGTTCAAAACATAGTCAGTGAGAAGAGTCAGTCTTCTTATACTTATGTAGGCATTGTGCCTTTTCTATTTAATTCCGATGCAATTTCTGTATTTAATCGTCAATACGAAGGTCCAAGGGATATAGTAAACCTGGAGTGAAGCATCGGAATCTATAACTAGTGTCACAGGAATGGTTCAAAGCACAGACAGTAAGAAGAGTCAGTCTTCGTGTATTTAAGTCGGCATTGTGCCTTTTTTATTTACTTCAGATGCAATTTCTGTGTTTCATCGTCAAAAAGAAGGTCCAAGGGATACATTAAACCTGGAGTGAAGCATCGGAATCTATAACTAGTGTCACAGGAATGGTTCAAAACATCGACAGTAAGAAGAGTCAGTCTTCTTGTACTTAATTCGGCATTGTGCCTTTAGTATTTAATTCCGATGCAATTTCTGTGTTTCATCGTCAATAAGAGGGTCAGAGGGATACAGTAAATCTGAAGTGAATCATCGGAATCTATAACTAGTGTCACAGGAATGGTTCAAAACATAGTCAGTAAGAAGAGTCAGTCTTCTTGTACTTAAGTCGGCATTGTGCCTTTTGTATCTAATTCCGATGCATTTTCTGTGTTTCATCGTCAATAAGAAGTTCCAAGGGATACAGTAAACCTGAAGTGAAGCATCAGAATGTATAACTAGTGTCACAGGAATGGTTAATACATAGTCAGTAAGAAGAGTCAGTCTTCTTGTACTTAAGTCGGCATTGTGCCTTTTGTATTTAATTCCGATGCAATGTCTGTGTTTCATCGTTAATAAGAAGGTCCAAGGGATACAGTAAACCTGAAGTGAAGCACCTGAATCTGTAACTAGTGTCACAGGAATGGTTCAAAACGTAGTCAGTAAGAAGAGTCAGTCTTCTTGTACGTAAGACGGCATTGTGCCTTTTGTATTTAATTCCAATGCAATATCTGTGTTTCATCGTCAATAAGAAGGTTCAAGGGATACAGTAAACCTGAAGTAAATCACCGGAATCAATAACTAGTGTCACAGGAATGGTTCAAAACACAGTCAGTAAGAAGAGTCAGGCTTCTTGCACTTAAGTCGGCATTGTGCCTTTTGTATTTAATTCCGATGCAATTTCTGTGTTTCATCGTCAATAAGAAGTTCCAAGGGATACAGTAAACCTGAAGTGAATCACCGGAATCTATAACTAGTGTCACAGGAATGGTTTAAATATAGACAGTGGGAAGAGTCAGTCTTCTTGAACTTAAGTCGGCATTGTGCCTTTTGAATTTAATTCCGATGCAATTTCTGTGTTTCATCGTCAATAAGAAGGTCAGAGGGTTACAGTAAACCTGAAGTGAAGCATCGGAATCTATAACTGGTGTGACAGGAATGGTTCAAAACATAGACAGTAGGAAGAGTCAGTCTTCTTGTACTTAAGTCGGCATTGTGCCTTTTCTGTTTAATTCCGATGCAGTTTCTGTATTTCATCGTCAATAAGAAGGTCCAAGTGATATAGTAAACCTGGAGTGAAGCATCGGAATCTATAACTAGTGTCACAGGAATGGTTCAAAGCATAGACAGTAAGATGAGTCAGTCTTCTTGTACTTAAGTCGGCATTGTGCCTTTTGTATTTAATTCCGATGCAATATCTGTATATCATCGTCAGTAAGAAGGTCAGAGGGATACAGTAAATCTGAAGTGAATCATCGGAATCTATAACTAGTGTCACAGGAATGGTTCAAAACATAGTCAGTAAGAAGAGTCAGTCTTCTTGTACTTAAGTCGGCATTGTGCCTTTTGTATCTAATTCCGATGTAATTTCTGTGTTTCATCGTCAATAAGAAGTTCCAAGGGATACAGTAAACCTGAAGTGAAGCATCAGAATCTATAACAAGTGTCGCAGGAATAGTTCAAAACATAGTCAGTAAGAAGAGTCAGTCTTCTTGTACTTAAGTCGGCATTGTGCCTTTTGTATTTAATTCAGATGCAATTTCTGTGTTTCATAGTCTATAAGAAGGTCAGAGGGTTACAGTAAACCTGAAGTGAAGCATCGGAATCTATAACTAGTGTGACAGGAATGGTTCAAAACATAGACAGTAGGAAGAGTCAGTATTCTTGTACTTAAGTCGGCATTGTGCCTTTTCTATTTGATTCCGATGCAATTTCTGTGTTTCATAGTCTATAAGAAGATCCAAGGGATACAGTAAACCTGAAGTGAAGCACCTGAATCTGTAACTAGTGTCACAGGAATGGTTCAAAGCATAGTCAGTAAGAAGAGACAGTATCTTGTACTTAAGTCGGCATTGTGCCTTTTGTATTTAATTCCGATGCAATTTCTGTGTTTCATCGTCAGTAGGAAGGTCAGAGGGATACAGTAAATCTGAAGTGAATCATCGGAATCTGTAACTAGTGTCACAGGAATGGTTAAAACATAGTCAGTAAGAAGATTCAGTCTTCTTGTACTTAAGTCACCATTGTGCCTTTTGTATTTAATTCCGATGCAATTTCTGTGTTTCATCGTCAATAAGAAGTTCCAAGGGATACAGTACACCTGAAGTGAAGCATCAGAATCTATAACTAGTGTCACAGGAATGGTTCAAATCATAGTCAGTAAGAAGAGTCAGTCTTCTTGTACCTAAGTCGGCATTGTGACTTTTGTATTTAATTCCGTTGCAATTTCTGTGTTTCATAGTCTATAAGAAAGTCCAAGGGATACAGTAAACTTGAAGTGAAGCACCTGAATCTGTAACTAGTGTCACAGGAATGGTTCAAAACATCGACAGTAAGAAGAGTCATCCTTCTTGTACTTAATTCGCCTTTGTGCCATTAGTATTTAATTCCGATGCAATTTCTGTGCTTCATCGTCAATAAGAAGGTCAGAGAGATACAGTAAATCTGAAGTGAATCATCGGAATCTATAACTAGTGTCACAGGAATGGTTCAAATCATAGTCAGTAAGAAGAGTCAGTCTTCTTGTACTTAAGTCGGCATTGTGCCTTTTGTATTTAATTCCGATGCAATTTCTGTGTTTCATCGTCAATAAGAAGGTCAGAGGGTTGCAATAAACCTGAAGTGAAGCATCGGAATCTATAACTAGTTTGACAGGAATGGTTCAAAACATAGACAGTAGGAAGAGTCAGTTTTCTTGTACTGAAGTCAGCATTGTGCCTTTTCTATCTAATTCCGATGCAATTTCTTTATTTCGTAGTCAATAAGAAGGTCCAAGAGATATAGTAGACCTGGAGTGAAGCATCGGAATCTATAGCTAGTGGCACAGGAATGGTTCAAAGCATTGACAGTAAGAAGAGTCAGTCTCCTTGTACTAAAGTCGGCATTGTGCCTTTTTTATTTCTTTCCGATGCAATTTCTGTGTTTCATCGTCAACACGAAGGTCCAAGGGCGACAGTAAACCTGAAGTGAAGCATCGGAATCTATAATTAGTGTCACAGGAATGGTTCAAAACATAGAAAGTAGGAAGAGTCAGTCTTCTTGTATTTAAGTCGGCATTTAACCTTTCCTATTTAATTCCGATGCAATTTCTGTGTTTCATCGTCAATAAGAAGGTCCAAGGGATACAGTAAACCTGAAGTGAAGCATCAGAGTCTATAACTAGTGTCACAGGAATGGTTCAAAGCATAGTCAGTGAGAAGAGTCAGTCTTCTTATACTTATGTAGGCATTGTGCCTTTTCTATTTAATTCCGATGCAATTTCTGTATTTAATCGTCAATACGAATGTCCAAGGGATATAGTAAACCTGGAGTGAAGCATCGGAATCTATAACTAGTGTCACAGGAATGGTTCAAAGCACAGACAGTAAGAAGAGTCAGTCTTCGTGTACTTAAGTCGGCATTGTGCCTTTTTTATTTACTTCCGATGCAATTTCTGTGTTTCATCGTCAAAAAGAAGGTCCAAGGGATACATTAAACCTGGAGTGAAGCATCGGAATCTATAACTAGTGTCACAGGAATGGTTCAAAACATCGACAGTAAGAAGAGTCAGTCTTCTTGTACTTAATTCGGCATTGTGCCTTTAGTATTTAATTCCGATGCAATTTCTGTGTTTCATCGTCAATAAGAGGGTCAGAGGGATACAGTAAATCTGAAGTGAATCATCGGAATCTATAACTAGTGTCACAGGAATGGTTCAAAACATAGTCAGTAAGAAGAGTCAGTCTTCTTGTACTTAAGTCGGCATTGTGCCTTTTGTATCTAATTCCGATGCATTTTCTGTGTTTCATCGTCAATAAGAAGTTCCAAGGGATACAGTAAACCTGAAGTGAAGCATCAGAATGTATAACTAGTGTCACAGGAATGGTTCAAAACATAGTCAGTAAGAAGAGTCAGTCTTCTTGTACTTAAGTCGGCATTGTGCCTTTTGTATTTAATTCCGATGCAATGTCTGTGTTTCATCGTTAATAAGAAGGTCCAAGGGATACAGTAAACCTGAAGTGAAGCACCTGAATCTGTAACTAGTGTCACAGGAATGGTTCAAAACGTAGTCAGTAAGAAGAGTCAGTCTTCTTGTACGTAAGTCGGCATTGTGCCTTTTGTATTTAATTCCAATGCAATATCTGTGTTTCATCGTCAATAAGAAGGTTCAAGGGATACAGTAAACCTGAAGTAAATCACCGGAATCTATAACTAGTGTCACAGGAATGGTTCAAAACACAGTCAGTAAGAAGAGTCAGGCTTCTTGCACTTAAGTCGGCATCGTGCCTTTTGTATTTAATTCCGATGCAATTTCTGTGTTTCATCGTCAATAAGAAGTTCCAAGGGATACAGTAAACCTGAAGTGAATCACCGGAATCTATAACTAGTGTCACAGGAATGGTTCAAATATAGACAGTGGGAAGAGTCAGTCTTCTTGAACTTAAGTCGGCATTGTGCCTTTTGAATTTAATTCCGATGCAATTTCTGTGCTTCATCGTCAATAAGAAGGACAGAGGGATACAGTAAATCTGAAGTGAATCATCGGAATCTATAACTAGTGTCACAGGAATGGTTCAAATCATAGTCAGTAAGAAGAGTCAGTCTTCTTGTACTTAAGTCGGCATTGTGCCTTTTCTGTTTAATTCCGATGCAGTTTCTGTATTTCATCGTCAATAAGAAGGTCCAAGTGATATAGTAAACCTGTTGTGAAGCATCGGAATCTATAACTAGTGTCACAGGAATGGTTCAAAGCATAGACAGTAAGATGAGTCAGTCTTCTTGTACTTAAGTCGGCATTGTGCCTTTTGTATTTAATTCCGATGCAATATCTGTATATCATCGTCAGTAAGAAGGTCAGAGAGATACAGTAAATCTGAAGTGAATCATCGGAATCTATAACTAGTGTCACAGGAATGGTTCAAAACATAGTCAGTAAGAAGAGTCAGTCTTCTTGTACTTAAGTCGGCATTGTGCCTTTTGTATTTAATTCCGATGTAATTTCTGTGTTTCATCGTCAATAAGAAGTTCCAAGGGATACAGTAAACCTGAAGTGAAGCATTAGAATCTATAACAAGTGTCGCAGGAATAGTTCAAAACATAGTCAGTAAGAAGAGTCAGTCTTCTTGTACTTAAGTCGGCATTGTGCCTTTTGTATTTAATTCCGATGCAATTTCTGTGTTTCATAGTCTATAAGAAGGTCCAAGGGATACAGTAAACCTGAAGTGAAGCACCTGAATCTGTAACTAGTGTCACAGGAATGGTTCAAAGCATAGTCAGTAAGAAGAGACAGTCATCTTGTACTTAAGTCGGCATTGTGCCTTTTGTATTTAATTCCGATGCAATTTCTGTGTTTCATCGTCAATAAGAAGGTCCAACGGATACAGTAAATTTGAAGTGAAGCACCTGAATCTGTAACTAGTGTCACAGGAACGGTTCAAAACATAGACAGTGGGAAGAGTCAGTCTTCTTGAACTTAAGTCGGCATTGTGCCTTTTGAATTTATTTCCGATGCAATTTCTGTGTTTCATCGTCAATAAGAAGGTCAGAGGGTTACAGTAAACCTGAAGTGAAGCATCGGAATCTATAACTAGTGTGACAGGAATGGTTCAAAACATAGACAGTAGGGAGAGTCAGTATTCTTGTACTTAAGTCGGCATTGTGCCTTTTCTATTTAATTCCGATGCAATTTCTGTGTTTCATAGTCTATAAGAAGGTCCAAGGGATACAGTAAACCTGAAGTGAAGCACCTGAATCTGTAACTAGTGTCACAGGAATGGTTCAAAGCATAGTCAGTAAGAAGAGACAGTAATCTTGTACTTAAGTCGGCATTGTGCCTTTTGTATTTAATTCCGATGCAATTTCTGTGTTTCATCGTCAATAAGAAGGTCCAACGGATACAGTAAACCTGAAGTGAAGCACCTGAATCTGTAACTAGTGTCACAGGAATGGTTCAAAACATAGACAGTGGGAAGAGTCAGTCTTCTTGAACTTAAGTCGGCATTGCGCTTTTGAATTTAATTCCGATGCAATTTCTGAGTTTCATCGGCAATAAGAAGGTCCCAGGGATACATTAAACCTGGAGTGAAGCATCGGAATCTATAATTAGTGTCACTGGAATGGTTCAAAACGTCGACAGTAAGAAGAGTCTGTCTTCTTGTACTTATTTCGGCATTGTGCCTTAGGTATTTAATTTCGATGCAATTTCTGTGTTTCATCGTAAGTAGGAAGGTCAGAGGGATACAGTAAATCTGAAGTGAATCATCGGAATCTGTAACTAGTGTCACAGGAATGGTTAAAAACATAGCCAGTAAGAAGATTCAGTCTTCTTGTACTTAAGTCGGCATTGTGCCTTTTGTATTTAATTCCGATGCAATTTCTGTGTTTCATCGTCAATAAGAAGTTCCAAGGGATACAGTAAATCTGAAGTGAAGCATCAGAATCTATAACTAGTGTCACAGGAATGGTTCAAATCATAGTCAGTAAGAAGAGTCAGTCTTCTTGTACCTAAATCGGCATTGTGACTTTTGTATTTAATTCCGTTGCAATTTCTGTGTTTCATAGTCTATAAGAAGGTCCAAGGGATACAGTAAACTTGAAGTGAAGCACCTGAATCTGTAACTAGTGTCACAGGAATGGTTCAAAATATAGTTAGTGAGAAGAGTCAGTCATCTTGTACTTATGTCGGCATTGTGCCTTTCGTATATAATTCCGATGCAATTTCTGTGTTTCATCGTCAATAAGAAGGTCCAAGGGATACATTAAACCTGGAGTGAAGCATCGGAATCAATAACTAGTGTCACAGGAATGGTTCAAAACATCGACAGTAAGAAGAGTCATCCTTCTTGTACTTAATTCGCCTTTGTGCCATTAGTATTTAATTCCGATGCAATTTCTGTGCTTCATCGCCAATAAGAAGGACAGAGGGATACAGTAAATCTGAAGTGAATCATCGGAATCTATAACTAGTGTCACAGGAATGGTTCAAATCATAGTCAGTAAGAAGAGTCAGTCTTCTTGTACTTAAGTCGGCATTGTGCCTTTTGTATTTAATTCCGATGCAATTTCTGTGTTTCATCGTCAATAAGAAGGTCAGAGGGTTGCAATAAACTTGAAGTGAAGCATCGGAATCTATAACTAGTGTGACAGGAATGGTTCAAAACATAGACAGTAGGAAGAGTCAGTTTTCTTGTACTGAAGTCAGCATTGTGCCTTTTCTATTTAATTCCGGTGCAATTTCTTTATTTCATAGTCAATAACAAGGTCCAAGAGATATAGTAGACCTGGAGTGAAGCATCGGAATCTATAGCTAGTGGCACAGGAATGGTTCAAAGCATTGACAGTAAGAAGAGTCAGTCTCCTTGTACTAAAGTCGGCATTGTGCCTTTTTTATTTCTTTCCGATGCAATTTCTGTGTTTCATCGTCAACACGAAGGTCCAAGGGCGACAGTAAACCTGAAGTGAAGCATCGGAATCTATAATTAGTGTCACAGGAATGGTTCAATACATAGAAAGTAGGAAGAGTCAGTCTTCTTGTATTTAAGTCGGCATTTAACCTTTCCTATTTAATTCCGATGCAATTTCTGTGTTTCATCGTCAATAAAAAGGTCCAAGGGATACAGTAAACCTGGAGTGAAGCACCGGAATCTATAAATATTGTCACAGGAATGGTTCAAAACATAGACAGTAGGAAGAGTCAGTCTTCTTGTACTTACGTCGGCATTGTGCCTTTTGTATTTAATTCCGATGCAATTTCTGTGTTTCATCGTCAATAAGAAGGTCCAAGGGATACATTAAACCTGGAGTGAAGCATCGGAATCTATAATTAGTGTCACTGGAATGGTTCAAACATCGTCAGTAAGAAGAGTCAGTCTTCTTGTACTTATTTCGGCATTGTGCCTTTAGTATTTAATTTCGATGCAATTTCTGTGTTTCATCGTCAGTAAGAAGGTCAGAGGGATACAGTAAATCTGAAGTGAATCATCGGAATCTATAACTAGTGTCACAGGAATGGTTCAAAACATAGTCAGTAAGAAGAGTCAGTCTTCTTGTACTTAAGTCCGCATTGTGCCTTTTGTATTTAATTCTTATGCAATTTCTGTGTTTCATCGTCAATAAGAAGGTCCAACGGATACAGTAAACCTGAAGTGAAGCACCTGAATCTGTAACTAGTGTCACAGGAATGGTTCAAAGCATAGACAGTGGGAAGAGTCAGTCTTCTTGAACTTAAGTCGGCATTGTGCCTTTGAATTTAATTCCGATGCAATTTCTGTGTTTCATCGTCAATAAGAAGGTCGAAGGGATACATTAAACCTGGAGTGAATCATCGGAATCTATAACTAGTGTCACAGGAATGGTTCAAAACATCGACAGTAAGAAGAGTCATCCTTCTTGTACTTAATTCGGCATTGTGCAATTAGTATTTAATTCCGATGCAATTTCTGTGTTTCATCGCCAATAAGAAGTTCCAAGGGATACAGTAAACCTGAAGTGAAGCATCAGAATGTATAACTAGTGTCACAGGAATGGTTCAAAACATAGTCAGTAAGAAGAGTCAGTCTTCTTGTACTTAAGTCGGCATTGTGTCTTTTGTATTTAATCACGATGCAATTTCTGTGTTTGATCGTCAATAAGAAGGTCCAAGGGATACCGTAAACCTGAAGTGAAGCACCTGAATCTGTAACTAGTGTCAAAGGAATGGTTCAAAGCATAGACAGTGGGAAGAGTCAGTCTTCTTGAACTTAAATCGGCATTGTGCCTTTTGAATTTAATTCTGATGCAATTTCTGTGTTTCATCGTCAATAAGAAGGTCCAAGGGATACATTAAACCTGGAGTGAATCATCGGAATCTATAACTAGTGTCACAGGAATGGTTCAAAACATCGACAGTAAGAAGAGTCATCCTTCTTGTACTTAATTCGGCATTGTGCAATTAGTATTTAATTCCGATGCAATTTCTGTGTTTCATCGTAATAAGAAGGTCAGAGGGTTGCAATAAACCTAAAGTGAAGCATCGGAATCTATAACTAGTGTGACAGGAATGGTTCAAAACATAGACAGTAGGAAGAGTCAGTCTTCTTGTATTTAAGTCGGCATTGAACCTTTCCAATTTAATTCCGATGCAATTTCTGTGTTTCATCGTCAATAAGAAGTTGCAAGGGATACAGTAAACCTGAAGTGAAGCATCAGAATGTATAACTAGTGTCACAGGAATGGTTCAAAACATAGTCAGTAAGAAGAGTCAGTCTTCTTGTACTTAAGTCGGCATTGTGTCTTTTGTATTTAATCACGATGCAATTTCTGTGTTTGATCGTCAATAAGAAGGTCCAAGGGATACCGTAAACCTGAAGTGAAGCACCTGAATCTGTAACTAGTGTCACAGGAATGGTTCAAAGCATAGACAGTGGGAAGAGTCAGTCTTCTTGAACTTAAGTCGGCATTGTGCCTTTTGAATTTAATTCCGATACAATTTCTGTGTTTCATCGTCAATAAGAAGGTCCAAGGGATACATTAAACCTGGAGTGAATCATCGGAATCTATAAC
The DNA here is from genome assembly GCF_021461395.2 of Schistocerca americana. Lineage (NCBI taxonomy): Eukaryota > Metazoa > Arthropoda > Insecta > Orthoptera > Acrididae > Schistocerca > Schistocerca americana. Next base: position 30,964,551 of record NC_060121.1, read on the forward strand.
TAGTGTCACAGGAATGGTTCAAAACATCGACAGTAAGAAGAGTCATCCTTCTTGTACTTAATTCGGCATTGTGCAATTAGTATTTAATTCCGATGCAATTTCTGTGTTTCATCGTCAATAAGAAGGTCAGAGGGATACAGTAAATCTGAAGTGAATCATCGGAATCTATAACTAGTGTCACAGGAATGGTTCAAATCATAGTCAGTAAGAAGAGTCAGTCTTCTTGTACTTAAGCCGGCATTGTGCCTTTTCTATTTAATTCCGATGCAATTTCTGTATTTCATCGTCAATAAGAAGGTCCAAGAGATATAGTAAACCTGGAGTGAAGCATCGGAATCTATAACTAGTGGCACAGGAATGGTTCAAAGCATTAACAGTAAGAAGAGTCAGTCTTCTTGTACTTAAGTCGGCATTGTGCCTTTTTTATATCATTCCGATGCAATTTCTGTGTTTCATCGTCAACACGAATGTAAAAGGGAGACAGTAAACCTGAAGTGAAGCATCGGAATCCATAACTAGTGTCACAGGAATGGTTCAAAACGTAGACAGTAGGAAGAGTCAGTCTTCTTGTATTTAAGTCGGCATTGAACCTTTCCAATTTAATTCCGATGCAACTTCTGTGTTTCATCGTCAATAGGAAGGTCCAAGGGATACAGTAAACCTGAAGTGAAGCATCAGAGTCTATAACTAGTGTCACAGGAATGGTTCAAAACATAGTCAGTGAGAAGAGTCAGTCTTCTTGTACTTATGTAGGCATTGTGCCTTTTCTATGTAATTCCGATGCAATTTCTGTATTTAATCGTCAATACGAAGGTCCAAGGGATATAGTAAACCTGGAGTGAAGCATCGGAATCAATAACTAGTGTCACAGGAATGGTTCAAAACATAGACAGTAAGAAGAGTCAGTCTTCATGTACTTAAGTCGGCATTGTGCCTTTTTTATTTACTTCCGATGCAATTTCTGTGTTTCATCGTCAAAAAGAAGGTCCAAGGGATACATTAAACCTGCAGTGAAGCATCGGAATCTATAACTAGTGTCACAGGAATGGTTCAAAACGTAGACAGTAGGAAGAGTCAGTCTTCTTGTATTTAAGTCGGCATTGAACCTTTCCAATTTAATTCCGATGCAACTTCTGTGTTTCATCGTCAATAAGAAGGTTCAAGGGATACAGTAAACCTGAAGTAAATCACCGGAATCTATAACTAGTGTCAGAGGAATGGTTCAAAACACAGTCAGTAAGAAGAGTCAGGCTTCTTGCACTTAAGTCGGCATTGTGCCTTTTGTATTTAATTCCGATGCAATTTCTGTGTTTCATCGTCAATAAGAATTTCCAAGGGATACAGTAAACCTGAAGTGAATCACCGGAATCTATAACTAGTGTCACAGGAATGGTTCAAATATAGACAGCGGGAAGAGTCAGTCTTCTTGAATGTAAGTCGGCATTGTGCCTTTTGAATTTAATTCCGATGCAATTTCTGTGTTTCATCGTCAATAAGAAGGTCAGAGGGTTACAGTAAACCTGAAGTGAAGCATCAGAATCTATAACTGGTGTGACAGGAATGGTTCAAAACATAGACAGTAGGAAGAGTCAGTCTTCTTGTACTTAAGTCGGCATTGTGCCTTTTCTGTTTAATTCCGATGCAGTTTCTGTATTGCATCGTCAATAAGAAGGTCCAAGAGATATAGTAAACCTGGAGTGAAGCATCGGAATCTATAACTAGTGTCACAGGAATGGTTCAAAGCATAGACAGTAAGATGAGTCAGTCTTCTTGTACTTAAGTCGGCATTGTGCCTTTTGTATTTAATTCCGATGCAATATCTGTATATCATCGTCAGTAAGAAGGTCAGAGGGATACAGTAAATCTGAAGTGAATCATCGGAATCTATAACTAGTGTCACAGGAATGGTTCAAAACATAGTCAGTAAGAAGAGTCAGTCTTCTTGTACTTAAGTCGGCATTGTGCCTTTTGTATTTAATTCCGATGTAATTTCTGTGTTTCATCGTCAAAAAGAAGTTCCAAGGGATACAGTAAACCTGAAGTGATGCATCAGAATCTATAACAAGTGTCACAGGAATATTTCAAAACATAGTCAGTAAGAAGAGTCAGTCTTCTTCTACTTAAGTCGGCATTGTGCCTTTTGTATTTAATTCCGATGCAATTTCTGTGTTTCATAGTCTATAAGAAGGTCCAAGGGATACAGTAAACCTGAAGTGAAGCACCTGAATCTGTAACTAGTGTCACAGGAATGGTTCAAAGCATAGTCAGTAAGAAGAGACAGTCATCTTGTACTTAAGTCGGCATTGTGCCTTTTGTATTTAATTCCGATGCAATTTCTGTGTTTCATCGTCAATAAGAAGGTCCAACGGATACAGTAAATTTGAAGTGAAGCACCTGAATCTGTAACTAGTGTCACAAGAATGGTTCAAAACATAGACAGTGGGAAGAGTCAGTCTTCTTGAACTTAAGTCGGCATTGTGCCTTTTGAATTTATTTCCGATGCAATTTCTGTGTTTCATCGTCAATAAGAAGGTCAGAGGGTTACAGTAAACCTGAAGTGAAGCATCGGAATCTGTAACTAGTGTGACAGGAATGGTTCAAAACATAGACAGTAGGAAGAGTCAGTATTCTTGTACTTAAGTCGGCATTGTGCCTTTTCTATTTAATTCCGACGCAATTTCTGTGTTTCATAGTCTATAAGAAGGTCCAAGGGATACAGTAAACCTGAAGTGAAGCACCTGAATCTGCAACTAGTGTCACAGGGATGGTTCAAAACATAGTCAGTAAGAAGAGACAGTAATCTTGTACTTAAGTCGGCATTGTGCCTTTTGTATTTAATTCCGATGCAATATCTGTGTTTCATCGTCAATAAGAAGGTCCAACGGATACAGTACACCTGAAGTGAAGCACCTGAATCTGTAACTAGTGTCACAGGAATGGTTCAAAACATAGACAGTGGGAAGAGTCAGTCTTCTTGAACTTAAGTCGGCATTGTGCCTTTTGAATTTAATTCCGATGAAATTTCTGTGTATCATCGGCAATAAGAAGGTCCAAGGGATACATTAAACCTGGAGTGAAGCATCGGAATCTATAATTAGTGTCACTGGAATGGTTCAAAACATCGACAGTAAGAAGAGTCAGTCTTCTTGCACTTATTTCGGCATTGTGCCTTTAGTATTTAATTTCGGTGCAAGTTCTGTGTTTCATCGTCAGTAAGAAGGTCAGAGGGATACAGTAAATCTGAAGTGAATCATCGGAATCTGTAACTAGTGTCACAGGAATGGTTAAAAACATAGTCAGTAAGAAGAATCAGTCTTCTTGTACTTAAGTCGGCATTGTGCCTTTTGTATTTAATTCCGATGCAATTTCTGTGTTTCATCGTCAATAAGAAGTTCCAAGGGATACAGTAAACTTGAAGTGAAGCACCTGAATCTGTAACTAGTGTCACAGGAATGGTTCAAAATATAGTTAGTAAGAAGAGTCAGTCATCTTGTACTTATGTCGGCATTGTGCCTTTCGTATTTAATTCCGATCCAATTTCTGTGTTTAATCGTCAATAAGAAGGTCCAAGGGATACATTAAACCTGGAGTGAAGCATCGGAATCTATAACTAGTGTCACAGGAATGGTTCAAAACATCGACAGTAAGAAGAGTCATCCTTCTTGTACTTAATTCGCCTTTGTGCCATTAGTATTTAATTCCGATGCAATTTCTGTGCTTCATCGTCAATAAGAAGGTCAGAGGGATACAGTAAATCTGAAGTGAATCATCGGAATCTATAACTAGTGTCACAGGAATGGTTCAAATCATAGTCAGTAAGAAGAGTCAGTCTTCTTGTACTTAAGTCGGCATTGTGCCTTTTGTATTTAATTCCGATGCAATTTCTGTGTTTCATCGTCAATAAGAAGGTCAGAGGGTTGCAATAAACCTGAAGTGAAGCATCGGAATCTATAACTAGTGTGACAGGAATGGTTCAAAACATAGACAGTAGGAAGAGTCAGTTTTCTTGTACTGAAGTCAGCATTGTGCCTTTTCTATTTAATTCCGATGCAATTTCTTTATTTCATAGTCAATAAGAAGGTCCAAGAGATATAGTAGACCTGGAGTGAAGCATCGGAATCTATAGCTAGTGGCACAGGAATGGTTCAAAGCATTGACAGTAAGAAGAGTCAGTCTCCTTGTACTCAAGTCGGCATTGTGCCTTCTTTATTTCTTTCCGATGCAATTTCTGTGTTTCATCGTCAACACGAAGGTCCAAGTGAGACAGTAAACCTGAAGTGAAGCATCGTAATCTATAATTAGTGTCACAGGAATGGTTCAAAGCATAGAAAGTAGGAAGAGTCAGTCTTCTTGTATTTAAGTCGGCATTTAACCTTTCCTATTTAATTCCGATGCAATTTCTGTGTTTCATCGTCAATAAAAAGGTCCAAGGGATACAGTAAACCTGGAGTGAAGCACTGGAATCTATAACTATTGTCACAGGAATGGTTCAAAACATAGACAGTAGGAAGAGTCAGTCTTCTTGTACTTACGTCGGCATTGTGCCTTTTGTATTTAATTCCGATGCAATTTCTGCGTTTCATCGTCAATAAGAAATCCCAAGGGATACAGTAAACCTGGAGTGAAGCATCGGAATCAATAACAAGTGTCACAGGGATGGTTCAAAACATAGACAGTAAGAAGAGTCAGTATTCTTGTACTTAAGTCGGCATTTAACCTATCCTATTTAATTCCGATGCAATTTCTGTGTTTCATCGTCAATAAAAAGGTCCAAGGGATACAGTAAACCAGGAGTGAAGCACCGGAATCTATAACTATTGTCACAGGAATGGTTCTAAACATAGACAGTAGGAAGAGTCAGTCTTCTTGTACTTACGTCGGCATTGTGCCTTTTGTATTTAATTCCGATGCAATTTCTGTGTTTCATCTTCAATAAGAAGGTCCAAGGGATACAGTAAACCTGAAGTGAAGCATCAGAGTCGATAACTAGTGTCACAGGAATGGTTCAAAACATAGTCAGTGAGAAGAGTCAGCCTTCTTGTACTTATGTCGGCATTGTGCCTTTTCTATTTAATTCCGATGCACTTTCTGTATTTTATCGTCAATAAGAAGGTCCAAGGGATACAGTAAACCTGAAGTGAAGCATCAGAGTCTATAACTAGTGTCACAGGAATGGTTCAAAACATAGACAGTAAGAAGAGTCAGTCTTCGTGTACTGAAGTCGGCATTGTGCCTTTTTTACTTACTTCCGATGCAATTTCTGTGTTTCATCGTCGATAAGAAGGTCCAAGGGATACAGTAAACCTGAAGTGAAGCATCAGAATGTATAACTAGTGTCACAGGAATGGTTCAAACCATAGTCAGTAAGAAGAGTCAGTCTTCTTGTACTTAAGTCGGCATTGTGCCTTTTGTATTTATTTCTTATGCAATTTCTGTGTTTCATCGTCAATAAGAAGGTCCAACGGATACAGTAAACCTGAAGTGAAGCACCTGAATCTGTAACTAGTGTCACAGGAATGGTTCAAAACATAGACAGTGGGAAGAGTCAGTCTTCTTGAACTTAAGTCGGCATTGTGCCTTTTGAATTATATTCCGATGCAATTTCTGTGTTTCATCGTCAATAAGAAGGTCAGAGGGTTACAGTAAACCTGAAGTGAAGCATCGGAATCTATAACTAGTGTGACAGGAATGGTTCAAAACATAGACAGTAGGAAGAGTCAGTATTCTTGTACTTATGTCGGCATTGTGCCTTTTCTATTTAATTCCGATGCAATGTCTGTATTTCATCGTCAATAAGAAGGTCCAAGAGATATAGTAAACCTGGAGTGAAGCATCGGAATCTATAATTAGTGTCACAGGAATGGTTCAAAGCATAGACAGTAAGAAGAGTCAGTCTTCTTGTACTTAAGTCGGCATTGTGCCTTTTGTATTTAATTCCGATGCAATTTCTGTGTTTCATCGTCAGTAAGAAGGTCAGAGGGATACAGTAAATCTGAAGTGAATCATCGGAATCTATAACTAGTGTCACAGGAATGGTTAAAAACATAGTCAGTAAGAAGATTCAGTCTTCTTGTACTTAAGTCGGCATTGTGCCTTTTGTATTTAATTCCGCTGCAATTTCTGTGTTTCATCGTCAATAAGAAGGTCCAAAGGATACAGTAAACCTGAAGTGAAGCACCTGAATCTATAACTAGTGTCACAGGAATGGTTCAAAGCATAGTCAGTAGGAAGAGTCAGTCTTCTTGTACTTGAGTCGGCATTGTGCCTTTCGAATTTAATTCCGATGCAATTTCTGTGTTTCATCGTCAATAAGAAGGTCAGAGGGTTGCAATAAACCTGAAGTGAAGCATCGGAATCTATAACTAGTGTGACAGGAATGGTTCAAAACATAGACAGTAGGAAGAGTCAGTTTTCTTGTACTGAAGGCGGCATTGTGCCTTTTCTATTTAATTCCGATACAATTTCTTTATTTCATAGTCAATAAGAAGGTCCAAGAGATATAGTAGACCTGGAGTGAAGCATCGGAATCTATAGCTAGTGGCACAGGAATGGTTCAAAGCATTGACAGTAAGAGGAGTCAGTCTTCTTGTACTTAAGTCGGCATTGTGCCTTTTTTATTTCTTTCCGATGCAATTTCTGTGTTTCATCGTCAACACGAAGGTCCAAGGGAGACAGTAAACCTGAAGTGAAGCATCGGAATCTATAATTAGTGTCACAGGAATGGTTCAAAACATAGACAGTAGGAAGAGTCAGTCTTCTTGTATTTAAGTCGGCATTTAACCTTTCCTATTTAATTCCGATGCAATTTCTGTGTTTCATCGTCAATAAAAAAGTCCAAGGGATACAGTAAACCAGGAGTGAAGCACCTGAATCTGTAACTAGTGTCACAGGAATGGTTCAAAACATAGACAGTGGGAAGAGTCAGTCTTCTTGAACTTAAGTCGGCATTGTGCCTTTTGAATTTAATTCCGATGCAATTTCTGTGTTTCATCGTCAATAAGAAGGTCAGAGGGTTACAGTAAACCTGAAGTGAAGCATCGGAATCTATAACTAGTGTGACAGGAATGGTTCAAAACATAGACTGTAGGAAGAGTCAGTATTCTTGTACTTATGTCGGCATTGTGCCTTTTCTATTTAATTCCAATGCAATTTCTGTATTTCATCGTCAATAAGAAGGTCCAAGAGATATAGTAAACCTGGAGTGAAGCATGGGAATCTATAACTAGTGTCACAGGAATGGTTCAAAGCATAGACAGTAAGAAGAGTCAGTCTTCTTGTACTTAAGTCGGCATTGTGCCTTTTTTATTTCATTCCGATGCAATTTCTGTGTTTCATCGTCAATAAGAAGGTCCAAGGGTTACATTAAACCTGGAGTGAAGCATCGGAATCTATAATTAGTGTCACAGGAATGGTTCAAAACATCGACAGTAAGAAGAGTCAGTCTTCTTGTACTTAATTCGGCATTGTGCCTTTAGTATTTAATTTCAATGCAATTTCAGTGTTTCATCGACTGTTAGAAGGTCAGAGGGATACAGTAAATCTGAAGTGAATCATCGGAATCTATAACTAGTGTCACAGGAATGGTTAAAAACATAGTCAGTAAGAAGATTCAGTCTTCTTGTACTTAAGTCGGCATTGTGCCTTTTGTATTTAATTCCGATGCAATTTCTGTGTTTCATCGTCAATAAGAAGGTCCAAGGGATACAGTAAACTTGAAGTGAAGCACCTGAATCTGTAACTAGTGTCATAGGAATGGTTCAAAACATAGACAGTAAGATGAGTCAGTCTTCTTGTACTTAAGTCGGCATTGTGCCTTTTTTATTTATTTACGATGCAAATTCTGTGTTTCATCGTCAATAAGAAGGTCCAAGGGATACAGTAAACCTAGAGTGAAGCATCGGAATCTATAACTAGTGTCACAGGAATGGTTTAAAACATAGAGAGTAAGAAGAGTCAGTATTCTTGTACTTAATTCGGCATTGTGCCTTTTGTATTTAATACCGATGCAATTTCTGTATTTCATCGTCAATAAGAAGGTCCAAGGGATACAGTAAACCTGAAGTGAATCACCGGAATCTATAACTAGTGTCACAGGAATGGTTCAAAACACAGTCAGTAAGAATGGTCAGTCTTCTTGTACTTAAGTCGGCATTGTGCATTTTGTATTTCATACCGATGCAATTTCTGTGCGTCATCGTCAATAAGAAGGTCCAAGGGATACAGTAAACCTGAAGTGAAGCATCGGAATATATAACTAGTGTCACAGGAATGGTTCAAAACATAGACAGTGGGAACAGTCAGTCTTCTTGTACTTAAGTCGGCATTGTGCCATTTGAATTTAATTCCGATGCAATTTCTGTGTTTCATCGTCAATAAGAAGGTCAAAGGGATACAGTAAATCTGAAGTTAATCATCGGAATCTATAACTAGTGTCACAGGAATGGTTCAAAACATAGTCAGTAAGAAGAGTCAGTCTTCTTGTACTTAGGTCGGCATTGTGCCTTTTGTATTTAATTCCGATGCATTTTCTGTGTTCCATCGTCAATAAGAAGTTCCAAGGGATACAGTAAACCTGAAGTGAAGCATCAGAATCTATAACTAGTGTCACAGGAATGGTTCAAAACATAGTCAGTAAGAAGAGTCAGTCTTCTTGAACTTAAGTCGGCATTGTGCCTTTTGAATTTAATTCCGATGCAATTTCTGTGTTTCATCGTCAATAAGAAGGTCAGAGGGTTACAGTAAACCTGAAGTGAAGCATCGAATCTATAACTAGTGTGACAGGAATGGTTCAAAACATAGACAGTAGGAAGAGTCAGTCTTCTTGTACTTAAGTCGGCATTGTGCCTTTCTGTTTAATTCCGATGCAATTTCTGTATTTTACCGTCAATAAGAAGGTCCAAGAGATATAGTAAACCTGGAGTGAAGCATCGGAATCTATAACTAGTGTCACAGGAATGGTTCAAAACATAGACAGTAAGAAGAGTCAGTCTTCTTGTACCTAAGTCGGCATTGTGCCTTTTTTATTTCATTCCGATGCAATTTCTGTGTTTCATCGTCAATAAGAAAGTCCAAGGGATTCATTAAACCTGGAGTGAAGCATCGGAATCTATAACTAGTGTCACAGGAATGGTTCAAATCATCGACAGTAAGAAGAGTCAGTCTTCTTGTACTTAATTCGGCATTGTGCCTTTAGTATTTAATTCCGATGCAATTTCTGTGTTTCATCGTCAGTAAGAAGATCAGAGGGATACAGTAAATCTGAAGTGAATCATCGGAATCTATAACTAGTGTCACAGGAATGGTTCAAAGCATAGTCAGTAAGAAGTGTCGGTCATCTTGTACTTAAGTCGGCATTGTGCCTTTTGTATTTAATTCCGATGCAATATCTGTGTTTCATCGTCAATAAAAAGGTCCAAGGGATACAGTAAACCAGGAATGAAGCACCTGAATCTGTAACTAGTGTCACAGGAATGGTTCAAAACATAGACAGTGGGAAGAGTCAGTCTTCTTGAACTTAAGTCGGCATTGTGCCTTTTGAATTTAATTCCGATGCAATTTCTGTGTTTCATCGTCAATAAGAAGGTCAGAGGGTTACAGTAAACCTGAAGTGAAGCATCGGAATCTATAACTAGTGTGACAGGAATGGTTCAAAACATAGACAGTAGGAAGAGTCAGTATTCTTGTACTTATGTCGGCATTGTGCTTTTTTTATTTAATTCCAATGCAATTTCTGTATTTCATCGTCAATAAGAAGGTCCAAGAGATATAGTAAACCTGGAGTGAAGCATGGGAATCTATAACTAGTGTCACAGGAATGGTTCAAAGCATAGACAGTAAGAAGAGTCAGTCTTCTTGTACTTAAGTCGGCATTGTGCCTTTTTTATTTCATTCCGATGCAATTTCTGTGTTTCATCGTCAATAAGAAGGTCCAAGGGTTACATTAAACCTGAAGTGAAGCATCGGAATCTATAATTAGTGTCACAGGAATGGTTCAAACATCGACAGTAAGAAGAGTCAGTCTTCTTGAACTGAAGTCGGCATTGTGCCTTTTGAATTTAATTCCGATGCAATTTCTCTGTTTCATCGTCAATAAGAAGGTCAGAGGGTTACAGTAAACCTGAAGTGAAGCATCGAATCTATAACTAGTGTGACAGGAATGGTTCAAAACATAGAGAGTAGGAAGAGTCAGTCTTCTTGTACTTAAGTCGGCATTGTGCCTTTCTGTTTAATTCCGATGCAATTTCTGTATTTCATCGTCAATAAGAAGGTCCAAGAGATATAGTAAACCTGGAGTGAAGCATCGGAATCTATAACTAGTGTCACAGGAATGGTTCAAAACATAGACAGTAAGAAGAGTCAGTCTTCTTGTACCTAAGTCGGCATTGTGCCTTTTTTATTTCATTCCGATGCAATTTCTGTGTTTCATCGTCAATAAGAAAGTCCAAGGGATTCATTAAACCTGGAGTGAAGCATCGGAATCTATAACTAGTGTCACAGGAATGGTTCACATCATCGACAGTAAGAAGAGTCAGTCTTCTTGTACTTAATTCGGCATTGTGCCTTTAGTATTTAATTCCGATGCAATTTCTGTGTTTCATCGTCAGTAAGAAGATCAGAGGGATACAGTAAATCTGAAGTGAATCATCGGAATCTATAGCTAGTGTCACAGGAATGGTTCAGAGCATAGTCAGTAAGAAGTGTCAGTCATCTTGTACTTAAGTCGGCATTGTGCCTTTTGTATTTAATTCCGATGCAATTTCTGTGTTTCATCGTCAATGAAAAGGTCCAAGGGATACAGTAAACCAGGAGTCAAGCACCTGAATCTGTAACTAGTGTCACAGGAATGGTTCAAAACATAGACAGTGGGAAGAGTCAGTCTTCTTGAACTGAAGTCGGCATTGTGCCTTTTGAATTTAATTCCGATGCAATTTCTGTGTTTCATTGTCAATAAGAAGGTCCAAGGGATACAGTACATTTGAAGTGAAGCACCTGAATCTGTAACTAGTGTCATAGGAATGGTTCAAAACATAGACAGTAAGATGAGTCAGTCTTCTTGCACTTAAGTCGGCATTGTGCCTCTTTTATTTATCTACGATGCAAATTCTGTGTTTCATCGTCAATAAGAGGGTCCAAGGGATACAGTAAACCTAGAGTGAAGCATCGGAATCTATAACTAGTGTCACAGGAATGGTTTAAAACATAGACAGTAAGAAGAGTCAGTATTCTTGTACTTAATTCGGCATTGTGCCTTTTGTATTTAATACCGATGCAATTTCTGTATTTCATCGTCAATAAGAAGGTCCAAGGGATACAGTAAACCTGAAGTGAATCACCGGAATCTATAACTAGTGTCACAGGAATGGTTCAAAACACAGTTAGTAAGAATGGTCAGTCTTCTTGTACTTAAGTCGGCATTGTGCATTTTGTATTTCATACCGATGCAATTTATGTGCGTCATCGTCAATAAGAAGGTCCAAGGGATACAGTAAACCTAGAGTGAAGCATCGGAATCTATAACTAGTGTCACAGGAATGGTTCAAAGCATAGACAGTGGGAACAGTCAGTCTTCTTGTACTTAAGTCGGCATTGTGCCATTTGAATTTAATTCCGATGCAATTTCTGTGTTTCATCGTCAATAAGAAGGTCAAAGGGATACAGTAAATCTGAAGTGAATCATCGGAATCTATAACTAGTGTCACAGGAATGTTTCAAAACATAGTCAGTAAGAAGAGTCAGTCTTCTTGTACTTAGGTCGGCATTGTGCCTTTTGTATTTAATTCCGATGCATTTTCTGTGTTCCATCGTCAATAAGAAGATCCAAGGGATACAGTAAACCTGAAGTGAAGCATCAGAATCTATAACTAGTGTCACAGGAATGGTTCAAAACATAGTCAGTAAGAAGAGTCAGTCTTCTTGAACTTAAGTCGGCATTGTGCCTTTTGAATTTAATTCCGATGCAATTTCTGTGTTTCATCGTCAATAAGAAGGTTAGAGGGTTACAGTAAACCTGAAGTGAAGCATCGAATCTATAACTAGTGTGACAGGAATGGTTCAAAACATAGACAGTAGGAAGAGTCAGTCTTCTTGTACTTAAGTCGGCATTGTGCCTTTCTGTTTAATTCCGATGCAATTTCTGTATTTCATCGTCAATAAGAAGGTCCAAGAGATATAGTAAACCTGGAGTGAAGCATCGGAATCTATAACTAGTGTCACAGGAATGGTTCAAAACATAGACAGTAAGAAGAGTCAGTCTTCTTGTACCTAAGTCGGCATTGTGCCTTTTTTATTTCATTCCGATGCAATTTCTGTGTTTCATCGTCAATAAGAAAGTGCAAGGGATTCATTAAACCTGGAGTGAAGCATCGGAATCTATAACTAGTGTCACAGGAATGGTTCAAATCATCGACAGTAAGAAGAGTCAGTCTTCTTGTACTTAATTCGGCATTGTGCCTTTAGTATTTAATTCCGATGCAATTTCTGTGTTTCATCGTCAGTAAGAAGATCAGAGGGATACAGTAAATCTGAAGTGAATCATCGGAATCTATAACTAGTGTCACAGGAATGGTTCAAAACATAGTCAGTAAGAAGAGTCAGTCTTCTTGTACTTAAGTCGGCATTGTGCCTTTTGTATTTAATTCCGATGCAATTTCTGTGTTTCATAGTCTATAAGAAGGTCCAAGGGATACTGTAAACCAGGAGTGAAGCACCTGAATCTGTAACTAGTGTCACAGGAATGGTTCAAAACATAGACAGTGGGAAGAGTCAGTCTTCTTGAACTTAAGTCGGCATTGTGCCTTTTGAATTTAATTCCGATGCAATTTCTGAGTTTCATCGTCAATAAGAAGGTCAGAGGGTTACAGTAAACCTGAAGTGAAGCATCGGAATCTATAACTAGTGTGACAGGAATGGTTCAAAACATAGACAGTAGGAAGAGTCAGTATTCTTGTACTTATGTCGGCATTGTGCCTTTTCTATTTAATTCCAATGCAATTTCTGTATTTCATCGTCAATAAGAAGGTCCAAGAGATATAGTAAACCTGGAGTGAAGCATCGGAATCTATAACTAGTGTCACAGGAATGGTTCAAACATAGACAGTAAGAAGAGTCAGTCTTCTTGTACCTAAGTCGGCATTGTGCATTTTTTTTTCATTCCGATGCAATTTCTGTATTTCATCGTCAATAAGAGAGTCCAAGGGATTCATTAAACCTGGAGTGAAGCATCGGAATCTATAACTAGTGTCACAGGAATGGTTCAAATCATCGACAGTTAGAAGAGTCAGTCTTCTTGTACTTAATTCGGCATTGTGCCTTTAGTATTTAATTCCGATGCAATTTCTGCGTTTCATCGTCAGTAAGAAGATCAGAGGGATACAGTAAATCTGAAGTGAATCATCGGAATCTATAACTAGTGTCCCAGGAATGGTTCAAAACATAGACAGTAAGAAGAGTCAGTCTTCTTGTACCTAAGTCGGCATTGTGCCTTTTTTATTTCATTCCGATGCAATTTCTGTGTTTCATCGTCAATAAGAAAGTCCAAGGGATTCATTAAACCTGGAGTGAAGCATCGGAATCTATAACTAGTGTCACAGGAATGGTTCAAATCATCGACAGTTAGAAGAGTCAGTCTTCTTGTACTTAATTCGGCATTGTGCCTTTAGTATTTAATTCCGATGCAATTTCTGTGTTTCATCGTCAGTAAGAAGATCAGAGGGATACAGTAAATCTGAAGTGAATCATCGGAATCTATAACTAGTGTCACAGGAATGGTTCAAAGCATAGTCAGTAAGAAGTGTCAGTCATCTTGTACTTAAGTCGGCATTGTGCCTTTTGTATTTAATTCCGATGCAATTACTGTGTTTCATCGTCAATAAAAAGGTCCAAGGGATACAGTAAACCAGGAGTGAAGCACCTGAATCTGTAACTAGTGTCACAGGAATGGTTCAAAACATAGACAGTGGGAAGAGTCAGTCTTCTTGAACTTAAGTCGGCATTGTGCCTTTTGAATTTAATTCCGATGCAATTTCTGTGTTTCATCGTCAATAAGAAGGTCAGAGGGTTACAGTAAACCTGAAGTGAAGCATCGGAATCTATAACTAGTGTGACAGGAATGGTTCAAAGCATAGTCAGTAAGAAGTGTCAGTCATCTTGTACTTATGTCGGCATTGTGCCTTTTCTATTTAATTCCAATGCAATTTCTGTATTTCATCGTCAATAAGAAGGTCCAAGAGATATAGTAAACCTGGAGTGAAGCATGGGAATCTATAACTAGTGTCACAGGAATGGTTCAAAGCATAGACAGTAAGAAGAGTCAGTCTTCTTGTACTTAAGTCGGCATTGTGCCTTTTTTATTTCATTCCGATGCAATTTCTGTGTTTCATCGTCAATAAGAAGGTCCAAGGGTTACATTAAACCTGGAGTGAAGCATCGGAATCTATAATTAGTGTCACAGGAATGGTTCAAACATCGACAGTAAGAAGAGTCAGTCTTCTTGAACTTAAGTCGGCATTGTGCCTTTTGAATTTAATTCCGATGCAATTTCTGTGTTTCATCGTCAGTAAGAAGATCAGAGGGATACAGTAAATCTGAAGTGAATCATCGGAATCTATAGCTAGTGTCACAGGAATGGTTCAGAGCATAGTCAGTAAGAAGTGTCAGTCATCTTGTACTTAAGTCGGCATTGTGCCTTTTGTATTTAATTCCGATGCAATTTCTGTGTTTCATCGTCAATGAAAAGGTCCAAGGGATACAGTAAACCAGGAGTGAAGCACCTGAATCTGTAACTAGTGTCACAGGAATGGTTCAAAACATAGACAGTGGGAAGAGTCAGTCTTCTTGAACTGAAGTCGGCATTGTGCCTTTTGAATTTAATTCCGATGCAATTTCTGTGTTTCATTGTCAATAAGAAGGTCCAAGGGATACAGTACACTTGAAGTGAAGCACCTGAATCTGTAACTAGTGTCATAGGAATGGTTCAAAACATAGACAGTAAGATGAGTCAGTCTTCTTGCACTTAAGTCGGCATTGTGCCTCTTTTATTTATTTACGATGCAAATTCTGTGTTTCATCGTCAATAAGAAGGTCCAAGGGATACAGTAAACCTAGAGTGAAGCATCGGAATCTATAACTAGTGTCACAGGAATGGTTTAAAACATAGACAGTAAGAAGAGTCAGTATTCTTGTACTTAATTCGGCATTGTGCCTTTTGTATTTAATACCGATGCAATTTCTGTATTTCATCGTCAATAAGAAGGTCCAAGGGATACAGTAAACCTGAAGTGAATCACCGGAATCTATAACTAGTGTCACAGGAATGGTTCAAAACACAGTTAGTAAGAATGGTCAGTCTTCTTGTACTTAAGTCGGCATTGTGCATTTTGTATTTCATACCGATGCAATTTATGTGCGTCATCGTCAATAAGAAGGTCCAAGGGATACAGTAAACCTAGAGTGAAGCATCGGAATCTATAACTAGTGTCACAGGAATGGTTCAAAGCATAGACAGTGGGAACAGTCAGTCTTCTTGTACTTAAGTCGGCATTGTGCCATTTGAATTTAATTCCGATGCAATTTCTGTGTTTCATCGTCAATAAGAAGGTCAAAGGGATACAGTAAATCTGAAGTGAATCATCGGAATCTATAACTAGTGTCACAGGAATGTTTCAAAACATAGTCAGTAAGAAGAGTCAGTCTTCTTGTACTTAGGTCGGCATTGTGCCTTTTGTATTTAATTCCGATGCATTTTCTGTGTTCCATCGTCAATAAGAAGATCCAAGGGATACAGTAAACCTGAAGTGAAGCATCAGAATCTATAACTAGTGTCACAGGAATGGTTCAAAACATAGTCAGTAAGAAGAGTCAGTCTTCTTGAACTTAAGTCGGCATTGTGCCTTTTGAATTTAATTCCGATGCAATTTCTGTGTTTCATCGTCAATAAGAAGGTTAGAGGGTTACAGTAAACCTGAAGTGAAGCATCGAATCTATAACTAGTGTGACAGGAATGGTTCAAAACATAGACAGTAGGAAGAGTCAGTCTTCTTGTAGTTAAGTCGGCATTGTGCCTTTCTGTTTAATTCCGATGCAATTTCTGTATTTCATCGTCAATAAGAAGGTCCAAGAGATATAGTAAACCTGGAGTGAAGCATCGGAATCTATAACTAGTGTCCCAGGAATGGTTCAAAACATAGACAGTAAGAAGAGTCAGTCTTCTTGTACCTAAGTCGGCATTGTGCCTTTTTTATTTCATTCCGATGCAATTTCTGTGTTTCATCGTCAATAAGAAAGTCCAAGGGATTCATTAAACCTGGAGTGAAGCATCGGAATCTATAACTAGTGTCACAGGAATGGTTCAAATCATCGGCAGTTAGAAGAGTCAGTCTTCTTGTACTTAATTCGGCATTGTGCCTTTAGTATTTAATTCCGATGCAATTTCTGTGTTTCATCGTCAGTAAGAAGATCAGAGGGATACAGTAAATCTGAAGTGAATCATCGGAATCTATAACTAGTGTCACAGGAATGGTTCAAAGCATAGTCAGTAAGAAGTGTCAGTCATCTTGTACTTAAGTCGGCATTGTGCCTTTTGTATTTAATTCCGATGCAATTACTGTGTTTCATCGTCAATAAAAAGGTCCAAGGGATACAGTAAACCAGGAGTGAAGCACCTGAATCTGTAACTAGTGTCACAGGAATGGTTCAAAACATAGACAGTGGGAAGAGTCAGTCTTCTTGAACTTAAGTCGGCATTGTGCCTTTTGAATTTAATTCCGATGCAATTTCTGTGTTTCATCGTCAATAAGAAGGTCAGAGGGTTACAGTAAACCTGAAGTGAAGCATCGGAATCTATAACTAGTGTGACAGGAATGGTTCAAAACATAGACAGTAGGAAGAGTCAGTATTCTTGTACTTATGTCGGCATTGTGCCTTTTCTATTTAATTCCAATGCAATTTCTGTATTTCATCGTCAATAAGAAGGTCCAAGAGATATAGTAAACCTGGAGTGAAGCATGGGAATCTATAACTAGTGTCACAGGAATGGTTCAAAGCATAGACAGTAAGAAGAGTCAGTCTTCTTGTACTTAAGTCGGCATTGTGCCTTTTTTATTTCATTCCGATGCAATTTCTGTGTTTCATCGTCAATAAGAAGGACCAAGGGTTACATTAAACCTGGAGTGAAGCATCGGAATCTATAATTAGTGTCACAGGAATCGTTCAAACATCGACAGTAAGAAGAGTCAGTCTTCTTGAACTTAAGTCGGCATTGTGCCTTTTGAATTTAATTCCGATGCAATTTCTGTGTTTCATCGTCAATAAGAAGGTCAGAGGGTTACAGTAAACCTGAAGTGAAGCATCGAATCTATAACTAGTGTGACAGGAATGGTTCAAAACATAGACAGTAGGAAGAGTCAGTCTTCTTGTACTTAAGTCGGCATTGTGCCTTTCTGTTTAATTCCGATGCAATTTCTGTATTTCATCGTCAATAAGAAGGTCCAAGAGATATAGTAAACCTGGAGTGAAGCATCGGAATCTATAACTAGTGTCACAGGAATGGTTCAAAACATAGACAGTAAGAAGAGTCAGTCTTCTTGTACCTAAGTCGGCATTGTGCCATTTTTATTTCATTCCGATGCAATTTCTGTGTTTCATTGTCAATAAGAAGGTCCAAGGGATACAGTACACTTGAAGTGAAGCACCTGAATCTGTAACTAGTGTCATAGGAATGGTTCAAAACATAGACAGTAAGATGAGTCAGTCTTCTTGTACTTAAGTCGGCATTGTGCCTTTTTTATTTATTTACGATGCAAATTCTGTGTTTCATCGTCAATAAGAAGGTCCAAGGGATACAGTAAACCTCGAGTGAAGCATCGGAATCTATAACTAGTGTCACAGGAATGGTTTAAAACATAGACAGTAAGAAGAGTCAGTATTCTTGTACTTATGTCGGAATTGTGCCTTTTCTATTTAATTCCGATGCAATTTCTGTGTTTCATTGTCAATAAGAAGGTCCAAGGGATACAGTACACTTGAAGTGAAGCACCTGAATCTGTAACTAGTGTCATAGGAATGGTTCAAAACACAGTCAGTAAGAATGGTCAGTCTTCTTGTACTTAAGTCGGCATTGTGCATTTTGTATTTCATACCGATGCAATTTATGTGCGTCATCGTCAATAAGAAGGTCCAAGGGATACAGTAAACCTGAAGTGAAGCATCGGAATCTATAACTAGTGTCACAGGAAAGGTTCAAAACATAGACAGTGGGAACAGTCAGTCTTCTTGTACTTAAGTCGGCATTGTGCCATTTGAATCTAATTCCGATGCAATTTCTGTGTTTCATCGTCAATAAGAAGGTCAAAGGGATACAGTAAATCTGAAGTGAATCATCGGAATCTATAACTAGTGTCACAGGAATGGTTCAAAACATAGTCAGTAAGAAGAGTCAGTCTTCTTGTACTTAGGTCGGCATTGTGCCTTTTGTATTTAATTCCGATGCATTTTCTGTGTTCCATCGTCAATAAGAAGTTCCAAGGGATACAGTAAACCTGAAGTGAAGCATCAGAATCTATAACTAGTGTCACAGGAATGGTTCAAAACATAGTCAGTAAGAAGAGTCAGTCTTCTTGAACTTAAGTCGGCATTGTGCCTTTCTGTTTAATTCCGATGCAATTTCCGTATTTCATCGTCAATAAGAAGGTCCAAGAGATATAGTAAACCTGGAGTGAAGCATCGGAATCTATAACTAGTGTCACAGGAATGGTTCAAAACATAGACAGTAAGAAGAGTCAGTCTTCTTGTACCTAAGTCGGCATTGTGCCTTTTTTATTTCATTCCGATGCAATTTCTGTGTTTCATCGTCAATACGAAAGTCCAAGGGATTCATTAAACCTGGAGTGAAGCATCGGAATCTATAACTAGTGTCACAGGAATGGTTCAAATCATCGACAGTAAGAAGAGTCAGTCTTTTTGTACTTAATTCGGCATTGTGCCTTTAGTATTTAATTCCGATGCAATTTCTGTGTTTCATCGTCAGTAAGAAGATAAGAGGGATACAGTAAATCTGAAGTGAATCATCGGAATCTATAACTAGTGTCACAGGAATGGTTCAAAACATAGTCAGTAAGAAGAGTCAGTCTTCTTGTACTTAAGTCGGCATTGTGCCTTTTGTATTTAATTCCGATGCAATTTCTGTGTTTCATAGTCTATAAGAAGGTCCAAGGGATACAGTAAACCTGAAGTGAAGCACCTGAATCTGTAACTTATGTCACAGGAATGGTTTAAAGCATAGTCAGTAAGAAGTGTCAGTCATCTTGTACTTAAGTCGGCATTGTGCCTTATGTATTTAATTCCGATGCAATTTCTGTGTTGCATCGTCAATAAGAAGGTCCAAGGGATACATTGAACCTGGAGTGGAGCATCGGAATCTAAAACTTGTGTCACAGGAATGGTTCAAAACATCGACAGTAAGAAGAGTCATCCTTCTTGTACATAATTCGGCATTGTGCCATTAGTATTTAATTCTGATGCAATTTCTGTGTTTCATCGTCAATAAGAGGTCAGAGGGATACAGTAAATCTGAAGTGATTCATCGGAATCTATAACAAGTGTCACAGGAATGGTTCAAATCATAGTCAGTAAGAAGAGTCAGTCTTCTTGTACTTAAGTCGGCATTGTGCCTTTTGTATTTAATTCCGATGCAATTTCAGTGTTTCATCGACAATAAGAAGTTCCAAGGGATACAGTAAACCTGAAGTGAAGCATCAGAATGTATAACTAGTGTCACAGGAGTGGTTCAAAACATAGTCAGTAAGAAGAGTCTGTCTTCTTGTACTTAAGTCGGCATTGTGTCTTTTGTATTTAATTCCGTTGCATTTTCTGTGATTCATCGTCAATAAGAAGTTCCAAGGGATACAGTAAACCTGAAGTGAAGCATCAGAATCTATAACTAGTGTCACAGGAATGGTTCAAAACATAGTCAGTAAGAAGAGTCAGACTTCTTGTACTTAAGTCGCTATTGTGCCTTTTGTATTTAATTCCGATGCAATTTCTGTGTTTCATCGTCAATATTGAGGTCCAACGGATACAGTAAACCAGAAGTGAAGCACCTCAATCTGTAGCTAGTTTCACAGGAGTGGTTCAAAACATAGACAGTGGGAAGAGTCAGTCTTCTTGTACTTAATTCGGCATTGTGCCTTTAGTATTTAATTGCGATGCAATTTCTGTGTTTCATCGCCAATAAGAGGGTCAGAGGGATACAGTAAATTTGAAGTGAATCATCGGAATCTATAACTAGTGACACAGGAATGGTTCAAAACATAGTCAGTAAGAAGAGTCAGTCTTCTTGTACTTAAGTCGGCATTGTGCCATTTGTATTTAATTCCGATGCATTTTCTGTGTTTCATCGTCAATAAGAAGTTCCAAGGGATACAGTAAACCTGAAGTGAAGCATCAGAATCTATAACTAGTGTCACAGGAATGGTTCAAAACATAGTCAGTAAGAAGAGTCAGTCTTCTTGTACTTAAGACGGCATTGTGCCTTTTGTATTTAATTCCGATGCAATATCTGTGTTTCATCGTTAATAAGAAGGTCCAAGGGATACAGTATACCTGAAGTGAAGCACCTGAATCTGTAACTAGTATCACAGGAATGGTTCAAAACATAGTCAGTAAGAAGAGTCAGTCTTCTTGTACGTAAGTCGGCATTGTGCCTTTTGTATTTAATTCCGATGCAATTTCTGTGTTTCATCGTCAATAAGAAGGTTGAAGGGATACAGTAAACCTGAAGTGAAGCATCTGAATATATAACTAGTGTCATAGGAATGGTTCAAAACATAGACAGTAAGATGAGTCAGTCTTCTTGTACTTAAGTCGGCATTGTGCCTTTTTTATTTATTTACGATGCAAATTCTGTGTTTCATCGTCAATCAGAAAGTCCAAGGGATACAGTAAACCTAGAGTGAAGCATCGGAATCTATTACTAGTGTCACAGGAATGGTTTAAAACATAGACAGTAAGAAGAGTCAGTCTTCTTGTACTTAATTCGACATTGTGCCTTTTGTATTTAATACCGATGCAATTTCTGTGTTTCATCGTCAATAAGAACGTAAGAGGGATACAGTAAATCTGAAGTGAAGAATCTGAATATATAACTAGTGTCACAGGAATGGTTCAAAACATAGTCAGTAAGAAGAGTCATTCTTCTTGTACTTAAGTCGGCATTCTGCCTTTTGTATTTTATTCCGAAGCAATTTCTGTGTTTCATAGTCTATAAGAAGGTCCAAGGGATACAGTAAACCAGGAGTGAAGCACCTGAATCTGTAACTAGTGTCACAGGAATGGTTCAAAACATAGACAGTGGGAAGAGTCAGTCTTCGTGAACTTAAGTCGGCATTGTGCGTTTTGAATTTAATTCCGATGCAATTTCTGAGTTTCATCGTCAATAAGAAGGTCACAGGGTTACAGTAAACCTGAAGTGAAGCATCGGAATCTATAACTAGTGTGACAGGAATGGTTCAAAACATAGACAGTAGGAAGAGTCAGTATTCTTGTACTTATGTCGGCATTGTGCCTTTTCTATTTAATTCCAATGCAATTTCTGTATTTCATCGTCAATAAGAAGGTCCAAGAGATATAGTAAACCTGGAGTGAAGCATCGGAATCTATAACTAGTGTCACAGGAATGGTTCAAACATAGACAGTAAGAAGAGTCAGTCTTCTTGTACCTAAGTCGGCATTGTGCCTTTTTTATTTCATTCCGATGCAATTTCTGTGTTTCATCGTCAATAAGAAAGTCCAAGGGATTCATTAAACCTGGAGTGAAGCATCGGAATCTATAACTAGTGTCACAGGAATGGTTCAAATCATCGACAGTAAGAAGAGTCAGTCTTCTTGTACTTAATTCGGAATTGTGCCTTTAGTATTTAATTCCGATGCAATTTCTGCGTTTCATCGTCAGTAAGAAGATCAGAGGGATACAGTAAATCTGAAGTGAATCATCGGAATCTATAACTAGTGTCACAGGAATGGTTCAAAACATAGACAGTAAGAAGAGTCAGTCTTCTTGTACCTAAGTCGGCATTGTGCCTTTTTTATTTCATTCCGATGCAATTTCTGTGTTTCATCGTCAATATGAAAGTCCAAGGGATTCATTAAACCTGGAGTGAAGCATCGAAATCTATAACTAATGTAACAGGAATGGTTCAAATCATCGACAGTAAGAAGAGTCAGTCTTCTTGTACTTAATTCGGCCTTGTGCCTATAGTATTTAATTCCGATGCAATTTCTGTGTTTCATCGTCAGTAAGAAGATCAGAGGGATACAGTAAATCTGAAGTGAATTATCGGAATCTATAACTAGTGTCACAGGAATGGTTCAAAGCATAGTCAGTAAGAAGTGTCAGTCATCTTGTACTTAAGTCGGCATTGTGCCTTTTGTATTTAATTCCGATGCAATTTCTGTGTTTCATCGTCAATAAAAATGTCCAAGGGATACAGTAAACCAGGAGTGAAGCACCTGAATCTGTAACTAGTGTCACAGGAATGGTTCAAAACATAGACAGTGGGAAGAGTCAGTCTTCTTGAACTTAAGTCGGCATTGTGCCTTTTGAATTTAATTCCGATGCAATTTCTGTGTTTCATCGTCAATAAGAAGGTCAGAGGGTTACAGTAAACCTGAAGTGAAGCATCGGAATCTATAACTAGTGTGACAGGAATGGTTCAAAACATAGACAGTAGGAAGAGTCAGTATTCTTGTACTTATGTCGGCATTGTGCCTTTTCTATTTAATTCCAATGCAATTTCTGTATTTCATCGTCAATAAGAAGGTGCAAGAGATATAGTAAACCTGGAGTGAAGCATGGGAATCTATAACTAGTGTCACAGGAATGGTTCAAAGCATAGACAGTAAGAAGAGTCAGTCTTCTTGTACTTAAGTCGGCATTGTGCCTTTTTTATTTCATTCCGATGCAATTTCTGTGTTTCATCGTCAATAAGAAGGTCCAAGGGTTACATTAAACCTGGAGTGAAGCATCGGAATCTATAATTAGTGTCACAGGAATGGTTCAAACATCGACAGTAAGAAGAGTCAGTCTTCTTGAACTTAAGTCGGCATTGTGCCTTTTGAATTTAATTCCGATGCAATTTCTGTGCTTCATCGTCAATAAGAAGGTCAGAGGGTTACAGTAAACCTGAAGTGAAGCATCGAATCTATAACTAGTGTGACAGGAATGGTTCAAAACATAGACAGTAGGAAGAGTCAGTCTTCTTGTACTTAAGTCGGCATTGTGCCTTTCTGTTTAATTCCGATGCAATTTCTGTATTTCATCGTCAATAAGAAGGTCCGAGAGATATAGTAAACCTGGAGTGAAGCATCGGAATCTATAACTAGTGTCACAGGAATGGTTCAAAACATAGACAGTAAGAAGAGTCAGTCTTCTTGTACCTAAGTCGGCATTGTGCCTTTTTTATTTCATTCCGATGCAATTTCTGTGTTTCATCGTCAATAAGAAAGTCCAAGGGATTCATTAAACCTGGAGTGAAGCATCGGAATCTATAACTAGTGTCACAGGAATGGTTCAAATCATCGACAGTAAGAAGAGTCAGTCTTCTTGTACTTAATTCGGCATTGTGCCTTTAGTATTTAATTCCGATGCAATTTCTGTGTTTCATCGTCAGTAAGAAGATCAGAGGGATACAGTAAATCTGAAGTGAATCATCGGAATCTATAGCTAGTGTCACAGGAATGGTTCAAAGCATAGTCAGTAAGAAGTGTCAGTCATCTTGTACTTAAGTCGGCATTGTGCCTTTTGTATTTAATTCCGATGCAATTTCTGTGTTTCATCGTCAATAAAAAGGTCCAAGGGATACAGTAAACCAGGAGTGAAGCACCTGAATCTGTAACTAGTGTCACAGGAATGGTTCAAAACATAGACAGTGGGAAGAGTCAGTCTTCTTGAACTTAAGTCGGCATTGTGCCTTTTGAATTTAATTCCGATGCAATTTCTGTGTTTCATCGTCAATAAGAACGTCAGAGGGTTACAGTAAACCTGAAGTGAAGCATCGGAATCTATAACTAGTGTGACAGGAATGGTTCAAAACATAGACAGTAGGAAGAGTCAGTATTCTTGTACTTATGTCGGCATTGTGCCTTTTCTATTTAATTCCGATGCAATTTCTGTGTTTCATTGTCAATAAGAAGGTCCAAGGGATACAGTACACTTGAAGTGAAGCACCTGAATCTGTAACTAGTGTCATAGGAATGGTTCAAAACATAGACAGTAAGATGAGTCAGTCTTCTTGTACTTAAGTCGGCATTGTGCCTTTTTTATTTATTTACGATGCAAATTCTGTGTTTCATCGTCAATAAGAAGGTCCAAGGGATACAGAAAACCTCGAGTGAAGCATCGGAATCTATAACTAGTGTCACAGGAATGGTTTAAAACATAGACAGTAAGAAGAGTCAGTATTCTTGTACTTAATTCGGCATTGTGCCTTTTGTATTTAATACCGATGCAATTTCTGTATTTCATCGTCAATAAGAAGGTCCAAGGGATACAGTAAACCCGAAGTGAATCACAGGAATCTATAACTAGTGTCACAGGAATGGTTCAAAACACAGTCAGTAAGAATGGTCAGTCTTCTTGTACTTAAGTCGGCATTGTGCATTTTGTATTTCATACCGATGCAATTTATGTGCGTCATCGTCAATAAGAAGGTCCAAGGGATACAGTAAACCTGAAGTGAAGCATCGGAATCTATAACTAGTGTCACAGGAATGGTTCAAAACATAGACAGTGGGAACAGTCAGTCTTCTTGTACTTAAGTCGGCATTGTGCCATTTGAATTTAATTCCGATGCAATTTCTGTGTTTCATCGTCAATAAGATGGTCAAAGGGATACAGTAAATCTGAAGTGAATCATCGGAATCTATAACTAGTGTCACAGGAATGGTTCAAAACATAGTCAGTAAGAAGAGTCAGTCTTCTTGTACTTAGGTCGGCATTGTGCATTTTGTATTTAATTCCGATGCATTTTCTGTGTTCCATCGTCAATAAGAAGTTCCAAGGGATACAGTAAACCTGAAGTGAAGCATCAGAATCTGTAACTAGTGTCACAGGAATGGTTCAAAACATAGTCAGTAAGAAGAGTCAGTCTTCTTGAACTTAAGTCGGCATTGTGCCTTTTGAATTTAATTCCGATGCAATTTCTGTGTTTCATCGTCAATAAGAAGGTTAGAGGGTTACAGTAAACCTGAAGTGAAGCATCGAATCTATAACTAGTGTGACAGGAATGGTTCAAAACATAGACAGTAGGAAGAGTCAGTCTTCTTGTACTTAAGTCGGCATTGTGCCTTTCTGTTTAATTCCGATGCAATTTCTGTATTTCATCGTCAATAAGAAGGTCCAAGAGATATAGTAAACCTGGAGTGAAGCATCGGAATCTATAACTAGTGTCACAGGAATGGTTCAAAACATAGACAGTAAGAAGAGTCAGTCTTCTTGTACCTAAGTCGGCATTGTGCCTTTTTATTTCATTCCGATGCAATTTCTGTGTTTCATCGTCAATAAGAAAGTCCAAGGGATTCATTAAACCTGGAGTGAAGCATCGGAATCTATAACTAGTGTCACAGGAATGGTTCAAATCATCGACAGTAAGAAGAGTCAGTCTTCTTGTACTTAATTCGGCATTGTGCCTTTAGTATTTAATTCCGATGCAATTTCTGTGTTTCATCGTCAGTAAGAAGATCAGAGGGATACAGTAAATCTGAAGTGAATCATCGGAATCTATAACTAGTGTCACAGGAATGGTTCAAAACATAGTCAGTAAGAAGAGTCAGTCTTCTTGTACTTAAGTCGGCATTGTGCCTTTTGTATTTAATTCCGATGCAATTTCTGTGTTTCATAGTCTATAAGAAGGTCCAAGGGATACAGTAAACCTGAAGTGAAGCACCTGAATCTGTAACTAATGTCACAGGAATGGTTTAAAGCATAGTCAGTAAGAAGTGTCAGTCATCTTGTACTTAAGTCGGCATTGTGCCTTTTGTATTTAATTCCGATTCAATTTCTGTGTTGCATCGTCAATAAGAAGGTCCAAGGGATACATTGAACCTGGAGTGGAGCATCGGAATCTAAAACTAGTGTCACAGGAATGGTTCAAAACATCGACAGTAAGAAGAGTCATCCTTCTTGTACATAATTCGGCATTGTGCCATTAGTATTTAATTCTGATGCAATTTCTGTGTTTCATCGTCAATAAGAGGTCAGAGGGATACAGTAAATCTGAAGTGATTCATCGGAATCTATAACTAGTGTCATAGGAATGGTTCAAATCATAGTCAGTAAGAAGAGTCAGTCTTCTTGTACTTAAGTCGGCATTGTGCCTTTTGTATTTAATTCCGATGCAATTTCTGTGTTTCATCGACAATAAGAAGTTCCAAGGGATACAGTAAACCTGAAGTGAAGCATCAGAATGTATAACTAGTGTCACAGGAGTGGTTCAAAACATAGTCAGTAAGAAGAGTCTGTCTTCTTGTACTTAAGTCGGCATTGTGCCTTTTGTATTTAATTCCGTTGCATTTTCTGTGATTCATCGTCAATAAGAAGTTCCAAGGGATACAGTAAACCTGAAGTGAAGCATCAGAATCTATAACTAGTGTCACAGGAATGGTTCAAAACATAGTCAGTAAGAAGAGTCAGACTTCTTGTACTTAAGTCGCTATTGTGCCTTTTGTATTTAATTCCGATGCAATTTCTGTGTTTCATCGTCAATATGAAGGTCCAACGGATACAGTAAACCTGAAGTGAAGCACCTCAATCTGTAGCTAGTGTCACAGGAGTGGTTCAAAACATAGACAGTGGGAAGAGTCAGTCTTCTTGTACTTAATTCGGCATTGTGCCTTTAGTATTTAATTGCGATGCAATTTCTGTGTTTCATCGCCAATAAGAGGGTCAGAGGGATACAGTAAATTTGAAGTGTATCATCGGAATCTATAACTAGTGACACAGGAATGGTTCAAAACATAGTCAGTAAGAAGAGTCAGTCTTCTTGTACTTAAGTCGGCATTGTGCCATTTGTATTTAATTCCGATGCATTTTCTGTGTTTCATCGTCAATAAGAAGTTCCAAGGGATACAGTAAACCTGAAGTGAAGCATCAGAATCTATAACTAGTGTCACAGGAATGGTTCAAAACATAGTCAGTAAGAAGAGTCAGTCTTCTTGTACTTAAGTCGGCATTGTGCCTTTTGTATTTAATTCCGATGCAATATCTGTGTTTCATCGTTAATAAGAAGGTCCAAGGGATACAGTATACCTGAAGTGAAGCACCTGAATCTGTAACTAGTATCACAGGAATGGTTCAAAACATAGTCAGTAAGAAGAGTCAATCTTCTTGTACATAAGTCGGCATTGTGCCTTTTGTATTTAATTCCGATGCAATTTCTGTGTTTCATCGTCAATAAGAAGGTTGAAGGGATACAGTAAACCTGAAGTGAAGCATCTGAATATATAACTAGTGTCATAGGAATGGTTCAAAACATAGACAGTAAGATGAGTCAGTCTTCTTGTACTTAAGTCGGCATTGTGCCTTTTTTATTTATTTACGATGCAAATTCTGTGTTTCATCGTCAATCAGAAAGTCCAAGGGATACAGTAAACCTAGAGTGAAGCATCGGAATCTATTACTAGTGTCACAGGAATGGTTTAAAACATAGACAG
This sequence comes from Schistocerca americana, assembly GCF_021461395.2. Lineage (NCBI taxonomy): Eukaryota > Metazoa > Arthropoda > Insecta > Orthoptera > Acrididae > Schistocerca > Schistocerca americana. The sequence continues at coordinate 30,992,250 of NC_060121.1, forward strand.
TAAGAAGAGTCAGTCTTCTTGTACTTAATTCGACATTGTGCCTTTTGTATTTAATACCGATGCAATTTCTGTGTTTCATCGTCAATAAGAACGTAAGAGGGATACAGTAAATCTGAAGTGAAGCATCTGAATATATAACTAGTGTCACAGGAATGGTTCAAAACATAGTCAGTAAGAAGAGTCAGTCTTCTTGTACTTAAGTCGGCATTGTGCATTTTGTATTTCATTCCGATGCAATTGCTGCGTTTCATCGCCAATAAGAAGGTCCAAGGGATACAGTAAACCTGAAGTGAAGCACCTGAATCTGTGACTAGTGTCACAGGAATGGTTCAAAACATAGACAGTGGGAAGAGTCAGTCTTCTTGAACATAAGTCGGCATTGTGCCTTTTGAATTTAATTCCGATGCAATTTCTGTGTTTCATCGTCAATAAGAATGTCAGAGGGTTACAGTAACCCTGAAGTGAAGCATCGGAATCTATAACTAGTGTGACTGGAATGGTTCAAAACATAGACAGTAGGAAGAGTCAGTCTTCTTGTACTTAAGTCGGCATTGTGCCTTTCTGTTTAATTCCGATGCAAGTTCTGTATTTCATCGTCAATAAGAAGGTCCAAGAGATATAGTAAACCTGGAGTGAAGCATCGGAATCTATAACTAGTGTCACAGGAATGGTTCAAAGCATAGACAGTAAGATGAGTCAGTCTTCTTGTACCTAAGTCGGCATTGTGCCTTTTTTATTTCATTCCGATGCAATTTCTGTGTTTCATCGCAATAAGAAAGTCCAAGGGATACATTAAACCTGGAGTGAAGCATCGGAATCTATAACTAGTGTCACAGGAATGGTTCAAATCAGCGACAGTAAGAAGAGTCAGTCTTCTTGTACTGAATTCGGCATTGTGCCTTTAGTATTTATTTCCGATACAATTTCTGTGTTTCATCGTCAGTAAGTAGGTCAGAGGGATACAGTAAATCTGAAGTGAATCATCGGAATCAATAACTAGTGTCACAGGAATGGTTCAAAACATAGTCAGTAAGAAGAGTCAGTCTTCTTGTACTTAAGTCGGCATTGTGCCTTTTGTATTTAATTCCGATGCAATTTCTGTGTTTCATAGTCTATAAGATGGTCCAAGGTATACAGTAAATCGAAAGTGAAGCACCTGAAGCTGTAACTAGTGTCACAGGAATGGTTCAAAGCATAGTCAGTAAGAAGAGTCAATCATCTTGTACTTAAGTCGGCATTGTGCCTTTTGTATTTAATTCCGATGCAATTTCTGTGTTTCATCGTCAATAAGAAGGTCCAAGGGATACATTAAACCTGGAGTGAAGCATCGGAATCTATAACTAGTGTCACAGGAATGGTTCAAAACATCGACAGTGGGAAGAGTCAGTCTTCTTGAACTTAAGTCGGCATTGTGCCTTTTGAATTTAATTCCAATGCAATTTCTGTGTTTCATCGTCAAAAAGAAGGTCAAAGGGTTACAGTAAACCTGAAGTGAAGCATCGGAATCTATAACTAGTGTAACAGGAATGGTTCAAAACATAGACAGTAGGAAGAGTCAGTATTCTTGTACTTAAGTCGGCATTGTGCCTTTTCTATTTAATTCCGATGCAATTTCTGTATTTCATCGTCAATAAGAAGGTCTACGAGACATAGTAAACCTGGAGTGAAGCATCGGAATCTATAACTAGTGTCACAGGAATGGTTCAAAGCATAGACAGTAAGAAGAGTCAGTCTTCTTGTACTTAAGTCGGCATTGTGCCTTTTTTATTTCATTCTGATACAATTTCTGTAATTCATCGTCAATAAGAAGGTCCAAGGGATACATTAAACCTGGAGTGAAGCATCGGAATCTATAACTAGTGTCAAAGGAATGGTTCAAAACATCGAAAGTAAGAACAGTCAGTCTTCTTGTACTTAATTCGGCATTGTGCCCTTAGTATTTAATTCCGATGCAATTTCTGTGTTTCATCGTCAGTAAGAAGGTCAGAGAGATATAGTGAATCTGAAGTGAATCATCGGAATCTATAACTAGTGTCACAGGAGTGGTTCAAAACATAGTCAGTAAGAAGAGTCAGTCTTCTTGTACTTAAGTCGGCATTGTGCCTTTTGTATGTAACTCCGATGCAATTTCTGTTCTTCATCGTCATTAAGAAGTTCAAAGGGATACAGTAAACCTGAAGTGAAGCATCAGAATCTATAACTAGTGTCACAGGAATGGTTCAAAACATAGTCAGTAAGAAGAGTCAGTCTTCTTGTTCCTAAGTCGGCATTGTGCCTTTTGTATTTAATTCCGATGCAATTTCTGTGTTTCATAGTCTATAAGAAGGTCCAAGGGATACAGTAAATCTGAAGTGAATCATCGGAATCTATAACTAGTATCACAGGAATGGTTCAAATCATAGCCAGTAAGAAGAGTCAGTCTTCTTGTTCTTAAGTCGGCATTGTGCCTTTTGTATTTAATTCCGATGCAATTTCTGTGTTTCATCGTCAATAAGAAGGTCCAAGGGATACAGTAAACCTGAAGTGAAGCACCTGAATCTGTAACTAGTGTCACAGGAATGGTTCAAAACATAGACAGTGGGAAGAGTCAGTCTTCTTGTACTTAAGTCGGCATTGTGCCTTTTGAATTTAATTCCGATGCAATTTCTGTGTTTCATCGTCAATAAGAAGGTCAGAGGGTTGCAATAAACCTGAAGTGAAGCATCGGAATCTATAACTAGTGTGACAGGAATGGTTCAAAACATAGACAGTAGGAAGAGTCAGTCTTCTTGTACTGAAGTCGGCATTGTGCCATTTCTATTTAATTCCGATGCAATTTCTGTATTTCATCGTCAATAAGAAGGTCCAAGTGGTATAGTAAACCTGGAGTGAAGCATCGGAATCTATAACTAGTGGCACAGGAATGGTTCAAAGCATTGACAGTAAGAAGAGTCAGTCTTCTTGTACTTAAGTCGGCATTGTGCCTTTTTTATTTCTTTCCGATGCAATTTCTGTGTTTCATCGTCAACACGAAGGTCCAAGGAATACAGTAAACCTTAAGTGAAGCATCGGAATCTATAATTAGTGTCACAAGAATGGTTCAAAACATAGACAGTAAGAAGAGTCAGTCTTCGTGTACTTAAGTCGGCATTGTGCCTTTTGTATTTAATTCCGATGCATTTTCTGTGTTTCATTGTCAATAAGAAGATCCAAGGGATACAGTAAACCTGAAGTGAAGCATCAGAATCTATAACTAGTGTCACAGGAATGGTTCAAAACATAGACAGTAGAAAAAGTCAGTCTTCTTGTACTTACGTCGGCATTGTGCCTTTTGTATTTAATTCCGATGCAATTTCTGTGTTTCATCGTCAATAAGAAGGCCCAAGGGATACAGTAAACCTGGAGTGAAGCATCGGAATCTATAACAAGTGTCACAGGGATGGTTCAAAACATAGACAGTAAGAAGAGTCAGTATTCTTGTACTTAAGTCGGCATTGTGCCTTTTGTATTTAATTCCGATGCAATTTCTGTGCTTCATCTTCATTAAGAAGGTCCAAGGGATACAGTAAACCTGAAGTGAAGCATCAGAGTCTATAACTAGTGTCACAGGAATGGTTCAAAACATAGTCAGTGAGAAGAGTCAGTCTTCTTGTACTTATGTCGGCATTGTGCCTTATCTATTTAATTCCGATGCAATTTCTGTATTTCATCGTCAATACGAAGGTCCAAGGGACATAGTAAACCTGGAGTGAAGCATCGGAATCTATAACTAGTGTCACAGGAATGGTTCAAAACATAGACTGTAAGAAGAGTCAGTCTTCGTGTACTTAAGTCGGCATTGTGCCTTTTGTATTTAATTCCGATGCATTTTCTGTGTTTCATTGTCAATAAGAAGATCCAAGGGATACAGTAAACCTGAAGTGAAGCATCAGAATCTATAACTAGTGTCACAGGAATGGTTCAAACACAGTCAGTAAGAAGACTCAGTCTTCTTGTACTTAAGTCGGCATTGTGCCTTTTGTATTTAATTCCGATGCAATATCTGTGTTTCATCGTTAATAAGAAGGTCCAAGGGATACAGTAAACCTGAAGTGAAGCACCTGAATCTGTAACTAGTGTCACAGGAATGGTTCAAAACATAGTCAGTAAGAAGAGTCAGTCTTCTTGTACATAAGTCGGCATTGTGCCTTTTGTATTTAATTCCGATGCAATTTCTGTGTTTCATCGTCAATAAGAAGGTTCAAGGGATACAGTAAACCTGAAGTGAATCACCGGAATCCATAACTAGTGTCACAGGAATGGTTCAAAACATAGTCGGTAAGAAGAGTCAGGCTTCTTGTACTTAAGTCGGCATTGTGCCTTTTGTATTTAATTCCGATGCAATTTCTGTGTTTCATAGTCAATAAGAACGTAAGAGGGATACAGTAAATCTGAAGTGAAGCATCTGAATCTATAACTAGTGTCATAGGAATGGTTCAAAACATAGACAGTAAGATGAGTCAGTCTTCTTGTACTTAAGTCGGCATTGTGCCTTTTTTATTTATTTACGATGCAGATTCTGGGTTTCACCGTCAATAAGAAGGTCCAAGGGATACAGTAAACCTAGAGTGAAGCATCTGAATCTATTACTAGTGTCACAGGAATGGTTCAAACATAGATAGTACGAAGAGTCAGTCTTCTTGTACTTAATTCGGCATTGTGCCTTTTGTATTTAATACCGATGCAATTTCTGTGTTTCATCGTCAATAAGAAGGTCCAAGGGATACATTAAACCTGAAGTGAATCACCGGAATCTATAACTAGTGTCACAGGAATGGTTCAAAACATAATCAGTAAGAAGGGTCAGTCTTCTTGTACTTAAGTCGGCATTGTGCATTTTGTATTTCATACCAATGCAATTTCTGTGCGTCATCGTCAATAAGAAGGTCCAAGGGATACAGTAAACCTGAAGTGAAGCATCGGAATTTATAACTAGTGTCACAGGAATGGTTCAAGACATAGACAGTGGGAAGAGTCAGTCTTCTTGTACTTAAGTCGGCATTGTGCCTTTCCTATTTAATTCCGATGCAATTTCTGTATTTCATCGTCAATAAGAAGGTCCAAGAGATATAGTGAGCCTGGAGTGAAGCATCGCAATCTATAACTAGTGTCACAGGAATGGTTCAAAGCATAGACAGTAAGAAGAGTCAGTCTTCTTGTACTTAAGTCGGCATTGTGCCTTTTTTATTTAATTCCGATGCAATTTCTGTGTTTCATCGTTAATAAGAATGTCCAAGGGATACAGTAAACCTGGAGTGAAGCATCGGAATCTATAACTAGTGTCACAGGAATGGTTCAAAACATCGACAGTTAGAAGAGTCAGTCTTCTTGTACTTAATTCGGCATTGTGCCTTTAGTATTTAATTCCGATGCAATTTCTGTATTTCATCGTCAATAAGAAGGTCAGAGGGATACAGTAAATCTGAAGTGAATCATCGGAATCTATAACTAGTGTCACAGGAATGGTTCAAAACATAGTCAGTAAGAAGAGTCAGTCTTCTTGTACTTAAGGCGGCATTGTGCCTTTTGTATTTAATTCCGATGCAATTTCTGTTTTTCATCGTCAATAAGAAGTTCCAAGGTTTACAGCAAACCTGAAGTGAAGCATCAGAATGTATAACTAGTGTCACAGGAATGGATCAAAGCATAGTCAGTAAGAAGAGTCAGTGTTCTTGTACTTAAGTCGGCATTGTGCCTTTTGTATTTAATTCCGATGCAATTTCCGTGTTTCATAGTCTATAAGAAGGTCCTTGGGATACAGTAAACCTAGAGTGAAGCATCGGAATCTATTACCAGTGTCACCGGAATAGTTCAAAACATAGACAGTAAGAAGAGTCAGTCTTCTTGTACTTAATTCGGCATTGTGCCTCTTGTATTTAATTCCGATGCAATTTCTGTGTTGCATCGTCAATAAGAAGGTCCAAGGGATACAGTAAACCTGAAGTGAATCACCGGAATCTATAACTAGTGTCACAGGAATGGTTCAAATCATAGTCAGTAAGTGGAGTCAGTCTTCTTGTACTTAAGTCGGCATTGTGCATTTTGTATTTCATTCCGATGCAATTTCTGTGCCTTATCGTCAATAAGAAGGTCCAAGGGATACAGTAAACCTGAAGTGAAGCATCGGAATCTATAACTAGTGTCACAGGAATGGTTCAAAACATAGACAGTGGGAAGTGTCAGTCTTCTTGTACTTAAGTCGGCATTGTGCCTTTTCTATTTAACTCCGATGCAATTTCTGTATTTCATTGTCAATACGAAGGTCCAAGGGATACAGTAAACCTGGAGTGAAGCATCGGAATCTATAACTAGTGTCACAGGAATGGTTCAAAACATAGGCAGTAAGAAGAGTCAGTCTTCTTGTACTTAAGTCGGCATTGTGCATTTTGTATTTCATTCCGATGCAATTTCTGTGCTCCATCGTCAATAAGAAGGTCCAAGGGATACAGTAAACCTGAAGTGTAGCATCGGAATCTATAACTAGTGTCACAGGAATGGTTCAAGACATAGACAGTGGGAAGAGTCAGTCTTCTTGTACTTAATTTGGCATTGTGCCATTTAAATTTAATTCCGATGCAATTTCTGTGTTTCATCGTCAATAAGGAGGTCAGAGGGGTACAGTAACCCTGAAGTGAAGCATCGGAATCTATAACTAGTGTGACAGGAATGGTTCAAGGCATAGACAGTAGGAAGAGTCAGTATTCTTGTACTTAAGTCGGCATTGTGCCTTTTGTATTTAATTCCGATGCAATTTCTGTGCTTCATCTTCAATAAGAAGGTCCAAGGGATACAGTAAACCTGAAGTGAAGCATCAGAGTCTATAACTAGTGTCACAGGAATGGTTCAAAACATAGTCAGTGAGAAGAGTCAGTCTTCTTGTACTTATGTCGGCATTATGCCTTATCTATTTAATTCCGATGCAATTTCTGTATTTCATCGTCAATACGAAGGTCCAGGGGACATAGTAAACCTGGAGTGAAGCATCGGAATCTATAACTAGTGTCACAGGAATGGTTCAAAACATAGACAGTAAGAAGAGTCAGTCTTCGTGTACTTAAGTCGGCATTGTGCCTTTTGTATTTAATTCCGATGCATTTTCTGTGTTTCATTGTCAATAAGAAGATCCAAGGGATACAGTAAACCGGAAGTGAAGCATCAGAATCTATAACTAGTGTCACAGGAATAGTTCAAACACAGTCAGTAAGAAGACTCAGTCTTCTTGTACTTAAGTCGGCATTGTGCCTTTTGTATTTAATTCCGATGCAATATCTGTGTTTCATCGTTAATAAGAAGGTCCAAGGGATACAGTAAACCTGAAGTGAAGCACCTGAATCTGTAACTAGTGTCACAGGAATAATTCAAAACATAGTCAGTAAGAAGAGTTAGTCTTCTTGTACATAAGTCGGCATTGTGCCTTTTGTATTTAATTCCGATGCAATTTCTGTGTTTCATCGTCAATAAGAAGGTTCAAGGGATACAGTAAACCTGAAGTGAATCACCGGAATCTATAACTAGTGTCAAAGGAATGGTTCAAAACATAGTCAGTAAGAAGAGTCAGGCTTCTTGTACTTAAGTCGGCATTGTGCCTTTTGTATTTAATTCCGATGCAATTTCTGTGTTTCATAGTCAATAAGAACGTAAGAGGGATACAGTAAATCTGAAGTGAAGCATCAGAAAGTATAACTAGTGTCATAGGAATGGTTCAAAGCATAGTCAGTAAGAAGAGTCAGTCATCTTGTACTTAAGTCGGCATTGTGCCTTTTGTATTTAATTCCGATGCAATTTCTGTGTTTCATCGTCCATAAGAAGGTCCAAGGGATACATTAAACCTGGAGTGAAGCATCGGAATCTATAACTAGTGTCACAGGAATGGTTCAAATCATAGTCAGTAAGAAGAGTCAGTCTTCTTGTACATAAGTCGGCATTGTGCCTTTTGTATTTAATTCCGATGCAATTTCTGTGTTTCATAGTCTATAAGAAGGTCCAAGGGATACAGTAAACCTGAAGTGAAGCACCTGAATCTGTAACTAGTGTCACAGGAATGGTTCAAAACATAGTCAGTAAGAAGAGTCAGTCTTCTTGTACTTAAGTCGGCATTGTGCCTTTTGAATTTAATTCCGATGCAATTTCTGTGTTTCATCGTCCATAAGAAGGTCCAAGGGATACATTAAACCTGGAGTGAAGCATCGGAATCTATAACTAGTGTCACAGGAATGGTTCAAATCATAGTCAGTAAGAAGAGTCAGTCTTCTTGTACATAAGTCGGCATTGTGCCTTTTATATTTAATTCCGATGCAATTTCTGTGTTTCATCGTCAATAAGAAGTACCAAGGGATACAGTAAACCTGAAGTGAAGCATCAGAATGTGTAACTAGTGTCACAGGAAAGGTTCAAAACATAGTCAGTAAGAAGAGTCAGTCTTCTTGTACTTAAGTCGGCATTGTGCCTTTTGTATTAATTCCGATGCAATTTCTGTGTTTCATCGTCAATAAGAAGGTCCAGAGGATACAGTAAAACTGAAGTGAATCACCGGAATCTATAACTAGTGTCACAGGAATGGTTCAAAACATAGACAGTGGGAAGAGTCAGTCTTCTTGTACTTAAGTTGGCATTGTGCCTTTTGAATTTAATTCCGATGCAATTTCTGTGTTGAATCGTCAATAAGAAGGTCAGAGGGTTGCAGTAAACCTGAAGTGAAGCATCGGAATCTATAACTAGTGTGACAGGAATGGTTCAAAACATAGACAGTAGGAAGAGCCAGTCTTCTTGTACTTAAGTCGGCATTGTGCCTTTTCTATTTAATTCCGATGCAATTTCTGTATTTCATCGTCAATAAGAAGGTCCAAGAGATATAGTAAAAATGGAGTGAAGCATCGGAATCTATAACTAGTGCCACAGGAATGGTTCAAAGCATAGACAGTAAGAAGAGTCAGTCTTCTTGTACTTAAGTCGGCATTGTGCCTTTTTTATTTCATTCCGATGCAATTTCTGTGTTTAATCGTCAACACGAAGGTCCAAGGGATACAGTAAACCTGAAGTGAAGCAGCGGAATCTATAATTAGTATCACAGGAATGGTTCAGAACATAGACAGTAGGAAGAGTCAGTCTTCTTTTACTTAAGTCGGCATTGTACCTTTTCTATTTAATACCGATGCAATTTCTGTGTTTCATCGTCAATAAAAAGGTCCAAGGGATACAGTAAACCTGGAGTGAAGCACCGGAATCTATAACTAGTGTCACAGGATTGGTTCAAAACATAGACAGTAGGAAGAGTCAGTCTTCTTGTATTTAAGTCGGCATTGTGCCTTTTGTATTTAATTCCGATGCAATTTCTGTGTTTCATCGTCAATAAGAAGGCCCAAGGGATACAGTAAACCTGGAGTGAAGCATCGGAATCAATAACAAGTGTCACAGGGTTGGTTCAAGTCATAGACTGTAAGAAGAGTCAGTATTCTTGTACGTAAGTCGGCATTGTGCCTTTTCTATTTACTTCCGATGCAATTTCTGTGTTTCATCGTCAATAAGAAGGTCCAAGGGATACATTAAACCTGGAGTGAAGCATCGGAATCGATAACTAGTGTCACAGGAATGGTTCAAAACATCGACAGTAAGACGAGTCAGTCTTCTTGTACTTAATTCGGCATTATGCCTTTTGAATTTAATTCCGATGCAATTTCTGTGTTTCATCGTCAATATGGAGGTCAGAGGATTACAGTAAACCTGAAGTGAAGCATCGGAATCTATAACTAGTGTGACAGGAGTGGTTCAAAACATAGACCGTAGGAAGAGTCAGTCTTCTTGTACATATTTCGGCATTGTGCCTTTTCTACTTAATTCCGATGCAATTTCTGTATTTCATCGTCAATAAGAAGGTCCAAGAGATATAGTAAACCTGGAGTGAAGCATCGGAATCTATAACTAGTGTCACAGGAATGGTTCAAAACATAGTCAGTATGAAGAGTCAGTCTTCTTGTACTTAAGTCGGCATTGTGCCTTTTGTATTTAATTCCGATGCAATTTCTGTGTTTCATAGTCTTTAAGAAGGTCCAATGGATACAGTAAACCTGATGTGAAGCACCTGAATCTGTAACTAGTGTCACAGGAATGGTTCAAAACATAGTCAGTAAGAAGAGTCAGTCATCTTGTACTTAAGTCGGCATTGTGCCTTTTGTATTTAATTCCGATGCAATTCCTGTGTTTCATCGTCAATAAGAAGGTTCAAGGGATACAGTAAACTTGAAGTGAATCACCGGAGTCTATAACTAGTGTCACAGGATTGGTTCAAAACATAGACAGTAAGAAGAGTCAGTCTTCTTGTACTTAAGTCGGCACTGTGCCTTTTGAATTTAATTCCGATGCAATTTCTGTGTTTCATCGTCAATACGAAGGTCAGAGGGTTACAGTAAACCTGAAGTGAAGCATCGTAATCTATAACTAGTGTGACAGGAATGGTTCAAATCATAGCAGTAGGAAGAGTCAGTCATCTTGTACTTAAGTCGGCATTGTGCCTTTTCTATTTAATTCCGATGCAATTTCTGTATTTCATCGTCAATAAGAAGGTCCAAGAGATATAGTAAACATAGAGTGAAGCATCGGAATCTATAACTAGTGCCACAGGAATGGTTCAAAACATAGACAGTAAGAAGAGTCAGTCTTCTTGTACTTAAGTCGGCATTGTGCCTTTTTTATTTCATTCCGATGCAATTTCTGTGTTTCATCGTCAACACGAAGGTCCAAGGGATACAGTAAACCTGAAGTGAAGCATCGGAATCAATAATTAGTATCACAGGAATGGTTCAAAACATAGACAGTAGGAAGAGTCAGTCTTGTTGTCCTTAAGTCGGCATTGTACCTTTTCTATTTAATTCCGATGCAATTTCTGTGTTTCATCGTCAATAAAAAGGTCCAAGAGATATAGTAAACTGGGAGTGAAGCATCTGAATCTATAACTAGTGCCACAGGAATGGTTCAAAGCATAGACAGTAAGAAGACTCAGTTTTCTTGTACTTAAGTCGGCATTGTGCCTTTTTTATTTCATTCCGATGCAATTTCTGTGTTTCATCGTCAACACGAAGGTCCAAGGGATACAGTAAACCTGAAGTGAAGCATCGGAATCTATAATTAGTATCACAGGAATGGTTCAAAGTATAGACAGTAGGAAGAGTCAGTCATCTTGTACTTAAGTCGGCATTGTGCCTTTTGTATTTAATTCCGATGCAATTTCTGTGTTTCATCGTCCATAAGAAGGTCCAAGGGATACATTAAACCTGGAGTGAAGCATCGGAATCTATAACTAGTGTCACAGGAATGGTTCAAATCATAGTCAGTAAGAAGAGTCAGTCTTCTTGTACATAAGTCGGCATTGTGCCTTTTGTATTTAATTCCGATGCAATTTCTGTGTTTCATAGTCTATAAGAAGGTCCAAGGGATACAGTAAACCTGAAGTGAAGCACCTGAATCTGTAACTAGTGTCACAGGAATGGTTCAAAACATAGTCAGTAAGAAGAGTCAGTCTTCTTGTACTTAAGTCGGCATTGTGCCTTTTGAATTTAATTCCGATGCAATTTCTGTGTTTCATCGTCCATAAGAAGGTCCAAGGGATACATTAAACCTGGAGTGAAGCATCGGAATCTATAACTAGTGTCACAGGAATGGTTCAAATCATAGTCAGTAAGAAGAGTCAGTCTTCTTGTACATAAGTCGGCATTGTGCCTTTTATATTTAATTCCGATGCAATTTCTGTGTTTCATCGTCAATAAGAAGTACCAAGGGATACAGTAAACCTGAAGTGAAGCATCAGAATGTGTAACTAGTGTCACAGGAAAGGTTCAAAACATAGTCAGTAAGAAGAGTCAGTCTTCTTGTACTTAAGTCGGCATTGTGCCTTTTGTATTAATTCCGATGCAATTTCTGTGTTTCATCGTCAATAAGAAGGTCCAGAGGATACAGTAAAACTGAAGTGAATCACCGGAATCTATAACTAGTGTCACAGGAATGGTTCAAAACATAGACAGTGGGAAGAGTCAGTCTTCTTGTACTTAAGTTGGCATTGTGCCTTTTGAATTTAATTCCGATGCAATTTCTGTGTTGAATCGTCAATAAGAAGGTCAGAGGGTTGCAGTAAACCTGAAGTGAAGCATCGGAATCTATAACTAGTGTGACAGGAATGGTTCAAAACATAGACAGTAGGAAGAGCCAGTCTTCTTGTACTTAAGTCGGCATTGTGCCTTTTCTATTTAATTCCGATGCAATTTCTGTATTTCATCGTCAATAAGAAGGTCCAAGAGATATAGTAAAAATGGAGTGAAGCATCGGAATCTATAACTAGTGCCACAGGAATGGTTCAAAGCATAGACAGTAAGAAGAGTCAGTCTTCTTGTACTTAAGTCGGCATTGTGCCTTTTTTATTTCATTCCGATGCAATTTCTGTGTTTAATCGTCAACACGAAGGTCCAAGGGATACAGTAAACCTGAAGTGAAGCAGCGGAATCTATAATTAGTATCACAGGAATGGTTCAGAACATAGACAGTAGGAAGAGTCAGTCTTCTTTTACTTAAGTCGGCATTGTACCTTTTCTATTTAATACCGATGCAATTTCTGTGTTTCATCGTCAATAAAAAGGTCCAAGGGATACAGTAAACCTGGAGTGAAGCACCGGAATCTATAACTAGTGTCACAGGATTGGTTCAAAACATAGACAGTAGGAAGAGTCAGTCTTCTTGTATTTAAGTCGGCATTGTGCCTTTTGTATTTAATTCCGATGCAATTTCTGTGTTTCATCGTCAATAAGAAGGCCCAAGGGATACAGTAAACCTGGAGTGAAGCATCGGAATCAATAACAAGTGTCACAGGGTTGGTTCAAGGCATAGACTGTAAGAAGAGTCAGTACTCTTGTACGTAAGTCGGCATTGTGCCTTTTGTATTTAATTCCGATGAAATTTCTGTGTTTCATCTTCAATAAGAAGGTCCAAGGGATACAGTAAACCTGAAGTGAAGCATCAGAGTCTATAACTAGTGTCACAGGAATGGTTCAAAACATCGTCAGTGCGAAGAGTCAGTCTTCTTGTACTTATGTCGGCATTGTGCCTTTTCTATTTAATTCCGATGCAATTTCTGTATTTCATCATCAATACGAAGATCCAAGGGATATAGTAAACCTGGAGTGAAGCATCGGAATCTATAACTAGTGTCACAGGAATGGTTCAAAACATAGACAGTAAGAAGAGTCAGTCTTCGTGTACTTAAGTCGGCATTGTGCCTTTTTTATTTACTTCCGATGCAATTTCTGTGTTTCATCGTCAATAAGAAGGTCCAAGGGATACATTAAACCTGGAGTGAAGCATCGGAATCGATAACTAGTGTCACAGGAATGGTTCAAAACATCGACAGTAAGAAGAGTCAGTCTTCTTGTACTTAATTCGGCATTATGCCTTTTGAATTTAATTCCGATGCAATTTCTGTGTTTCATCGTCAATATGGAGGTCAGAAGATTACAGTAAACCTGAAGTGAAGCATCGGAATCTATAACTAGTGTGACAGGAGTGGTTCAAAACATAGACCGTAGGAAGAGTCAGTCTTCTTGTACTTATTTCGGCATTGTGCCTTTTCTACTTAATTCCGATGCAATTTCTGTATTTCATCGTCAATAAGAAGGTCCAAGAGATATAGTAAACCTGGAGTGAAGCATCGGAATCTATAACTAGTGTCACAGGAATGGTTCAAAACATAGTCAGTATGAAGAGTCTGTCTTCTTGTACTTAAGTCGGCATTGTGCCTTTTGTATTTAATTCCGATGCAATTTCTGTGTTTCATAGTCTTTAAGAAGGTCCAATGGATACAGTAAACCTGATGTGAAGCACCTGAATCTGTAACTAGTGTCACAGGAATGGTTCAAAACATAGTCAGTAAGAAGAGTCAGTCATCTTGTACTTAAGTCGGCATTGTGCCTTTTGTATTTAATTCCGATGCAATTCCTGTGTTTCATCGTCAATAAGAAGGTTCAAGGGATACAGTAAACTTGAAGTGAATCACCGGAGTCTATAACTAGTGTCACAGGATTGGTTCAAAACATAGACAGTAAGAAGAGTCAGTCTTCTTGTACTTAAGTCGGCATTGTGCCTTTTGAATTTAATTCCGATGCAATTTCTGTGTTTCATCGTCAATACGAAGGTCAGAGGGTTACAGTAAACCTGAAGTGAAGCATCGTAATCTATAACTAGTGTGACAGGAATGGTTCAAAACATAGCAGTAGGAAGAGTCAGTCATCTTGTACTTAAGTCGGCATTGTGCCTTTTCTATTTAATTCCGATGCAATTTCTGTATTTCATCGTCAATAAGAAGGTCCAAGAGATATAGTAAACATAGAGTGAAGCATCGGAATCTATAACTAGTGCCACAGGAATGGTTCAAAACATAGACAGTAAGAAGAGTCAGTCTTCTTGTACTTAAGTCGGCATTATGCCTTTTTTATTTCATTCCGATGCAATTTCTGTGTTTCATCGTCAACACGAAGGTCCAAGGGATACAGTAAACCTGAAGTGAAGCATCGGAATCAATAATTAGTATCACAGGAATGGTTCAAAACATAGACAGTAGGAAGAGTCAGTCTTGTTGTCCTTAAGTCGGCATTGTACCTTTTCTATTTAATTCCGATGCAATTTCTGTGTTTCATCGTCAATAAAAAGGTCCAAGAGATATAGTAAACATGGAGTGAAGCATCGGAATCTATAACTAGTGCCACAGGAATGGTTCAAAGCATAGACAGTAAGAAGACTCAGTTTTCTTGTACTTAAGTCGGCATTGTGCCTTTTTTATTTCATTCCGATGCAATTTCTGTGTTTCATCGTCAACACGAAGGTCCAAGGGATACAGTAAACCTGAAGTGAAGCATCGGAATCTATAATTAGTATCACAGGAATGGTTCAAAGTATAGACAGTAGGAAGAGTCAGTCTTCTTGTACTTAAGTCGGCATTGTGCCTTTTGTATTTAATTCCGATGCAATTTCTGTGTTTCATCGTCAATAAGAAGGTATAAGGGATACAGTAAACCTGGAGTGAAGCATCGCAATCAATAACAAGTGTCACAGGGTTGGTTCAAGACATAGACAGTAAGAAGTGTCAGTATTCTTGTACTTAACTCGGCATTGTGCCTTTTGTATTTAATTCCGATGAAATTTCTGTGTTTCATCTTCAATAAGAAGGTCCAAGGGATACAGTAAACCTGAAGTGAAGCATCAGAGTCTATAACTAGTGTCACAGGAATGGTTCAAAACATCGTCAGTGAGAAGAGTCAGTCTTCTTGTACTTTCGTCGGCATTGTGCCTTTTCTATTTAATTCCGATGCAATTTCTGTATTTCATCATCAATACGAAGGTCCAAAGGATATAGTAAACCTGGAGCGAAGCATCGGAATCTATAACAAGTGACACAGGAATGGTTCAAAACATAGACAGTAAGAAGAGTCAGTCTTCGTGTACTTCTGTTTGCATTGTGCCTTTTTTATTTACTTCCGATGCAATTTCTGTGTTTCATCGTCAATGAGAAGGTCCAAGGGATACATTAAACCTGGAGTGAAGCATCGGAATCGATAACTAGTGTCACAGGAATGGTTCAAAACATCGACAGTAAGAAGAGTCAGTCTTCTTGTACTTAATTCGGCATTGTGCCTTTAGTATTTAATTCCGATGCAATTTCTGTGTTTCATCGTCAATAAGAAGGTCAGAGGGATACAGTAAATCTGCAGTGCATCATCGGAATCTATAACTAGTGTCACAAGATGGTTCAATACATTGTCAGTAAGAAGAGTCAGTCTTCTTGTACTTAAGTCGGCATTGTGCCTTTTGAATTTAATTCCGATGCAATTTCTGTGTTTCATCGTCAATAAGGAGGACAGAGGGTTACAGTAAACCTGAAGTGAAGCATCGGAATCTATAACTAGTGCGACAGGAGTGATTCAAAACATAGACAGTAGGAAGAGTCAGTCTTCTTGTACTTAAGTCGGCATTGTGCCTTTTCTACTTAATTCCGATGCAATTTCTGTATTTCATCGTCAATAAGAAGGTCCAAGTGATATAGTAAACCTGGAGTGAAGCATCGGAATCTATAACTAGTGTCACAGGAATGGTTCAAAACATAGACAGTAGGAAGAGTCAGTCTTCTTGTATTTAAGTCGGCATTGTGCCTTTTTTATTTCATTCCGATGCAATTTCTGTGTTTCATCGTCAATAAGAAGGTCCAAGGGATACATTAAACCTGGAGTGAAGCATCGGAATCTATAACTAGTGTCACAGGAATGGTTCAAAACATGGACAGTAAGAAGAATCAGTCTTCTTGTACTTAAGACGGCATTGTGCCTTTTGTATTTGATTCCGATGCAATTTCTGTGTTTCATCGTCAATAAGAAGTTCCAAGGGATACAGTGAACCTGAAGTGAAGCATCAGAATCCATAACTAGTGTCACAGGAATGGTTCAAAACATAGTCAGTAAGAAGAGTCAGTCATCTTGTACTTAAGTCGGCCTTGTGCCTTTTGTATTTAATTCCGATGCAATTCCTGTGTTTCATCGTCAATAAGAAGGTTCAAGGGATACAGTAAACTTGAAGTGAATCACCGGAATCTATAACTAGTGTCACAGGAATGGTTCAAAACATAGTCAGTAAGAAGAGTCAGGCTTCTTGTACTTAGGTCGGCATTGTGCCTTTTGCATTTAATTCCGATGCAATTTCTGTGTTTCATCGTCAATAAGAACGTAAGAGGGATACAGTAAATTTGAAGTGAAGCATCAGAATCTATAACTAGTGTCATAGGAATGGTTCAAAACATAGACAGTAAGATGAGTCAGTCTTCTTGTAATTAGCACGGCATTGTACTTATTTTATTTAATTACGATGCAAATTCTTTGTTTCATCGTCAATAAGAAGGTCCTTGGGATACAGTAAACCTAGAGTGAAGCATCGGAATCTATTACTAGTGTCACCGGAATGGTTCAAACCATAGACAGTAAGAAGAGTCAGTCTTCTTGTACTTAATTCGGCATTGTGCCTTTTGTATTTAATTCCGATGCAATTTCTGTGTTTCATCGTCAATAAGAAGGTTCAAGGGATACAGTAAACTTGAAGTGAATCACCGGAATCTATAACTAGTGTCACAGGATTGGTTCAAAACATAGACAGTGGGAAGTGTCAGTCTTCTTGTACTTAAGTCGGCATTGTGCCTTTTCTATTTAATTCCGATGCAATTTCTGTATTTCATCGTCAATAAAAAGGTTCAAGAGATATAGTAAACTTGGAATGAAGCATCGGAATCTATAACTAGTGTCACAGGAAAGGTTCAAAGCATAGACAGTAAGAAGAGTCAGTCTTCTTGTACTTAAGTCGGCATTGTGCCTTTTTTATTTCATTCCGATGCAATTTCTGTGTTTCATCGTCAACACGAAGGACCAAGGGATACAGTAAACCTGAAGTGAAGAATTGGAATCTATAATTAGTGTCACAGGAATGGTTCAAATCATAGACAGTAGGTAGAGTCAGTCTTCTTGTACTTAAGTCGGCATTGTACCTTATCTATTTAATTCCGATGCAATTTCTGTGTTTCATCGTCAATAAAAAGGTTCAAGGGATACAGTAAACCTGAAGTGATTCACCGGAATCTATAACTAGTGTCACAGGAATGGTTCAAAACATAGACAGTAGGAAGAGTCAGTCTTCTTGTACTTAAGTCCGCATTGTGCCTTTTGTATTTAATTCCGATGCAATTTCTGTATTTCATCGTCAATACGAAGGTCCAAGGGATATAGTAAATCTGGAGTGAAGCATCGGAATCTATACCTACTGTCACAGGAATGGTTCAAAACATAGACAGTAAGAAGAGTCAGTCTTCTTGTACTTAAGTCGGCATTGTGCCTTTTGTATTTACTTCCGATGCAATTTCTGTGTTTCATCGTCAATAAGAGGGTCCAAGGGATACATTAAACCTGGAGTGAAGCATCGGAATCTATAACTAGTGCCACAGGAATGGTTCAAATCATCGACAGTAAGAAGAGTCAGTCATCTTGTACTTAATTCGGCATTGTGCCTTTAGTATTTAATTCCGATGCAATTTCTGTGTTTCATCTTCAATAAGAAGGTCCAAGGGATACAGTAAACCTGAAGTGAAGCATCAGAGTCTATAACTAGTGTCACAGGAATGGTTCAAAACATAGTCAGTAAGAAGAGTCTGTCTACTTGTAATCAAGTCGGCATTGTGCATTTTGTATTTAATTCCGATGCAATTTCTGTGTTTCATCGTCAATAAGAAGGTCAGAGTGATACAGAAAACCTGAAGTGAAGCACCGGAATCTATAACTAGTGTCACAGGAATGGTTCAAAGCATAGTCAGTAAGAAGAGTGAGTCATCTTGTACTTAAGTCGGCATTGTGCCTTTTGTGTTTAATTCCGATGCAATATCTGTGTTTCATATTCAATAAGAAGGTCCAAGGGATACAGTAAACCTGAAGTGAAACATCGAAATCTATATCTGGTGTCACAGGAATGGTTCAAGACATAGACAGAAAAAGAATCGGTCTTCTTGTACTTAAGTCGGTATTGTGCCATTTGTATTTAATTCCGCTACAATTTCTGTGTTTCATCGTCAAAAAGAATGGCAGAGGGATGCAGTAAATCTGAAGTGAAGCATCGGAATCTATAACTAGTGTCACAGGAATGGTTCAAAACATAGTCATGAAGAAGAGACAGTCTTCTGGTACTAAAGTCGGCATTGTGCCTTTTGTATTTGATTCCGATGCAATTTCTGTGTTTCATCGTCAATAAGAAGGTCCAAGGGATACAGTAAACCTGGAGTGAAGCATCTGAATCTTTAACAAGTGTCACAGGGATGGTTCAAAACATAGACAGTAAGAAGAGTCAGTATTCTTGTACTTAAGTCGGCATTGTGCCTTTTTTATTTAATTCCGATGCAATTTCTGTGTTTCATCGTCAATAAGAAGGTCCAAGGGATACAGTAAACCTAGAGTGAAGCATCGGAATCTATTACTAGTGTCACAGGAATGCTTCAAAACATAGACAGTAAGAAGAGTCAGACTTCTTGTACTTAATTCGGCATTGTGCCATTTGTATTTAATTCCGACACAATTTCTGTGTTTCATCGTCAATAAGAACGTCAGAGGGATACAGTAAATCTGAAGCGATGCATCGGAATCTATAACTAGTGTCACAGGAATGGTTCAAAACATAGTCAGTAAGAAGAGACAGTCTTCTTGTACTAAAGTCGGCATTGTGCCTTTTGTATTTGATTCCGATGCAATTTCTGTGTTTCATCGTCAATAAGAAGGTCCAAGGGATACAGTAAAGCTGGATTGAAGCATCGGAATCTGTAACAAGTGTCACAGGGATGGTTCAAAACATAGACAGTAAGAAGAGTCAGTATTCTTGTACTTAAGTCGGCATTGTGCCTTTTGTATTTAATTCCGATGCAATTTCTGTGTTTCACTTCAATAAGAAAGTCCAACGGATACAGTAAACCTGAAGTGAAGCATCAGAGTCTATGACTAGTGTCACAGGAATGGTTCAAAACATAGTCAGTAAGAAGAGTCAGTCTTCTTGTATTTAAGTCGGCATTGTGCATTTTGTATATAATTCCGATGCAACTTCTGTGCTTCTTCGTCAATAAGAAGGTCCAAGGGATACGGTAAACCGAAAGTGATGCATCGGAATCTATAACTAGTGTCACCGGAATGGTTCAAACCATAGACAGTAAGAAGAGTCAGTCTTCTTGTACTTAATTCGGCATTGTGCCTTTTGTATTTAATTCCGATGCAATTTCTGTGTTTCATCGTCAATAAGAAGGTTCAAGGGATACAGCAAACTTAAAGTGAATCACCGGAATCTATAACTAGTGTCACAGGATTGGTTCAAAACATAGACAGTGGGAAGTGTCAGTCTTCTTGTACTTAAGTCGGCATTGTGCCTTTTGAATTTAATTCCGATGCAATTCCTGTGTTTCATCGTCAATAAGAAGGTTCAAGGGATACAGTAAACTTGAAGTGAATCACCGGAATCTATAACTAGTGTCACAGGATTGGTTCAAAATATAGACAGTGGGAAGTGTCAGTTTTCTTGTACTTAAGTCGGCATTGTGCCTTTTGAATTTAATTCCGATGCAATTTCTGTCTTTCATCGTCAATAAGAAGGTCAGAGGGTTACAGTAAACCTGAAGTGAAGCATCAGAGTCTATAACTAGTGTCACAGGAATGGTTCAAAACATAGTCAGTAAGAAGAGTCTGTCTACTTGTAATCAAGTCGGCATTGTGCATTTTGTATTTAATTCCGATGCAATTTCTGTGTTTCATTGTCAATAAGAAGGTCAGAGGGATACAGTAAACCTGAAGTGAAGCATTGGAACCTATAACTAGTGTCACAGGAATGGTTCAAAACATAATCAGTAAGAAGAGTCAGTCTTGTTGTACTTAAGTCGGCATTGTGCCTTTTGTATTTAATTACGATGCAATTTCTGTGTTTCATCGTCAATAAGAAGGTCCAAGGGATACAGTAAACCTAGAGTGAAGCATCGGAATCTATTACTAGTGTCACAGGAATGCTTCAAAACATAGACAGTAAGAAGAGTCAGACTTCTTGTACTTAATTCGGCATTGTGCCATTTGTATTTAATTCCGACACAATTTCTGTGTTTCATCGTCAATAAGAACGTCAGAGGGATACAGTAAATCTGAAGCGATGCATCGGAATCTATAACTAGTGTCACAGGAATGGTTCAAAACATAGTCAGTAAGAAGAGACAGTCTTCTTGTACTAAAGTCGGCATTGTGCCTTTTGTATTTACTTCCGATGCAATTTCTATGTTTCATCGTCAATAAGAAGGTCCAAGGGATACATTAAACCTGGAGTGAAGCATCGGAATGTATAACTAGTGTCACAGGAATGGTTCAAAGCATCGACAGTGAGACGAGTCAGTCTTCTTGTACATCATTCGGCATTGTGCCTTTAGTATTTAATTCCGATGCAATTTCTGTGTTTCATCTTCAATAAGAAGGTCCAAGGGATACAGTAAACCTGAAGTGAAGCATCAGAGTCTATAACTAGTGTCACAGGAATGGTTCGAAACATAGTCAGTAAGAAGAGTCAGTCTACTTGTAATCAAGTCGGCATTGTGCATTTTGTATTTAATTCCGATGCAATTTCTGTGTTTCATTGTCAATAAGAAGGTCAGAGGGATACAGTAAACCTGAAGTGAAGCATTAGAACCTATAACTAGTGTCACAGGAATGGTTCACAACATAGTCAGTAAGAAGTGTCAGTCTTGTTGTACTTAAGTCGGCATTGTGCCTTTTGTATTTAATTCCGATGCAATTTCTGTGTTTCATCGTCAATAAGAAGGTCAGAGTGATACAGAAAACCCGAAGTGAAGCACCGGAATCTATAACTAGTGTCACAGGAATGGTTCAAAGCATAGTCATTAAGAAGAGTGAGTCCTCTTGTACTTAAGTCGGCATTGTGCCTTTTGTGTTTAATTCCGATGCAATATCTGTGTTTCATCTTCAATAAGAGGGTCCAAGGGATACAGTAAACCTGAAGTTAAGCATCGAAATCTATATCTGGGGTCACAGGAATGGTTCAAAACATAGACAGAAGAAGAATCGGTCTTCTTGTACTTAAGTCGGTATTGTGCCATTTGTATTTAATTCCGCTACAATTTCTGTGTTTCATCGTCAAAAAGAATGGCAGAGGGATGCAGTAAATCTGAAGTGAAGCATCGGAATCTATAACTAGTGTCACAGGAATGGTTCAAAACATAGTCAGTAAGAAGAGACAGTCTTCTGGTACTAAGGTCGGCATTGTGCCCTTTGTATTTGATTCCGATGCAATTTCTGTGTTTCATCGTCAATAAGAACGTCAGAGGGATACAGTGAACCTGAAGTAAAGCATCGGAATCTATAACTAGTGTCACAGGAATGGTTCAGAACAAAGACAGTAAGAAGTGTCAGTTTACCTGTACTTAAGTCGGCATTGTGCCTTTTGTATTTAATTCCGATGCAATTTCTGTGTTTCATCGTCAATAAGAAGGTCAGAGGGATACAGTAAACCTGAAGTAAAGCATCGGAATCTATAACCAGTGTCACAGGAATGGTTCAAAACATAGTCAGTAATAAGAGTCAGTCTTCTTGTACTTAATTCGGCATTGTGCCTTTTGTATTTAATTCCGACGCAATTTCTGTATTTCATCGTCAATAAGAACGTCAGAGGGATACAGTGAACCAGAAGTAAAGCATCGGAATCTATAACTAGTGTCACAGGAATGGTTCAAAACATAGTCAGTAAGAAGAGTCAGTCTTCTTGTACTTAATTCGGCATTGTGCCTTTTGTATTTGATTCCGACGCAATTTCTGTGTTTCATCGTCAATAAGAACGTCAGAGGGATACAGTAAATCTGAAGTGAAGCATCGGAATCTATAACTAGTGTCATAGGAATGGTTCAAAACATAGTCAGTAAGAAGAGACAGTCTTCTTGTACTAAAGTCGGCATTTTGCCTTTTGAATTTAACTCCGATGCAATTTCCGTGTTTCATCGTCAATAAGAAGGTCCAAGGGATAAAGTAAACCTGGAGTGAAGCATCGGAATCTATAACAAGCGTCACAGGGATGGTTCAAAAGATAGACAGTAAGAAGAGTCAGTATTCTTGAACTCAAGCCGGCATTGTGCCTTTTGTATTTAATTCCGATGCAATTTTTGTGTTTCATCGTCAATAAGAAGGTCAGAGTGACACAGTAAACCTCAAGTGAAGCACCGGAATCTATAACTAGAGTCACAGGATAGGTTCAAAACATAGTCAGTAAGAAGAGTGAGTCCTCTTGTACTTAAGTCGGCATTGTGCCTATTGTGTTTAATTCCGATGCAATTTCTGTGTATCATCTTCAATACGAAGGTCCAAGGGATACAGTAAACCTGAAGTGAAGCATCGAAATCTATATCTGGCGTCACAGGAATGGTCAAAACATAGACAGAAGAAGAATCGGACTTCTTGTACTAAAGTCGGTATTGTGCCTTTTGTATTTAATTCCGCTGCAATTTCTGTGTTTCATCGTCAATAAGAATGGCAGAGGGATGCAGCAAATCTGAAGTGAAGCATCGGAATCTATAACTAGTGTCATAGGAATGGTTCAAAACATAGTCAGTAAGAAGAGACAGTCTTCTTGTACTAAAGTCATCATTGTGCCTTTTAAATTTGATTCCGATGCAATTTCTGTGTTTCATCGTCAATAAGACGGTCCAAGGGATACAGTAAACCTGGAGTGAAGCATCGGAATCTATAACAAGTGACACAGGGATGGTTCAAAACATAGACAGTAAGAAGAGTCAGTATTCTTTTACTTAAGTCGTCATTGTGCCCTTTTTATTTAATTCCGATGCAATTTCTTTGTTTCATCGTCAATAAGAAGGTCCAAGGGATACAGTAAACCTAGAGTGAAGCATCGGAGTCTATTACTAGTGTCACAGGAATGGTTCAAAACATTGGCAGTAAGACGAGTCAGTCTTCTTGTACTTAATTCGGCATTGTGCCATTTGTATTTAATTCCGATGCAATTTCTGTGTTTCATCTTCAATAAGAAGGTCCAAGCGATACAGTAAACCTGAAGTGAAGCATTAGAGTCTATAACGAGTGTCACAGGAATGGTTCAAATCATAGTCAGTAAGAAGAGTCAGTATTCTTGTACTTAAGTCGGCATTGTGCCTTTTGTATTTAATTCCGATGCAATTTCTGTGTTTCATCGTCAATAAGAACGTCAGAGGGATACAGTAAATCTGAAGAGAAGCATTGGAATCTATAACTAGTGTCACAGGAATGGTTCAAAACATAGTCAGTAAGAAGAGACAGTCTTCTTGTACTAAAGAAGGCATTGTGCCTTTTGTATTTGATTCCAATGCAATTTTTGTGTTTCATCGTCAATAAGAATGTCCAAGGGATACAGTAAAGTTGGAGTGAAGCATTGGAATCTATAACAAGTGTCACAGGAATGTTTCAAAACATAGACAGTAAGAAGAGTCAGTATTCTTGTACTTAAGTCGGCATTGTGCCTTTTGTATTTAATTCCGATGCAATTTCTGTGTTTCATCTTCAATAAGAAGGTCCAAGGGATACAGTAAACCTGAATTGAAGCATCAGAGTCTATAACTAGTGTCACAGGAATGGTTCAAAACATTGTCAGTAAGAAGAGTCAGTCTTCTTGTATTTAAGTCGGCATTGTGCATTTTGTATATAATTCGGATGCAACTTCTTTGCTTCTCCGTCAATAAGAAGGTCAAAGGGATACAGTACACCGAAAGTGAAGCATCGGATTCTATAACTAGTGTCACAGGAATGGTTCAAAACATAGACAGTGGGAAGAGTCAGTCTTCTTGTACTTAATTCGGCATTGTGCCTTTTGTATTTAATTCCGACACAATTTTCGTGTTTCATCGTCAATACGAAGGTGAGAGGGATACAGTAAACCTAAAGTGAAGCATCGGAATCTATAACTAGTGTCACAGGATTGGTTCAGAACATAGACTGTAGGAAGAGCCAGTCTTCTTGTACTTTAGTCGGCATTGTGCATTTTCTATTTAATTCCGATGCAATTTCTGTATTTCATCGCCAATAAGAAGGTCCAAGGGATATAGTAAACCTGGAGTGAAGCATCGGAATCTATAACAAGTGTCACAGGGATGGTTCAAAACATAGACAGTAAGAAGAGTCAGTATTCTTGTACTTAAGTCGGCATTGTGCATTTTGTATTTAATTCCGATGCAATTTCTGTGTTTCATCTTCAATAAGAAGGCCCAAGCGATACAGTAAACCTGAAGTGAAGCATTAGGGTCTATAACGAGTGTCACAGGAATGGTTCAAATCATAGTCAGTAAGTAGAGTCGGTCTTCTTGTACTTAAGTCGGCATTGTGCATTTTCTATGCAATCCCGATACAATTTCTGTGTTTCATCGTCAATACGAAGGTCAGAGGGATACAGTAAACCTGAAGTGAAACATCAGAATCTATAACTAGTGTCACAGGAATGGTTCAAAACATAGACAGTAGGAAGAGTCAGTCTTCATGTACTTAAGTCGGCATTGTACGTTTTCTATTTAATTCCGATGGAATCTCTGTATTTCATCGTCAATAAAAAGGTCCAAGGGAAATAGTAAACCTGGAGTGAAGCATCGGAATCTATAACTAGTGTCACAGGAATGGTTCAAAACATAGACAGTAAGAAGAGTCAGTCTTCTTGTACTTAAGTCGGCATTGTGCCTTTTGTATTTAATTCCGATGCAATTTCTGTGTTTCATCGTCAATAAGAAGGTCCAAGGAATACATTAAACCTGGAGTGAAGCATGGGAATGTATGACTAGTGTCACAGGAATGGTTCAAAACATCGACAGTAAGAAGAGTCAGTCTTCTTGTACTTAAGTCGGCATTCTGCCTTTTGTATTTAATTCCGATGCAATTTCTGTGTTTCATCGGCAATAAGAAGGTCCAAGGGATACAGTAAACCTGAAGTGAAGCATCAGAATCTATAACTAGTGTCCCAGGAATGATTCAAAACATTAACAGTAAGAAGAGTCAGTCTTCTTGTACTTAAGTCGGCATTGTACCTTTTGTATTTAATTCCGATGCAATTTCTGTGTTTCATCGTCAACAAGAAGGTCCAAGGGATACGGTAAACCTGAAGTGAAGCACCGGAATGTATAACTAGTGTCACATGAATGGTTCAAAACATAGTCAGGAACAAGAGTCAGTCTTCTTGTACTTAAGTCGGCATTGTGCCTTTTCTATTTAATTCCGATGCAATTGCTGTGTTTCATCGTCAATAAGAAGGTCCAAGGGATACAGTCAGCCTGAAGTGAAGCATCGGAATCTATAACTAGTGTCACAGGAATGGTTCAAAGCATTGTCAGTAAGAAGCGTCAGTCTTCTTGTACTTAATTCGGCATTGTGATTTTTGTATTTAATTCCGATGCAATTTCTGTGTTTCATCGTCAATAAGAAGGTCAGAAGGATTCAGGAAACTTGAAGTAAAGCATCGGAATCTATAACTAGTGTCACAGGAATGGTTCAAAACATAGTCAGTAAGAAGAGTCAGGCTTCTTGTACTTAAGTCGGCATTGTGCATTTTTTATTTAATTCCGATGCAATTTCTGTGTTTCATCGTCAATAAGAAGGTCCAAGGGATACAGTAAACCTGGAGTGAAGCATCGGAATCTATAACTAGTGTCACAGGGCTGGTTCAAACATAGACAATTAGAAGAGTCAGTATTCTTGTTATTAACTCGGCATTGTGCCTTTTTTATTTAATTCCGATGCAATTTCTGTGTTTCAACGTCAATAAGAAGGTCCAAGGGATACATTAAGCCTGGAGTGAAGCATCGGAATCTATAACTAGTGTCACAGGAATGGTTCAAAGCATCGACAGTGAGACGAGACAGTCTTCTTGTACTTCATTCGGCATTGTGCCTTTAGTATTTAATTCCGATGCAATTTCTGTGTTTCATCTTCAATAAGAAGGTCGAAGGGATACAGTAAACCTGAAGTGAAGCATCAGAGTCTATAACTAGTGTCACAGGAATGGTTCGAAACATAGTCAGTAAGAAGAGTCAGTCTACTTGTAATCAAGTCGGCATTGTGCATTTTGTATTTAATTCCGATGCAATTTCTGTGTTTCATTGTCAATAAGAAGGTCAGAGGGATACAGTAAACCTGAAGTGAAGCATTAGAACCTATAACTAGTGTCACAGGAATGGTTCACAACATAGTCAGTAAGAAGTGTCAGTCTTGTTGTACTTAAGTCGGCATTGTGCCTTTTGTATTTAATTCCGATGCAATTTCTGTGTTTCATCGTCAATAACAAGGTCAGAGTGATACAGAAAACCCGAAGTGAAGCACCGGAATCTATAACTAGTGTCACAGGAATGGTTCAAAGCATAGTCATTAAGAAGAGTGAGTCCTCTTGTACTTAAGTCGGCATTGTGCCTTTTGTGTTTAATTCCGATGGAATAACTGTGTTTCATCTTCAATAAGAGGGTCCAAGGGATACAGTAAACCTGAAGTGAAGCATCGAAATCTATATCTGGTGTCACAGGAATGGTTCAAAACATAGACAGAAGAAGAATCGGTCTTCTTGTACTTAAGTCGGTATTGTGCCATTTGTATTTAATTCCGCTACAATTTTTGTGTTTCATCGTCAAAAAGAATGGCAGAGGGATGCAGTAAATCTGAAGTGAAGCATCGGAATCTATAACTAGTGTCACAGGAATGGTTCAAAACATAGTCAGTAAGAAGAGACAGTCTTCTGGTACTAAGGTCGGCATTGTGCCTTTTGTATTTGATTCCGATGCAATTTCTGTGTTTCATCGTCAATAAGAACGTCAGAGGGATACAGTGAACCTGAAGTAAAGCATCGGAATCTATAACTAGTGTCACAGGAATGGTTCAAAACAAAGACAGTAAGAAGTGTCAGTTTACCTGTACTTAAGTCGGCATTGTGCCTTTTGTATTTAATTCCGATGCAATTTCTGTGTTTCATCGTCAATAAGAAGGTCAGAGGGATACAGTAAACCTGAAGTAAAGCATCGGAATCTATAACCAGTGTCACAGGAATGGTTCAAAACATAGTCAGTAAGAAGAGTCAGTCTTCTTGTTCTTAATTCGGCATTGTGCCTTTTGTATTTAATTCCGACGCAATTTCTGTATTTCATCGTCAATAAGAACGTCAGAGGGATACAGTGAACCTGAAGTAAACCATCGGAATCTATAACTAGTGTCACAGGAATGGTTCAAAACATAGTCAGTAAGAAGAGTCAGTCTTCTTGTACTTAATTCGGCATTGTGCCTTTTGTATTTGATTCCGACGCAATTTCTGTGTTTCATCGTCAATAAGAACGTCAGAGGGATACAGTAAATCTGAAGTGAAGCATCGGAATCTATAACTAGTGTCGTAGGAATGGTTCAAAACATAGTCAGTAAGAAGAGACAGTCTTCTTGTACTAAAGTCGGCATTTTGCCTTTTGTATTTAACTCCGATGCAATTTCCGTGTTTCATCGTCAATAAGAAGGTCCAAGGGATAAAGTAAACCTGGAGTGAAGCATCGGAATCTATAACAAGCGTCACATGGATGGTTCAAAAATAGACAGTAAGAAGAGTCAGTATTCTTCAACCCAAGTCGGCATTGTGGCTTTTGTATTTAATTCCGATGCAATTTTTGTGTTTCATCGTCAAAAAGAAGGTCAGAGTGACACAGTAAACCTCAAGTGAAGCACCGGAATCTATAACTAGAGTCACAGGAAGGGTTCAAAACATAGTCAGTAAGAAGAGTGAGTCCTCTTGTACTTAAGTCGGCATTGTGCCTATTGTGTTTAATTGCGATGCAATTTCTGTGTTTCAACTTCAATACGAAGGTCCAAGGGATACAGTAAACCTGAAGTGAAGCATCGAATACTATATCTGGCGTCACAGGAATGGTTCAAAACATAGACAGAAGAAGAATCGGTCTTCTTGTACTTAAGTCGGTATTGTGCCTTTTGTATTTAATTCCGCTGCAATTTCTGTGTTTCATCGTCAATAAGAATGGCAGAGGGATGCAGCAAATCTGAAGTGAAGCATCGGAATCTATATCTAGTGTCACAGGAATGGTTCAAAACATAGTCAGTAAGAAGAGACAGTCTTCTTGTACTAAAGTCATCATTGTGCCTTTTGTATTTGATTCCGATGCAATTTCTGTGTTTCATCGTCAATAAGAAGGTCCAAGGGATACAGTATACCTGGAGTGAAGCATCGGAATCTATAACAAGTGACACAGGGATGGTTCAAAACATAGACAGTAAGAAGAGTCAGTATTCTTTTACTTAAGTCGTCATTGTGCCCTTTTTATTTAATTCCGATTCAATTTCTTTGTTTCATCGTCAATAAGAAGGTCCAAGGGATACAGTAAACCTAGAGTGAAGCATCGGAGTCTATTACTAGTGTCACAGGAATGGTTCAAAACATTGGCAGTAAGACGAGTCAGTCTTTTTGTACGTAATTCGGCATTGTGCCATTTGTATTTAATTCCGATGCAATTTCTGTGTTTCATCTTCAATAAGAAGGTCCAAGCGATACAGTAAACCTGAAGTGAAGGATTAGAGTCTATAACGAGTGTCACAGGAATGGTTCAAATCATAGTCAGTAAGAAGAGTCAGTATTCTTGTACTTAAGTCGGCATTGTGCCTTTTGTATTTAATTCCGACGCAATTTCTGTGTTTCATCGTCAATAAGAACGTCAGAGGGATACAGTAAACCTAAAGAGAAGCATTGGAATCTATAACTAGTGTCACAGGAATGGTTCAAAACATAGTCAGTAAGAAGAGACAGTCTTCTTGTACTAAAGAAGGCATTGTGCCTTTTGTATTTGATTCCGATGCAATTTTTGTGTTTCATCGTCAATAAGAATGTCCAAGGGATACAGTAAAGTTGGAGTGAAGCATTGGAATCTATAACAAGTGTCACAGGAATGTTTCAAAACATAGACAGTAAGAAGAGTCAGTATTCTTGTAATTAAGTCGGCATTGTGCCTTTTGTATTTAATTCCGATGCAATTTCTGTGTTTCATCTTCAATAAGAATGTCCAAGGGATACAGTAAACCTGAAGTGAAGCATCAGAGTCTATAACTAGTGTCACAGGAATGGTTCAAAACATAGTCAGTAAGAAGAGTCAGTCTTCTTGTATTTAAGTCGGCATTGTGCATTTTGTATATAATTCGGATGCAACTTCTGTGCTTCTTCGTCAATAAGAAGGTCAAAGGGATACAGTACACCGAAAGTGAAGCATCGGAATCTATAACTAGTGTCACAGGAATGGTTCAAAACATAGACAGTGGGAAGAGTCAGTCTTCTTGTACTTAATTCGGCATTGTGCCTTTTGTATTTAATTCCGACACAATTTTCGTGTTTCATCGTCAATACGAAGGAGAGAGGGATACAGTAAACCTGAAGTGAAGCATCGGAATCTAAAACTAGTGTCACAGGATTGGTTCAGAACATAGACTGTAGGAAGAGCCAGTCTTCTTGTACTTTAGTCGGCATTGTGCATTTTCTATTTAATTCCAATGCAATTTCTGTATTTCATCGCCAATAAGAAGGTCCAAGGGATATAGTAAACCTGGAGTGAAGCATCGGAATCTATAACAAGTGTCACAGGGATGGTTCAAAACATAGACAGTAAGAAGAGTCAGTATTCTTGTACTTAAGTCGGCATTGTGCATTTTGTATTTAATTCCGATGCAATTTCTGTGTTTCATCTTCAATAAGAAGGTCCAAGCGATACAGTAAACCTGAAGTGAAGCATTAGAGTCTATAACGAGTGTCACAGGAATGGTTCAAATCATAGTCAGTAAGAAGAGTCGGTCTTCTTGTACTTAAGTCGGCATTGTGCATTTTCTATGCAATCCCGATACAATTTCTGTGTTTCATCGTCAATACGAAGGTCAGAGGGATACAGTAAACCTGAAGTGAAGCATCAGAATCTATAACTAGTGTCACAGGAATGGTTCAAAACATAGACAGTAGGAAGAGTCAGTCTTCTTGTACTTAAGTCGGCATTGTACCTTTTCTATTTAATTCCGATGGAATCTCTGTATTTCATCGTCAATAAAAAGGTCCAAGGGAAATAGTAAACCTGGAGTGAAGCATCGGAATCTATAACTAGTGTCACAGGAATGGTTCAAAACATAGACAGTAAGAAGAGTCAGTCTTCTTGTACTTAAGTCGGCATTGTGCCTTTTGTATTTAATTCCGATGCAATTTCTGTGTTTCATCGTCAATACGAAGGTCCAAGGAATACATTAAACCTGGAGTGAAGCATGGGAATGTATGACTAGTGTCACAGGAATGGTTCAAAACATCGACAGTAAGAAGAGTCAGTCTTCTTGTACTTAAGTCGGCATTCTGCCTTTTGTATTTAATTCCGATGCAATTTCTGTGTTTCATCGGCAATAAGAAGGTCCAAGGGATACAGTAAACCTGAAGTGAAGCATCAGAATCTATAACTAGTGTCACAGGAATGATTCAAAACATAGTCAGTAAGAAGAGTCAGTCTTCTTGTACTTAAGTCGGCATTGTACCTTTTGTATTTAATTCCGATGCAATTTCTGTGTTTCATCGTCAACATAAAGGTCCAAGGGATACGGTAAACCTGAAGTGAAGCACCGGAATGTATAACTAGTGTCACATGAATGGTTCAAAACATAGTCAGGAACAAGAGTCAGTCTTCTTGTACTTATGTCGCCATTGTGCTTTTTGTATTTAATTCCGATGCAATTGCTGTGTTTCATCGTCAATAAGAAGGTCCAAGGGATACAGTAAATCTGAAGTGAAGCATCAGAATCTATAACTAGTGTCACAGGAATGATTCAAAACATAGTCAGTAAGAAGAGTCAGTCTTCTTGTACTTAAGTCGGCATTGTACCTTTTGTATTTAATTCCGATGCAATTTCTGTGTTTCAGCCTCAATAAGAAGGTGCAAGGGATACAGTAAACCTGGAGTGAAGCATCGGAATCTATAACTAGTGTCACATGTATGGTTCAAAACATAGACAGTAAGAAGAATTAGTCTTCTTGTACTTAATTCGGCATTGTGCCCTTTGTTTTTAATTCCACTGCAATTTCTGTGTCTCATCGTCAATAAGAAGGGCAGAGGGATGCAGTAAACCTGAAGTGAAGCATCGTAATCTATAACTAGTGTCACAGGAATGGTTCAAAACATAGACAGTAGGAAGAGTTAGTCTTCTTGTACTTAAGTCGGCATTGTGCCTTTTCTATTTAATTCCGATGCAATTGCTGTGTTTCATCGTCAATAAGAAGGTCCAAGGGATACAGTCAGCCTGAAGTGAAGCATCGGAATTTATAACTAGTGTCACTGGAATGGTTCAAAGCATAGTCAGTAAGAAGCGTCAGTCTTCTTGTACTTAATTCGGCATTGTGATTTTTGTATTTAATTCCGATGCAATTTCTGTGTTTCATCGTCAACAAGAAGGTCAGAAGGATTCAGGAAACTTGAAGTAAAGCATCGGCATCTATAACTAGTGTCACAGGAATGGTTCAAAACATAGTCAGTAAGAAGAGTCAGGCTTCTTGTACTTAAGTCGGCATTGTGCCTTTTTTATTTAATTCCGATGCAATTTCTGTGTTTCATCGTCAATAAGAAGGTCCAAGGGATACAGTAAACCTGGAGTGAAGCATCGGAATCTATAACTAGTGTCACAGGGCTGGTTCAAACATAGACAATTAGAAGAGTCAGTATTCTTGTTATTAACTCGGCATTGTGCCTTTTTTATTTAATTCCGATGCAATTTCTGTGTTTCATCGTCAATAAGAAGGTCCAAGGGATACATTAAGCCTGGAGTGAAGCATCGGAATCTATAACTAGTGTCACAGGAATGTTTCAAAGCATAGTCAGTAAGAAGAGTCAGTCTTCTTGTACTTAAGTCGGCAATGTGCCTTTCGTATATAATTCCGATGCAATTTCTGTGTTTCGTAGTTAATAAGAAGGTCCAAGGGACACAGTAAACCTGGAGTGAAGCATCGGAATCTATAACTAGTGTCACAGGAATGGTTCAAATCGTAGACAGTAAGAAGAGTCAGACTTCTTGTACTTAAGTCGGCATTGTGCCTTTTCTACTTAATTCCGATGCAATATCTGTGTTTCATCGTCAATAAAAAGGTCCAAGGGATATAGTAAACCTGGAGTGAAGCACCGGAAACTATACCTAGTGACACAGGAATGGTTCAAAACATAGACAGTAGGAAGAGTCAGTCCTCTTGTACTTAAGTCGGCATTGTGCCTTTTGTATTAAATGCCGATGCGATTTCTGTGCTTCATCGTCTATAAGAAGGTCAAAGGGATACAGTAAACCTGAAGTGAAGCATCGGAATCTATAACTAGTGTCACAGGAATGGTTCAAAACATAGACAGTAGGAAGAGTCAGTCTTATTGTACTTAAGTCGGCATTGTGCCTTTTGTATTTTATTCCGATGCAATTTCTGTGTTTCTACGTCAATAAGAAGGTCTGAGGGATGCAGCAAACCTGAAGGGAAGCATCGTAATCTATAACTAGTGTCACAGGAATGGTTCAAACATAGAAAGTAAGAAGAGTCAGTCATTTTGTACTTAAGGCAGCATTGTGCCTTTTGTATTTAATTCCGATGCAATTTCTGTGTTTCATCGTCAATAAGAAGGTCCAAGGGATACAGTAAACCTTAAGTGAAGCATCGGAATCTAAAACTAGTGTCACAGGAATGGTTCAAATCATTGACAGGAGGAAGAGTCAGTATTCTTGTACTCAAGTCGGCATTGTGCCTTTTGTATTTAATTCCGATGCAATTCCTGTGTTTCATCGTCAATAAGAAGTTCCAAGGGATACAGTAAACCTGGAGTGATGCATCGGAATCTATAACAAGTGTCACAGGGATGGTTCAAAACATAGACAGTAAGAAGAGTCAGTATTCTTGTACTTAAGTCGTCATTGTGCCTTTTTTATTTAATTCCGATGCAATTTCTATGTTTCATCGTCAATAAGAACGTCAGAGTGATAAAGTAAATCTGAAGTGAAGCATCGGAATCTATAACTAGTGTCACAGGAATTATTCAAAACATAGTCAGTAAGATCAGACAGTCTTCTTGTACTAAAGTCGGCATTGTGCCTCTTGTATTTGATTACGATTCAATTTTTGTGTTTCATCGTCAATAAGAAGGTCCAAGGGATACAGTAAAGCTGGAGTGAAGCATCGGAATCTATAACAAGTGTCACAGGGATGTTTCAAAACATAGACAGTAAGAAGAGCCAGTATTCTTGTACGTAAGTCGGCATTGTGCCTTTTGTATTTAATTTCGATGCAATTTCTGTGTTTCATCTTCAATAAGAAGGTCCAAGGGATACAGTAAACCGAAAGTGAAGCATCGGAATCTATAACTAGTGTCACAGGATTGGTTCAAAACATAGACAGTGGGAAGAGTCAGTCTTCTTGTACTAAAGTCGGCATTGTGCCTTTTGTATTTAATTCCGATACAATTTCCGTGTTTCATCGTCAATAAGGAGGTCAGAAGGATACAGTAAACCTGAAGTGATGCATCGGAATCTATAACAAGTGTCACAGGGATGGTTCAAAACATAGACAGTAAGAAGAGCCAGTATTCTTGTACGTAAGTCGGCATTGTGCCTTTTTTATTTAATTCCGATGCACTTTCTGTGTTTCGTAGTCAATAAGAAGGTCCAAGGGACACAGTAAACCTGGAGTGAAGCATCGGAATCTATAACTAGTGTCACAGGAATGGTTCAAAGCATAGTCAGTAAGAAGAGTCCGTCTTCTTGTACTTAAGTCGGCATTGTGCCTTTTGTATTTAATTTCGATGCAATTTCTGTGTTTCATCGTCAATAAGAAGGTCCAAGGGATACAGTAAACCGGGAGTGAAGCATCGGAATCTGTAACTAGTGTCACAGGAATGGATCAAAAAATAGACAGTAGGAAGAGTCAGTTTTATTGTACTTAAGTCGGCATTGTGCCTTTTGTATATAATTCCGATGCAATTTCTGTGTTTCATCGTCAATAAAAATGGCAGAGGGATGCAGCAAATCAGAAGTGAAGCATCGGAATCTATAACTAGTGTCACAGGAATGGTTCAAAACATAGTCAGTAAGAAGAGACAGTCTTCTTGTAGTAAAGTCATCATTGTGCCTTTTGTATTTGATTCCGATGCAATTTCTGTGTTTCATCGTCAATAAGAAGGCCCAAGGGATACAGTAAATCTGGAATGAAGCATCGGAATCTATAACAAGTGTCACAGGGATGGTTCAAAACATAGACAGTAAGAAGAGTCAGTATTCTTGTACTTAAGTCGTCATTGTGCCTTTTTCATTTAATTCCGATGCAATTTCTGTGTTTCATCGTCAATGAGAACGTCAGAGGGATACAGTAAATCTGAAGTGAAGCATCGGAATCTATAACTAGTGTCACAGGAATGTTTCAAAACATAGTCAGTAAGAAAAGACAGTCTTCTTGTACTAAAGTCGGCATTGTGCCTTCTGTATTTGATTCCGATGCAATTTTTGTGTTTCATCGTCAATAAGAAGGTCCAAGGGATACAGTAAAGCTGGTGTGAAGCATCGGAATCTATAACAAGTGTCACAGGGATGTTTCAAAACATAGACAGTAAGAAGAGTCAGTATTCTTGTACGTAAGTCGGCATTGTGCCTTTTGTATTTGATTCCGATGCAATTTCTGTGTTTCATCTTCAATAAGAAGGTCCAAGCGATACAGTAAACCTGAAGTGAAGCATTAGAGTCTATAACTAGTGTCACAGGAATGGTTCAAATCATAGTCAGTAAGAAGAGTCGGTCTTCTTGTACTTAAGTCGGCATTGTGCCTTTTGTATTGAATTCCGATGCAATGTCTGTGTTTCATCGTCAATAAGAAGTTCAAAGGGATACAGTGAACCTGAAGTGAAGCATCGAAATCTATAACAAGGGTCACAGGAATGGTTCAAAACATAGACAGAAGAAGAATCAGCCTTCTTGTTTTTAAGTCGGCATTGTGCCTTTTGTTTTTGCAATTTCTGTGTTTCATCGTCAATAAGAAGGGCAGAGGGATGCAGTAAACCTGAAGTGAAGCATCGGAATCTATAACTAGTGTCACAGGAATGGTTCAGAACATAGACAGTTGGAAGAGCCAGTCTTCTTGTACTTAAGTCGGCATTGTGCCTTTTTTATTTAATTCCGATGCAATTTCTGTATTTCATCGCCAATAAGAAGGTCCAAAGGATATAGTAAACCTGGAGTGAAGCATCGGAATCTATAACAAGTGTCACAGGGATGTTTCAAAACATAGACAGTAAGAAGAGTCAGTATTCTTGTACGTAAGTCGGCATTGTGCATTTTGTTTATAATTCCGATGCAACTTCTGTGCTTCTTCGTCAATAAGAAGGTCCAAGGGATACAGTAAACCGAAAGTGAAGCATCGGAATCTATAACTAGTGTCACAGGAATGGTTCAAAACATAGACAATGGGAAGAGTCAGTCTTCTTGTACTTAAGTTGGCATTGTGCCTTTTGTATTTAATTCCGATACAATTTTCGTGTTTCATCGTCAATAAGAAGGTCAGAGGGATACAGTAAACTTGAAGTAAAGCATCGGAGTATATAACTAGTGTCTCAGGAATGGTTCAAAACATAGTCAGTAAGAAGAGTCAGGCTTCTTGTACTTAAGTCGGCATTGTGCCTTTTGTATTTAATTCCGATGCAATTTCTGTGTTTCATCGTCAATAAGAAGGTACAAGGGATACAGTAAACCTGAAGTGAAGCATCGAAATCTATAACTAGTGTCACAGGAATGGTTCAAAACATAAACAGTAAGAAGAGTCAGTATTCTTGTACTTCAGTCGGCATTGTGCATTTTGTATTTAATTACGATGCAATTACTGTGTTCCATCTTCAATAAGAAGGTCCAAGCGATACAGTAAACCTGAAGTGAAGCATTAGAGTCTATAACTAGTGTCACAGGAATTGTTCAAATCATAGTCAGTAAGAAGAGTCGGTCTTCTTGTACTTATGTCGGCATTGTGCATTTTCTATGCAATTCCGATGCAATTTCTGTGTTTCATCGTCAATAAGAAGGGCAGAGGGATGCAGTAAACCTGAAGTGAAGCATCGGAATCTATAACTAGTGTCACAGGAATGGTTCAAATAATAGACAGTAGGAAGAGTCAGTCTTCTTGTACTTAAGTCGGTATTGTGCCTTTTCTATTTAATTCCGATGCAATTGCTGTGTTTCATCGTCAATAAGAAGGTCCAAGGGATACAGTCAACCTGAAGTGTAGCATCGTAATCTTTAACTAGTGTCACAGGAATGGTTCAGAGCATAGTCAGTAAGAAGAGTCAGTCTTCTTGTACTTAAGTCGGCATTGAGCCTTTTGTATTTAATTCCGATGCAATTTCTGTGTTTCAGCCTCAATAAGAAGGTGCATCTGATACAGTAAACCTGGAGTGAATTATCGGAATCTATAACTAGTGTCACATGAATGGTTCAAAACATAGACAGTAAGAAGAATCTGTCTTCTTGACTTATTCGGCATTGTGCCTTTTGTAATTAATTCCGATGCAATTTCTGTGTTTCATCGTCAATAAGAAGGTCAGAGGGATACAGTAAACTTGAAGTAAAGCATCGGAGTATATAACTAGTGTCTCAGGAATGGTTCAAAACATAGTCAGTAAGAAGAGTCAGGCTTCTTGTACTTAAGTCGGCATTGTGCCGTTTGTATTTAATTCCGATGCAATTTCTGTGTTTCATCGTCAATAAGAAGGTACAAGGTATACAGTAAACCTGAAGTGAAGCATCGAAATCTATCACTATGGTCACAGGAATGGTTCAAAACATAGACAGAGGAAGAATCAGTCTTTTTGCACTTAAGTCGGCATTGTGCCATTTGTATATAATTCCACTGCAATTTCTGTGTTTCATCGTCAATAAGAAGGGCAGAAGGATGCAGTAAACCTGAAGTGAAGCATCGGAATCTATAACTAGTGTCACAGGAATGGTTCGAAACATAGACAGTAGGAAGAGTCAGTCTTCTTGTACTTAAGTCGGCATTGTGCCTTTTGTATTTAATTCCGATGCAATTGCTGTGTTTCATCGTCAGTAAGAAGGTCCAAGGGATACAGTAAACCTGAAGTGAAGCATCGGAATCTATAATTAGGGTCACAGGAATGTTTCAAAGCATAGTCAGTAAGAAGAGTCAGTCTTCTTGTACTTAAGTCGGCAATGTGCCTTTCGTATATAATTCCGATGCAATTTTAGTGTTTCGTAGTCAATAAGATGGTCCAAGGGACACAGTAAACCTGGAGTGAAGCATCGGAATCTATAACTAGTGTCACAGGAATGGTTCAAATCATAGACAGTAAGAAGAGTCAGACGTCTTGTACTTATGTTGGCATTGTGCCACTTTTACTTAATTCCGATGCAATTTCTGTGTTTCATCGTCAACAAGAAGGTCCAAGGGATACAGTAAACCTGAAGTGAAGCATCGGAATCTATAATTAGTGTCACAGGAATGTTTCAAAGCATAGTCAGTAAGAAGAGTCAGTCTTCTTGTACTTAAGTCGGCAATGTGCCTTTCGTATATAATTCCGATGCAATTTTAGTGTTTCGTAGTCAATAAGATGGTCCAAGGGACACAGTAAACCTGGAGTGAAGCATCTGAATCTATAACTAGTGTCACAGGAATGGTTCAAATCATAGACAGTAGAAAGAGTCAGTCTTCTTGTACTTAAGTCGGCATTGTGCCTTTTCTATTTAATTCTGATGCAAGATCTGTGTTTCATCGTGAATAAAAAGGACCTAGGGATATAGTAAACCTGGAGTGAAGCACCGGAATCTACAACTAGTGTCACAGGAATGGTTCAAAACATAGACAGTAGGAAGAGTCAGTCCTCCTGTACGTAAGTCCGCATTGTGCCTTTTGTATTAAATACCGAAGCGATCTCTGTGTTTCATTGTCTATAAGAAGGTCAGAGGGATACAGTAAACCTGAAGTGAAGCATCGGAATCTATAACTAGTGTCACAGGAATGTTTCAGAACATAGACAGTAGGAAGAGCCAGTCATCTTGTACTTAAGTCGGCATTGTGCCTTTTTTATTTAATTCCGATGCAATTTCTGTATTTCGTCGCCAATAAGAAGGTCCAAAGGATATAGTAAACCTGGAGTGAAGCATCGGAATCTATAACAAGTGTCACAGGGATGGTTCAAAACATAAACAGTAAGAAGAGTCAGTATTCTTGTACTTAAGTCGGCATTGTGCATTTTGTATTTAATTACGATGCAATTACTGTGTTCCATCTTCAATAAGAAGGTCCAAGCGATACAGTAAACCTGAAGTGAAGCATTAGAGTCTATAACTAGTGTCACAGGAATGGTTCAAATCATAGTAAGTAAGAAGAGTCGGTCTTCTTGTACTTAAGTCGGCATTGTGCATTTTCTATGCAATCCCGATGCAATTTCTGTGTTTCATCGTCAATAAGAAGGTCAGAGGGATACAGTAAACCTGAAGTGAAGCATCAGAATCTATAACTAGTGTCACAGGATAGGTTCAAAACATAGACAATGGGAAGAGTCAGTCTTCTTGTACTTAAGTCGGCATTGTGCCTTTTGTATTTAATTCCGATACAATTTCCGTGTTTCATCGTTAATAAGAAGGTCAGAGGGATACAGTAAACCTGAAGTGAAGCATCGGAATCTATAACTAGTGTCACAGGAATGGTTCAGAACATAGACAGTAGGAAGTGCCAGTCATCTTGTACTTAAGTCGGCATTGTGCCTTTTGAATTTAATTCCGATGCAATTTCTGTATTTCATCGCCAATAAGAAGGTCCAAAGGATATAGTAAACCTGGAGTGAAGCATCGGAATCTATAACAAGTGTCACAGGGATGTTTCAAAACATAGACAGTAAGAAGAGTCAGTATTCTTGTACGTAAGTCGGCATTGTGCATTTTGTTTATAATTCCGATGCAACTTCTGTGTTTCATCGTCAATAAGAAGGTCAGAGGGATACAGTAAACTTGAAGTAAAGCATCGGAGTATATAACTAGTGTCTCAGGAATGGTTCAAAACATAGTCAGTAAGAAGAGTCAGGCTTCTTGTACTTAAGTCGGCATTGTGCCTTTTGTATTTAATTCCGATGCAATTTCTGTGTTTCATCGTCAATAAGAAGGTACAAGGGATACAGTAAACCTGAAGTGAAGCATCGAAATCTATAACTAGTGTCACAGGAATGGTTCAAAACATAAACAGTAAGACGAGTCAGTATTCTTGTACTTCAGTCGGCATTGTGCATTTTGTATTTAATTACGATGCAATTACTGTGTTCCATCTTCAATAAGAAGGTCCAAGCGATACAGTAAACCTGAAGTGTAGCATCGTAATCTTTAACTAGTGTCACAGGAATGGTTCAAAGCATAGTCAGTAAGAAGAGTCAGTCTTCTTGTACTTAAGTCGGCATTGAGCCTTTTGTATTTAATTCCGATGCAATTTCTGTGTTTCAGCCTCAATAAGAAGGTGCATCTGATACAGTAAACCTGGAGTGAATCATCGGAATCTATAACTAGTGTCACATGAATGGTTCAAAACATAGACAGTAAGAAGAATCTGTCTTCTTGACTTATTCGGCATTGTGCCTTTTGTAATTAATTCCGATGCAATTTCTGTGTTTCATCGTCAATAAGAAGGTCAGAGGGATACAGTAAACTTGAAGTAAAGCATCGGAGTATATAACTAGTGTCTCAGGAATGGTTCAAAACATAGTCAGTAAGAAGAGTCAGGCTTCTTGTACTTAAGTCGGCATTGTGCCGTTTGTATTTAATTCCGATGCAATTTCTGTGTTTCATCGTCAATAAGAAGGTACAAGGGATACAGTAAACCTGAAGTGAAGCATCGAAATCTATCACTATGGTCACAGGAATGGTTCAAAACATAGACAGAGGAAGAATCAGTCTTTTTGCACTTAAGTCGGCATTGTGCCATTTGTATATAATTCCACTGCAATTTCTGTGTTTCATCGTCAATAAGAAGGGCAGAAGGATGCAGTAAACCTGAAGTGAAGCATCGGAATCTATAACTAGTGTCACAGGAATGGTTCGCAACATAGACAGTAGGAAGAGTCAGTCTTCTTGTACTTAAGTCGGCATTGTGCCTTTTGTATTTAATTCCGATGCAATTGCTGTGTTTCATCGTCAGTAAGAAGGTCCAAGGGATACAGTAAACCTGAAGTGAAGCATCGGAATCTATAATTAGTGTCACAGGAATGTTTCAAAGCATAGTCAGTAAGAAGAGTCAGTCTTCTTGTACTTAAGTCGGCAATGTGCCTTTCGTATATAATTCCGATGCAATTTTAGTGTTTCGTAGTCAATAAGATGGTCCAAGGGACACAGTAAACCTGGAGTGAAGCATCGGAATCTATAACTAGTGTCACATTAATGGTTCAAATCATAGACAGTAAGAAGAGTCAGACGTCTTGTACTTATGTTGGCATTGTGCCACTTTTACTTAATTCCGATGCAATTTCTGTGTTTCATCGTCAACAAGAAGGTCCAAGGGATACAGTAAACCTGAAGTGAAGCATCGGAATCTATAATTAGTGTCACAGGAATGTTTCAAAGCATAGTCAGTAAGAAGAGTCAGTCTTCTTGTACTTAAGTCGGCAATGTGCCTTTCGTATATAATTCCGATGCAATTTTAGTGTTTCGTAGTCAATAAGATGGTCCAAGGGACACAGTAAACCTGGAGTGAAGCATCTGAATCTATAACTAGTGTCGCAGGAATGGTTCAAATCATAGACAGTAGAAAGAGTCAGTCTTCTTGTACTTAAGTCGGCATTGTGCCTTTTCTATTTAATTCTGATGCAAGATCTGTGTTTCATCGTGAATAAAAAGGACCAAGGGATATAGTAAACCTGGAGTGAAGCACCGGAATCTACAACTAATGTCACAGGAATGGTTCAAAACATAGACAGTAGGAAGAGTCAGTCCTCCTGTACATAAGTCCGCATTGTGCCTTTTGTATTAAATACCGAAGCGATCTCTGTGTTTCATTGTCTATAAGAAGGTCAGAGGGATACAGTAAACCTGAAGTGAAGCATCAGAATCTATAACTAGTGTCACAGGATAGGTTCAAAACATAGACAATGGGAAGAGTCAGTCTTCTTGTACTTAAGTCGGCATTGTGCCTTTTGTATTTAATTCCGATACAATTTCCGTGTTTCATCGTTAATAAGAAGGTCAGAGGGATACAGTAAACCTGAAGTGAAGCATCGGAATCTATAACTAGTGTCACAGGAATGGTTCAGAACATAGACAGTAGGAAGTGCCAGTCATCTTGTACTTAAGTCGGCATTGTGCCTTTTGAATTTAATTCCGATGCAATTTCTGTATTTCGTCGCCAAT
Source organism: Schistocerca americana (assembly GCF_021461395.2). Classification (NCBI taxonomy): domain Eukaryota; kingdom Metazoa; phylum Arthropoda; class Insecta; order Orthoptera; family Acrididae; genus Schistocerca; species Schistocerca americana. The sequence goes on from NC_060121.1 coordinate 31,034,267, forward strand.
AAGAAGGTCCAAAGGATATAGTAAACCTGGAGTGAAGCATCGGAATCTATAACAAGTGTCACAGGGATGGTTCAAAACATAAACAGTAAGAAGAGTCAGTATTCTTGTACTTAAGTCGGCATTGTGCATTTTGTATTTAATTACGATGCAATTACTGTGTTCCATCTTCCATAAGAAGGTCCAAGCGACACAGTAAACCTAAAGTGAAGCATTAGAGTCTATAACTAGTGTCACAGGAATGGTTAAAATCATAGTCAGTAAGAAGAGTCGGTCTTCTTGTACTTAAGTCGGCATTGTGCATTTTCTATGCAATCCCGATGCAATTTCTGTGTTTCATCGTCAATAAGAAGGTCAGAGGGATACAGTAAACCTGAAGTGAAGCATCAGAATCTATAATTAGTGTCACAGGAATGGTTCAAAACAAAGTCAGTAAGAAAAGTCAGTCTTCTTGTATTTAAGTCGGCATTGTGCATTTTGTTTATAATTCCGATGCAACTTATGTGCTTCTTCTTCAATAAGAAGGTCCAAGGGATACAGTAAACCGAAAGTGAAGCATCGGAAACTATAACTAGTGTCACAGGAATGGTTCAAAACATAGACAGTGGGAAGAGTCAGTCTTCTTGTACTTAAGTCGGCATTGTGCCTTTTGTATTTAATTCCGATACAATTTCCGTGTTTCATCGTCAATATGAAGGTCAGAGGGATACAGTAAACCTGAAGTGAAGCATCGGAATCTATAACTAGTGTCACAGGAATGGTTCAGAACATAGACAGTAGCAAGAGCCAGTCTTCTTGTACTTAAGTCGGCATTGTGCCTTTTCAATTTAATTCCGATGCAATTTCTGTATTTCATCGCCAATAAGAAGGTCCAAAGGATATAGTAAACCTGGAGTGAAGCATCGGAATCTATAACAAGTGTCACAGGGATGGTTCAAAACATAGACAGTAAGAAGAGTCAGTATTGTTGTACTTAAGTCGGCATTGTGCATTTTGTATTTAATTCCGATGCAATTTCTGTGTTTCATCTTCAATAAGAAGGTCCAAGCGATACAGTAAACCTGAAGTGAAGCATTAGAGTCTATAACTAGTGTCACAGGAATGGTTCAAATCATAGTCAGTAAGAAGAGTCGGTCTTCCTGTACTTAAGTCGGCATTGTGCATTTTCTATGCAATCCCGATGCAATTTCTGTGTTTCATCGTCAATAAGAAGGTCCAAGGGATACAGTAAACCGAAAGTGAAGCATCGGAATCTATAACTAGTGTCACAGGAATGGTTCAAAACATAGACAGTGGGAAGAGTCAGTCTTCTTGTACTTAAGTCGGCATTGTGCCTTTTGTATTTAATTCCGATACAATTTCCGTGTTTCATCGTCAATAAGAAGGTCAGAGGGATACAGTAAACCTGAAGTGAAGCATCGGAATCTATAATTAGTGTCACAGGAATGTTTCAAAGCATAGTCAGTAAGAAGAGTCAGTCTTCTTGTACTTAAGTCGGCAGTGTGCCTTTCGTATTTAATCCCCGATGCAATGTCTGTGTTTCATCGTCAATAAGAAGTTCCAAGGGATACAGTAATCCTGAAGTGAAGCATCGAAATCTATAACTAGGGTCACAGGAATAGTTCAAAACATAGACAGAAGAAGAATCAGTCTTCTTGTACTTAAGTCGGCATTGTGCCTTTTGTTTTTAATTCCACTGCAATTTCTGTGTTTCATCGTCAATAAGAAGGGCAGAGGGATGCAGTAAACGTGAAGTGAAGCGTCGGAATCTATAACTAGTGTCACAGGAATGGTTCAAAACATAGACAGTAGGAAGAGTCAGACTACTTGTACTTAAGTCGGCATTGTGCCTTTTCTATTTAATTCCGATGAAATTGCTGTGTTTCATCGTCAATAGGAAGGTCCAAGGGATACAGTCAACCTTAAGTGTAGCAGCGGAATCTATAACTAGTGTCACAGGAATGGTTCAAAGCACAGTCAGTAAGAAGAGTCAGCCTTCTTGTACTTAAGTCGGCATTGAGCCTTTTGTATTTAATTCCGATGCAATTTCTGTGTTTCAGCCTCAATAAGAAGGTGCATGGGATACAGTAAACATGGAGTGAATCATCGGAATCTATAACTAGTGTCACATGAATGGTTCAAAACATAGACAGTAAGAAGAATCAGTCTTCTTGTACTTAATTCGGCATTGTGCCTTTTGTATTTAATTCCGATGCAATTTCTGTGTTTCATCGTCAATAAGAAGGTCAGAGGGATACAGTAAACTTGAAGTAAAGCATCGGAGTATATAACTAGTGTCTCAGGAATGGTTCAAAACATAGTCAGTAAGAAGAGTCAGGCTTCTTGTACTTAAGTCGGCATTGTGCCTTTTGTATTTAATTCCGATGCAATTTCTGTGTTTCATCGTCAATAAGAAGGTCCAAGGGATATAGTAAACCTGAAGTGAAGCATCGATATCTATAACTAGGGTCACAGGAATGGTTCAAAACATAGACAGAGGAAGAATCAGTCTTTTTGCACTTAAGTCGGCATTGTGCCATTTGTATACAATTCCACTGCAATTTCTGTGTTTCATCGTCAATAAGAAGGGCAGAAGGATGCAGTAAACCTGAAGTGAAGCATCGGAATCTATAACTAGTGTCACAGGAATGGTTCGAAACATAGACAGTAGGAAGAGTCAGTCTTCTTGTACTTAAGTCGGCATTGTGCCTGTTGTATTTAATTCCGATGCAATTGCTGTGTTTCATCGTCAATAAGAATTTCCAAAGGATACAGTAAACCTGAAGTGAAGCATCGGAATCTATAACTAGTGTCACAGGAATGTTTCAAAGCATTGTCAGTAAGAAGAGTCAGTCTTCTTGTACTTAAGTCGGCAATGTGCCTTTCGTATATAATTCCGACGCAATTTCTGTGTTTCGTAGTCAATAAGAAGGTCCAAGGGACACAGTAAACCTGGAGTGAAGCATTGGAATCTCTAACTAGTGTCACAGGAATGGTTCAAATCATTGACAGTAAGAAGAGTCAGACTTCTTGTACGTAAGTTGGCATTGTGCCTCTTTTACTTAATTCCGATGCAATTTCTGTGTTTCATCGTCAACAAGAAGGTCCAAGGGATACAGTAAACTTGAAGTGAAGCATCTGAATCTATAACTAGTGTCACAGGAATGGTTCAAAACATAGACAGTAGAAAGAGTCAGTCTTCTTGTACTTAAGTCGGCACTGTGCCTTTTCTATTTAATTCCGATGCAACATCTGTGTTTCATCGTGAATAAAAAGGTCCAAGGGATATAGTAAACCTGGAGTGAAGCACCGGAATCTATAACTAGTGTCACAGGAATGGTTCAAAACATAGACAGTAGGAAGAGTCAGTCCTCCTGTACATAAGTCCGCATTGTGCCTTTTGTATTAAATACCGAAGCGATTTCTGTGTTTCATCGTCTATAAGAAGGTCAGAGGGATACAGTAAACCCGAAGTGAAGCATCGGAATCTATAACTAGTGTCACAGGAATGGTTCAAAACATAGACAGTAGGAAGAGTCAGTCTTCTTGTACTTAAGTCGGCATTGTGCCTTTTCTATTTAATTCCGATGCAATTGGTGTGTTTCATCGTCAATAAGAAGGTCCAAGGGATACAGTCAACCTGAAGTGTAGCATCGGAATCTATAACTAGTGTCACAGGAATGGTTCAAAGCATAGTCAGTAAGAAGAGTCAGTCTTCTTGTACTTAAGTCGGCATTGAGCCTTTTGTATTTAATTCCGATGCAATTTCTGTGTTTCAGCCTCAATAAGAAGGTGCATGGGATACAGTAAACCTGGAGTGAATCATCGGAATCTATAACTAGTGTCACATGAATGGTTCAAAACATAGACAGTAAGAAGAATCAGTCTTCTTGTACTTAATTCGGCATTGTGCCTTTTGTATTTAATTCCGATCCAATTTCTGTGTTTCATCGTCAATAAGAAGGTCAGAGGGATACAGTAAACTTGAAGTAAAGCATCGGAGTATATAACTAGTGTCTCAGGAATGGTTCAAAACATAGTCAGTAAGAAGAGTCAGGCTTCTTGTACTTAAGTCGGCATTGTGCCTTTTGTATTTAATTCCGATGCAATTTCTGTGTTTCATCGTCAATAAGAAGGTCCAAGGGATACAGTAAACCTGAAGTGGCGCATCGAAATCTATAACTAGTGTCACAGGAATGGTTCAAAACATAGACAGTAAGTAGAGTCGGTCCCCTTATACCTAAGTCGGCATTGTGCCTTTTGTATTTAATTCCGATGCAACTTCTGTGTTTCATCGTCAATAAGAAGGTCAGAAGGATACTGTAAACCTGAAGTGAAGCATCAGAATCTAAAACTTGTGTCACAGGAATGGTTCAAATCATTGACAGGAGGAAGAATCAGTCTTCTTGTACTTATGTCGGCATTGTGCCTTTTGTATTAAATTCCGATGCAATTCCTGTGTTTCATCGTCAATAATAAGTTCCAAGGAATACAGTAAACCTGAAGTGAATCATCGAAATCTATAACTAGTGTCACAGGAATGGTTCGAAACATAGACAGAAGAAAAATCAGTCTTCTTGTACTTAAGTCGGCATTGTGCCTTTTGTATTTAATTCCAATGCAATTTCTGTGTTTCATCGTCAATACGAAGGGCAGAGGGATGCAGTAAACCATAAGTGATGCATCGGAATCTATAACTAGTGTCACAGGAATGGTTCCAAACATAGACAGTAGGAAGAGTCAGTCTTCTTGTACTTAAGTCGGCATTGTGCATTTTCTATTTAATTCCGATGCAGTTGCGGTGCTTCATCGTCAATAAGAAGGTCCAAGGGATACAGTAAACCTGAAGCGAAGCATCGGAATCTATAACTAGTGTCACAGGAATGGTTCAAAGCATAGTCAGTAAGAAGAGTCCGTCTTCTTGTACTTGAGTCGGCATTGTGCCTTTTGTACATAATTCCGATGCAATTTCTGTGATTCATCGTCGATAAGAAGGTCCAAGGGATACAGTAAACCGGGAGTGAAGCATCGGAATCTGTAACTAGTGTCACAGGAATGGTTCAAAACATAGACAGTAGGAAGAGTCAGTTTTATTGTACTTAAGTCGGCATTGTGCCGTTTGTATATAATTCCGATGCAATTTCTGTGTTTCATCGTCAATAAAAATGGCAGAGGGATGCAGCAAATCTGAAGTGAAGCATCGGAATCTATAACTAGTGTCACAGGAATGGTTCAAAATATAGTCAGTAAGAAGAGACAGTCTTCTTGTACTAAAGTCATCATTGTGCCTTTTGTATTTGATTCCGATGCAATTTCTGTGTTTCATCGTCAATAAGAGGGTCCAAGGGATACAGTAAACCTGGAGTGAAGCATCGGAATCTATAACAAGTGTCACAGGGATGGTTCAAATTATAGACAGTAAGAAGAGTCAGTATTCTTGTACTTAAGTCGTCATTGTGCCTATTTTATTTAATTCCGATGCAATGTCTGTGTTTCAACGTCAATAAGAACGTCAGAGGGATACAGTAAATCTGAAGTGAAGCATTGGAATCTATAACTAGTGTCACAGGAATGGTTCAAAACATAGTCAGTAAGAAGAGACAGTCTTCTTGTACAAAAGTCGGCATTGTGCCTTTTGTATTAGATTCCGATGCAATTTTTGTGTTTCATCGTCAATAAGAAGGACCAAGGGATACAGTAAAGCTGGAGTGAAGCATCGGAATCTATAACAAGTGTCACAGGGATGTTTCAAAACATAGACAGTAAGAAGAGTCAGTATTCTTGTACGTAAGTCGGCATTGTGCCTTTTGTATTTAATTCCGATGCAATTTCTGTGATTCATCTTCAATAAGAAGGTCCAAGGGATACAGTAAACCTGAAGTGAAGCATCGGAATCTATAACTAGTGTCACAGGAATGTTTCAAAGCATAGTCAGTAAGAATAGTCAGTCTTCTTGTACTTAAGTCGGCAATGTGCCTGTTTTACTTAATTCCGATGCAATTTCTGTGTTTCATCGTCAACAAGAAGGTCCAAGGGATACAGTAAACTTGAAGTGAAGCATCTGAATCTATAAGTAGTGTCACAGGGATGGTTCAAAACATAGACAGTAGAAAGAGTCAGTCTTCTTGTACTTAAGTCGGCATTGTGCCTTTTCTATTTAGTTCCGATGCAAGATCTGTGTTTCATCGTGAATAAAAAGGTCCAAGGGATGTAGTAAACCTGGAGTGAAGCACCGGAATCTATAACTAGTGTCACAGGAATGGTTCAAAACATAGACAGTAGGAAGAGTCAGTCCTCCTGTACATAAGTCCGCATTGTGCCTTTTGTATTAAATACCGAAGCGATTTCTGTGTTTCATCGTCTATAAGAAGGTCAGAGGGATACAGTAAACCTGAAGTGAAGCATCGGAATCTATAACTAGTGTCACAGGAATGGTTCAAAACATAGACAGTAGGGAGAGTCAGTCTTATTATACTTAAGTCGGCATTGTGCCTTTTGTATTTTATTCCGATGCAATTTCTGTGTTTCTACGTCAATAAGAAGGTCTGAGTGATGCAGCAAACCTGATGGGAAGCATCGTAATCTATAACTAGTGTCACAGGAATGGTTCAAACATAGACAGTAAGAAGAGTCAGTCATTTAGTACTTAAGGCGCATTGTGCCTTTTGTATTTAATTCCGATGCAATTTCTGTGTTTCATCGTCAATAAGAAGGTCCAAGGGATACAGTAAACCTGAAGTGGAGCATCGGAATCTATAACTAGTGTCACAGGAATGGTTCAAAACATAGACAGTAAGTAGAGTCGGTCTTCTTGTACCTAAGTCGGCATTGTGCCTTTTGTATTTAATTCCGATGCAACTTCTGTGTTTCATCGTCAATAAGAAGGTCAGAAGGAAACTGTAAACCTGAAGTGAAGCATCAGAATCTAAAACTTGTGTCACAGGAATGGTTCAAAACATAGAAAGTAGGAAGAGTCAGTTTTATTGTACTTAGGTCGGCATTGTGCCTTTTGTATATAATTCTGATGCAATTTCTGTGTTACATCGTCGATAAGAAGGTCCAAGGGATACAGTAAACCGGGAGTGAAGCATCAGAATCTGTAACTAGTGTCACAGGAATGGTTCAAAACATAGACAGTAGGAAGAGTCAGTTTTATTGTACTTAGGTCGGCATTGTGCCTTTTGTATATAATTCCGATGCAATTTCTTTGTTTCATCGTCAATAAAAATGGCAGAGGGATGCAGCAAATCTGAAGTGAAGCATCGGAATCTATAACTAGTGTCACAGGAATGGTTCAAAGCATAGTCAGTAAGAAGAGACAGTCTTCTTGTACAAAAGTCGGCATTGTGCCTTTTGTATTAGATTCCGATGCAATTACTGTGTTTCATCGTCAATAGGAAGGTCCAAGGGATACAGTAAACCTGGAGTGTAGCATCGGAATCTATAACAAGTGTCACAGGGATGGTTCAAAACATAGACAGTAAGAAGAGTCAGTATTCTTGTACTTAAGTCGTCATTGTGCCTTTTTTATTTAATTCCGATGCAATTTCTGTGTTTCATCGTCAATAAGAACGTCAGAGGGATACAGTATATCTGAAGTGAAGCATCGGAATCTATAACTAGTGTCACAGGAATGGTTCAAAACATAGTCAGTAAGAAGAGACAGTCATTTTGTACAAAAGTCGGCATTGTGCCTTTTGTATTAGATTCCGATGCAATTTTTGTGTTTCATCGTCAATAAGAAGGTACAAGGGATACAGTAAAGCTGGAGTGAAGCATCGGAAGCTATAACAAGTGACACAGGGATGTTTCAAAACATAGACAGTAAGAAGAGTCAGGATTCTTGTACGTAAGTCGGCATTGTGCATTTTGTATTTAATTCCGATGCAATTTCTGTGTTTCATCTACAATAAGAAGGTCCAAGCGATACAGTAAACCTGAAGTGAAGCATTAAAGTCTATAACTAGTGTCACAGGAATGGTTCAAATCATAGTCAGTAAGAAGAGTCGGTCTTCTTGTACTTAAGTCGGCATTGTGCATTTTCTATGCAATCCCGATGCAATTTCTGTGTTTCATCGTCAATACGAAGGTCCAAGGGATACAGTAAACCGAAAGTGAAGCATCGGAATCTATAACTAGTGTCACAGGAATGGTTCAAAACATAGACAGTGGGAAGAGTCAGTCTTCTTGTACTTAAGTCGGCATTGTGCCTTTTGTATTTAATTCCGATACAATTTCCGTGTTTCATCGCTAATAAGAAGGTCAGAGGGATACAGTAAACCTGAAGTGAAGCATCGGAATCTATAACTAGTGTCACAGGAATGGTTCAGAACATAGACAGTAGGAAGAGCCAGTCTTCATGTACTTAAGTCGGCATTGTGCCTTTTCTATTTAATTCCGATGCAATTTCTGTATTTCATCGCCAATAAGAAGGTCCAAAGGATATAATAAACCTGGAGTGAAGCATCGGAATCTGTAACAAGTGTCAGAGGGATGGTTCAAAACATAGACAGTAAGAAGAGTCAGTATTCTTGTACTTAAGTCGGCATTGTGCATTTTTTATTTAATTGCGATGCAATTTCTGTGTTTCATTGTCAATAAGAACGTCAGAGGAATACAGTAAATCTGAAGTGAAGCATCGGAATTTATAACTAGTGTCACAGGAATGGTTCAAAACATAGTCAGTAAGAAGAGACAGTCTTCTTGTACTAAAGTCGGCATTGTGCCTTTTGTATTAGATTCCGATGCAATTTTTGTGTTTCATCGTCAATAAGAAGGTCCAAGGGATACAGTAAAGCTAGAGTGAAGCATCGGAATCTATAACAAGTGTCACAGGGATGTTTCAAAACATAGACAGTAAGAAGAGTCAGTATTCTTGTACGTAAGTCGGCATTGTGCCTTTTGTATTTAATTCCGATGCAACTTCTGTGCTTCTTCGTCAATAAGAAGGTCCAAGGGATACAGTAAACCGAAAGTGAAACATCGGAATCTATAACTAGTGTCACAGGAATGGTTCAAAACATAGACAGTGAGAAGAGTCAGTCTTCTTGTACTTAAGTCGGCATTGTGCCTTTTGTATTTAATTCCGATACAATTTCCGTGTTTCATCGTCAATAAGAAGGTCAGAGGGATACAGTAAACCTGAAGTGAAGCATCGGAATCTATAACTAGTGTCACAGGAATGGTTCAGAACATAGACAGTAGGAAGAGCCAGTCTTCATGTACTTAAGTCGGCATTGTGCCTTTTCTATTTAATTCCGATGCAATTTCTGTATTTCATCGCCAATAAGAAGGTCCAAAGGATATAGTAAACCTGGAGTGAAGCATCGGAATCTGTAACAAGTGTCAGAGGGATGGTTCAAAACATAGACAGTAAGAAGAGTCAGTATTCTTGTACTTAAGTCGGCATTGTGCATTTTGTATTTAATTCCGATGCAATTTCTGTGTTTCATCTACAATAAGAAGGTCCAAGCGATACAGTAAACCTGAAGTGAAGCATTAGAGTCTATAACTAGTGTCACAGGAATGGTTCAGAACATAGACAGTAGGAAGAGCCAGTCTTCTTGTACTTAAGTCGGCATTGTGCCTTTTCTATTTAATTCCGATGCAATTTCTGTATTTCATCGCCAATAAGAAGGTCCAAAGGATATAGTAAACCTGGAGTGAAGCATCGGAATCTATAACAAGTGTCACAGGGATGGTTCAAAACATAGACAGTAAGAAGAGTCAGTATTCTTGTACTTAAGTCGGCATTGTGCCTTTTGTATTTAATTCCGATGCAATGTCTGTGTTTCATCGTCAATAAGAAGTTCCAAGGGATACAGTAAACCTGAAGTGAAGCCTCGAAATCTATAACTAGGGTCACAGGAATGGTTCAAAACATAGACAGAAGAAGAATCAGTCTTTTTGCACTTAAGTCGGCATTGTGATATTTGTATATAATTCCACTGCAACTTCTGTGTTTCATCGTCAATAAGAAGGGCAGAAGGATGCAGTAAACCTGAAGTGAAGCATCGGAATCTATAACTAGTGTCACAGGAATGGTTCGAAACATAGACGGTAGGAAGAGTCAGTCTTCTTGTACTTAAGTCGGCATTGTGCCTTTTCTATCTAATTCCGATGGAATTGCTGTGTTTCATCGTCAATAAGAAGGTCCAAGGGATACAGTCAACCTGAAGTGTAGCATCGGAATCTATAACTAGTGTCACAGGAATGGTTCAAAGCATAGTCAGTAAGAAGAGTCAGTCTTCTTGTACTTACGTCGGCATTGAGCCTTTTGTATTTAATTCCGATGCAATTTCTGTGTTTCAGCCTCAATAAGAAGGTCCATGGGATGCAGTACACCCGAAGTGAACCATCGGAATCTATAACTAGTGTCACAGGAATGGTTCAAATCATAGACAGTTGGAAGAGTCAGTCCTCTTGTACTTGAGTCGGCATTGTGCCTTTTGCATTTAATTCCGATGCAATTTCTGTGCTTCATCGTCAATAAGAAGGTCAGAGGGATACAGTAAACTTGAAGTAAAGCATCGGAGTATATAACTAGTGTCTCAGGAATGGTTCAAAACATAGTCAGTAAGAAGAGTCAGGCTTCTTGTACTTAAGTCGGCATTGTGCCTTTTGTATTTAATTCCGATGCAATTTCTGTGCTTCATCGTCAATAAGAAGGTCCAAGGGATACAGTAAACCTGAAGTGAAGCATCGAAATCTATAACTAGGATCACAGGCATGGTTCAAAACATAGACAGAGGAAGAATCAGTCTTTTTGCACTTAAGTCGGCATTGTGATATTTGTATATAATTCCACTGCAATTTCTGTGTTTCATCGTCAATAAGAAGGGCAGAAGGATGCAGTAAACCTGAAGTGAAGCATCGGAATCTATAACTAGTGTCACAGGAATGGTTCGAAACATAGACAGTAGTAAGAGTCAGTCTTCTTGTACTTAAGTCGGCATTGTGCCTTTTGTATTTAATTCCGATGCAATTGATGTGTTTCATCGTCAATAAGAAGGTCCAAGGGATACAGTAAACCTGAAGTTAAGCATCGGAATCTATAACTAGTGTCACAGGAATGGTTCAAATCATAGACAGTAAGAAGAGTCAGACTTCTTGTACTTAAGTTGGCATTGTGCCTCTTTTACTTAATTCCGATGCAATTTCTGTGTTTCATCGTCAACAAGAGGGTCCAAGGGATACAGTAAACTTGAAGTGAAGCATCTGAATCTATAACTAGTGTCACAGGAATGGTTCAAAGCATAGACAGTAGAAAGAGTCAGTCTTCTTGTACTTAAGTCGGCATTGTGCCTTTTCTATTTAATTCCGATGCAAGATCTGTGTTTAATCGTGAATAAAAAGGTCCAAGGGATATAGTAAACCTGGAGTGAAGCACCGGAATCTATAACTAGTGTCACAGGAATGGTTCAAAACATAGACAGTAGGAAGAGTCAGTCCTCCTGTACATAAGTCCGCATTGTGCCTTTTGTATTAAATACCGAAGCGATTTCTGTGTTTCAACGTCTATAAGAAGGTCAGAGGGATACAGTAAACCTGAAGTGAAGCATCGTAATGTATAACTAGTGTCACAGGAATGGTTCAAAACATAGACAGTAGGAAGAGTCAGTCTTATTGTACTTAAGTCGGCATTGTGCCTTTTGTATTTTATTCCGGTGCAATTTCTGTGTTTCTACGTCAATAAGAAGGTCTGAGTGATGCAGCAAACCTGATGGGAAGCATCGTAATGTATAACTAGTGTCACAGGAATGGTTCAAACATAGACAGTAAGAAGAGTCAGTCATTTTGTACTTAAGGCGGCATTGTGCCTTTTGTATTTAATTCCGATGCAATTTCTGTGTTTCATCGTCACTAAGAAGGTTGAAGGGATACAGTAAACCTGAAGTGGAGCATCGGAATCTATAACTAGTGTCACAGGAATGGTTCAAAACATAGACAGTAAGTAGAGTCCGTCTTCTTGTACTTAAGTCGGCATTGTGCCTTTTGTATTTAATTCCGATGCAACTTGTGTGTTTCATCGTCAATAAGAAGGTCAGAAGGATACTGTAAACCTGAAGTGAAGCATCAGAATCTAAAACTTGTGTCACAGGAATGGTTCAAATCATTGACAGGAGGAAGAGTCAGTCTTCTTGTACTTAAGTCGGCATTGTGCCTTTTGTATTAAATTCCGATTCAATTCCTGTGTTTCATCGTCAATAATAAGTTCCAAGGGATACAGTAAACCTGAAGTGAAGCATCGAAATCTATAACTAGTGTCACAGGAATGGTTCGAAACATAGACAGAAGAAAAATCAGTCTTCTTGTACTTAAGTCGGCATTGTGCCTTTTCTATTTAATTCCGATGCAGTTGCTGTGCTTCATCGTCAATAAGAAGGTCCAAGGGATACAGTAAACCTGAAGTGAAGCATCGGAATCTATAACTAGTGTCACAGGAATGGTTCAAAGCATAGTCAGTAAGAACAGTCCGTCTTCTTGTACTTAAGTCGGCATTGTGCCTTTTGTATATAATTCCGATGCAATTTCTGTGTTTCATCGTCAATAAGAAGGTCCAAGGGATACAGTAAACCGGGAGTGAAGCATCGGAATCTGTAACTAGTGTCACAGAAACGGTTCAAAATATAGACAGTACGAAGAGTCAGTTTTATTTTACTTAAGTCGGCATTGTGCCTTCTGTATATAATTCCGATGCAATTTCTGTGTTTCATCGTCAATAGGAAGGTCAGGGGGTTACAGTAAACCTGAAGGGAAGCATCGGAATATAAAGCTAGTGTCACAGGAATGGTTCAAATCATTGACAGTGGAAGAGTCAGTCTTCTTGTACTTAAGTCATCATTGTGCCTTTTGTATTTAATTCCGATGCAATTTCTGTGTTACATCGTGAATAAGTAGGTCCAAGGGATCCAGTAAACCTGAAGTGAAGCACCGGAATCTATAACGAGTGTCACATTAATGGTTCAAAACATAGTCAGTAAGAAGAGTCAGGCTTCTTGTACTTCAGTCGGCATTGTGCCTTTTGTATTTAATTCCGATGCAATTTCTGTGTTTCATCGTCAATAAGAAGGTTCAAGGGATACAGTAAACCTGAAGTGATGCATCGAAATCTATAACTAGGGTCACAGGAATGGTTCAAAACATAGACAGAGGAAGAATCAGTCTTTTTGCACTTATGTCGGCATTGTGCTATTTGTATATAATTCCACTGCAATTTCAGTGTTTCATCGTCATTAAGAAGGGCAGAAGGATGCAGTAAACCTGAAGTGAAGCATCGGAATCTATAACTAGTGTCACAGGAATGTTTCAAATCATAGACAGTAAGAAGAGTCAGACTTCTTGTACTTGAGTTGGCATTGTGCCTCTTTTACTTAATTCCGATGCAATTTCTGTGTTTCATCGTCAACAAGAAGGTCCAAGGGATACAGTAAACTTGAAGTGAAGCATCTGAATCTATAACTAGTGTCACAGGAATGGTTCAAAACATAGACAGTAGAAAGAGTCAGTCTTCTTGTACTTAAGTCGGCATTGTGCCTTTTCTATTTAATTCCGATGCAAGATCTGTGTTTCATCATGAATGAAAAGGTCCAAGGGATATAGTAAACCTGGAGTGAAGCACCGGAATCTATAACTAGTGTCACAGGAATGGTTTAAAGCATAGACAGTAGGAGGAGTCAGTCCTCCTGTACATAAGTCCGCATTGTGCCTTTTGTATTAAATACCGAAGCGATTTCTGTGTTTCATCGTCTATAAGAAGGTCAGAGGGATACAGTAAACCTGAAGTGAAGCATCGGAATCTATAACTAGTGTCACAGGAATGGTTCAAAACATAGACAGTAGGAAGAGTCAGTCTTATTGTACTTATGTCGGCATTGTGCCTTTTGTATTTTATTCCGATGCAATTTCTGTGTTTCTACGTCAATAAGAAGGTCTGAGTGATGCAGCAAACCTGATGGGAAGCATCGTAATCTATAACTAGTGTCACAGGAATGGTTCAAACATAGACAGTAAGAAGAGTCAGTCATTTTGTACTTAAGGCGGCATTGTGCCTTTTGTATTTAATTCCCATGCAATTTCTGTGTTTCATCGTCAATAAGAAGGTCCAAGGGATACAGTAAACCTGAAGTGGAGCATCGGAATCTGTAACTAGTGTCACAGGAATGGTTCAAAACATAGACAGTAAGTAGAGTCGGTCTTCTTGTACTTAAGTCGGCATTGTGCCTTTTGTATTTAATTCCGATGCAACTTCTGTGTTTCATCGTCAATAAGAAGGTCAGAAGGATACTGTAAACCTGAAGTGAAGCATCAGAATCTAAAACTTGTGTCACAGGAATGGTTCAAATCATTGACAGGAGGAAGAGTCAGTCTTCTTGTACTTAAGCCGGCATTGTGCCTTTTGTATTAAATTCCGATGCAATTCCTGTGTTTCATCGTCAATAGTAAGTTCCAAGGGATACAGTAAACCTGAAGGGAAGCATCGAAATCTATAACTAGTGTCACAGGAATGGTTCGAAACATAGACAGAAGAAAAATCAGTCTTCTTGTACTTAAGTCGGCATTGTGCCTGTTGTATTTAATTCCACTGCAATTTCTGTGTTTCATCGTCAATAAGAAGGGCAGAGGGATGCAGTAAACCAGAAGTGAAGCATCGGAATCTATAACAAGTGTCACAGGAATGGTTCAATACATAGACAGTAGTAGGATTCAGTCTTCTTGTACTTAAGTCTTCATTGTGCCTTTTCTATTTAATTCCGATGCAGTTGCTATGCTTCATCGTCAATAAGAAGGTCCAAGGGATACAGTAAACCTGAAGTGAAGCATCGGAATCTATAACTAGTGTCACAGGAATGGTTCAAAGCATAGTCAGTAAGAAGAGTCCATCTTCTTGTACTTAAGTCGGCATTGTGCCTTTTGTATATAATTCCGATGCAATTTCTGTGTTTCATCGTCAATAAGAAGGTCCAAGGGATACAGTAAACCGGTAGTGAAGCATCGGAATCTGTAACTAGTGTCACAGGAATGGTTCAAAATATAGACAGTACGAAGAGTCAGTTTTATTGTACTTAAGTCGGCATTGTGCCTTTTGTATATAATTCCGATGCAATTTCTGTGTTTCATCGTCAATAAGAAGGTCAGAGGGTTACAGTAAACCTGAAGGGAAGCATCGGAATCTAAAACTAGTGTCACAGGAATGGTTGAAATCATTGACAGTGGAAGAGTCAGTCTTCTTGTACTTAAGTCGGCATTGTGCCTTTTGTATTTAATTCCGATGCAATTTCTGTGTTTCATCGTCAATAAGTAGGTCCAAGGGATCCAGTAAACCAGAAGTGAAGCACCGGAATCTATAACTAGTGTCACAGGAATGGTTCAAATCATAGACAGTAAGAAGAGTCAGTCTTCTTGTACTTAATTCGGCACTGTGCCTTTTGGATTTAATTCCGATGCAATTTCTGTGTTTCATCGTCAATAAGAAGGTCAGAGGGATACAGTAAACCTGAAGTGAATCATCGGAATCTATAACTAGTGTCACTGGAAAGGTTCAAAACATAGTCAGTAAGAAGAGTCAGTCTTCTTGTACTTAAGTTGGCATTGTGCCTTTTGTATTTAATTCCGATGCAATTTCTATGTTTCATCGTCAACAAGAAGTTCCAAGGGATACAGTAAACCTCAAGTGAAGCATCGAAATCTATAACTAGTGTCACAGGAACGGTTCAAAACATAGACAGAAGAAGAATCAGTCTTCTTGTACTTAAATCGGCATTGTGCTTTTTTTGTATTAATTCCACTGTAATTTCTGTGTTTCATCGTCAATACGAAGGGCAGAGGGATGCAGTAAACCTGAAGTGAAGCATCTGAATCTACAACTAGTGTCACAGGAATGGATCAAAGCATAGTCAGTAAGAAGAGTCCGTCTTCTTGTACTTAAGTCGGCATTGTGCCTTTTGTATATAATTCCGATTCAATGTCTGTGTTTCATCGTCAATAAGAAGGTCCAAGGGATACATTAAACCTGGAGTGAAGCATCGGAATCTGTAACTAGTGTCACAGGAATGGTTCAAAACATAGTAAGATGAGTCAGTCTTCTTGTACTTATGTCGGCTTTGTGGCTTTTTTATTTAATTCCGATGCAATCTCTGTGTTTCATCGTCAATAACATGGTCCAAGGGATACAGTAACCTAGAGTGAAGCATCAGAATCTGTTACTAGTGTCACATTAATGGTTCAAAACATAGACAGTAGGAAGAGTCAGTCTTCTTGTACGTAAGTCGGCATTGTGCCTTTTCTCTTTAATTCCGATCCAATTGCTGTGTTTCATCGTCAATAAGAAGGTCCAAGGGTTACAGTAAACCTGGAGTGAAGCATCCGAATCTACAACTAGTGTCACAGGAATGGTTCAAGACATAGCCAGTAAGAAGAGTCAGTCTTCTTGTACTTAAGTCGGCATTGTGCATTTTGTATTTAATTCCGATGCAATTTCTGTGTTTCATTGTCAATAAGAACGTCAGAGAGATACAGTAAACCTGAAGTGAAGCATCGGAATCTATAACTAGTGTCTTAGGAATGGTTCAAAACATAGTC
Organism: Schistocerca americana; assembly: GCF_021461395.2. Taxonomy (NCBI): domain Eukaryota; kingdom Metazoa; phylum Arthropoda; class Insecta; order Orthoptera; family Acrididae; genus Schistocerca; species Schistocerca americana. Next base: position 31,050,845 of record NC_060121.1, read on the forward strand.
AGTAAGAAGAGTCAGTCTTCTTGTACTTAAGTCGGCATTGTGCCTTTTGTATTTAATTCCGATGCAATTTCCATGTTTCATCGTCAATAAGAAGTTCCAAGGGATACAGTAATCCTGAAGTGAAGCATCGAAATGTATAACTAGTGTCACAGGAACGGTTCAAAACATAGACAGAAGAAGAATCACTCTTCTTGTACATAAGTCGGCATTGTGCGTTTTGTATATAATTCCACTGCAATTTCTGTCTTTCATCGTCAATAAGAAGGTCCAAGGGATACATTAAACCTGGAGTGATGCATCGGAATCTGTAACTAGTGTCACAGGAATGGCTCAAAACATAGACAGTAAGATGAGTCAGTCTTCTTGTACATAAGTCGGCATTGTGCCATTTTTATTTAATTCCGATGCAATTTCTGTGTTTCATCGTCAATAAGAGGGTCCAAGGGATACAGTAACCTAGAGTGAAGCATCGGAATTTATTACTAGTGTCACAGGAATGGTTCAAAACATAGACAGTAAGAAGAGTCAGTCTTCTTGTACTTAATTCGGCATCGTGCCTTTTGTGTTTAATTCCGACGCAGATTCTGTGTTTCATCGTCAATAAGAACGTCAGAGGGATACAGTAATTCTGAAGTGAAGCATCGGAATCTGTAACTAGTGTCATAGGAATGGTTCATAACATAGTCAGTAAGAAGAGACAGTCTTCTTGTACTAAAGTCGGCATTGTGCCTTTTGTATTTAATTCCGATGCAATTTCTGTGTTTCATCGTCAGTAAGAAGGCCCAAGGGATACAATAAACCTGGGGTGAAGCATCGGAATGTATAACAAGTGTCACAGGGATGGTTCAAAACATAGACAGGAAGACGTGTCAGTATTCTTGTACTTAAGTCGGCATTGTGCCTTTTGTATTTAATTCCGATGCAATTTCTGTGTTTCATCTTCAATAAGAAGGTCCAAGGGATGCAGTAAACCAGAAGTGAAGCATCAGAATCTATAACTAGTGTCACAGGAATGGTTCAAAACATAGTCAGTAAAAAGAGTCAGTCTTCTTGTACTTAAGTCGGCATTGTGCCTTTTGTATTTAATTCTGATGCAATTTCTGTGTTTCAACGTCAATAAGATGGTCCAAGGGATACAGTTAAGCTGAAGTGAAGCACCGGAATCTATAACTAGTGTCACAAGAATGGTTCAAAACATAGTAAGTAAGAAGAGTCAGTCATCTTGTACTTAAGTCCCCATTGTGCCTTTTGTATTTCATTCCGATGCAATTTCTGTGTTTCAGCCTCAATACGATGGTCCAAGGGATACAGTAAACCTGGAGTGAAGCATCGGAATCTATAACTAGTGTTACATGAATCGTCCAAAACATAGACAGTAAGAAGCGTCAGTCTTCTTGTACTTAATTCGGCATTGTGCCTTTGTTATTTAATTCCGATGCAATTTCTGTGTTTCATCGTCAATAAGAAGGTCAGAGGGATACAGCAAAACAGAAGTGAAGCATCGGAATCTATAACTAGTGTCACAGGAATGGTTCAAAACATAGTCAGTAAGAAGAGTCAGTCTACTTGTGCTTAAGTCGGCATTGTGCCTTTTGTATTTAATTCCGATTAAATTTCTGTGTTTCATCGTCAATAAGAAGGTCCCAGGGATACAGTAAACCTGAAGTGAAGCATCAGAATCTATAGCTAGTGTCACAATAATGGTTCAAAGCATAGTCAGTAAGAAGAGTCGGTCTTCTTGTACTTAAGTCGGCATTGTGCTTTTTGTATTTAATTCCGATGCAATTTCTGTGTTTCATCGTCAATAAGAAGGTCCAGGGGATACAGTAAACCTGAAGTGAAGCACCGAAATCTATAACAAGTGTCACAGGAATGGTTCAATACATAGACAGTAAGAAGAGTCAGTCTTCTTGTACTTAAGTCAGCATTGTGCCTTTTGTATCTAATTCCGATGCAATTTCTGTGTTTCATCGTCAATAAGAAGTTCCAAGGGATACAGTGAACCTGTAGTGAAGAATCGAAATCTACAACTAGTGTCACAGGAATGGTTCAAAACATCGACAGAAGAAGAATCAGTCTTCTTGTACTTAAGTCGGCATTGTGCCTTTTGTATTTAATTCCACTGCAATTTCTGTGTTTCATCGTCAATAAGAAGGGCAGAGGGATGCAGTAAACCTGAAGTGAAGCATCGGAATCTATAACTAGTGTCACAGGAATGGTTCGAAACATACACAGTAGGAAGAGTCAGTCTTCTTGTACGTAAGTCGGCATTGTGCCTTTTCTCTTTAATTCCGATCCAATTGCTGTGTTTCATCGTCAATAAGAAGGTCCAAGGGTTACAGTAAACCTGGAGTGAAGCATCCGAATCTATAACTAGTGTCACAGGAATGGTTCAAGGCATAGTCAGTAAGAAGAGTCCGTCTTCTTGTACTTAAGTCGGCATTGTGCCTTTTGTATAGAATTCCGATGCAATTTCTGTGTTTCATCGTCAATAAGAAGGTCCAAGGGATACATTAAACCTGGAGTGATGCATCGGAATCTGTAACTAGTGTCACAGGACTGGTTCAAAACATAGACAGTAAGATGAGTCAGTCTCCTTGAACTTAAGTCTGCATTGTGCCTTTTTTATTTAATTCCGATGCAATTTCTGTGTATCTTCGTCAATAAGAAGGTCTAAGGGATACAGTAACCTAGAGTGAAGCATCGGAATCTATTACTAGTGTCACAGGAATGGTTCAAAGCATAGACAGTAGGAAGAGTCAGTTTTATTGTACTTAAGTCGGCATTGTGCCTTTTGTGTTTAATTCCCACGCAGATTCTGTGTTTCATCGTCAATAAGAACGTCAGAGGGACACAGTAATTCTGAAGTGAAGCTTCGGAATCTGTAACTAGTGTCATAGGAATGGTTCAAAACATAGTCAGTAAGAAGAGACAGTCTTCTCGTACTAAAGTCGGCATTGTGTTTACTGTATTTAATTCCGATGCAATATCTGTGTTTCATCGTCAATAAGAAGTCCCAAGGGATACAATAAACCTGGAGTGAAGCATCGGAATCTAAACCAAGTGTCACAGGGATGGTTCAAAACATAGACAGGAAGAAGAGTCAGTATTCTTGTACTTATGTCGGCATTCTGCCTTTTGTATTTAATTCCGATGCAATTTCTGTGTTTCATCTTCAATAAGAAGGTCCAAGGGATACAGTAAACCTGAAGTGAAGCATCAGAATCTATAACTAGTGTCACAGGAATGGTTCAAAACATAGTCAATAAGAAGAGACAGTCTTCTTGTATTAAAGTCTGCATTGTGCCTATTGTATTTAATTCCTATGCAATATCTGTGTTTCATCGTCTATAAGAAGGCCCAAGGATTACAATAAACCTGGAGTGAAGCATCGGAATGTATAACAAGTGTCACAGGGTAGGTTCAAAACATAGACAGGAAGAAGAGTCAGTTTTGTTGTACTTAAGTCGTCATTGTGCCTTTTGAATTTAATTCCACTGCAATTTCTGTGTTTCATCGTCAATAAGAAGGGCAGAGGGATACAGTAAACCTGAATTGAAGCATCGGAATATATAAATAGTGTCACAGGAATGGTTCAAAACCTAGACAGTAGGATGAGTCAGTCTTCTTGTACTTAAGTCGACATTGTGGCTTTTCTATTTAATTCCGATGAATTTGCTGTGTTTCATCGTCATTAGGAAGGTCCAAGGGATATAGTAAACCTGGAGTGAAACATCGGAATCAGTAACTAGTGTCACAGGAATGGTTCAAAACATAGACAGTAAGATGAGTCAGTCTTCTTGTACTTAAGTCGGCATTGTGCCTTTTGTATTTAATTCCGATGCAATTTCTGTGTTTCATCTTCAATAAGAAGGTCCAAGGGATACAGTAAACCTGACGTGAAGCATCAGAGTCTATAACTAGTGTCACAGGAATGGTTCAAGACATAGCCAGTAAGAAGAGTCAGTCTTCTTATACTTAAGTCGGCATTGTGCATTTTGTATTTAATTCCGATGCAATTTCTGTGTTTCATTGTCAATAAGAAGGTCAGAGAAATACAGTAAACCTGAAGTGAAGCATCGGAATCTATAACTAGTGTCACAGGAATGGTTCAAAACATAGACAGTAGGAAGAGTCAGTCTTCTTGTACTTAAGTCGGCACTGTGCCTTTTCTATTTAATTCCGATGCAATTTCTGAATTTCATCGTCAATAAGAAGGTCCAAGTAATATAGTAAACCTGGAGTGAAGCATCGGAATCTATCACTAGTGTCTTAGGAATGGTTCAAAACATAGTCAGTAAGAAGAGTCAGTCTTCTTGTACTTAAGTCGGCATTGTGCCTTTTGTATTTAATTCCGATGCAATTTGTATGTTTCATCGTCAATAAGAAGTTCCAAGGGATACAGTAATCCTGAAGTGAAGCATCGAAATGTATAACTAGTGTCACAGGAACGGTTCAAAACATAGACAGAAGAAGAAACACTCTTCTTGTACATAAGTCGGCATTGTGCGTTTTGTATTTAATTCCACTGCAATTTCTGTCTTTCATCGTCAATAAGAAGGTCCAAGGGATACATTAAACCAGGAGTGATGCATCGGAATCTGTAACTAGTGTCACAGGAATGGTTCAAAACATAGACAGTAAGATGAGTCAGTCTTCTTGTACATAAGTCGGCATTGTGCCATTTTTATTTAATTCCGATGCAATTTCTGTGTTTCATCGTCAATAAGAGGGTCCAAGAATACAGTAACCTAGAGTGAAGCATCGGAATCTATTACTAGTGTCACAGGAATGGTTCAAAACATAGACAGTAAGAAGAGTCAGTCTTCTTGTACTTAATTCGGCATTGTGCCTTTTGTGTTTAATTCCGACGCAGATTCTGTGTTTCATCGTCAATAAGAACGTCAGAGGGATACAGTAATTCTGAAGTGAAGCATCGGAATCTGTAACTAGTGTCATAGGAATGGTTCAAAACATAGTCAGTAAGAAGAGACAGTCTTCTTGTACTAAAGTCGGCATTGTGCCTTTTGTATTTAATTCCGATGCAATTTCTGTGTTTCATCGTCAGTAAGAAGGCCCAAGGGATACAATAAACCTGGAGTGAAGCATCGGAATGTATAACAAGTGTCACAGGGATGGTTCAAAACATAGACAGGAAGACGAGTCAGTATTCTTGTACTTAAGTCGGCATTGTGCCTTTTGTATTTAATTCCGATGCAATTTCTGTGTTTCATCTTCAATAAGAAGGTCCAAGGGATACAGTAAACCAGAAGTGAAGCATCAGAATCTATAATTAGTGTCACAGGAATGGTTCAAAACATAGTCAGTAAAAAGAGTCAGTCTTCTTGTACTTAAGTCGGCATTGTGCCTTTTGTATTTAATTCTGATGCAATTTCTGTGTTTCAACGTCAATAAGATGGTCCAAGGGATACAGTAAACCTGGAGTGAAGCATCGGAATCTATAACTAGTGTTACATGAATCGTTCAAAACATAGACAGTAAGAAGCGTCAGTCTTCTTGTACTTAATTCGGCATTGTGCCTTTGTTATTTAATTCCGATGCAATTTCTGTGTTTCATCGTCAATAAGAAGGGCAGAGGGATGCAGTAAACCTGAAGTGAAGCATCGGAATCTATAACTAGTGTCACAGGAATGGTTCGAAAGATATACAGTAGGAAGAGTCAGTCTTCTTGTACTTAAGTCGGCATTGTTCCTTTTCCATTTAATTCCGATGCAATTGCTGTGTTTCGTTGTCAATAAGAAGATCCAAGGAATACAGTAAACCAGAAGTGAAGCATCGGAATCTATAACTAGTGTCACAGGAATGGTTCAAAGCCTAGTCAGTAAGAAGAGTCAGTCTTCTTGTACTTAAGTCGGCATTGTGCCTTTTGTATATAATTCTGATGCAATTTCTGTGTCTCATCGTCAACAAGAAGGTCCAAGGGATATAGTAAACCTGGAGTGAAGCATCGGAATCTGTAACTAGTGTCACAGGAATGGTTCAAAACATAGCCAGTAAGATGAGTCAGTCTTCTTGTACTTAAGTCGGCATTGTGCCTTTTGTATTTAATTCCGATGCAATTTCTGTGTTTCATCTTCAAGAAGAAGGTCCAAGGGATACAGTAAACCTGAAGTGAAGCATCAGAGTCTATAACTAGTGTCACAGGAATGGTTCAAAACATAGACAGTAAGAAGAGTCAGTCTCCTTGTACTTAATTCGGCATTGTGCCTTTTGTGTTTAATTCCGACGCAGGTTCTGTGTTTCATCGTCAATAAGAACGTCAGAGGGATACAGTAATTCTGAAGTGAAGCATCGGAATCTATAACTAGTGTCATAGGAATGGTTCAAAACATAGTCAGTAAGAAGAGACAGTCTTCTTGTACTAAAGTCGGCATTGTGCCTTTTGTATTTAATTCCGATGCAATTTCTGTGTTTCATCGTCAGTAAGAAGGCCCAAGGGATACAATAAACCTGGAGTGAAGCATCGGAATGTATAACAAGTGTCACAGGGATGGTTCAAAACATAGACAGGAAGACGAGTCAGTATTCTTGTACTTAAGTCGGCATTGAGTATTTTGTATTTAATTCCGATGCAATTTCTGTGTTTCATCTTCAATAAGAAGGTCCAAGGGATACAGTAAACCTGAAGTGAAGCATCAGAGTCTATAACTAGTGTCACAGGAATGGTTCAAAACATAGTCAGTAAGAAGAGTCAGTTTTCTTGTACTTCATTCGGCATTGTGCCTTTTGTGTTTAATTCCGACGCAGGTTCTGTGTTTCATCGTCAATAAGAACGTCAGAGGGATACAGTAATTCTGAAATGAAGCATCGGAATCGATAACTAGTGTCATAGGAATGGTTCAAAACATAGTCAGTAAGAAGAGACAGTCTTCTTGTACTGAAGTCGGCATTGTGCCTTTGGTATTTAATTCCGATGCAATTTCTGTGTTTCATCGTCAGTAAGAAGGCCCAAGGGATACAATAAACCTGGAGTGAAGCATCGGAATGTCTAACAAGTGTCACAGGGATGGTTCAAAACATAGACAGGAAGACGAGTCAGTATTCTTGTACTTAAGTCGGCATTGTGCCTTTTGTATTTAATTCCGATGCAATTTATGTGTTTCATCTTCAATAAGAAGGTCCAAGGGATTCAGCAAACCTGAAGTGAAGCATCAGAATCTAGAACTAGTGTCACAGGAATGGTTCAAGACATAGCCAGTAAGAAGAGTCAGTCTTCTTGTACATATGTCGGCATTGTGCATTTTGTATTTAATTCCGATGCAATTTCTGTGTTTCATTGTCAGTAAGAAGGTCAGAGAGATACAGTAAACCTGAAGTGAGGCATCGGAATCTATAACTAGTGTCACAGGAATGGTTCAAAACTTAGTCAGTAGGAAGAGTCATTCTTCTTGTACTTAAGTCGGCACTGTGCCTTTTCTATTTAAATCCGATGCAATTTCTGAACTTCATCGCCAATAAGAAGGTCCAAGTAATATAGTAAACCTGGAGTGAAGCATCGGAATCTATAACTAGTGTCTTAGGAATGGTTCAAAACATAGTCAGTAAGAAGCGTCAGTCTTCTTGTACTTAAGTCGGCATTGTTCCTTTTGTATTTAATTCCGATGCAATTTCTATGTTTCATCGTCAATAAGAAGTTCCAAGGGATACAGTAATCCTGAAGTGAAGCATCGAAATCTATAACTAGTGTCACAGGAACGGTTCAAAACATAGACAGAAGAAGAATCACTCTTCTTGTACATAAGTCGGCATTGTGCCTTTTGTATTTAGTTCCACTGCAATTTCTGTCTTTCATCGTCAATAAGAAGGTCCAAGGGATACATTAAACCTGGAGTGATGCATCGGAATCTGTAACTAGTGTCACAGGAATGGTTCAAAACATAGACAGTAAGATGAGTCAGTCTTCTTGTACTTAAGTCGACATTGTGCCATTTTTATTTAATTCCGATGCAATTTCTGTGTTTCATCGTCAATAAGAAGGTCCAAGGGATACAGTAACCTAGAGTGAAGCATCGGAATCTATGACTAATGTCACAGGAATGGTTCAAAACATAGACAGTATGAAGAGTCAGTCTTCTTGTACTTAATTCCGCATTGTGCCTTTTGTGTTTAATTCCGTCGCAGATTCTGTGTTTCATCGTCAATAAGAACGTCAGAGGGATACAGTAATTCTGAAGTGAAGCATCGGAATCTGTAACTAGTGTCATAGGAATGGTTCAAAACATAGTCAGTAAGAAGAGACAGTCTTCTTGTACTAAAGTCGGCATTGTGCCTTTTGTATTTAATTCCGATGCAATTTCTGTGTTTCATCGTCAGTGAGAAGGCCCAAGGGATACAATAAACCTGGAGTGAAGCATCGGAATGTATAACAAGTGTCACAGGGATGGTTCAAAACATAGACAGGAAGACGAGTCAGTATTCTTGTACTTATGTCGGCATTGTGCCTTTTGTATTTAATTCTGATGCAATTTCTGTGTTTCATCTTCAATAAGAAGGTCCAAGGGATACAGTAAACCTGAAGTGAAGCATCAGAATCTATAACTAGTGTCACAGGAATGGTTCAAAACATAGTCAGTAAAAAGAGTCAGTCGTCTTGTACTTAACTCGGCATTGTGCCTTTTGTATTTAATTCTGATGCAATTTCTGTGTTTCAACGTCAATAAGATGGTCCAAGGGATACAGTTAACCTGAAGTGAAGCACCGGAATCTATAACTTGTGTCACATGAATGGTTCAAAACATAGTCAGTAAGAAGAGTCAGTCATCTTGTACTTAAGTCCCCATTGTGCCTTTTGTATTTCATTCCGATGCAATTTCTGTGTTTCAGCCTCAATACGATGGTCCAAGGGATACAGTAAACCTGGGGTGAAGCATCGGAATTTATAACTACTGTCACATGAATCGTTCAAAACATAGACAGTAAGAAGCGTCAGTCTTCTTGTACTTAATTCGGCATTGTGCCTTTGTTATTTAATTCCGATGCAATTTCTGTGTTTCATCGTCAATAAGAAGGCCAGAGGGATACAGCAAATCAGAAGTGAAGCATCGGATTCTATAACTAGTGTCACAGGAATGGTTCAAAACATAGTCAGTAAGAAGAGTCAATCTTCTTCTGCTTAAGTCGGCATTGTGCCTTTTGTATGTAATTCCGATTAAATTTCTGTGTTTCATCGTCAATAAGAAGGTCCCAGGGATACAGTAAACCTGAAGTGAAGCATCAGAATCAATAACTAGTGTCACAATAATGGTTCAAAGCATAGTCAGTAAGAAGAGTCGGTCTTCTTGTACTTAAGTCGGCATTAAGCTTTTTGTATTTAATTCCGATGCAATTTCTGTGTTTCATCGTCAATAAGAAGGTCCAGGGGATACAGTAAACCTGAAGTCAAGCACCGAAATCTATAACAAGTGTCACAGGAATGGTTAAAACATAGACAGTAAGAAGAGTCAGTCTTCTAGTACTTAAGTCGGCATTGTGCCTTTTCTATTTAATTCCGATGCAATTGCTGTGTTTCATCGTCAATAAGAAGATCCAAGGGATACAGTAAACCTGAAGTGAAGCATCGGAATCTATAACTAGTGTCACAGGAATGGTTCAAAGCCTAGTCAGTAAGAAGAGTCAGTCTTCTTGTACTTAAGTCGGCATTGTGCCTTTTGTATATAATTCCGATGCAATTTCTGTGTTTCATCGTCAATAAGAAGGTCCAAGGGTTACAGTAAACCTGGAGTGAAGCATCGGATCTGTAACTAGTGTCACAGGATTGGTTCAAAACATAGCCAGTAAGATGAGTCAGTCTTCTTGTACTTAAGTCGGCATTGTGCCTTTTGTATTTATTTCCGATGCAATCTCTGGGTTTCATCTTCAATAAGAAGGTCCAAGGGATACAGTAAACCTGAAGTGAAGCATCAGAGTCTATAACTAGTGTCACAGGAATGGTTCAAAACATAGACAGTAAGAAGAGTCAGTCTTCTTGTACTTAATTCGGCATTGTGTCTTTTGTGTTTAATTCCGACGCAGGTTCCGTGTTTCATCGTCAATAAGAACATCAGGGGGATACAGTAATTCTGAAGTGAAGCATCGGAAACTATAACTAGTGTCACAGGAATGGTTCAAAACATAGCCAGTAAGATGAGTCAGTCTTCTTGTACTTAAGTCGGCATTGTGCCTTTTGTATTTATTTCCGATGCAATTTCTGTGTTTTATCGTCAGTAAGAAGGCCCAAGGGATACAATAAACCTGGAGTGAAGCATCGGAATGTATAACAAGTGTCACAGGGATGGTCCAAAACATAGACAGGAAGACGAGTCAGTATTCTTGTACTTAAGTCGGCATTGTGCCTTTTGTATTTAATTCCGATGCAATTTCTGTGTTTCATCTTCAATAAGAAGGTCCAAAGGATACAGTACACCTGATGTGAAGCATCAGAATCTATAACTAGTGTCACAGGAATTTTTCAAAACATAGTCAGTAAAAAGAGTCAGTCTTCTTGTACTTAAGTCGGCATTGCGTCTTTTGTATTTAATTCTGATGCAATTTCGGTGTTTCAACGTCAATAAGATGGTCCAAGGGAGACAGTTAACCTGAAGTGATGCACCGGAATCTATAACTAGTGTCACATGAATGGTTCAAAACATAGTCAGTAAGAAGAGTCAGTCATCTTGTACTTAAGTCCCCATTGTGCCTTTTGTATTTCATTCCGATGCAATTTCTGTGTTTCAGCCTCAATACGAAGGTCCAAGGGATACAGTAAACCTGGAGTGAAGCATCGGAATCTATAACTAGTGTCACATGAATCGTTCAAATCATAGACAATAAGAAGCGTCAGTCTTCTTGTACTTAATTTGGCATTGTGCCTTTGTTATTTAATTCCGATGCAATTTCTGTGTTTCATTGTCAATAAGTAGGTCAGAGGGATACAGCAAATGAGAAGTGAAACATCGGAATCTATAACTAGTGTCACAGGAATGGTTCAAAACATAGTCAGTAAGAAGAGTCAGTCTTCTTGTACTTAAGTCGGCATTGTGCCTTTTGTATTTAATTCCGATTAAATTTCTGTGTTTCATCGTCAATAAGAATTTCCAAGGGATACAGTAAACCTGAAGTGAAGCATCAGAATCTATAACTAGTGTCACAGGAATGGTTCAAAGCGTAGTCAGTAAGAAGAGTCAGTCTTCTTGTACTTAAGTCGGCATTGTGCTTTTTGTATTTAATTCCGATGCAATTTCTGTGTTTCATCGTCAATAAGAAGGTCCAGGGGATTCAGTAAACCTGTAGTGAAGCACCGGAATCTATAACAAGTGTCACAGGAATGGTTCAAAACATAGTCAGTAAGAAGAGACAGTCTTCTTGTACTAAAGTCTGCATTGTGCCTATTATATTTAATTCCGATGCAATATCTGTTTTTCATCGTCTATAAGAAGGCCCAAGGGATACAATAAACCGGGAGTGAAGCATCGGAATCTATAACAAGTGTCACAGGGATGGTTCAAAACTTAGACAGGAAGAAGAGTCAATCTTCTTGTACTTAATTCGGCATTGCGCCTTTGTTATTTAATTCCGATGCAATTTCTGTGTTTCATCGTCAATAAGAAGGTCAGAGGGATACAGCAAAACTGAAGTGAAGCATCGGAATCTGTAACTAGTGTCAAAGGAATGGTTCAAAACATAGACAGTAGGAAGAGTCAGTCTTCTTGTACTTAAGTCGGCATTGTGCCTTTTCTATTTAATTCCGATGAAATTGCTGTGTTTCATCGTCAATAGGAAGGTCCAAGGGATATGGTAAACCTGGAGTGAAGCACCGGAATCTGTAACTAGTGTCACAGGAATGGTTCAAAACATAGGCAGTAAGATGAGTCAGTCTTCTTGTACTTAAGTCGGCATTGTGCCTTTTGTATTTAATTCCGATGCTATTTCTGTGTTTCATCTTCAATAAGAAGGTCCAAGGGATACCGTAAACCTGAAGTGAAGCATCAGAGTCTATAACTAGTGTCACAGGAATGGTTCAAGACATAGCCAGTAAGAGGAGTCAGTCTTCTTGTACTTATGTCGGCATTGTGCATTTTGTATTTAATTCGCATGCAATTTCTGTCTTTCATTGTCAATAAGAAGGTCAGAGAGATACAGTAAACCTGAAGTGAGGCATCGGAATCTATAACTAGTGTCACAGGAATGGTTCAAAGCATAGTCAGTAGGAAGAGTCAGTCTCCTTGTACTTAAGTCGGCACTGTGAGTTTTCTATTTAATTCCGATGCAATTTCTGAATTTCATCGTCAATAAGAAGGTCCAAGTAATATAGTAAAGCTGGAGTGAAGCATCGGAAGCTATAACTAGTGTCTTAGGAATGGTTCATAACATAGTCAGTAAGAAGCGACAGTCTTCTTGTACTTAAGTCGGCATTGTGCCTTTTCTATTTAATTCCGATGCAATTTCTATGTTTCATCGTCAATAAGAAGTTCCAAGGGATACAGTAATCCTGAAGTGAAGCATCGGAATCTATAACTAGTGTCACAGGAACGGTTCAAAACATAGACGGAAGAAGAATCACTTTTCTTGTACATAAGTCGGCATTGTGCCTTTTGAATTTAATTCCACTGCAATTTCTGTCTTTCATCGTCAATAAGAAGGTCCAAGGGATACATTAAACCTGGAGTGATGCAACGGAATCTGTAACTAGTGTCACAGGAATGGTTCCAAACATAGACAGTAAGATGAGTCAGTCTTCTTGTACTTAAGTCGACATTGTGCCATTTTTATTTAATTTCGATGCAATTTCTGTGTTTCATCGTCAATAAGAAGGTCCAAGGGATACAGTAACCTAGAGTGAAGCATCGGAATCTATTACTAGTGTCACAGGAATGGTTCAAAATATAGACAGTAAGAAGAGTCAGTCTTCTTGTACTTAATTCCGCATTGTGCCTTTTGTGTTTAATTCCGACGCAGATTCTGTGTTTCATCGTCAATAAGAACCTCAGAGGGATACAGTAATTCTGAAGTGAAGCATCGGAATCTATAACTAGTGTCATAGGAATGGTTCAAATCATAGTCAGTAAGAAGAGACAGTCTTCTTGTACTAAAGTCGGCTTTGTGCCTTTTGCATTTAATTCCGATGCAATTTCTGTGTTTCATCGTCAGTAAGAAGGCCCAAGGGATACAATAAACCTGGAGTGAAGCATCGGAATGTATAACAAGTGTCGTAGGGATGGTTCAAAACATAGACAGGAAGACGAGTCAGTATTATTGTACTTAAGTCGGCATTGTGCCTTTTCTATTTAATTCCGATGCAATTGCTGTGTTTCATCGTCAATAAGAAGATCCAAGGGATACAGCAAACCTGAAGTGAAGCATCGGAATCTATAAGTAGTGTCACAGGAATGGTTCAAAACATAGTCAGTAAGAAGAGTCAGTCTTCTTGAACTTAAGTCGGCATTGTGCTTTTTGTATTTAATACCGATGCAATTTCTGTGTTTCATCGTCAAAAAGAAGGTCCAGGGGATACAGTAAACCTGAAGTGAAGCACCGGAATCTATAACAACTGTCACAGGAATGGTTCAAAACATAGACAGTATGAAGAGTCAGTCTTCATGTACTTAAGTCGGCATTGTGCCTTTTGTATTTAATTCCGATGCAATTTCTGTGTTTCATCGTCAATAAGAGGTTCCAAGGCATACAGTAAACCTGTAGTTAAGCATCGAAATCTATAACTAGGGTCACAGGAATGGTTCAAAACATAGTCAGTAAGAAGAGTCAGTCTTCTTGAACTTAAGTCGGCATTGTGCTTTTTGTATTTAATACCGATGCAATTTCTGTGTTTCATCGTCAATAAGAAGGTCCAGGGGATACAGTAAACCTGAAGTGAAGCACCGGAATCTATAACAACTGTCACAGGAATGGTTCAAAACATAGACAGTATGAAGAGTCAGTCTTCATGTACTTAAGTCGGCATTTTGCCTTTTGTATTTAATTCCGATGCAATTTCTGTGTTTCATCGTCAATAAGAGGTTCCAAGGCATACAGTAAACCTGTAGTTAAGCATCGAAATCTATAACTAGGGTCACAGGAATGGTTCAAAACATAGACAGAAGAAGAATCAGTTTATTGTACTTAAGTCGGCATTGTGCCTTTTGTATTTAATTCCACTGCAATTTCTGTGTTTCATCGTCAATAAGAAGGGCAGAGGGATGCAGTAAACCTGAAGTGAAGCATCGGAATCTATAACTAGTGTCACAGGAATGGTTCAAAACATAGACAAGTGGACGAGTCAGTCTTCTTGTACTTAAGTCGGCATTGTGCCTTTTCTATTTAATTCCGATGCAATTGCTGTGTTTCATCGTCAATAAGAAGATCCAAGGGATACAGCAAACCTGAAGTGAAGCATCGGAATCTATAAGTAGTGTCACAGGAATGGTTCAAAACATAGTCAGTAAGAAGAGTCAGTCTTCTTGAACTTAAGTCGGCATTCTGCTTTTTGTATTTAATACCGATGCAATTTCTGTGTTTCATCGTCAATAAGAAGGTCCAGGGGATACAGTAAACCTGAAGTGAAGCACCGGAATCTATAACAACTGTCACAGGAATGGTTCAAAACATAGACAGTATGAAGAGTCAGTCTTCATGTACTTAAGTCGGCATTGTGCCTTTTGTATTTAATTCCGATGCAATTTCTGTGTTTCATCGTCAATAAGAGGTTCCAAGACATACAGTAAACCTGTAGTTAAGCATCGAAATCTATAACTAGGGTCACAGGAATGGTTCAAAACATAGACAGAAGAAGAATCAGTTTATTGTACTTAAGTCGGCATTGTGCCTTTTGTATTTAATTCCACTGCAATTTCTGTGTTTCATCGTCAATAAGAAGGGCAGAGGGATGCAGTAAACCTGAAGTGAAGCATCGGAATCTATAACTAGTGTCACAGGAATGGTTCAAAACATAGACAGTAGGACGAGTCAGTCTTCTTGTACTTAAGTCGGCATTGTGCCTTTTCTATTTAATTCCGATGCAATTGCTGTGTTTCATCGTCAATAAGAAGATCCAAGGGATACAGTAAACCTGAAGTGAAGCATCGGAATCTATAAGTAGTGTCACAGGAATGGTTAAAAGCCTAGTCAGTAAGAAGAGTCAGTCTTCTTGTACTTAAGTCGGCATTGTGCCTTTTGTATATAATTCCGATGCAATTTCTGTGTTTCATCGTCAATAAGAAGGCCCAAGGGATCCAGTAAACCTGGAGTGAAGCATCGGATCTGTAACTAGTGTCACACGATTGGTTCAAAACATAGCCAGTAAGATGAGTCAGTCTTCTTGTACTTAAGTCGGCATTGTGCCTTTTTTATTTAATTCCGATGCAATTTCTGGGTTTCATCTTCAATAAGAATGTCCAAGGTATACAGTAAACCTGAAGTGAAGCATCAGAGTCTATTACTAGTGTCACAGGAATGGTTCAAAACATAGACAGTAGGAAGAGTCAGTCTTCTTGTACTTAAGTCGGCATTGTGCATTTTGTATTTAATTCCGATACAATTTCTGTGTTTCATCGTCATTAAGAAGGTCAGAGAGATACAGTAAACCTGAAGTGAAGCATCAGAATCTATAACTAGCGTCACAGGAATGGTTCAAAACATAGACAGTACGAAGAGTCAGTCTTCTTGTACTTAAGTCGGCACTGCGCTTTTCTATTTAATTCCGATGAAATTTCTGAATTTCATCGTCAATAAGAAGGTCCAAGGGATATAGTAAACCTGAAGTGAAGCATCGGAATCTATAACTAGTGTCACAGGAATGGTTCAAAGCATAGTCAGTAAGAAGAGTCAGTCCTCTTGTACTGAAGTCGGCATTGTGCCTTTTGTATTCAATTCCGATGCAATTTCTGTGTTTCATCGTCAATAAGAAGGTCCAAGGGATACAGTAAACCTGAAGTGAAGCATCGGAATTTGTAACTCGTGTCACAGGAATGGTTCAAATCATAGACAGTTGGATGAGTCAGTCTTCTTGTACTTAAGTCGGCATTGTGCCTTTTGTATTTAATTCCGATGCAATTTCTGTGTTTCATCGTCAATAAGAAGGTCCAAGGGATACAGTAAACCTGAAGTGAAGCATCGGAATCTTTAACTAGTGTCACAGGAATGGTTCAAAACATTGACAGTAGGAAGAGTCAGTTTTCTTGGACTTAAGTCGGCATTGTGCATTTTGTATTTAATTCCGATACAATTTCTGTGTTTCATCGTCATTACGAAGGTCAGAGAGATACAGTAAACCTGAAGTGAAGCATTAGAATCTATAACTAGCGTCACAGGAATGGTTCAAAGCATAGTCAGTAAGAAGAGTCAGTCCTCTTGTACTTAACTCGGCATTGTGCCTTTTGTATTTAATTCCGATGCAATTTCTGTGTTTCATTGTCAATAAGAAGGTCCAAGGGATACAGTAAACATGAAGTGAAGCATCGGAATCTATAACTAGTGTCACAGGAATGGTTCAAAGCATTGACAGTAGGAAGAGTCAGTTTTCTTGTACTTAAGTCGGCATTGTGCCTTTTGTATTTAATTCCGTTGCAATTGCTGTGTTTCATCGTTAGTAAGAAGGTCCAAGGGATACAGTAAACCTGACGTGAAGCATCGGAATCTATAACTAGTGTCACAGGAATAGTTCAAAACCTAGTCAGTCAGAACAGTCAATCTTCTTGTACTTAATTCGGCACTGTGCCTTTTTTATTTAATTCCGATGCAATTTCTGTGTTTCATCGTCCATAAGAAGGTCCAAGGGATACAGTAAACCTAGAGTGAAGCATCGGAATCTATTACTAGTGTCACAGGAATAGTTCAAAACAAAGAGAGTAAGAAGAGTCAGTCTTCTTGTACTTAAATCGGCATTGTGCCTTTTTTATTTAATTCCGATGCAATTTCTGTGTTTCATCGTCAATAAGAAGGTCCAAGGGATACATTAAACCTGGAGTGAAGCTTCGGAATCTATAACTAGTGTCACAGGAATGGTTCAAAACATCGACAGTAGGAAGAGTCAGTCTTCTTGTACTTAATTCGGCATTGTGCCTTTAGTATTTAATTCTGATCCAATTTCTGTGTTTCATCGTCAATAAGAAGGTCAGATTGATACAGTAAATCTGAAGTGAAGCATCGGAATCTATAACTAGTAACACAGGAATGGTTCAAAACAAAGTTAGTAAGAAGAGTCAGTCTTCTTGTACTTAAGTCGGCACTGTTCCTTTTGTATTTCATTCCGATGCAATTTCTGTGTTTCATCGTCAATAAGAAGGTCAGAGGGATACAGTGAACCTGAAGTGAAGCATCGAAATCTATAACTAGTGTCACAGGAATGGTTCAAAACATAGTCAGTAAGAAGAGTCAGTCTTCTTGGACTTAAATCGGCATTGTGCCTTTTGTATTTAATTCCGACGCAATTTCTGTGTTTCATCGTCAATAACAACGTCAGAGAGATACAGTAAATCTGAAGTGAAGCATCGGAATCTATAACTAGTGTCACAGGAATGGTTCAAAACATAGTCAGTAAGAAAAGACAGTCTTCTTGTACTTAAGTAGGCATTGTGCCTTTTGTATTTAATTCCGATGCAATTTCTGTGTTTAATCGTCAATAAGAAGGTCCAAGGGATACAGTAAACCTGAAGTGAAACATCGGAATCTATAACTAGTGTCACAGGAAAGGTTTAAATCATAGTCAGTAAGAAGAGTCAGTCTTCTTGTACTTAAATTGGCATTGTGCCGTTTGTATTTAAATCCGATGCAATATCTGTGTTTCATCGTCAATAAGACGATCCATGGGATACAGTAAACCTGGAGTGAAGCATCGGAATCTATAACTAGTGTCACAGGAATGGTTCAAAACATAGACAGTAAGAAGAGTCAGTCATCTTGTACTTAAGTCGGCATTGTGCCTTTTGTATTTAATTCCGATGCAATTTTAGTGTTTCATCGTCAATAAGAAGGTCCAAGGGATACAGTAAACCAGGAGTGAAGCATCGGAATCTATAACTAGTGACACAGCAATGGTTCAAAACATAGACAGTAAGAAGAGTCAGTATTCTTGTACCTAAGTCGGCATTGTGCCTTTTGTATTTAATTCCGATGCAATTTATGAGTTTCATCGTCAATAAGAAGGTCAGAGGGATACGGTAAACCTGAAGTTAAGCATCGGAATCTATAACTACTGTCACAGGAATGGTTCAAAGCATAGTCAGTAAAAAGAGTCAGTCTTCTTGTTCACAAGTCGGCATTGTGTCTTTTGTATTTAATTCCGATGCAATTTCTGAGTTTCATCGTCAATTAGATGGGCAGAGGGATACAGTAAACCTGAAGTGAAGCATCAGAATCTATAACTAGTGTCACAGGAATGGTTCAAAACATAGACAGTAGGAAGAGTCAGTCTTCTTGTACTTAAGTCGGCACTGTGCCTTTTGTACTTAATTCCGATGCAATTTATGTGTTTCATCGTCAATAAGAAGGTCAGAGGGATACAGTAAACCTGAAGTGAAGCATCGGAATCTATAACTAGTGTCACAGGAATTGTTCAAAACATTGACAGTAGGAAGAGTCAGTTTTCTTGTACTTAAGTCGGCATTGTGCCTTTTGTATTTTATTCCGATGCAATTTCTGTGTTTCATCGTCAATAAGATGAACTGAGGAATACAGTAAACCTGAAGTGAAGCATCGGAATCTATAACTAGTGTCACAGGAAAGGTTCAAAACATAGTCAGTAAGAAGAGTCAGTCTTCTTGGACTTAATTCGGCATTGTGCCGTTTGTATTTAAATCCGATGCAATTTCTGTATTTCATCGTCAATAAGAAGATCCATGGGATACAGTAAACCTGGAGTGAAGCATCGGAATCTATAACTAGTGTCACAGGAATGGTTCAAAGCATAGACAGTAAGGAGAGTCAGTCATCTTGTACTTAAGTCGGCATTGTGCCTTTTGTATTTAATTCCGATGCAAATTCTGTGTTTCATCGTCAATAAGAAGGTATAAGGGATTCAGTAAACCTGGAGTGAAGCATCGGAATCTATAACTAGTGTTACAGCGATGGTTCAAAACATAGACATTAAGAAGAGTCAGTATTCTTGTACCTAAGTCGGCATTGTGCTTTTTGTATTTAATTCCGTTGCAATTCTGTGTTTTACCGTCAACAAGAAGGTAAGAGGGATACAGTAAACCTGAAGTAAAGCATCGGAATCTATAACTAGTGTCACGGGAATGGTTCAAAACATAGACAGAAGGAAGAGTCAGTCCTCTTGTACTTATGTCGGCATTGTGCCTTTTCTATTTAATTCCGATGCAATTTCTGTGTTTCATCGTCAATAAGAGAGTCCAAGGGATATATTAAACCTATAGTGAAGCATCGGAAGCTATAACTACTGTCACAGGAATGGTTCAAAGCATCGACAGTAAGAAGAGTCAGTCTTCTTGTACTTAATTCGGCATTGTGCCTTTAGTAGTTCATTCCGATGCAATTTCTGTGTTTCATCGTCAATAAGAAGGTCCAAGGGATACAGTATACCTGAATGAAGCACTGGAATCTATAACTAGTGTCACATGAAAGGTTCAAACATAGTCAGTAAGAAGAGTCAGTCTTCTTGTATTTAAGTCGGCATTGTCCCTTTTGTATTTAATTCCGATGCAATTTCTGTGATTCATCGTCAATAAGAGGGTCCAAGGGATACAGTAAACCTGAAGTGAAGCATCGGAATCTGTAACAAGTGTCACGGGAATGGTTAAAAACATAGTCAGTAAGAAGAGTCAGTCTTCTCGCACTTAAGTCGGCATTGTACCTTTTGTATTTAATTCCGATGCAATGTCTGTGTTTCATCGTCAATAAGAAGGTCCAAGGGTTTCAGTAAACCTGGAGTGAAGCATCGGAATCCTTAACTAGTGTCACAAGAATGGTTCAAAACATAGTCAGTAAGAAGAGTCAGACTTCATATACTTAAGTCGGCGTTGTGCCTTTTGTATATAATTCCGTTGCAATATCTGTGTTTCATCGTCAATAAGGAGGTCCAAGGGATACAGTAAACCTGAAGTGAAGCATCGGAATCTATAAGTAGTGTCACAGGAATGGTTCAAATCATAGACAGTAGGAAGAGTCAGTCTTGTTGTACTTAAGTCGGCATTGTGTGTTTTTATTTAATTCCAAAGCAAATTCTGTGTTTCATCGTCAATAACATGGTCAGAGGGATACAGTAAACCTATAGTGAATCATCGGAATCTTTAACTAGTGTCACAGGAATGGTTCAAAACATAGTCAGTAAGAAGAGTCAGTCTTCTTGTACTTAAGTCGGCATTGTGCCTTTTGTATTTAATTCCGATGCTATTTCCGTGTTTCATCGTCAATACGAGGGTCCAAGGGATACAGTAAACCTGGAGTGATGCATCGGAATCTTTAACTAGTGTCTCAGCGATGGTTCAAATCATAGTCAGTAAGAAGAGTCAGTCTTCTTGTACTTAAGTCGGCATTGTGCCTTTTGTAAATAATTCCGATGCAATTTCTGTGTTTGATCGTCAACAAGAAGGTCCAAGGGATGCGGTAAACCTGGAGTGAAGCATCGGAATCCTTAACTAGTGTCACAGGAATGGTTCAAAACATAGACAGTAGGAAGAGTCAGCAGTCTTGTTCTTAAGTCGGCATTGTGCCTTTTGTATTTTATTCCGATGCAATTTCTGTGTTTCATCGTCAATAAGAAGAACTGAGGAATACAGTAAACCTGACGTGAAGCATCGGAATCTATAACTAGTGTCACAGGAATGGTTCAAACATACACAGTAAGAAGAGTCAGTCTTCTTGTACTTAAGTCGGCATTGTGGCTTTTGCATTTAATTCCGATGCAATTTCAGTGTTTCATCGTCAATAAGAAGGTCCAAGGGATACAGTAAACCTGACGTGAAGCATCGGAATCTGTAACTAGTGTCACAGCGATGGTTCAAAACATAGACAGTAAGAAGAGTCAGTATTCTTGTACCTAAGTCGGGATTGTGGCTTTTGTATTTAATTCCGATGCAATTTCAGTGTTTCATCGTCAATAACAAGGTCCAAGGGATACAGTAAACCTGAAGTGAAGCACCGGAATCTATATCTAGTGTCACAGGGTTGGTTCAAGACATAGACAGTAAGAAGAGTCGGTATTCTTGTACTTAACTCGGCATTGTGCCTTTTGTATTTAATTCCGATGCAATTTCTGTGTTTCATCGTCAATCAGAAGGTCCAAGGGATACAGTAAACCTGAAGTGAAGCACCGGAATCTATAACTTGTGTCACAGGAATGGTTCAAAACATAGTCAGTAAGAAGAGTCAGACTTCATGTACTTAAGTCGGCATTGTGCCTTTTGTGTTTAATTCCGTTGCAATTTCTGTGTTTCATCGTCAATACGAAGGTCCATGGGATACAGTAAAACCTGGAGTGAAGCATCGGAATCTATAACTAGTGTCACAGGAATGGTTCAAAGCATAGACAGTAAGGAGAGTCAGTCATCTTGTACTTAAGTCGGCATTGTGCCTTTTGTATTTATTTCCGATCCAATTTCAGTGTTTCATCGTCAATAAGAAGGTCCAAGGGATACAGTAAACCTGGAGTGAAGCAACGGAATCTATAACTAGTGTCACAGCGATGGTTCAAAATATAGACAGTAAGAAGAGTCAGTATTCTTATACCTATGTCGGCATTGTGCCTTTTGTATTTAATTCCGATGAAATTTCTGTGTTTCATCGTCAACAAGAAGGTCAGAGGGATACAGTAAACCTGAAGTTAAGCATCGGAATCTATAACTACTGTCACAGGAATGGTTCAAAGCAAAGTCAGTATGAAGAGTCAGTCTTCTTGCTCTCAAGTCGGCATTGTGCCTTTTGTATCTAATTCCTATGCAATTTATGTCTTTAATAGTCAATACGAAAGTCCAAGGGATACAGTAAACCTGAAGTGAAGCATCGGAATCTATAACTAGTGTCACAGGAATGGTTCAAAACATAGACAGTAGGAAGAGTCAGTCTTCTTGTACTTAAGTCGGCATTGTGCTTTTTGTGTTTAATTCCGTTGCAATTCTGTGTTTCATCGTCAACAAGAAGATAAGAGGGATACAGTAAACCTGAAGTAAAGCATCGGAATCGATAACTAGTGTCACAGGAAAGGTTCAAAACATAGACAGTAGGAAGAGTCAGTCCTCTTGTACTTATGTCGGCATTGTGCCTCTTCTATTTACTTCCGATGCAATTTCTGTGTTGCATCGTCAATAAGAAAGTCCAAGGGATACAGTAAATCTGAAGTTAAGCATCGGAATCTGTAACTAGTGTCACAGGAATGGTTCAAAACATAGTCAGTAATAAGAGTCAGTCTTCTTGTACATAAGTCGGCATTGTGCCTTTTCTATTTAATTCCGATGCAATTTCTGTGTTTCGTCGTCAATAAAAAGGTCCAAGGGATACAGTAAACCTGGAGTGAAGCATCGGAATCTATAACTAGTGTCACAGAAATGGTTCAAATCATAGTCAGTAAAAGAGTCAGCCTTCTTGTACTTAAGTCGGCATTGTGCCTTGTGTATTTAATTCCGATGCAATTTCTGTGTTTCATCGTCAATAAGAAGGTCCAAGGGATACAGTAAACTTTGAGTGAAGCATCGGAATCTTTCTACTAGTGTCTCAGCGATGGTTCAAAACATAGACAGTAAGAAGAGACAGTATTCTTGTACTTAAGTCGGCATTGTGCATTTTGTATTTAATTCCGATGCATTTTCTGTGTTTAATCGTCAATAAGAAGGTCAGAGGGATACAGTAAACCTGAAGTTAAGCATCGGAATCCATAACTACTGTCACAGGAATGGTTCAAAACATAGTCAGTAAGAAGAGTCAGTCTTCTTGTACTTAAGTCGGCATTGTTCCTTTTGTATTTAATTCCGATGCAATTTCTGTGTTTCATGGTCAATAGGAAGGTCCAAGGGATACAGCAAACCTGGAGTGAAGCATCGGAATCAATAACTAGTCTCACAGGAATGAATCAAAACATAGTCAGTAAGAAGAGTCATTCTTCCTGTACTTAAGTCGGCATTGTGCCTTTTGCATTTAATTCCGATACAATTCTGTGTTTCATCGCCAATAGAAAGGTAAGAGGAATACAGTAAGCCTGAAGTGAAGCATCGGATTCTATAACTAGTGTCACAGGAATGGTTCAAAACATAGACAGTAGGAAGCGTCAGTCTTCTTGTACTTATGTCGGCATTGTGGCTTTTGTATTTAATTCCGATGCAATTTCTGTGTTTCATCGTCAATAAGAAAGTCCAAGGGATACAGTAAACCTGACGTGAAGCATCGGAATCTATAACTAGTGTCACAGGAACGGTTCAAAACATAGTCAGTAAGAAGAGTCAGTCTTCTTGTACTTAAGTCGGCAGTGTGCCTTTTGTATTTAACTCCGATGCAATTTCTGTGTTTCATCGTCAATGAGAAGGTCCAAGGGATACAGTAAACCTGGAGTGAAGCATCGGAATCTATAACTAGTGTCACATGAATGGTTCAATGCATAGTCAGTAAGAAGAAACAGTATTCTTGTACTTATGTTGGCATTGTGTCCTTTGTATTTAATTCCGATGCAATTTCTGTGTTTCATCGTCAATAAGAAGGTCCAAGGGATACAGTAAACCTAAGGTGAAGCGCTGGAGTCTAAAACAGGTCTCACAGTAGAGGTTCATAACAGACAGTAAGAAGAGTCAGTCTTCTTGTACTTATGACCACATTGTGCATTTAGTATTTAATTCCGATGCAATTTCTGTGTTTCTTCGTTAATAAGAAGGTCCAAGGGATACAGTAAACCTTTAGTTAAGCATCGGAATCTATAACTAGTGTCACAAGAATGGTTCAAAACATAGTCAGTAAGAAGAGTCAGTCTTCTTGTACTTAAGTCGGCATTGTGCCTTTTGTATTTATTTCCGATGCAATTTCTGTGTTTCATCGTCAATAGGTAGGTCCAAGGAATACAGTAAACCTGGAGTGAAGCACCGGAATCTATAACTAGTGTCACAGGGTTGGTTCAAAACATAGACAGTAAGATGAGTCAGTATTCTTGTACTTAACTCGGCATTGTGCCTTTTGTATTTAATTCCGATGCAATTTCTGTGTTTCATCGCCAATAAGAAGGTCCAAGGGATACAGTAAACTTGAAGTAAAGCACCGGAATCTATAACTAGTGTCACAGGAATGGTTCAAACCATAGTCAGTAAGAAGAGTCAGACTTCATGTACTTAAGTCGGCATTGTGCCTTTTGTATTTAATTCCGTTGCAATTTCTGTGTTTCATCGTCAATGAGAAGGTCCAAGGGATACAGTAAACCTGAAGTGAAGCATCGGAATCTACAACTAGTGTCACAGGAGTGGTTCAAAACATAGACAGTAGGAAGAGTCAGTCTTGTTGTACTTGAGTCGGCATTGTGCCTTTTTATTTAATTCCGATGCAATTTATGTGTTTCATCGTCAAAAAGAAGGTCAGAGCGATACAGTAAACCTGTAGTGAAGCATCGGAATCTTTAACTAGTCTCACAGAAAAGGGTTTAAACATAGTCAGTAAGAAGAGTCAGTCTTCTTGTACTTATGTCGGCATTGTGCCTTTTGTATTTCATTCCGATGCTATTTCGGTGCTTCATCGTCAATAAGAAGGTCCAAGGGATACAGTAAACCTGGAGTGAAGGATCGGAATCTATAACTAGTGTCTCAGCGGTGGTTCAAATCATAGTCAATAAGAAGAGTCAGTCTTCTTGAACTTAAGCCGGCATTGTGCCTTTTGAATTTAATTCCGATGCAATTTCTGTGTTTGATCGTCAACAAGAAGGTCCAAGGGATAAAGTAAACCTGTAGTGAAGCATCGGAATCTATAACTAGTGTCTCAGGAATGGTTCAAAACATAGTCAGTAAGAAGAGTCAGTCTTCTTGTACTTAAGTTTGGTATAGTGCCTTTTGTATTTAATTCCGATGCAATTTCTGTGTTTCATCGTCAATAAGAAGGTCTAAGGGACACAGTAAACCGGGAGTGAAGCATCGGAATCTATAAATAGTGTCACAGGAATGGTTTAAAACATAGTCAGTAAGAAGAGTCAGTCTTCTTGTACTTAAGTCGGCATTGTGCCTTTTGTATTTAATTCCGATGCAATTTCTGTGTTTCATCGTCAATAAGAAGGTCCAAGGGATGCAGTAAAACTGGAGTGAAGAATCGGAATCTATAACTAGTGTCACAGGAGTGAATCATAGTCAGTAAGAAGAGTCAGTCTTCTTGTACGTAAGTCGGCATTGTGACTTTTGTATTTAATTCCGATGCAATTTCTGTGTTTCATCGTCAACAAGAAGGTCCAAGGGATACATTAAACCTGAAGTGAAGCATCGGAATCTATAACTAGTGTCACAGGAATGGTTAAAACATAGACAGTAGGAGGAGTCAGTCTTCTTGTACTTAACTCGGCATTGTGCCTTTTGTATTTAATTCCGATGCAATTTCTGTGTTTCATCGTCAATAAGAAGGTCCAAGGGATACAGTAAATCTGGAGTGAAGCATCGGAATCTGTAACTAGTGTCACAGGAATGAATGAAACATAGTCAGTAACAAGAGTCAGTCTTCTTGTACTTAAGTCGGCATTGTGCCTTTTGTATTTAATTCCGATGCAATTTCTGTGTTTCATCGTCAATGATAAGGGCAGAGGGAAACAGTAAGCCTGATGTGAAGCATCGGAATCTAAAACTAGTGTCACAGGAGTGGTTCAAATCATAGACAGTTGGAAGATTCAGTCCTCTTGTACTTAAGTCGGCATTGTGCCTTTTCTATTTAATTCCGATGCAATTTATGTGTTTCATCATCAATAAGGAGGTCCAAGGGATACAGTAAACCTGGAGTGAAGCATCGGATTCTATAACTAGCGTCACAGGAATGGTTCAAAACATAGTCAGTAAGAAGAGTCAGTCTTCTTGTACTTAAGTCTGCATTGTGGCTTTTGTATTTAATTCCGATGCAATTTCTGTGTTTCATCGTCAATAAGAGGGTCCAAGGGATACAGTAAATCTGGAGTGAAGCATCGGAATCTATAACTAGTGTCACAGGAATGAATCAAAAACATAGTCAGTAATAAGAGTCAGTCTTCTTGTACTTAAGTCGGCTTTGTGCCTCTTGTATTTAATTCCGATGCAATTTGTGTGTTTCATCGTCAACAAGAACGCCCAAGGGATACATTAAACCTGAAGTGAAGCATCGGAATCTATAACTAGTGTCACAGGAATGGTTCAAAACATAGACAGTAGGAAGAGTCAGTCTTCTTTACTTAAGTCGGCGTTGTGCCTTTTCTACATAATTCCGATGCAATTTCTGTGTTTCATCGTCAATAAGAAGGTCCAAGGGATACAGTATACCTGGAGTGAAGCATCGGAATATATAAGTAGTGTCACAGGAATGGTTCAAAGCATAGACAGTAGGAAGAGTCAGTCTTCTTGTACTTAGAGTCGGCATTGTGCCTTTTGTATGTAAGTCCGATGCAATTTCTGTGTTTCATCGTGAATAAGAAAGTCAGAGGTATACAGTAAACCTGAAGTGAAGCATCGGAATCTATAACTAGTGTCACAGGATTGGTTCAAAACATAGACAGTAATAAGAGTCAGTCTTCTTGTACTTAAGTCGGCATTGTGCCTTTTGTATTTTATTCCGATGCAATTTCTGTGTTTCATCGCCAATAAGAAGGTCCAAGGGATACAGTAAACCTGAGGAGTCTAAAACTGGTCTCACTGGGGAGGTTCATAACAGACAGTAAGATGAGTCAGTCCTCGTGTACTTATGACCACATTGTGCGTTTAGTAATTAATTCCGATGCAATTTCTGTGTCTCTTCGTTAACAAGAAGGTCCAAGGGATACAGTAAACCTGCAGTGAAGCATCGTAATCTAAAACTGGCCTCACATGAAAGGTTCAAAACATAGACGGTAAAAAGAGCCCGTCTTCTTGTTCTTAAGTCGGCATTGTGCCTATTGTATTTAATTGAGATGCAATTTCTGTGTTTCATCGTCAGTAAGAGGGTCCAAGGGATACACTAAACCTGTAGTGAAGCATCGGAATCTATAACTAGTGTCAGAGGAGTGGTTCAAAACATAGACAGTGGGTAGAGTCAGTCTTCTTGTACTTAAGTCGGCATTGTGCCTTTTGTATTTAATTCCGATGCAATTTCTGTGTTTCATCGTCAATAAGAAGGTCAGAGGGATACAGTAAACCTGAAGTTAAGCATCGGAATCTATAACTACTGTCACAGAAATGGTTCATAACACAGTCAGTAAGTAGACTCAGTCTTCTTGTACTCTAGTCGCCATTGTGCCTTTTGTATTTAATTCCGATGCAATTTCTGTCTTTAATCGGCAATAAGAAGGTCCAAGGGATACAGTAAACTTGAAGTGAAGCATCGGAATCAATAACTAGTGTCACAGGAATGGTTCAAATCATAGACAGTAGGAAGAGTCAGTCTTCTTGCACTTAAGTCGGCATTGTGCTTTTTGTATTCAATTCCGATGCTATTTCTGTGTTTCATCGTCAATAAGAAGGTTAGAGGGATACAGTAAACCTGAAATGAAGCATCGGAATCTGTAACTAGTGTCACAGGAATGGTTCAAACCATAGACAGTAGGAAGAGTCAGTCTTCTTGTACTTATGTCGGCATTGTGCCTTTTCTATTTCATTCCGATGCAATTTCTGTGTTTCATCGTCAATAAGAAAGTCCAAGGGTTACAGTTAATCCTGAAGTGAAGAATCGCAATCTATAACTAGTGACACAGGAATGGTTCAAAACATAGTCAGTAAGAAGAGTCAGTCTTCTTGTACTTAGGTCGGCGTTGTGTGTTTTCTATTTAATTTCGATGCAATTTCAGTGTTTCATCGTCAATAAGAAAGTCCAAGGGATACACTAAACCTGTAGTGAAGCATCGGAATCTATAACTAATGTCACAATAGTGGTTCAAAGCATAGACAGTAGGTAGAGTCAGTCTTCTTGTACTTATGTCGGCATTGTGCCTTTCCAATTTAATTCCGATGCAATTTCTGTGTTTCATCGTCAATACAAAGGCCCAATGGATACAGTAAACCTGAAGTGAAGCATCGTAATCTAAAACGTGTCTCACAGGAAACATTCAAAACATAGACAGTAAGAAGAGTCAGTCTTCTTGTTCTTAAGTCGGCATTGTGCCTTTTGTATTGAAATTGTGATGCAATTTTTTTGTTTCATCGTCAACAAGAAGTTCCATGGTATACAGTAAACCTGAAGTGAAGCAACGAAATCTAAAACTGGTCTCACAGGAATGGATTAAACATAGACAGTAAGAGGAGTCAGTCTTCTTGTTCATAAATAGGCGTTGTACCATTTGTATTTAATTCCGATGCAATTTCTGTGTTTCATCGTCAATAAGAAGGTCCAAGGGATACATTAAACCTGAGGTGATGCATTGGAATCTAAAACTGGTCTCACAGGGTAGGTTCATAACAGACAGTAAGAAGTGTCAGTCTTCTTGTACCTAAGTCGGCATTGTGCCTTTTGTATTTAATTCCGATGCAATTTCCGTGTTTCATCGTCAATAAGAAGGTCCAAGGGATACATTAAACCTGGAGTGAAGCATCGGAATCTACAACTAGTGTCACAGGAGTGAATCAAACATAGTCAGTAAGAAGAGTCAGTCTACTTGTACTTAGGTCGGCATTGTGCCTATTGTATTTAATTCCGATGCAATATCTGTGTTTCATCGTCAACAAGAAGGTCCAAGGGATACATTAAACCTGAAGTGAAGCATCGGAATCTATAACTAGTGTCACAGGAATGGTTCAAAGCATAGACAGTACGAAGAGTCAGTCTTGTTGTTCTTAAGTCGGCATTGTGCCTTTTGTATTTAATTCCGATGCAATTTCTGTGTTTCATCGTCAATAAGAAGGTCCAAGGGATACAGTAAACCTGGAGTGAAGCATCGGAATCTATAATTAGTGTCACAGGAATGAATGAAACATGGTCAGTAAGAAGAGTCAGTCTTCTTGTACTTAAGTCGGCATTGTGCATTTTGTATTTAATTCCGATGCAATTTCTGTGTTTCATCGTTAATAAGAAGGTCCAAGGGATACAGTAAACCTGAAGTGAAGCATCGTAATTTAAAACTGGTCTCACAGGAAAGGTTCAAATCATAGACGGTAAGAAGAGCCCGTCTTCTTGTTCTTAGGTCGGCATTGTGCCTTTTGTATTTAATTCCGATGCAATTTCTGTGTTTCATCGTCAATAAGAAGGTCCAAGGGATACAGTAAACCTGAAGTGATGCATCGGAATCTATAACTAGTATCACAGGAATGGTTCAAAGCTTAGACAGTAGGAAGAGTCAGTCTTCTTGTACTTAAGTCGGCATTGTGCCTTTTTATTTAATTCCGATGCAATTTCTGTTTTTCATCGTCAATAAGAAGGTCAAAGGGATACAGTGAACCTGTAGTGAAGCATCGGAATCTAAAACTAGTGTCACAGGAATGGTTCAAAACATAGACTGTAGGAAGGGTCAGTCTTCTTGTACTTAAGTCGGCGTTTTGCTTTTTCTATTGAATTCCGATGCAATTTCTGTGTTTCAACGTCAATAAGGAGGTCCAAGGGAAACAGTACACCTGGAGTGAAGCATCGGAATCTATAACTAGCGTCACAGGAATGGTTCAAAACATAGTCAGTAAGAAGAGTCAGTCTTCTTGTAATTAAGTTTGGTATAGTGCCTTTTGTATTTTATTCCGGTGCAATTTCTGTGTTTCATCGTCAATAAGAAGGTCTAAGGGATACAGTAAACCGGGAGTGAAGCATCGGAATCTATAACTAGTGTCACAGGAATGGTTCAAAACATAGTCAGTAAGAAGAGTCAGTCTTCTTGTACTTATGTCGGCATTGTGCCATTTGTATTTAATTCCGATGCAATTTCTGTGTTTCATCGTCAATAAGAAGGTCAAAGGGATACAGTAAACCTGGAGTGAAGCACCGGAATGTACAACTAGTGTCACAGGAGTGAATCAAACATAGTAAGTAAGAAGAGTCAGTCTTCTTGTACTTAAGTCGGCATTGTGCCTATTGTATTTAATTCCGATGCAATATCTGTGTTTCATCGTCAACAAGGAGGTCCAAGGGATACATTAAACCTGAAGTGAAGCATCGGAATCTATAACTAGTGTCACAGAAATGGTTCAAAACATAGACAGTAGGAAGAGTCAGTCTTCGTGAACTCAAGTCAGCATTGTGCCTTTTGTATTAAATTCCGATGCAATTTCTGTGTTTCATCGTCAATAAGAAGGTCCAAGGGATACAGTAAACCTGGAGTGAAGCATCGGAATCTATAACTAGTGTCACAGGAATGAATGAAACATGGTCAGTAAGAAGAGTCAGTCTTCTTGTATTTAAGTAAGCATTGTGCCTTTTGTATTTAATTCCGATGCAATTTCTGTGTTTCATCGTCAATAAGAAGATCCAAGGGATACAGTAAACCTGAAGTGAAGCATCGGAATCTATAACTAGTGTCACAGGAATGGTTCAAACATAGTCAGTAAGAAGAGTCAGTATTCTTGTACTTAAGTCGGCATTGTGCTTTTTGTATTTAATTCCGAAGCAATTTCTGTGTTTCATCATCAATGAGAAGGTCAGAAGGATACAATAAACCTGAAGTGAAGCATCGGAATTTAAAACTAGTGTTACCGGAATAGTTCAAATCATAGACAGTAGGAAGAGTCAGTCTTCTTGTACTTAAGTCGGCATTGTGCCTTTTCTATTTAATTCCGATGCAATTTCTGTGTTTTATCGTCATTAAGAAAGTCCAAGGGATACAGTAAACCTGAAGTGAAGTATCTGAAACTATAACTAGTGTCACAGGATAGGTTCAAAACATAGTCAGTAAGAAGAGTCAGTCTTCTTGTACTTAAGTTTGGTACGATGCCTTTTGTATTTAATTCCGATGCAATTTCTGTGTTTCATCGTCAATAAGAAGGTCTAAGGGATACAGTAAACCGGGAGTGAAGCATCGCAATCTATAACTAGTGTCACAAGAATGGTTCAAAGCATAGTCAGTAAGAAGAGTCAGTCTTCTTGCACTTAAGTCGGCATTGTGCCTTTTATATTTAATTCCGATGCAATTTCTGTGTTTCATCGTCAATAAGAAAATCAGAAGAATACAGCAAACCTGAAGTGAAGAATCGGAATCTATAACTAGTGTCACAGGATTGGTTCAAAACATAGACAGTAGGAAGAGTCAGTCCTCTTGTACTTAAGTCGGCATTGTGCCTTTTGTATTTAATTCTGATGCAATTTCTGTGTTTCATCGTCAATAAGAAGGTCTGAGGGATATAGTAAACCTGAAGTGAAGCATCGGAATCTATAACTATAAATAGTGTCACAGGAATTGTTCATACATAGCCAGAAAGAAGAGTCAGTCTTCTTGTACTTAAGTCGGCATTGTGCCTTTTGTATTTAATTCCGATGCAATTTCTGTGTTTCATCGTCAATAAGAAGATCCAAGGGATACAGTAAACCTGAAGTGAAGCATCGGAATCTATAACTAGTTTCACAGGAATGGTTCAAAACATAGTCAGTAAGAAGAGTCAGTCTTCTTGTACTTATGTCGACATTGTGCCTTTTGTATTTAATTCCGATGCAATTTCTGTGTTTCATCGTCAATAAGAAGATCCAAGGGATACAGTAAACCTGAAGTGAAGCATCGGAATCTATAACTAGTGTCACAGGAATGGTTCATAACATAGTCAGTAAGAAGAGTCAGTATTCTTGTACTTAAGTCGGCATTGTGTTTTTTTTATTTAATTCCGAAGCAATTACTGTGTTTCATCGTCAATGAGAAGGTCAGAGGGATACAGTAAACCTGAAGTGAAGCATCGGAATTTAAAAGTAGTGTCACAGGAATGGTTCAAATCACAGACAGTAGGAAGAGTCAGTCTTCTTGTACTTAAGTCGGCATTGTGCCTTTTCTATTTAATTCCGATGCAATTTCTGTGTTTCATCGTCAATAAGAAGGTCCAAGGGATACAGTAAACCTGAAGTGAAGCATCTGAATCTATAACTAGTGTCACAGGAATGGTTCAAACCATAGTCAGTAAGAAGAGTCTGTCTTCTTGTACTTAAGTCGGCACTGTGCCTTTTGTATTTAATTCCGACGCAATTTCTGTGTTTCATCGTCAATAAGAAGGTCCAATTGATACAGTAAAGCTGGAGTGAAGCATCTGAATCTATAACTAGTGTCACAGGAATGGTTCAAAACATAGTCAGTAAGAAGAGTCTGTCTTCTTGTACTCAAGTTGGCATTGTGCCTTTTGTATTTAATACCGATGCAATTTCTGTGCTTCATCGTAAATAAGAAGGTCCAAGGGATACAGTAAACCTGGAGTGAAGCATCGGAATCTATAACTAGTGTCACAGGGATGGTTCAAAACATAGACAGTAAGAAGAGTCAGTGTTCTTGTACTTAAGTCGGCATTGTGCCTTTTGTATTTAATTCCGATGCAATTTCTGTGTTTCATCGTCAATAAGAAGGTCCAAGGGATACAGTAAACCTGGAGTGAAGCATCGGAATCTATAACTAGTGTCACAGGAATGGTTCAAAACATAGTCAGTAAAAGAGTCAGTCTTCTTGTACTTGAGTCGGCATTTTGCCTTTTGTATTTAATTCCATTGCAATTTCTGTGTTTCATCGTCAATAAGATGTTCCAAGGGATACAGTAAACCTGGAGTGAAGCATCGGAATCTATAACTAGTGTCTCAGCGATGGTTCAAAACATAGACAGTAAGAAGAGTCAGTATTCTCGTACTTAAGTCGGCATTGTGCCTTTTGTAATTAATTCCGATGCAATTTCTGTGTTTCATCGTCAATAAGAAGGTCAGAGGGATACAGTAAACCTGAGTGAAGCATCGGAATGTATAACTAGTGTCACAGGAATGATTCAAAACATACACAGTACCAATGGTCAGTCTTCTTGTACTTAAATCGGCTTTGTGCCTTTTGTATTTAATTCCGATGCAATTTCTGTGTTTCGTCGTCAATAAGAAGGTACAAGAGATACAATAAACCTGAAGTGAAGCATCGGAATCTATAACTAGTGTCACAGGAATGTTTCAA
The DNA here is from genome assembly GCF_021461395.2 of Schistocerca americana. Taxonomy (NCBI): domain Eukaryota; kingdom Metazoa; phylum Arthropoda; class Insecta; order Orthoptera; family Acrididae; genus Schistocerca; species Schistocerca americana. The sequence goes on from NC_060121.1 coordinate 31,083,984, forward strand.
AACATAGACAGTAAGAAGAGTCAGTCCTCTTGTACTTAAGTCGGCATTGTGCTTTTATATCTAATTCCGATGCAATTTCTGTGTTTCATCGTCAATAAGAAGGTCAGAGAGATACAGTAAACCTGAAGTGAAGCATCGGAATCTATAACTAGTGTCACAGGAATGGTTCAAAACATAGACAGTAAGAAGAGTCAGTCTTCTTGTACTTAAGTCGGCATTGTGCTTTTTCAATTTAATTCCGATGCAATTTCTGTGTTTCGTCATCAATAAGAAGGTCCAAGGAATACAGTAAACCTGAAATAAAGCATCGGAATCAATAACTAGTGTCGCAGGAATGGTTCAGAACATAGACAGTAAGATGAGTCAGTCTTCTTGAACATAAGTCGGCATTGTGCCTTTTGTATTTAATTCCGATGCAATTTGTGTGTTTTATCGTCAATAAGAAGGTCCAAGGGATACAGAAAACCTTAAGTAAAACGTCGGAATCTATAACTAGTGTCACAGGAATGGTTCAAAACATAGTCAGTAAGAAGAGTCAGTCTTCTTGTACTTAAGTCGGCATTGTGCCTTTTGTATTTAATTCCGATGCAATTTCTGTGTTTCATCGTCAATAAGAAGGTCCAAGGGATACAGTAAACCTGGAGTGAAGCATCGGAATCTATAACTAGTGTCACAGGAGTGAATCAAACATGGTCAGTAAGAAGAGTCACTCTTCTTGTACTTATGTGGCATTGTGCCTATTGTATTTAATTCCGATGCAATATCTGTGTTTCATCGTCAACAAGAAGGTCCAAGGGATACATTAAACCTGAAGTGAAGCATCGGAATCTATAACTAGTGCCACAGGAATGGTTCAAAGCATAGACAGTAGGAAGAGTCAGTCTTCTTGAACTTAAGTCGGCATTGTGCCTTTTGTATTTAATTCCGATGCAATTTGTGTGTTTCATCGTCAATAAGAAGGTCTAAGGGATACAGTAAACCGGGAGTGAAGCATCGTAATCTATAACTAGTGTCACAGGAATGGTTCAAAACATAGTCAGTAAGAAGAGTCAGTCTTCTTGTACTTAAGTCGGCATTGTGCCTTTTATATTTAATTCCGATGCAATTTCTGTGTTTCATCGTCAATAAGAAAGTCAGAAGGATACAGCAAACCTGAAGTGAAGCATCGGAATCTATAAGTAGTGTCACAGGATTGGTTCAAAACATAGACAGTAGGAAGAGTCAGTCTTCTTGTACTTAAGTCGGCATTGTGCCTTTTATATTTAATTCCGATGCAATTTCTGTGTTTCATCGTCAATGAGAAAGTCAGAGGGATACAGTAAACCTGAAGTGAAGCATCGGAATTTAAAACTAGTGTCACAGGAATGGTTCAAATCATAGACAGTAGGAAGAGTCAGTCTTCTTGTACTTAAGTCAGCATTGTGCCTTTTCTATTTCATTCCGATGCAATTTCTGTGTTTTATCGTCAATAAGAAAGTCCGAGGGATATAGTAAACCTGAAGTGAAGCATCTGAATCTATAACTAGTGTCACAGGAATGGTTCAAAACATAGTCAGTAAGAAGAGTCAGTCTTCTTGTACTTAAGTTTGGTACAATGCCTTTTGCATTTAATTCCGATGCAATTTCTGTGTTTCATCGTCAACAAGAAGGTCCAAGGGATACAGTAAACCTGGAGTGAAGCATCGGAATCTATTAGTAGTGTCACAGGAATGGTTCAGAGCATAGGCAGTAGGAAGTATCAGTCTTCTTGTACTTAGAGATTGCATTGTACCTTTTGTATTTAATTCCGATGCAATTTCTGTGTTTCATCGTCAATAATAAAGTCAGAGGGATACAGTAAACCTTAAGTGAAGCATCGGAATCTATAACTAGTGTCACAGGATTGGTTCAAAACATAGACAGTAGGAGGAGTCAGTCTTCTTGTACTTAAGTCGGCATTGTGCTTTTGTAATTTGTTCCGATGCAATTTCTGTGTTTCATCGTCAATAAGAGGGTCTGAGGAATACAGTAAACCTCAAGTGAAGCATCGGAATATATAACTATAAATAGTGTCACAGGAATGGTTCAAACATAGCCAGTAAGAAGAGTCAGTCTTCTTGTACTTAACTCGGCATTGTGCCTTTTGCATTTAATTCCGATGCAATTTCTGTGTTTCATCGTCAATAAGAAGATCCAAGGGATACAGTAAACCTGAAGTGAAGCATCGGAATGTATAACTAGTGTCACAGGAATGGTTCAAACATAGTCAGTAAGAAGAGTCAGTATTCTTGTACTTAAGTCGGCATTGTGCCTTTAGTATTTAATTCTGAAGCAATTTCTGTGTATTATCGTCAATGAGAAGGTCAGAGGGATACAGTAAACCTGAAGTGAAGCATCGGAATTTAAAACTAGTGTCACAGGAATGGTTCAAATCATAGACAGTAGGAAGAGTCAGTCTTCTTGTACTTAAGTCAGCATTGTGCCTTTTCTATTTCATTCCGATGCGATTTCTGTGTTTTATCGTCAATAAGAAAGTCCGAGGGATACAGTAAACCTGAAGTGAAGCATCTGAATCTATAACTAGTGTCACAGGAATGGTTCAAAACATAGTCAGTAAGAAGAGTCAGTCTTCTTGTACTTAAGTTTATTACAATGCCTTTTGCATTTAATTCCGATGCAATTTCTGTGTTTCATCGTCAATAAGAAGGTCTAAGGGATACAGTAAACCGGGACTGAAGCATCGTAATCTATAACTAGTGTCACAGGAATGGTTCAAAACATAGTCAGTAAGAAGAGTCAGTCTTCTTGTACTTAAGTCGGCATTGTGCCTTTTATATTTAATTCCGATGCAATTTCTGTATTTCATCGTCAATAAGAAAGTCAGAAGGATACAGCAAACCTGAAGTGAAGCATCGGAATCTATAAGTAGTGTCACAGGATTGGTTCAAAACATAGACAGTAGGAAGAGTCAGTATTCTTGTACTTAAGTCGGCATTGTGCCTTTTGTATTTAATTCCGAAGCAATTTCTGTGTTTCATCGTCAATGAGAAGGTCAGAGGGATACAGTAAACCTGAAGTGAACTATCGTAATCTATAACTAGTGTCACAGGAATGGTTCAAAACATAGTCAGTAAGAAGAGTCAGTCTTCTTGTACTTAAGTCGGCATTGTGCCTTTTGTATTTAATTCCGATGCAAGTTCTGTGTTTCATCGTCAATAAGAAGATCCAAGGGATACAGTAAACCTCAAGTGAAGCATCGGAATCTATAACTAGTGTCACAGGAATGGTTCAAAACATAGTCAGTAAGAAGAGTCAGTCTTCTTGTACTTATGTCGACATTGTGCCTTTTGTATTTAATTCTGATGCAATTTCTGTGTTTCATCGTCAAAAAGAAGATCCAAGGTATACAGTAAACGTGAAGTGAAGCATCGGAATCTGTAACTAGTGTCACAGGAATGGTTCATAACATAGTCAGTAAGCAGAGTCAGTATTCTTGTACTTAAGTCGGCATTGTGCCTTTTTTACTTAATTCCGAAGCAATTTCTGTGTTGAATCGTCAATGAGAAGGTCAGAGGGATACAGTAAACCTGAAGAGAAAGCATCGGAATTTAAAACTAGTGTCACAGGAATGGTTCACATCATAGACAGTAGGAAGAGTCAGTCTTTTTGTACTTAAGTCGGCATTGTTCCTTTTCTATTTGATTCCGATGCAATTTCTGTGTTTCATCGTCAATAAGAAGGTCCAAGGGATACAGTAAACCTGAAGTGAAGCATCTGAATCTATAACTAGTGTCACAGGAATGGTTCAAAACATAGTCAATAAGAAGAGTCTGTCTTCTTGTACTTAAGTCGGCACTGTGCCTTTTGTATTTAATTCCGATGCAATTTCTGTGTTTCATCGTCAATAAGAAGGTCCAATTGATACAGTAAACCTGGGGTGAAGCATCTGAATCTATAACTAGTGTCACAGGAATGGTTCAAAACATAGTCAGTAAGAAGAGTCTGTCTACTTGTACTTAAGTCGGCATTGTGATTTTTGTATTTAATACCGATGCAATTTCTGAGCTTCATCGTAAATAAGAAGGTCCAAGGGGTACAGTAAACCTGGAGTGAAGCATCGGAATCTATAACTAGTGTCACAGGGATGGTTCAAAACATAGACAGTAAGAAGAGTCAGTATTCTTGTACTTAAGTCGGCATTGTGCCTTTTGTATTTAATTCCGATACAATTTTTGTGGTTTATCGTCAATAAGAAGGTCCAAAGGATACAGTAAATCTGGAGTGAAGCATCGGAATCTATAACTATTGTCACAGGAATGGTTCAAAACATATTCAGTAAAAGAGTCAGTCTTCTTGTACTTAAGTCGTCATTGTGCCTTTTGTATTTAATTCCGATGCAATTTCTGTGTTTCATGGTCAATAAGAAGTTCCAAGGGATATAGTAAACCTCGAGTGAAGAATTGGAATCTATAACTAGTGTCTCAGCGATGTTTCAAAACATAGACAGTAAGAAGAGTCAGTATTCTCGTACTTAAGTCGGTATTGTGCCTTTTGTATTTAATTCCGACGCAATTTCTGTGTTTCATCGTCAATAAGAAGGTCAGAGGGATACAGTAAACCTGAAGTTAAGCATCGGAATCTATAACTACTGTCAAAAGAATGGTTCAAATCATAGTCATTAAGAAGAGTCAGTCATCTTGTACTCAAGTCGGCATTGGGCCTTTTGTATTTAATTCCGATGCAATTTATGTCTTTAATCGTCAATAAGAAGGTCCAAGGGATACAGTAAACCTGAAGTGTAGCATCAGAATCAATAACTAGTGTCACAGGAATGGTTCAAAACAAAGACAGTAGAAAGAGTCAGTCTTCTTGTACTTAAGTCGGCATTGTGCTTTTTGTATTTAATTCCGACGCAATTTCTGTGTTTCATCGACAATAACAAGGTTAGAGGGATACAGAAAACCTGAAGTGAAGCATCGGAATCTATAACTAGTGTCACAGGAATGGTTCAAACCATTGACAGTAGGAAGAGTCAGTCTTCTTGTACTTATGTCGGCATTGTGCCTTTTCTATTTGATTCCGATGCAATTTCTGTGTTTCATCGTCAATAAGAAAGTCCAAAGGATACAGTAAACCTGAAGTGAAGCATCGGAATCTATAACTAGTGTCACAGGAATGGTTCAAAACATAGTCAGTAAGAAGAGTCAGTCTTCTTGTACTTAAGTCGGCGTTGTGTGTTTTTTATTTAATTCCGATGCAATTTCAGTGTTTCATCGTCAATAAAAAGGCCCAATTGGTACAGTAAACCTGAAGTGAAGCATCGTAATCTAAAACTAGTCTCACAGGAAACATTCAAAACATAGACAGTCAGAAGAGTCAGTCTTCTTGTTCTTAAGTCGGCATTGTGCCTTTTGTATTAAAATTGCGATGCAATTTTTTTGTTTCATCGTCAACAAGAAGGTCCATGGTATACAGTAAACCTGAAGTGAAGCATGGAAATCTAAAACTGGTCTCACAGGAATGGTTTAAACATAGACAGTAAGAAGAGTCAGTCTTCTTGTTCATAAATAGGCATTGTGCCACTTGTATTTAATTCCGATGCAATTTCTGTGTTTCATCGTCAATATGATGGTCCAAGGGATACAGTAAAACTGAAGTGAAGCATCGTAATCTAAAACTGGTCTCACAGGAAAGGTTCAAAACATAGACGGTAAGAAGAGGTCGTTTTCTTGTTCTTAAGTCGGCATTGTGCCTTTTGTATTTAATTCCGATGCAATTTCTGTGTTTCATTGTCAATAAGAAGGTCCAAGGGATACAGTAAACCTGAAGTGAGGCATCGGAATCTATAACTAGTGTCACAGGAATGGTTCAAAACATAGACAGTAGGAAGAGTCAGTCTTCTTGTACTTGAGTCGGCATTGTGCCTTTTGTATTTATTTCTGATGCAATTTCTGTGTTTCATCGTCAATAAGTAGGTTAGAGGGATACAGTAAACCTAAAGTGAAGCATCGGAATTTATAAGTAGTGTCACAGGAATGGTTCAAATCATAGAGAGTAGGAAGAGTCATTCTTCTTGTACTTAAGTCGGCATTGTGCCTTTTGTATTTAATTCAGATGCAATTTCAGTGTTCCACCGTCAATAAGAAGGTCAGAGGGATACAGTAAACCTGAAGTGAAGCATCGGAATCTATAACTAGTGTCACAGGAATTGTTCAAAACATAGACAGTAAGATGAGTCAGTCTTCTTGTACTTGAGTCGGCATTGTGCCTATTCTATTTAATTCCGATGCAATTTCTGTGTTTCGTCGTCAATAAGAAGGTTTAAGGGTTACAGTAAACCTGAAGTGAAGCATCAGAATGTGTAACTTGTGTCACAGGAATGGTTCAAAACATAGACGGTAGGAAGGTCAGTCTTCTTGTACTTGAGTCAGCATTGTGCCTTTTGTATTTATTTCCGATGCAATTTCTGTGTTTAATCGTCAATAAGAAGGTCAGAGGGATACAGTAAACCTGAAGTGAAGCATCGGAATCTATAACTAGTGTCACAGAAATGGTTCAAACCATAGACAGTAGGAAGAGTCATTCATGTTGTACTTAAGTTGGCATTATGCCTTTTGTAATTAATTCCGATGCAATTTCTGTGTTTCGTCGTCAATAAGAAGGTCCAAGGGATACAGTGAACCTGAAGTGAAGCAGCGGAATCTATAACTAGTGTCACAGTAATGGTTCAATACATAGACAGTAGGAAGAGTCAGTCTTCTTGTACTTAAGTCGGCATTGTGCCTTTTCTATTTAATTCCGATGCAATTTCTGTGTTTCGTCGTCAATAAGTAAGTCCAAGGGATACAGTAAACCTGAAGTGAAGCATCGGAATCTATAACTAGTGTCACCGGATGGGTTCAAAACATAGACAGTAAGATGAGTCAGTCTTCTTGTACATAAGTCGGCATTGTGCCATTTGTATTTAATTCCGATGCAATTTCTGTGTTTCATCGTCAATAAGAAGGTCCAAGGGATAAAGTAAACCTGAAGTGAAGCATCGGATTGTATAACCAGTGTCACAGGAATGGTTCGAAACATAGACAGTAGGAAGAGCCATTCTTCTTGTACTTAAGTCGGCATTGTGCCTTTTGTATTTAATTCCGATGCAATTCCTGTGTTTCATCGTCAATAAGAAGGTCCAAGGGATACAGTAAACATGAAGCGAAGCATCATAATCTATAACTAGTGTCACAGGAATGGTTCAAAACATAGACAATAGGAAGGGTCCGTCTTGTTGTACTTCAGTCGGCATTGTGCCTTTTGTATTTAATTCCGATGCAATGTCTGTATTTCGTCGTCAATAAGAAGGTCTAAGGGATACACTAAACCTGAAGTGAAGTATCGGAATCTATAACTAGTGTCACAGGAATGTTTCAAAACATAGACAGTAAGAAGAGTCAGTCCTCTTGTACTTAAGTCGGCATTGTGCTTCTTGTATCTAATTCCGATGCAATTTCTGTGTTTCATCGTCAATTAGAAGGTCAGAGGGATACAGTAAACCTGAATTGAAGCTTTGGAATCTATAACTAGTGTCACAGGAATGGTTCAAACATAGACAGTAGGAAGAGTCAGTCTTCTTGTACTTAAGTCGGCATTGTGCCTTTTCTATTTAATTCCGATGCAATTTCTGTGTTTCATCGTCAATACGAAGGTCAGAGGGATACAGTAAACCTGAAGTGAAGCATCGGAATCTATAACTAGTGTCACAGGAATGGTTAAAAACATAGACACTCTTCTTGTACTTAAGTCGGCCATGTGCCTTTTTTTATTTAATTCCGATGCTATTTCTGTGTTTCATCGTCAATACGAAGGTCAGAGGGATACAGTAAACCGGAAGTGAAGCATCAGACTCTATAACTAGTGTCGCCGGAATGATTCAATACATTGACAGTAAGAAGAGTCAGTCTACTTGTACTTAAGTCGGCATTGTGCGTTTTGTAATTAATTCCGGTGCAATTTCTGTGTTTCATCGTCAATAAGAAGGTCCAAGGGATAACGTACACCTGAAGTGAAGCATCGGAATCTATGACTAGTGTCTCAGGAATGGTTCAAATCATAGACAGTAAGAAGAGTCAGTCTTCTTGTACTTAAGTCGGCATTGTGCCTTTTCAATTTAATTCCGATGCAATTTCTGTGTTTCGTCATCAATAAGAAGGTCCAAGGAATACAGTAAACCTGAAGTAAAGCATCGGAATCAATAACTAGTGTCACAGGAATGGTTCAGAACATAGACGGTAAGAAGAGGTCGTTTTCTTGTTCTTAAGTCGGCATTGTGCCTTTTGTATTTAATTCCGATGCAATTTCTGTGTTTCATTGTCAATAAGAAGGTCCAAGGGATACAGTAAACCTGAAGTGAGGCATCGGAATCTATAACTAGTGTCACAGGAATGGTTCAAAACATAGACAGTAGGAAGAGTCAGTCTTCTTGTACTTGAGTCGGCATTGTGCCTTTTGTATTTATTTCTGATGCAATTTCTGTGTTTCATTGTCAATAAGTAGGTTAGAGGGATACAGTAAACCTAAAGTGAAGCATCGGAATTTATAAGTAGTGTCACAGGAATGGTTCAAATCATAGAGAGTAGGAAGAGTCATTCTTCTTGTACTTAAGTCGGCATTGTGCCTTTTGTATTTAATTCAGATGCAATTTCAGTGTTCCACCGTCAATAAGAAGGTCAGAGGGATACAGTAAACCTGAAGTGAAGCATCGGAATCTATAACTAGTGTCACAGGAATTGTTCAAAACATAGACAGTAAGATGAGTCAGTCTTCTTGTACTTGAGTCGGCATTGTGCCTATTCTATTTAATTCCGATGCAATTTCTGTGTTTCGTCGTCAATAAGAAGGTTTAAGGGTTACAGTAAACCTGAAGTGAAGCATCAGAATGTGTAACTTGTGTCACAGGAATGGCTCAAAACATAGACGGTAGGAAGGTCAGTCTTCTTGTACTTGAGTCAGCATTGTGCCTTTTGTATTTATTTCCGAAGCAATTTCTGTGTTTAATCGTCAATAAGAAGGTCAGAGGGATACAGTAAACCTGAAGTGAAGCATCGGAATCTATAACTAGTGTCACAGTAATGGTTCAATACATAGACAGTAGGAAGAGTCAGTCTTCTTGTACTTAAGTCGGCATTGTGCCTTTTCTATTTAATTCCGATGCAATTTCTGTGTTTCGTCGTCAATAAGTAAGTCCAAGGGATACAGTAAACCTGAAGTGAAGCATCGGAATCTATAACTAGTGTCACCGGATGGGTTCAAAACATAGACAGTAAGATGAGTCAGTCTTCTTGTACATAAGTCGGCATTGTGCCATTTGTATTTAATTCCGATGCAATTTCTGTGTTTCATCGTCAATAAGAAGGTCCAAGGGATACAGTAAACCTGAAGTGAAGCATCGGATTGTATAACCAGTGTCACAGGAATGGTTCGAAACATAGACAGTAGGAAGAGCCATTCTTCTTGTACTTAAGTCGGCATTGTGCCTTTTGTATTTAATTCCGATGCAATTCCTGTGTTTCATCGTCAATAAGAAGGTCCAAGGGATACAGTAAACATGAAGCGAAGCATCATAATCTATAACTAGTGTCACAGGAATGGTTCAAAACATAGACAATAGGAAGGGTCCGTCTTGTTGTACTTCAGTCGGCATTGTGCCTTTTGTATTTAATTCCGATGCAATGTCTGTATTTCGTCGTCAATAAGAAGGTCTAAGGGATACACTAAACCTGAAGTGAAGTATTGGAATCTATAACTAGTGTCACAGGAATGTTTCAAAACATAGACAGTAAGAAGAGTCAGTCCTCTTGTACTTAAGTCGGCATTGTGCTTCTTGTATCTAATTCCGATGCAATTTCTGTGTTTCATCGTCAATTAGAAGGTCAGAGGGATACAGTAAACCTGAATTGAAGCTTTGGAATCTGTAACTAGTGTCACAGGAATGGTTCAAACATAGACAGTAGGAAGAGTCAGTCTTCTTGTACTTAAGTCGGCATTGTGCCTTTTCTATTTAATTCCGATGCAATTTCTGTGTTTCATCGTCAATACGAAGGTCAGAGGGATACAGTAAACCTGAAGTGAAGCATCGGAATCTATAACTAGTGTCACAGGAATGGTTAAAAACATAGACACTCTTCTTGTACTTAAGTCGGCCATGTGCCTTTTTTTATTTAATTCCGATGCTATTTCTGTGTTTCATCGTCAATACGAAGGTCAGAGGGATACAGTAAACCGGAAGTGAAGCATCAGACTCTACAACTAGTGTCGCAGGAATGATTCAATACATTGACAGTAAGAAGAGTCAGTCTACTTGTACTTAAGTCGGCATTGTGCCTTTTGTAATTAATTCCGGTGCAATTTCTGTGTTTCATCGTCAATAAGAAGGTCCAAGGGATAACGTACACCTGAAGTGAAGCATCGGAATCTATGACTAGTGTCTCAGGAATGGTTCAAATCATAGACAGTAAGAAGAGTCAGTCTTCTTGTACTTAAGTCGGCATTGTGCCTTTTCAATTTAATTCCGATGCAATTTCTGTGTTTCGTCATCAATAAGAAGGTCCAAGGAATACAGTAAACCTGAAGTAAAGCATCGGAATGAATAACTAGTGTCACAGGAATGGTTCAGAACATAGACAGTAAGATGAGTCAGTCTTCTTGTACATAAGTCGGCATTGTGCCTTTTGTATTTAATTCCGATGCAATTTGTGTGTTTCATCGTCAATAAGAAGGTCCAAGAGACACAGAAAACCTTAAGTGAAACGTCGGAATCTATAACTAGTGTCACAGGAATGGTTCAAAACATAGACAGTAATAAGGGTCAGTCTTCTTGTACTTAAGTCGGCATTGTGCCTTTTGTATTTAATTCCGATGCAATTTCTGTGTTACATCGTCAATAAGAAGGTCAGAGGGATACAGTAAACCAGAAGTGAAGCATCGGAATCTATAACTAGTGTCACAGGAATGGTTCAAAACATAGAGAGTAGGAAGTGACAGTCTTCTTGTGCTTAAGTCGGCATTGTGCCGTTTGCACTTAATTCCTGTGCAATTTCTGTGTTTCATCGGCAATAAGAAGGTCAGAGGGATACAGTAAACCTGAAGTGAAGAATCGGAATCCATAACTAGTGTCACAGGAATGGTTCAAATTATAGACAGTAAGAAGAGTCAGTCCTCTTGTACTTAAGTCGGCATTGAGCCTTTTGTATTTAATTCCGATGCAATTTCTGTGTTTCATCGTCAATAAGAAGGTCACAGGGATACAGAAAACGAGAAGTGAAGCATCGGAATCTATAACTAGTGTCCCAGGAATGATTCAAAACTTAGACAGTAGGAAGAGTCAGTCTTTTTGTACTTAAGTCGGCTTTGTGCCTTTTCTGTTTAATTCCGATGCAATTTTTGTGTTTCATCGTCAATTAGAAGGTCAGATCGATACAGAAAACCTGAAGTGAAGCATCGGAATCTATAACAAGTTCACATTAATGGTTCAAAGCATAGACAGTAGGAAGAGTCAGTCTTCTTGTACTTAAGTCGGCATTGTGCCTTTTGTATTTAATTCCGATGCAATTTCTGTGTTTCATCGTCAATAAGACGGTCCAAGGGATACAGTAAACCTGCAGTGAAGCATCGGAATCTATAACTAGTGTCACAGCAATGGTCCAAAACATAGTCAGTAAGAAGAGTCAGTCTTCGTGTACTTAAGTCGGCATTGTGCTTTATGTATCTAATTCCGATGCAATTTCTGTGTTTCATCGTCAATAAGAAGGTCAGAGGGATACAGCAAACCTAGAGTGAAGCATCGGAATCTATAACTAGTGTCACAGGAATGGTTCAAAACATAGGCAGTAGGAAGAGTCAGTCTTCTTGTACTTAAGTCGGCATTGTGCCTTTTCAGTTTATTCCGATGCAATCTCTGTGTTTCATCGTCAATAAGAAGGTCCAAGGGATACAGAAAACCTTAAGTGAGACGTCGGAATCTACAACTAGTGTCACAGGAATGGGTCAAAACACAGACAGTAATAAGAGTCAGTCTTCTTGTACTTAAGTCGGCATTGTGCCTTTTGTATTTAATTCCGATGCAATTTCTGTGTTTCATCGTCAATAAGAAGGTCAGAGGAATACAGTAAACCTGAAGTGAAGCATCGGAATCTATAACTAGTGTCACAGGAATGGTTCAAAACATAGAGAGTAGGAAGTGTCAGTCTTCTTGTACTTAAGTCGGCATTGTGCCTTTTGTATTTAATTCCGATGCAATTTCTGTGTTTCATCGTCAATAAGATGGACCAAGGGATACAGTAAACCTGAAGTGAAGCATCGGAATCTATAACTAGTGTCACAGGAATGGTTCAAAACATAGACAGTAATAAGAGTCAGTCTTCTTGAACTTAAGTCGGCAATGTGCCTTTTGTATTTAATTCCGATGCGATTTCTGTGTTTCATCGTCAATACGAAGGTCAGACGGACACAGTAAACCTGAAGTGAAGCATCGGAATCTATAACTAGTGTCACAGGAATGGTTCAAAACATAGACAGTAATAAGAGTCAGTCTTCTTGTACTTAAGTCGCCAATGTGCCTTTTTTTATTTTTTTTCCGATGCTATTTCTGTGTTTCATCGTCAATACGAAGGTCAGAGGGATACAGAAAACCTGAAGTAAAGCATCGGAATCTATAACTAGTGTCACAGGAATGGTTGAAACATTGACATTAGGAAGAGTCAGTCTTCTTGTACTTAAGTCGGCATTGTGCATTTTTTATTTAATTCCGATGCAATTTCTGTGTTTCATCGTCAATAAGAAGGTCAGAGGGATACAGTAAACCTGAAGTGAAACATCAGACTCTATAACTAGTGTCGAAGGAATGGTTCAATTCATAGACAGTAAGAAGAGTCAGTCTACTTGTACTTAGGTCGGCATTGTGCATTTTGTAATTAATTCCGATGCAATTTCTGTGTTTCATCGTCAATAAGAAGGTCCAAGGGATACAGAACACCAGAAGTGAAGCATCGGAATCTATGACTAGTGTCTCAGGAATGGTTCAAATCGTAGTCAGTAAGAAGAGTCAGTCTACTTGTACTTAAGTCGGCATTGTGCCTTTTGTATTTAATTCCGATGCAATTTCTGTGTTTCATCGTCAATAAGAAGGTCAGAGGGATACAGTAAACCTGAGTGAAGCATCGGAATGTGTAACTAGTGTCACAGGAATGATTCAAAACATAGACAGTAGGAAGAGTCAGTCTTCTTGTACTTAAGTCTGCTTAGTACCTTTTCTATTTAATTCCGATGCAATTTCTGTGTGTCGTCGTCAATAAGAACGTCCAAGGGATACAATAAACCTGAAGTGAAGCATCGGAATCTATAACAAGTGTCACAGGAATGTTTCAAAACATAGACAGTAAGAAGAGTCAGTCCTCTTGTACTTAAGTCGGCATTGTGCTTTTTGTATCTAATTCCGAGGCAATTTCTGTGTTTCATCGTCAATAAGAAGGTCAGAGAGATACAGTAAACCTGAAGTGAAGCATCGGAATCTATAACTAGTGTCACAGAAATGGTTCAAAACATAGACAGTAAGAAGAGTCATTCTTCTTGTACATAAGTCGGCATTGTGCCTTTTCAATTTAATTCCGATGCAATTTCTGTGTTTCGTCGTCAATAAGAAGGTCCAAGGGATACAGTAAACCTGAAGTGAAGCATCGGAATCTATAACTAGTGTCACAGGAATGGTTCAAAACATAGACAGTAATAAGAGTCAGTCTTCTTGAACTTAAGTCGGCAATGTGCCTTTTGTATTTAATTCCGATGCGATTTCTGTGTTTCATCGTCAATACGAAGGTCAGAGGGATACAGTAAACCTGAAGTGAAACATCAGACTCTATAACTAGTGTCGCAGGAATGGTTCAATACATAGACAGTAAGAAGAGTCAGTCTACTTGTACTTAGGTCGGCATTGTGCATTTTGTAATTAATTCCGATGCAATTTCTGTGTTTCATCGTCAATAAGAAGGTCCAAGGGATACAGAACACCAGAAGTGAAGCATCGGAATCTATGACTAGTGTCTCAGGAATGGTTCAAATCATAGTCAGTTAGAAGAGTCGGTCTACTTGTACTTAAGTCGGCATTGTGCCTTTTGTATTTAATTCCGATGCAATTTCTGTGTTTCATCGTCAATAAGAAGGTCAGAGAGATACAGTAAACCTGAAGTGAAGCATCGGAATCTATAACTAGTGTCACAGAAATGGTTCAAAACATAGACAGCAAGAAGAGTCATTCTTCTTGTACATAAGTCGGCATTGTGCCTTATCAATTTAATTCCGATGCAATTTCTGTGACTCGTCATCAATAAGAAGGTCCAAGGAATACAGTAAACCTGAAGTAAAGACTCGGAATCAATAACTACTGTCACAGGAATGTTTCAAAACATAGACAGTAAGAATAGTCAGTCCTCTTGTACTTAAGTCGGCAATGTGCTTTTTGTATCTAATTCCGATGCAATTTCTGTGTTTCATCGTCAATACGAAGGTCAGAGGGATACAGTAAACATGAAGTGAAGCATCGGAATCTATAACTAGTGTCACAGGAATGGTTAAAAACATAGACAGTCTTCTTGTACTTAAGTCGGCCATGTGCCTTTTTTTATTTAATTCCGATGCTATTTCTGTGTTTCATCGTCAATACGAAGGTCAGAGGGATACAGTAAACCGGAAGTGAAGCATCAGACTCTATAACTAGTGTCGCAGGAATGGTTCAATACATTGACAGTAAGAAGAGTCAGTCTACTTGTACTTAAGTCGGCATTGTGCCTTTTGTAATTAATTCCGGTGCAATTTCTGTGTTTCATCGTCAATAAGAAGGTCCAAGGGATAACGTACACCTGAAGTGAAGCATCGGAATCTATGACTAGTGTCTCAGGAATGGTTCAAATCATAGACAGTAAGAAGAGTCAGTCTTCTTGTACTTAAGTCGGCAATGTGCCTTTTCAATTTAATTCCGATGCAATTTCTGTGTTTCGTCATCAATAAGAAGGTCCAAGGAATACAGTAAACCTGAAGTAAAGCATCGGAATCAATAACTAGTGTCACAGGAATGGTTCAGAACATAGACAGTAAGATGAGTCAGTCTTCTTGTACATAAGTCGGTATTGTGCCTTTTGCATTTAATTCCGATGCAATTTGTGTGTTTCATCGTCAATAAGAACGTCCAAGGGATACAGAAAACCTTAAGTGAAACGTCGGAATCCATAACTAGTGTCACAGGAATGGTTCAAAACATAGACAGTAATAAGAGTCAGTCTTCTTGTACTTAAGTCGGCATTGTGCATTTTGTATTTAATTCAGATGCAATTTCTGTGTTACATCGTCAATAAGAAGGTCAGAGGGATACAGTAAACCAGAAGTGAAGCATCGGAATCTATAACTAGTGTCACAGGAATGGTTCAAAGCATAGAGAGTAGGAAGTGTCAGTCTTCTTGTGCTTAAGTCGGCATTGTGCCTTTTGTACTTAATTCCTGTGCAATTTCTGTGTTTCATCGGCAATAAGAAGGTCAGAGGGATACAGTAAACCTGAAGTGAAGAATCGGAATCCATAACTAGTGTCACAGGAATGGTTCAAATTATAGACAGTAAGAAGAGTCAGTCCTCTTGTACTTAAGTCGGCATTGAGCGTTTTGTATTTAATTCCGATGTAATTTCTGTGTTTCACCGTCAATAAGATGGTCCAAGGGATACAGTACACCTGAAGTATAGCATCGGAATCTATAACTAGTGTCACAGGAATGATTCAAATCATAGACAGTAAGAAGAGTCAGTCTTCTTGTACTTAAGTCGGCATTGTGCCTTTTGAATTTAATTCCGACGCATTTTCTGTGTTTCATCGTCAATAAGAAGGTCTGAGGGATACAGTAAAGCTGAAGTGAAGCATCGGAATGTATAACTAGTGTCCCAGGAATAAATCAAAACTTAGACAGTAGGAATGGTCAGTCTTTTTGTACTTAAGTCGGCTTTGTGCCTTTTCTATTTAATTCCGATGTAATTTCTGTGTTTCATCGTCAATTAGAAGGTCAGATCGATACAGAAAACCTGAAGTGAAGCATCGGAATCTATAACATGTTCACATTAATGGTTCAAAGCATAGACAGTAGGAAGAGTCAGTCTTCTTGTACTTAAGTCGGCATTGTGCCTTTTATATTTGATTCCGATGCAATTTCTGCGTTTCATCGTCAATAAGAAGGTCCAAGGGATACAGTAAACCTGAAGTGAGGCATCCGAATCTGTAACTAGTGTCACAGGAGTGGTTTAAATCATAGTCGGTTAGAAGAGTCAGTCTTCTTGTACTTAAGTCGGCAATGTGCTTTTTCTATTTAATTCCGAAGCAATTTCTGTGTTTCATCCTCAATAAGAAGGTCCAAGGGATGCAGTATACCTGAAGTGAAGCATCGGAATCTATAACTAGTGTCACAGGAATGGTTCAATACATAGACAGTAAGAAGAGTCAGTCTTCTTGTACCTAAGTCGGCATTGTGCATCTTCTATTTAATTCCGATGCATTTTCTGTGTTTCATCGTCAATAAGAAGGTCAGAGGGATACAGTAAATCTGAAGTGAAGCATCGGAATCTATAAGTGGTGTTAGAGGAATGGTTCAAACAAAGTCAGTAAGAAGAATCAGTCTTCTAGTACTTAAGTCGGCATTGTGCCTTTCGTATATAATTCCGATGCAATTTCTGTGTTTCATCGTCAATAAGACGGCCCAAGGGATACAGTAAACCTGCAGTGAAGCATCGGAATCAATAACTAGTGTCACAGCAATGGTCCAAAACATAGTCAGTAAGAAGAGTCAGTCTTCGTGTACTTAAGTCGGCATTGTGCATTTTCTATTTAATTCCGATGCAATTTCTGTGTTTCGTCGTCAATAAGAAGGTCCAAGGGATACAGTAAACCTGAGTGAAGCATCGGAATATATAACTAGTGCCACAGGAATGTTTCAAAACATAGACAGTAAGAAGAGTCAGTCCTCTTGTACTTAAGTCGGCATTGTGCTTTATGTATCTAATTCCGATGCAATTTCTGTGTTTCATCGTCAATAGGAAGGTCAGAGGGATACAGCAAACCTAGAGTGAAGCATCGGAATCTATAACTAGTGTCACAGGAATGGTTCAAAACATAGACAGTAGGAAGAGTCAGTCTTCTTGTACTTAAGTCGGCATTGTGCCTTTTCAGTTTATTCCGATGCAATCTCTGTGTTTCATCGTCAATAAGAAGGTCCAAGGGATACAGAAAACCTTAAGTGAAACGTCGGAATCTATAACTAGTGTCACAGGAATGGGTCAAAACACAGACAGTAATAAGAGTCAGTCTTCTTGTACTTAAGTCTGCATTGTGCCTTTTGTATTTAATTCCGATGCAATTTCTGTGTTTCATCGTCAATAAGAAGGTCAGAGGGATACAGTAAACCTGAAGGGAAGCATCGGAATCTATAACTAGTGTCACAGGAATGGTTCAAAACATAGAGAGTAGGAAGTGTCAGTCTTCTTGTACTTAAGTCGGCATTGTGCCTTTTGTATTTAATTCCGATGCAATTTCTGTGTTTCATCGTCAATAAGATAGACCAAGGGATACAGTAAACCTGAAGTGAAGCATCGGAATCTATAACTAGTGTCACAGGAATGGTTCAAAACATAGACAGTAATAAGAGTCAGTCTTCTTGAACTTAAGTACTCAATGTGCCTTTTGTATTTAATTCCGATGCAATTTCTGTGTTTCATCGTCAATACGAAGGTCAGACGGATACAGTAAACCTGCAGTGAAGCATCGGAATCTATAACTAGTGTCACAGGAATGGTTCAAAACATAGACAGTAATAAGAGTCAGTCTTCTTGTACTTAAGTCGCCAATGTGCATTTTTTTATTTATTTTCCGATGCTATTTCTGTGTTTCATCGTCAATACGAAGGTCAGAGGGATACAGAAAACCTGAAGTGAAGCATCGGAATCTATAACTAGTGTCACAGGAATGGTTGAAACATTGACAGTAGGAAGAGTCAGTCTTCTTGTACTTAAGTCGGCATTGTGCCTTTTATATTTAATTCCGATGCAATTTCTGTGATTCATCGTCAATAAGAAGGTCAGAGGGGTACAGTAAACCTGAAGTGAAGCATCGGAATCTATAACAAGTGTCACAGGAATGTTTCAAAACATAGACAGTAAGAAGAGTCAATCCTCTTGTACTTAAGTCGGCATTGTGCTTTTTGTATCTAATTCCGATGAAATTTCTGTGTTTCATCGTCAATAAGAAGGTCAGAGAGATACAGTAAACCTGAAGTGAAGCATCGGAATCTATAACTAGTGTCACAGAAATGGTTCAAAACACAGACAGTAAGAAGAGTCATTCTTCTTTTACATAAGTCGGCATTGTGCCTTTTCAATTTAATTCCGATGCAAATTCTGTGACTCGTCATCAATAAGAAGGTCCAAGAAATACAGTAAACCTGAAGTAAAGAATCGGAATCAATAACTACTGTCACAGGAATGGTTCAGAACATAGACAGTAAGATGAGTCAGTCTTCTTGTACTTAAGTCGGCATTGTGCTTTTTGTATTTAATTCCGATGCAATTTCTGTGTTTCATCGTCAATAAGACGGTCCAAGGGATACAGTAAACCTGCAGTGAAGCATCGGAATCTATAACTAGTGTCACAGCAATGGTAGAAACATAGTCAGTAAGAAGAGTCAGTCTTCGTGTACTTAGGTCGGCATTGTGCATTTTCTATTTAATTCCGATGCAATTTCTGTGTTTCGTCGTCAATAAGAAGGTCCAAGGGATACAGTAAACCTGAGTGAAGCATCGGAATCTATAACTAGTGTCACAGGAATGGTTCAAAACATAGAGAGTAGGAAGTGTCAGTCTTCTTGTACTTAAGTCGGCATTGTGCCTTTTGTATTTAATTCCGATACAATTTCTGTGTTTCATCGTCAATAAGATGGACCAAGGGATACAGTAAACCTGAAGTGAAGCATCGGAATCTATAACTAGTGTCACAGGAATGGTTCAAAACATAGACAGTAATAAGAGTCAGTCTTCTTGAACTTAAGTCAGCAATGTGCCTTTTGTATTTAATTCCGATGCAATTTCTGTGTTTCATCGTCAATACGAAGGTCAGACGGATACAGTAAACCTGAAGTGAAGCATCGGAATCTATAACTACTGTCACAGGAATGGTTCAAAACATAGACAGTAATAAGAGTCAGTCTTCTTGTACTTAAGTCGGCATTGTGCCTTTTTTATTTAATTCCGATGCAATTTCTGTGATTCATCGTCAATAAGAAGGTCAGAGGGATACAGTAAACCTGAAGTGAAACATCAGACTCTATAACTAGTGTCGCAGGAATGGTTCAATACATAGACAGTAAGAAGAGTCAGTCTACTTGTACTTAGGTCGGCATTGTGCAATTTGTAATTAATTCCGATGCAATTTCTGTGTTTCATCATCAATAAGAAGGTCCAAGGGATACAGAACACCAGAAGTGATGCATCGGAATCTATGACTAGTGTCTCAGGAATGGTTCAAATCATAGTCAGTAAGAAGAGTCAGTCTACTTGTACTTAAGTCGGCATTGTGCCTTTTGTATTTAATTCCGATGCAATTTCTGTGTTTCATCGTCAATAAGAAGGTCAGAGGTATACAGTAAACATGAGTGAAGCATCGGAATGTGTAACTAGTGTCACAGGAATGATTCAAAACATAGACAGTAGGAAGAGTCAGTCTTCTTGTACTTAAGTCGGCTTAGTGCCTTTTCTATTTAAATCCGATTCAATTTCTGTGTGTCGTCGTCAATAAGAAGGTCCAAAGAATACAATAAACCTGAAGTGAAGCATCGGAATCTATAACAAGTGTCACAGGAATGTTTCAAAACATAGACAGTAAGAAGAGTTAGTCCTCTTGTACTTAAGTCGGCATTGTGCTTTTTGTATCTAATTCCGATGCAATTTCTGTGTTTCATCGTCAATAAGAAGGTCAGAGAGATACAGTAAACCTGAAGTGAAGCATCGGAATCTATAACTAGTGTCACAGAAATGGTTCAAAACATAGACAGTAAGAAGAGTCATTCTTCTTGTACATAAGTCGGCATTGTGCCTTTTCAGTTTAATTCCGATGCAATTTCTGTGACTCGTCATCAATAAGAAGGTCCAAGGAATACAGTAAACCTGAAGTAAAGAATCGGAATCAATAACTACTGTCACAGGAATGGTTCAGAACATTGACAGTAAGATGAGTCAGTCTTCTTGTATATAAGTCGGCATTGTGCCTTTCGTATTTAATTCCGATGCAATTTCTGTGTTTCATCGTCAATAAGAAGGTCCAAGGGATACAGAAAACCTTAAGTGAAACGTCGGAATCTATAACTAGTGTCACAGGAATGGTTCAAAGCATAGACAGTAATAAGAGTCAGTCTTCTTGTACTTAAGTCGGCATTGTGCCTTTTGTATTTAATTCCGATGCAATTTCTGTGTTTCATCGTCAATAAGAAGGTCAGAGGGATACAGTAAACATGAGTGAAGCATCGGAATGTGTAACTAGTGTCATAGGAATGATTCAAAACATAGACAGTAGGAAGAGTCAGTCTTCTTGTACTTAAGTCGGCTTAGTGCCTTTTCTATTTAAATCCGATTCAATTTCTGTGTGTCGTCGTCAATAAGAAGGTCCAAGGGATACAATAAACCTGAAGTGAAGCATCGGAATCTATAACAAGTGTCACAGGAATGTTTCAAAACATAGACAGTAAGAAGAGTTGGTCCTCTTGTACTTAAGTCGGCATTGTGCTTTTTGTATCTAATTCCGATGCAATTTCTGTGTTTCATCGTCAATAAGAAGGTCAGAGAGATACAGTAAACCTGAAGTGAAGCATCGGAATCTATAACTAGTGTCACAGAAATGGTTCAAAACATAGACAGTAAGAAGAGTCATTCTTCTTGTACATAAGTCGGCATTGTGCCTTTTCAGTTTAATTCCGATGCAATTTCTGTGACTCGTCATCAATAAGAAGGTCCAAGGAATACAGTAAACCTGAAGTAAAGAATCGGAATCAATAACTACTGTCACAGGAATGGTTCAGAACATTGACAGTAAGATGAGTCAGTCTTCTTGTATATAAGTCGGCATTGTGCCTTTCTTATTTAATTCCGATGCAATTTCTGTGTTTCATCGTCAATAAGAAGGTCCAAGGGATACAGAAAACCTTAAGTGAAACGTCGGAATCTATAACTAGTGTCACAGGAATGGTTCAAAACATAGACAGTAATAAGAGTCAGTCTTCTTGTACTTAAGTCGGCATTGTGCCTTTTGTATTTAATTCCGATGCAATTTCAGTGTTTCATCGTCAATAAGAAGGTCAGAGGGATACAGTAAACCTGAAGTGAAGCCTCGGAATCTATAACTAGTGTCACAGGAATGGTTCAAAACATAGAGAGTAGGAAGTGTCAGTCTTCTTGTACTTAAGTCGGCATTGTGCCTTTTGTATTTAATTCCTATGCAATTTCTGTGTTTCATCGTCAATAAGAAGGTCCGAGGGATACAGTAAACCTGAAGTGAAGCATCGGAATCTATAACTAGTGTCACAGGAATGGTTCAAATCATAGACAGTAAGAAGAGTCAGTCCTCTTGTACTTAAGTCGGCATTGTGCCTTTTGTATTTAATTTCGAAGCAATTTCTGTGTTTCATCGTCAATAAGATGGTCCAAGGTATACAGTACACCTGAAGTGAAACATCGAAATCTATAACTAGTGTCACATGAATGATTCAAATCATAGACAGTAAGAAGAGCCAGTCTTCTTGTACTTAAGTCGGCATTGTGCCTTTTGTATTTAATTCCGATGCAATTTCTGTGTTTCATCGTCAATAAGAAGGTCAGAGGGATACAGTAAACCTGAAGTGAAGCATCGGAATCTATAACTAGTGTCACAGGAATGGTTCAAAACATAGTCAGTAAAAAGAGTCAGTCTTGTTGTACTTAATTCGGCATTGTGCCTTTTTATTTTATTACGATGCAATTGCTGTGTTTCATCGTTAAAAAGAAGGTCAGATCGATACAGAAAACCCGAAGTGAAGCATCGGAATCTATAACTAGTGTCACAGGAATGGTTCAAAACATAGACAGTAAGAATAGTCAGTCTTCTTGTACCTAAGTCGGCATTGTGCAATTTCTATTTAATTCCGATGCAATTTCTGTGTTTCATCGTCAACAAGAAGGTCAGAGGGATACAGTAAACTTGAAGTGAAGCATCGGAATCTATAAGTAGCGTCACAGGAATGGTTCAAACTTAGTCAGTAAGAAGAGTCAGTCTTCTTGTACTTAAGTAGGCATTGTGCCTTTCGTATTTAATTCCGATGCAATTTCGGTGTTTCATCGTCAATAACATGGTCCAAGGGATACAGTAAACCTGCAGTGAAGCATCGGAATCTATAACTAGTGTCGCAGCAATGGTCCAAAACATAGTCAGTAAGAAGAGTCAGTCTTCTTGTACTTAAGTCGGCATTGTGCCTTTTCTATTTAATTCCGATGCAATTTCTGTGTTTCGTCGTCAATAAGAAGGTGCAAGGGATACAGTAAACCTGAAGTGAAGCATCGGAATCTATAACTAGTGTCACAGGAATAGTTGAAACATTGACAGTAGGAAGAGTCAGTCTTCTTGAACTTAAGTCGGCATTGTGCCTTTTTTATTTAATTCCGATGCAATTTCTGTGTTTCATCGTCAATAAGAAGGTCAGAGGGATACAGTAAACCTGAAGTGAAACATCAGACTCTATAACTAGTGTCGCAGGAATGGTTCAATACATAGACAGTAAGAAGAGTCAGTCTACTTGTACTTAGGTCGGCATTGTGCATTTTGTAATTAATTCCGATGCAATTTCTGTGTTTCATCGTCAATAAGAAGGTCCAAGGGATACAGAACACCAGAAGTGAAGCATCGGAATCTATGACTAGTGTCTCAGGAATGGTTCAAATCATAGTCAGTAAGAAGAGTCGGTCTACTTGTACTTAAGTCGGCATTGTGCATTTTGTATTTAATTCCGATGCAATTTCTGTGTTTCATCGTCAATAAGAAGGTCAGAGGGATACAGTAAACCTGAGTGAAGCATCGGAATGTGTAACTAGTGTCACAGGAATGATTCAAAACATAGACAGTAGGAAGAGTCAGTCTTCTTGTACTTAAGTCGGCTTAGTTCCTTTTCTATTTAATTCCGATGCAATTTCTGTGTGTCGTCGTCAATAAGAAGGTCCAAGGGATACAATAAACCTGAAGTGAAGCATCGGAATCTATCACAAGTGTCACAGGAATGTTTCAAAACATAGACAGTAAGAAGAGTCATTCTTCTTGTACATAAGTCGGCATTGTGCCTTTTCAATTTAATTCCGATGCAATTTCTGTGACTCGTCATCAATAAGAAGGTCCAAGGAATACAGTAAACCTGAAGTAAAGAATCGGAATCAATAACAACTGTCACAGGAATGTTTCAAAACATAGACAGTAAGAAGAGTAAGTCCTCTTGTACTTAAGTCGGCATTGTGCTTTTTGTATCTAATTCCGATGCAATTTCTGTGTTTCATCGTCAATACGAAGGTCAGAGGGATACAGTAAACCTGAAGTGAAGCATCGGAATCTATAACTAGTGTCACAGGAATGGTTAAAAACATAGATAGTCTTCTTGTACTTAAGTCGGCCATGTGCGTTTTTTTATTTAATTCCGATGCTATTTCTGTGTTTCATCGTCAATACGAAGGTCAGAGGGATACAGTAAACCGGAAGTGAAGCATCAGACTCTATAACTAGTGTCGCAGGAATGGTTCAATACATAGACAGTAAGAAGAGTCAGTCTACTTGTACTTAAGTCGGCATTGTGCCTTTTGTAATTAATTCCGGTGCAATTTCTGTGTTTCATCGTCAATAAGAAGGTCCAAGGGATAACGTACACCTGAAGTAAAGCATCGGAATCTATAACTAGTGTCACAGGAATGGTTCAGAACATAGACAGTAAGATGAGTCAGTCTTCTTGTACATAAGTCGGTATTGTGCCTTTTGTATTTAATTCCGATGCAATTTGTGTGTTTCATCGTCAATAAGAAGGTCCAAGGGATACAGAAAACCTTAAGTGAAACGTCGGAATCTATAACTAGTGTCACAGGAATGGTTCAAAACATAGACAGTAAGAAGAGTCAGTCCTCTTGTACTTAAGTCGGCATTGAGCGTTTTGTATTTAATTCCGATGCAATTTCTGTGTTTCACTGTCAATAAGATGGTCCAAGGGATACAGTACACCTGAAGTATAGCATCGGAATCTATAACTAGTGTCACAGGAATGATTCAAATATAGACAGTGGGAAGAGTCAGTCTTCTTGAACTTAAGTCGGCATTGTGCCTTTTGAATTTAATTCCGATGCATTTTCTGTGTTTCATCGTAAATAAGAAGGTCAGAGGGATACAGAAAAACTGAAGTGAAGCATCGGAATCCATAACAAGTTCACATTAATGGTTCAAAGCATAGACAGTAGGAAGAGTCAGTCTTCTTGTATATAAGTCGGCATTGTGCTCTTTTCAATTTAATTCCGATGCAATTTCTGTGTTTCATCGTCAATAAGAAGGTCCAAGGGATAACGTACACCTGAAGTGAAGCATCGGAATCAATAACTAGTGTCACAGGAATGGTTCAGAACATAGACAGTAAGAAGAGTCAGTCTTCTTGTACTTAAGTCGGCATTGTGCCTTTTGAAGTTAATTCCGATGCATTTTCTGTGTTTCATCGTAAATATGAAGGTCAGAGGGATACAGAAAACCTTAAGTGAAGCATCGGAATGTATAACTAGTGTCCCAGGAATAATTCAAAACTTAGACAGTAGGAAGAGTCAGTCTTTTTGTACTTAAGTCGGCTTTGTGCCTTTTCTATTTAATTCCGATGCAATTTCTGTGTTTCATCGTCAATTAGAAGGTCAGATCGATACAGAAAACCTGAAGTGAAGCATCGGAATCTATAACAAGTTCACATTAATGGTTCAAAGCATAGACAGTAGGAAGAGTCAGTCTTCTTGTACTTAAGTCGGCATTGTGCCTTTTGTATTTAATTCCGATGCAATTTCTGTGTTTCATCGTCAATAAGAAGGTCCAAGGGATACAGTAAACCTGAAGTGAGGCATCCGAATCTGTAACTAGTGTCACAGGAATGGTTTAAATCATAGTCGGTAAGAAGAGTCAGTCTTCTTGCACTTAAGTCGGCAATGTGCTTTTTCTATTTAATTCCGATGCAATTTCTGTGTTTCATCCTCAATAAGAAGGTCCAAGGGATGCAGTATACCTGAAGTGAAGCATCGGAATCTATAACTAGTGTCACAGGAATGGTTCAATACATAGACAGTAAGAAGAGTCAGTCTTCTTGTACCTAAGTCGGCATTGTGCATCTTCTATTTAATTCCGATGCATTTTCTGTGTTTCATCGTCAATAAGAAGGTCAGAGGGATACAGTAAATCTGAAGTGAAGCATCGGAATCTATAAGTGGTGTTAGAGGAATGGTTCAAACAAAGTCAGTAAGAAGAATCAGTCTTCTTGTACTTATGTCGGCATTGTGCCTTTCGTATTTAATTCCGATGCAATTTCTGTGTTTCATCGTCAATAAGACGGTCCAAGGGATACAGTAAACCTGCAGTGAAGCATCGGAATCTATAACTAGTGTCACAGCAATGGTCCAAAACATAGTCAGTAAGAAGAGTCAGTCTTCGTGTACTTAAGTCGGCATTGTGCATTTTCTATTTAATTCCGATGCAATTTCTGTGTTTCGTCGTCAATAAGATGGTCCAAGGGATACAGTAAACCTGAGTGAAGCATCGGAATATATAACTAGTGTCACAGGAATGTTTCAAAACACAGACAGTAAGAAGAGTCAGTCCTCTTGTACTTAAGTCGGCATTGTGCTTTATGTATCTAATTCCGATGCAATTTCTGTGTTTCATCGTCAATAAGAAGGTCAGAGGGATACAGCAAACCTAGAGTGAAGCATCGGAATCTATAACTAGT
Source organism: Schistocerca americana (assembly GCF_021461395.2). NCBI lineage: Eukaryota > Metazoa > Arthropoda > Insecta > Orthoptera > Acrididae > Schistocerca > Schistocerca americana. The sequence continues at coordinate 31,110,044 of NC_060121.1, forward strand.
GTCACAGGAATGGTTCAAAACATAGACAGTAGGAAGAGTCAGTCTTCTTGTACTTAAGTCGGCATTGTGCCTTTTCAGTTTATTCCGATGCAATCTCTGTGTTTCATCGTCAATAAGAAGGTCCAAGGGATACAGAAAACCTTAAGTGAAACGTCGGAATCTATAACTAGTGTCACAGGAATGGGTCAAAACACAGACAGTAATAAGAGTCAGTCTTCTTGTACTTAAGTCGGCATTGTGCCTTTTGTATTTAATTCCGATGCAATTTCTGTGTTTCATCGTCAATAAGAAGGTCAGAGGGATACAGTAAATCTGAAGTGAAGCATCGGAATCTATAACTAGTGTCACAGGAATGGTTCAAAACATAGAGAGTAGGAAGTGTCAGTCTTCTTGTACTTAAGTCGGCATTGTGCCTTTTGTATTTAATTCCGATGCAATTTCTGTGTTTCATCGTCAATAAGATGGACCAAGGGATACAGTAAACCTGAAGTGAAGCATCGGAATCTATAACTAGTGTCACAGGAATGGTTCAAAACATAGACAGTAATAAGAGTCAGTCTTCTTGAACTTAAGTCGGCAATGTGCCTTTTGTATTTAATTCCGATGCTATTTCTGTGTTTCATGGTCAATACGAAGGTCAGACGGATACAGTAAACCTGCAGTGAAGCATCGGATTCTATAACTAGTGTCTCAGGAATGGTTCAAAACATAGACAGTAATAAGAGTCAGTCTTCTTGTACTTAAGTCGCCAATGTGCCTTTTTTTACTTATTTTCCGATGTTATTTCTGTTTCATCGTCTATACGAAGGTCAGAGGGATACAGAAAACCTGAAGTGAAGCATCGGAATCTATAACTTGTGTCACAGGAATGGTTGAAACATTGACAGTAGGAAGAGTCAGTCTTCTTGTACTTAAGTCGGCATTGTGCCTTTTTTATTTAATTCCGATGCAATTTCTGTGATTCATCGTCAATAAGAAGGTCAGAGGGATACAGTAAACCTGAAGTGAAACATCAGACTCTATAACTAGTGTCGCAGGAATGGTTCAATACATAGACAGTAAGAAGAGTCAGTCTACTTGTACTTAGGTCGGCATTGTGCAATTTGTAATTAATTCCGATGCAATTTCTGTGTTTCATCGCCAATAAGAAGGTCCAAGGGATACAGAACACCAGAAGTGATGCATCGGAATCTATGACTAGTGTCTCAGGAATGGTTCAAATCATAGTCAGTAAGAAGAGTCAGTCTACTTGTACTTAAGTCGGCATTGTGCCTTTTGTATTTAATTCCGATGCAATTTCTGTGTTTCATCGTCAATAAGAAGGTCAGAGAGATACAGTAAACCTGAGTGAAGCATCGGAATGTGTAACTAGTGTCACAGGAATGATTCAAAACATAGACAGTAGGAAGAGTCAGTCTTCTTGTACTTAAGTTGGCCTAGTGCCTTTTCTATTTAATTCCGATGCAATTTCTGTGTGTCGTCGTCAATAAGAAGGTCCAAGGGATACAATAAACCTGAAGTGAAGCATCGGAATCTATAACAAGTGTCACAGGAATGTTTCAAAACATAGACAGTAAGAAGAGTCAATCCTCTTGTACTTAAGTCGGCATTGTGCTTTTTGTATCTAATTCCGATGAAATTTCTGTGTTTCATCGTCAATAAGAAGGTCAGAGAGATACAGTAAACCTGAAGTGAAGCATCGGAATCTATAACTAGTGTCACAGAAATGGTTCAAAACATAGACAGTAAGAAGAATCATTCTTCTTGTACATAAGTCGGTATTGTGCCTTTTCAATTTAATTCCGATGCAAATTCTGTGACTCGTCATCAATAAGAAGGTCCAAGGAATACGGTAAACCTGAAGTAAAGAATCGGAATCAATAACTACTGTCACAGGAATGGTTCAGAACATAGACAGTAAGATGAGTCAGTCTTCTTGTATATAAGTCGGCATTGTGCCTTTCGTATTTAATTCCGATGCAATTTCTGTGTTTCATCGTCAATAAGAAGGTCAGAGGGATACAGTAAACCTGAAGTGAAGCATCGGAATCTATAACTAGTGTCACAGGAATGGTTCAAATCATAGACAGTAAGAAGAGTCAGTCCTCTTGTACTTAAGTCGGCATTGTGCCTTTTGTATTTAATTTCGATGCAATATCTGTGTTTCATCGTCAATAAGATGGTCCAAGGGATACAGTACACCTGAAGTCAAACATCGAAATCTATAACTAGTGTCACAGGAATGATTCAAATCATAGACAGTAAGAAGAGCCAGTCTTCTTGTACTTAAGTCGGCATTGTGCCTTTTGTATTTAATTCCGATGCAATATCTGTGTTTCATCGTCAATAAGAAGGTCAGAGGGATACAGTAAACCTGAAGTGAAGCATCGGAATCTATAACTAGTGTCACAGGAATGGTTCAAAACATAGTCAGTAAGAAGAGTCAGTCTTGTTGTACTTAATTCGGAATTGTGCCTTTTTATTTTATTACGATGCAATTTCTGTGTTTCATCGTCAAAAAGAAGGTCAGATCGATACAGAATACCCGAAGTGAAGCATCGGAATCTATAACTAGTGTCACAGAAATGGTTCAAAACATAGACAGTAGGAAGAGCCAGTCTTCTTGTACTTAAGTCGGCATTGTGCCTTTTGTATTTAATTCCGATGCAATTTCTGTGTTTCATCGTCAATAAGAAGGTCCAAGGGATACAGTAAACCTGAAGTGAGGCATCCGAATCTGTAACTAGTGTCACAGGAATGGTTTAAATCATAGTCGGTAAGAAGAGTCAGTCATCTTGTACTTAAGTCGGCAATGTGCTTTTTCTATTTAATTCCGATGCAAGTTCTGTGTTTCATCCTCAATAAGAAGGTCCAAGGGATGCAGTATACCTGAAGTGAAGCATCGGAATCTATAACTAGTGTCACAGGAATGGTTCAATACTTAGACAGTAAGAAGAGTCAGTCTTCTTGTACCTAAGTCGGCATTGTGCATCTTCTATTTAATTCCGATGCATTTTCTGTGTTTCATCGTCAATAAGAAGGTCAGAGGGATACAGTAAATCTGAAGTGAAGCATCGGAATCTATAAGTGGTGTTAGAGGAATGGTTCAAACAAAGTCAGTAAGAAGAATCAGTCTTCTTGTGCTTAAGTCGGCATTGTGCCTTTCGTATTTAATTCCGATGCAATTTCTGTGTTTCATCGTCAATAAGACGGTCCAAGGGATACAGTAAACCTGCAGTGAAGCATCGGAATCTATAACTAGTGTCACAGCAATGGTCCAAAACATAGTCAGTAAGAAGAGTCAGTCTTCGTGTACTTAAGTCGGCATTGTGCATTTTCTATTTAATTCCGATGCAATTTCTGTGTTTCGTCGTCAATAAGAAGGTCCAAGGGATACAGTAAATTTGAGTGAAGCATCGGAATCTATAACTAGTGTCACAGGAATGGTTCAAAACATAGAGAGTAGGAAGTGTCAGTCTTCTTGTACTTAAGTCGGCATTGTGCCTTTTGTATTTAATTCCGATGCAATTTCTGTGTTTCATCGTCAATAAGATGGACCAAGGGATACAGTAAACCTGAAGTGAAGCATCGGAATCTATAACTAGTGTCACAGGAATGGTTCAAATCATAGACAGAAATAAGAGTCAGTCTTCTTGAACTTAAGTCGGCAATGTGCCTTTTGTATTTAATTCCGTTGCAATTTCTGTGTTTCATCGTCAATACGAAGGTCAGACGGATACAGTAAACCTGAAGTGAAGCATCGGAATCTATAACTAGTGTCACAGGAATGGTTCAAAACATAGACAGTAATAAGAGTCAGTCTTCTTGTACTTAAGTCGCCAATGTGCATTTTTTTATTTATTTTCCAATGCTATTTCTGTGTTTCATCGTCAATACGAAGGTCAGAGGGATACAGAAAACCTGAAGTGAAGCATCGGAATCTATAACTAGTGTCACAGGAATGGTTGAAACATTGACAGTAGGAAGAGTCAGTCTTCTTGTACTTAAGTCGGCATTGTGCCTTTTTTATTTAATTCCGATGCAATTTCTGTGATTCATCGTCAATAAGAAGGTCAGAGGGATACAGTAAACCTGAAGTGAAACATCAGACTCTATAACTAGTGTCGCAGGAATGGTTCAATACATAGACAGTAAGAAGAGTCAGTCTACTTGTACTTAGGTCGGCATTGTGCAATTTGTAATTAATTCCGATGCAATTTCTGTGTTTCATCGTCAATAAGAAGGTCCAAGGGATACAGAACACCAGAAGTGATGCATCGGAATCTATGACTAGTGTCTCAGGAATGGTTCAAATCATAGTCAGTAAGAAGAGTCAGTCTACTTGTACTTAAGTCGGCATTGTGCCTTTTGTATTTAATTCCGATGCAATTTCTGTGTTTCATCGTCAATAAGAAGGTCAGAGGGATACAGTAAACCTGAGTGAAGCATCCGAATGTGTAACTAGTGTCACAGGAATGATTCAAAACATAGACAGTAGGAAGAGTCAGTCTTCTTGTACTTAAGTCGGCTTAGTGCCTTTTCTATTTAATTCCAATGCAATTTCTGTGTGTCGTCGTCAATAAGAAGGTCCAAGGGATACAATAAACCTGAAGTGAAGCATCGGAATCTATAACAAGTGTCACAGGAATGTTTAAAAACATAGACAGAAAGAAGAGTCAGTCCTCTTGTACTTAAGTCGGCATTGTGCTTTTTGTATCTAATTCCGATGCAATTTCTGTGTTTCATCGTCAATAAGAAGGTCAGAGAGATACAGTAAACCTGAAGTGAAGCATAGGAATCTATAACTAGTGTTACAGAAATGGTTCAAAACATAGACAGTAAGAAGAGTCATTCTTCTTGTACATAAGTCGGCATTGTGCCTTTTCAGTTTAATTCCGATGCAATTTCTGTGACTCGTCATCAATAAGAAGGTCCAAGGAATACAGTAAACCTGAAGTAAAGAATCGGAATCAATAACTACTGTCACAGGAATGGTTCAGAACATAGACAGTAAGATGAGTCAGTCTTCTTGTATATAAGTCGGCATTGTGCCTTTCGTATTTAGTTCCGATGCAATTTCTGTGTTTCATCGTCAATAAGAAGGTCCAAGGGATACAGAAAACCTTGTGTGAAACGTCGGAATCTATAACTAGTGTCACAGGAATGGTTCAAAACATAGACATTAATAAGAGTCAGTCTTCTTGTACTTAAGTCGGCATTGTGCCTTTTGTATTTAATTCCGATGCAATTTCTGTGTTTCATCGTCAATAAGAAGGTCAGAGGGATACAGTAAACCTGAAGTGAAGCCTCGGAATCTATAACTAGTGTCACAGGAATGGTTCAAAACATAGAGAGTAGGAAGTGTCAGTCTTCTTGTAATGAAATCGGCATTGTGCCTTTTGTATTTAATTCCTATGCAATTTCTGTGTTTCATCGTCAATAAGAAGGTCAGAGGGATACAGTAAACCTGAAGTGAAGCATCGGAATCTATAACTAGTGTCACAGGAATGGTTCAAATCATAGACAGTAAGAAGAGTCAGTCCTCTTGTACTTAAGTCGGCATTGTGCCTTTTGTATTTAATTTGGATGCAATTTCTGTGTTTCATCGTCAATATGATGGTCCAAGGGATACAGTACACCTGAAGTGAAACATCGAAATCTATAACTAGTGTCACATGAATGATTCAAATCATAGACAGTAAGAAGAGCCAGTCTTCTTGTATTTAAGTCGGCATTGTGCCTTTTGTATTTAATTCCGATGCAATTTCTGTGTTTCATCGTCAATAAGAAGGTCAGAGGGATACAGTAAACCTGAAGTGAAGCATCGGAATCTATAACTAGTGTCACAGGAATGGTTCAAAACGTAGTCAGTAAGAAGAGTCAGTCTTGTTGTACTTAATTCGGCATTGTGCCTTTTTATTTTATTACGATGCAATTTCTGTGTTTCATCGTCAAAAAGAAGGTCAGATCGATACAGAAAACCCGAAGTGAAGCATCGGAATCTATAACTAGTGTCACAGGAATGGTTCAAAACATAGACAGTAGGAAGAGTCAGTCGTCTTGTACTTAAGTCGGCATTGTGCCTTTTGTATTTAATTCCGATGCAATTTCTGTGTTTCATCGTCAATAAGAAGGTCCAAGGGATACAGTAAACCTAAAGTGAGGCATCGGAATCTATAACTAGTGTCACAGAATGGTTCAAATCATAGTCAGTAAGAAGAGTCAGTCTTCTTGTACTTAAGTCGGCATTGTGCCTTTTCTATTTAATTTCGATGAAACTTCTGTGTTTCATCCTCAATAAGAAGGTCCAAGGGATGCAGTATACCTGAAGTGAAGCATCGGTATCTATAACTAGTGTCACAGGAATGGTTCAAAGCATAGACAGTGAGAAGAGTCAGTCTTCTTGTACCTAAGTCGGCATTGTGCATCTTCTATTTAATTCCGATGCAATTTCTGTGTTTCATCGTCAATAAGAAGGTCAGAGGGATACAGTAAACCTGAAGTGAAGCATCGGAATCTATAACTAGTGTCACAGGAATGGTTCAAAGCATATAGAGTAAGAAGAGTCAGTCTTCTTGTTCTTAAGTCGGCATTGTGCCTTTCGTATTTAATTCCGATGCAATTTCGGTGTTTCATCGTCAATAAGACGGTCCAAGGGATACAGTAAACCTGCTGTGAAGCATCGGAATCTATAACTAGTGTCACAGCAATGGTCCAAAACATAGTCAGTAAGAAGAATCAGTCTTCTTGTACTTAAGTCGGCATTGTGCCCTTTCTATTTAATTCCGATGCAATTTCTGTGTTTCGTCGTCAATAAGAAGGTCCAAGGGAGACAGTAAACCTGAAGTGAAGCATCGGAATCTATAACTAGTGTCACAGGAATGTTTCAAAACATAGACAGTAAGAAGAGTAAGTCCACTTGTGCTTAAGTCGGCATTGTGCTTTATGTATCTAAATCCGATGCAATCTCTGTGTTTCATCGTCAATAAGAAGGTCAGTGGGATACAGTAAACCTGAAGTGAAGCATCGGAATCTATAACTAGTGTCACAGGAATGGTTCAAAGCATAGAGAGTAGGAATTGTGAGTCTTCTTATACTTAAGTCGGCACTGTGCCTTTTGTATTTAATTCCTATGCCATTTCTGTGTTTCATCGTCAATAAGAAGGTCAGAGGGATACAGTAAACCTGAAGTGAAGCATCGGAATCTATTACTAGTGTCACAGGAATGGTTCAAAACATAGACAGTAAGAAGAGTCAGTCCTCTTGTACTTATGTCGGTATTGTGCCTTTTGCAATTAATTCCGATGCAATTTCTGTGTTTCATCGTCTCTAAGAAGGTCCAAGGGATACAGAACACCTGAAGTGAAGCATCGGAATCTATAACTAGTGTCACAGGAATGTTTCAAAACATAGACAGTAGGAAGAGTCAGTCCTCTTGTACTTAAGTCGGCATTGTGCTTTATGTATCTAATTCCGATGCAATTTCTGTGTTTCTTCGTCAATAAGAAGGTCAGAGGGATACAGTAAAACTGACGTGAAGCATCGGAATCTATAACTAGTGTCACAGGAATGGTTCAAAACATAGAGAGTAGGAATTGTCAGTCTTCTTGTACTTCAGTCGGCATTGTGCCTTTTGTATTTAATTCCTATGCCACTTCTGTGTTTCATCGTCGATAAGAAGGTCAGAGGGACACAGTAAACCTGAGGTGAAGCATCGGAATCTATTACTAGTGTCACAGTAATAGTTCAAAACATAGTCAGTAAGAAGTGTCAGTCTTCTTGTACTTAAGTCGGCATTGTGTCTTTTCTAATTAATTCCGATGCAATTTCTGTGTTTCGTCGTAAATAAGAAGGTCCAAGGGATACAGTAAACCTGAAGTGAAGCATCGGGGTCTATAACTAGTGTCACAGGAATGTTTCAAACATAGACAGTAAGAAGAATCAGTCCCCTTGTACTTAAGTCGGCATTGTGCCTTTTGTATCTAATTCTGATGCAATTTCTGTGTTTCATCGTCAATAAGAAAGTCAGAGGGATACAGTAAACCTGAAGTGAAGCATCGGAATCTATAACTAGTGTCACAGGAATGGTTCAAAGCATAGACAGTAGGAAGAGTCAGTCTTCTTGTACTTAAGTCGGCATTGTGCCTTTTCAATTTAACTCCGATGCAATTTCTGTGTTTCGTCATCAATAAGAAGGCCCAAGGGATACAGTAAACCTGAAGTAAAGCATCGGAATCAATAACTAGTGTCACAGGAATGGTTCAGAACATAGACAGTAAGATGAGTCAGTCTTCTTATACACAAGTCGGCATTGTGCCTTTTGTATTTAATTCCGATGCAATTTCTGTGTTTCATCGTCAATAAGAAGGTAAAAGGGATACAGAAAACCTTAAGTGAAACGTCGGAATCTATAACTAGTGTCACAGGAATGGTTCAAAACATAGACAGTCATAAGAGTCAGTCTTCTTGTACTTAAGTCGGCATTGTGCCTTTTGTATTTAATTCCGATGCAATTTCTGTGTTTCATCGTCAATAAGATGGTCCAAGGGATACAGTACACCTGAGCTGAAGCATCGGAATCTATAACTAGTGTCACAGGAATGGTTCAAATCATAGACAGTAAGAAGAGTCAGTCTTCTTGTACTTAAGTCGGCATTGTGCATTTTGTATTTAATTCCGATGCAATTTCTGTGTTTCATCGTCAATAAGAAGGTCCAAGGGATACAGTAAACCTAAAGTGAGGCATCGGAATCTATAACTAGTGTCACAGAATGGTTCAAATCATAGTCAGTAAGAAGAGTCAGTCTTCTTGTACTTAAGTCGGCATTGTGCCTTTTCTATTTAATTTCGATGAAACTTCTGTGTTTCATCCTCAATAAGAAGGTCCAAGGGATGCAGTATACCTGAAGTGAAGCATCGGTATCTATAACTAGTGTCACAGGAATGGTTCAAAGCATAGACAGTAGGAAGAGTCAGTCTTCTTGTACTTAAGTCGGCATTGTGCCTTTTCAATTTAACTCCGATGCAATTTCTGTGTTTCGTCATCAATAAGAAGGCCCAAGGGATACAGTAAACCTGAAGTAAAGCATCGGAATCAATAACTAGTGTCACAGGAATGGTTCAGAACATAGACAGTAAGATGAGTCAGTCTTCTTATACACAAGTCGGCATTGTGCCTTTTGTATTTAATTCCGATGCAATTTCTGTGTTTCATCGTCAATAAGAAGGTAAAAGGGATACAGAAAACCTTAAGTGAAACGTCGGAATCTATAACTAGTGTCACAGGAATG